>NC_141693.1:1484727631-1485327631 GCF_964263255.1 Lissotriton vulgaris
ATAATGGAGACAAGGGACATCCCTGTCTTGTCCCTCTGCAGATATTCAACCACTCTGACAGGCCCCCATTCACCAAAATCTTTGCTCTCGGGCCCCTATATAGGGTTTCAATGCCTTTAATATAAATCTCAGGAAAGCCAAATTTCTTCATCACTCTCCATAAATAGGGCCAGTTCACCTGGTCGAAAGCTTTGGCAGCGTCTATTGCCACAATCGCAAGTGGCTTTTCCTTCTGGATTGCATAATCAATCGCGCCAATCACTTGAAATGTAAGTTCGTTCAGTTGTCGACCAGGAATGAATCCTCTCTGATCAGGATGGATAATAGTCTTTATAACCTTAGCCAACCTGCTTGCTAGTATGCCCGAGTAAATCTTTAGGTCAGAGTTCAAAAGTGAAATGGGTCGATACGACCCTATTATTTCCGGATCTTTATTCGGTTTTGCAATTAAAGAGATTGTCGCATCTGACCAAGAGGGCGGGATTTGTTTTCCCTGGATAAAAATATCGTTAAATAGTGCCTGCAGTGGGCCCAAAATTTCTTCTATGTTGTCCTTGTATATCTCTATTGGCAGACCGTCTGGGCCTGCTGCTTTGTTCCTTGCCATCTTTTTCACTTGCGATCTAATTTCCCCTTCCGTTATTTCCTTTACCAAAAAGGCTGTGTCTTCATTGCGTAATTGTGGTAAGTGTCCCAAAATTACCAATTTTTCTAACACATCCGTTGAATTATTGATGTTTTCAGAGTAAAGTTCTTCGTAAAAAGATCTAGCTTCCTCCCTGATCTCGCCATCTTCAGCCAGAACAAGGCCCGTTCCTCTTTGTTTTAAAGTTTTGATGTTGTTCCTGGTCCTCTCCGACCTGGCTTTCCAAGCTAGCAATGACCCACATTTTTCCCCATATTCAAAATTTCTTAGTTTACTTATTTCCCATTTATCTCTAATTATTTTTTCATTTCTTAACCTAAACTTTGTTTGTAACTCAGAAAGTTCTTTTTCCAATCTTGATATGCCAAATTGATCATTAGGGATGGCGGAAAGAAGTTGCTGTTCTTTTAATTTAATCGCTCTAAGATCGTTGATATCCATTTCTTTTTTTAACTTTCTGGTCAGAGCCATTTGGGAACCATATATACCTCTCAATACAGATTTGAATGCGTCCCATATTATATTATCTGGGGCAGTATTGTGGTTAAACAAAAAGAACTCTAGTATATTCTCCTTGACTTTTGTCTTATACTCTTCCTTTAACAAGATTGTCCTATCCAAGGTCCACCTATATTCTGAAGAGTTCTTTTGGAAATTAATGTTTAACTCAACTATTGAGTGGTCAGACAGCCCGATTGGAATATAGGAAATAGATTTAATATCTACAAGTAATGCTCTATTAACCAAAAAGAAATCTATCCTAGAAAATTGATGGTATTTTTTACTATAAAAGGAAAACTCACTACGGGTGCCATGCTTAATTCTCCACACATCACATAGCAAATGCTCCTTCATAATATTTTTCAGGGCTATCATGGATTTCTTGGGGCATTTATATTTAGATTTAGAGGTGCGATCTACTGCAGGATCTAATAGTAAATTGAAGTCACCTCCTAATACAATGGGCATAGTATATTGCAACATGTGATTTTCTAGTTTCTGTAAAAAACATGGATTATCATCATTTGGGCCATAATAAACCCCACATAGAAATTTAACTGCACTAATTGAGACAACTGCAACCAACCACCTGCCTGTTTGATCTGTGACCCAATCATGCATAACAATTCCTTTATTTGCACAAATTATTATTGCTACACCTCTCGTATTACCTAGTTGTTTGGAACAAAAAACATCTTGAACCCATTGACTCTTATTAAAAAGTTTTCTACAATAATCTGCTTCTAAATGGGTCTCTTGTAGGAAAATCAAGGAAGCCCCTTTACTCTCCAAAAAGTGGAGAACATTCAGTTGTTTCTTTCGATTTCCTAAACCGTTCAAATTCCAGGAAAGGATTTTAGTTTGTCTAACTTGAGACATAACAGAATTTTAAACTATAAATTGTGGCTTGTCTCGAGCGTATATATTGACAATTAAATTTAAAAAAGAAAAAATAATGTTTTGTGGCACATGAGGACTTTTTTAACTGCTTTTCTCCCCTAACCCTAGTGAACCAACCCCCCCACCCCCCAGGGAACCCTCCCTTCCTGATTAGCGAAATATACGCCCTAAGAGGCCCCGAACCGCTAATGCCCCCCAATATTTAGAAAGAAATATCGGTCTCTTTATCCCTATCTATACCTGTTTTTATTTATTAACCTGAGGTTCTCCCCTCATATATATATATTTTTTTTTTTTAATTTATTGTTTTGTTATTGTTTTTTTTTTCTTTTTTTTTTTTTTATATATATATTTATTTGTTTATTTTTTTTTTTATTTTTTTTTTCCCCTGCCTATTTTACTAAATCTCCCCTCACCACACCACACCACACTTATTATTTTCCATGATTATTATTCCCCTTTTTTTTTTTTTTTTTTTTTTTTTTTCCCCCTCAAAAAAACTTTATCAGTCACTACTTAGCTTGTTATATATATTTTTTTTTTTTTTAAACTCTCACTCACATCTCTCAACCGTTTTAAACTCCATTAAGATCGAGCAAATCATAGGAGGTATAGTAGGAGATATAGTAGATTCCCCAATGAACATCCTAGTATACATTCTATTCCTCCACTCTATTCTTCCTGTTCTTCCGACTCTTTCATCTTAGTCAAAACAGCATCAGCTTCCTCAGGAAAATGGCAGGTGTACATTTTATTGTTCCACATGATTTTGAGGAGCGCTGGGAATTTCATCTGAACCTGTGCACCGTATGAACGTAAATCTGGCATCCTAGAGCCTAATTCCCACTGTCTTTGAGCAGTTTTGCTTCCTATATCCGATCTGATGTGGTAGGGATTAGCACGAAAGTGTAAGGAGGTGCGGGATAAACACCTAGTGAGAATCAACTCCTTTATGCTGTAAGTTTGGAAGTATACCAAGATCTTCCTAGGTGCCTTTCGATCCGGATGTAGCTTAAATGGATCTCTATGAACCCGCTGAATCTCAGCTTCCAGGTTGATGTCTGGTCTGTCTTTAAGGATATCTTCCCGCAGTAGTCTACAAACAAACCCCTTGATGTCTTCCACTTCTGCCCCCTCCGGTATTTTTAAGATCCTCAGGTTATTACGTCGTTGTTGAGTTTCTAACCTCTCCAGATCCATTGTTAGGGTTCGATTCTGAGATTTTAAGGCAGCAATGCCCTTAGAGTTATTTTTTGAGGATTCTGCGAGTTCAGTTACTTTCCCCTCTAGAGTACTTGTTCTAACACTAATGCCCTCGATTTTGGCCTCCAGGAGGTCAAATCTATCATGCAGTCCTTTCTGATTCTTTTCGGAAATCTCAAATCTTTCCAACAGATCCGCTCTTAATGAATGAAGTAAAAAGCCCAAGCTCTTCTCTGTCTCAACACTACCTCCATGACCGTTCGTCTCCTCGTTTGAAGGTGAGAAGAGACCATCATTTTCTAGACCCGATGCATGGGCTATATGGACTATATTAGGGACTGCCGGAAAAGATTGGGGTACTGTATTCTGAGGCATTTGATGTATGCCAGTATCCTCTGAGGAAGGTTGTACTGGATCCTCTCTTTCAGCTGCCTCAGGTACCTCTGTAGAATTAGCTAAATTCAAGGCTGTGTATTTATTACTCAGAGGAAAAATAGCTAAAAGAGGGGAATCTGCGGTCAAGTTCATACTCTCGGTAAGATTTCCAACGGGCTTCGCGAGCCCATACTGGTTACTTGTCGCTCCTTCCTCTATAGTATTGGTCTCAATATTTGCCTCAATGTTTTTTGCCCCAGATGACACTGCTTGCTCCATGATTTTGAAATAGCTTTTAAGTGAAGGAGTCCCTTTCGCAGACTGGGTCAATTTTAATCCTTTAGTCTTCCCCCTCCGTGCTCCTCCTTTCTTGCTTTGCTTACAAGGTGAAATGGGAACCAAACCACTACTCCCACCCTCGCACAAGTCAGCTGTATTCAAGACCCCCTTCTTCTTTAGTTCGTGCTTTGAGCGCAGCTGGTAGCGGTTCCTAACCACACTTCTTTTCTCGCTATTACCACTGGCCAGAACAGTCTCTTCGGAGGGCAACTCGGACAGCTCAGGTAATTTAGGAAAGCCACTAGATACAGCCTGTAAATCAGGGAAATCGCGCTGGAACTGAAGTTTAGACGCAGCCTTATCTGCCTCCATACATTCAATCAGTTCAACACAGGCAGAAAACACTAAAGCTACAGTGGGGACACAGCGTGCAATTACTGCTGCTCGATACCAATGGGCTGCTCTTGAGCGCAGCCAAACATTGTTACAGCTTACCCGGATTCCAGTGTATTGCACTACTTGCGTTTGGCTGTTGTCGAGTGTCTTGCCGTGTCCTGACTCCCTCAGCTCCCAATTCCCTCCGTGTCCTTTCAGCCGGTACAGCTGCCCTGTTGTGGGCTCCTCCGCATACCTCCGAACGAGCTCTCGCTCTCGGTCCTCTCCTCTCATCTCAGTGTGGGTCCTAGCGCCGACAGCTTCTCTACCTTACTCGGCGGTTTTTTTTTTACATTCGCAACCGCTGGCAAAAAAGGAGAGAATGCTCAACAATTGAAGAATATACCCCGAAACTTATCACACTCTATATCTCACCATGAGAAATCCGCACTCCGCCGTCAAAAAAAAACAGGATACGAGACCTGCCGAAATGCTCCATAGGGCTTAGGAACGGAGCCTCGCAGCAGCCGTTAGCCTGCCGCCGCCATGTTCCCCTCTGTCTTTTCGCCGACATTTTACTACTTGGTCGATCTTCCCCTCATACCCTTTCAGATTTTTACTCCCTACATCTCCCAGTTCTACCTTATGCTGAAAGTTCTTTAGTTTGTCCAGATATTCTTCCGTCAATCTTGTTGAAGCTCGCTTGGGGTAATCAACTTGTTGTGGGATCACTTTCTCTCTATGTTCCCTCAATCCCCCAATATATATTCAGTTGCAGCGGATTATGATCGCTGCCTTCACTTTGGGGTATTTTAAATCCATGTACTAGAGTGTAATTCCAAGTAAATATAAATGCATAGTCAATTGGGCAATTTTGTGAGCCTATTTTAAAAGACTTCTTTGCAGGGCAGTCTCCTTTAAATCTGCCGTTCAGGCAAAGAGGCCCTTCGTCTCTAGATAATTTATCAAATCTAAGCCCTGTCTCTGGGTTTCACACATAGGAAACCTGACTTGGTTTATTCCATACGTGTCCAGAAATTCCCTATGCCAGAAATCGACCTTCTTTGGGATAAGCTTGTGATTAAAATCCCCCATAATAAAAAACACACCTGAAATGTACTTTTCGCATAAAGAGTCTATATCCTCTTTGAAATTCCCCATCTCAATTCCATACTCTGCACCATTCTCCCAATGTATATATACATTTATACCAATTACATTTTCATATTTCTTGTCCTGGATCAGCAGGGCTAATCTACATGCCAATAGCCATTTACATTTCACTTTTAACAAACTTGCATTTCATGTTACTTTTGTCGATATATCCTCTACATCCACTCTCATTTATCCCAAACCCCATACCACAACTATGATCCTCAAAATAACCCTTTCTTGACTCTCTCCTACTCTACCCTTCCTTGTATCATCTGACACCTCTTTCTACTATACCTATCCCCCAAAACAAACCTATCTAAACTCTTCCCTCTGACTCCTCCCCTCCAAAACTCCTTTTTACTCATCCAAAAGCCTCCTCCTACTGCTAAGACCTAAACACAAAATAAAATCCTTCACTCTTTTATCCCTCCACTATCTTTTTCAATCAAAATTAACAGACTAACATGTTCACTTCTCAAATTCCATATTCAACTATACTAATTCACCACTAATCCTTTATGGGTCCCGGAGTGGCGTGCTTCAACACCCCATCAGGGGTAACAAGTGCTATATGAATGTAAACCTTTCTTCCCCTTTTATCCCTCCGCTAGCCTTCTCACTCCAAATAACTGACTAATATCCACCACTGAGATTACTTTCTTATTTCACCATACAAATTCACCACTTTTCCTTTATGGGCTTCCAGAGTAGCGTGTTTAAACACCCCATATGGGGTAACCAGTGCTATATAAATAGAAACCTTTTTTCCTCCTCTATCCTGCTATCATTCCAAATCCAAATAACTGACTCACCTATCCACCACTTAAAATGTACTTGCATGTTTCACTATACTAATTCAGCACTAATCCTCTATGGGTCCCGGAGTAGCGTGCTACTCGCCGAAAAAGCGATTCGATGCCTCGTCAGGGGTAGTAAGCGCTAATATAAATACAATTACAATACAATACAATACAAAATGATGCAGGTGTGGTTTTTTTTTCCTTTACTGATCTGAGTTGGATCAGTGAATACAAGGACACAATGGATTGTAAGTGTTTTTTTAAAGCAGGAGAGTGGAAGTAACACGGAGAGTGGAGGCAACACAGGGGCGGCAGATGGAACAAGGAGGGCAAAAGTGAGGTGGAACAACATGAAGAGCTTGGATGGGTCAGAAAAAAATGCAGGTGAGAAAGAGAAAGCAAAGGGCTGTGTGGGAGAGAAAAACAAACAGGAGAGACATAGAGAGAGAACAACATAGAGCTGTGTTGAAAGAAGCATACTGGTGAGAAAGCAAAGCGAGGAAAAAACACAAGGGTGATCACATCACAGAGGGGGCAGGGAAGTAGGACACAGACAAGACAGAGCAACATGAAGCTTGTGGAGGTTAAAGACAAGTACGTGAGGGAGAAAGATGGAAAGCACATGCACTCTTGTGGAGTGTATAACCAACAACAACAACAAAAAATAGTGCTGAAAAATGAGCAGTGAAAGGACACAGGTAATATGGACATGCTCCAGCAGAAGGACAAACACAAGAAGTAGAAGTAAAGCCCACTAACGTTAACGGATAGGAAGCAAGCAAAGGAAAGTGAAAATAAACCAAAAAATGGTAAGCAATTGGCGGGCTCTAAGCCCATTGTCAGATAACAAAAGGTATTTTTTTAGCTAGACCACTTGGGCTGTTTGGTAGGCGAGACAACAAGAAGCCTTGCACCTGCGTCATTTTGTGGGTACGGGAATGCATGGTGATGCATGTGCACCTCTAGAATGACCTGACCGGTGATATTGGTTGTGTCATGGCACATTTTTTGTTGTTGATACTAAGCAGCATCTCAGATGTTGCACAGTATTGTTAAACTGCATTGACAAAGCCAGTGGAGTCAAAGGGCGAGACCTATTGGCTTTCCTAATTCTTTTTAGTAAGCAATGTGATTTGCTTGATTGCCTGTCACTCATGTTCCAAACACTCATTCACTTCTGTGCCCTTTTTCCTTTTTAGATGGAGTCATTCTCTATTGAACTTGTTTTAGCCATATTTAGCTAAAATGCAATTACAATACAATTGTTATTTTATATAGCCTTAAATACTGATTTATTTATCAATCAGTTTGTTTAACTATTATTTATTGATTTTCATAAAATTGGCGAATTGAATTGGGACGTGTCTTTAATACATTGAGTTAAGATAGTTATTCAGGTGGATGGGTTAGTGGACATCGGAGGGGGAAAGTTGAGAGTTTTCAGGAATGACGGCTGCAGAATACGGACAGAACACAAAGGAAGAAAGAAGTTCACAGATACCAACTCCTCCAGTTTTTGGAGGGATATTTTGCATATATATTAATGTTTTACCTTCCTAAACTGTCCTTACTGACTTAGTCCAGTGCAGATGAAATGGGCATTTCATTTCTAGATCTTGCTACCGGAAGATTTTCCTCAAAAGGTAGTTCTAAATGTTGGCAATTAGGACAAATCCTGGGACAGGGGTAATATTGTTGCACATCTTTTCTTCAAGATACTAGAAAAACATGAAACAATGGGGCAGATTTACAAGCCCCTTGCGCCTCATTTACACCGCTGTTGCGTCACTTTTGTGACGCAGTGGCGGCACAAATCCTGCTCCATGGTGCGGGGGTACTTACAACGTGACGCATCTGGGAGATGCGTGATGTTGTAATGCCCTGCGCCACATGTAGGTGTTCCTGTGCAGGGGGGGGCGTTCCAGCGCAGATGTGCCTCCTAAAAGAGGCTGAGTGAAATCTACAAGATTTCACTCAGTCACTTTTAGGCCCATGCTGCATCAAAACCCTGCGCCTGCCTGAAGCAGGCGTAAGGATTGATGCAGCATTAACTAGATAGGGCCCCCAGAGCATTGCTGGAGCTGCGTCGCGCTTGCGACGCAACTCCAGCAATGCGTCACTTTTACGGCACAGATGCGTCACGCATCTGTGCCGTTTTTGCCCCATGGTGCACTGCATTATAAATGCGGCGCATCCATGATGGCAGAGCTGTGGCGCATAATAACTGGCGCATCCCTGTTGATTTGCAGGGATGCGCCAGTTATTGTAAATATGCCCCAATCTTTTTAAGAAGATGCACCCAAGAATGTTAACCCCCCTCTACCAGTCAGAATGCTTCTCCTTCCCAGCTATGACTGTCAAAAATGAACTGAAGACCCTATGGTTCGAGCTCCATTTCCCTGCTATAGGTCCCTCTGACTGCTGGACTACCAAAAGACTTGCAATAATCGGATCACCCTAAACCTTGAAATTAGGTAGTTCCCCACCTATTTCTGCCCTCCAATGCCTTTGCTAACTCAAATTATTTTGGCCTAAAATGTGGCAATGATCAGTCAGTTATTTTTCGGATCCAAAGTATGTAAGAAAGAGTGTAACCTTATTTAAGGGCAATTTACCTTGCCAGATCTGGTCCGCACTATGTAAAACTGCTAAATAGATATTATTCAATCTGTGAGCCAGCATGCCACGTTGTAGATAACCCTGGGAAAGTTGGGGGTGTCGAGAGCTGGAGTATGAAGCGAGAGGCGGGTTCGTGATCGACGGTGTGAACGCGTCATCTGTGGGGAGCTCTCAGATTGGAGGTGGGGCTGGGCCTCTCTTTCTGAGTGGGAAAATTTGCTAAATATAGACAGGCAATCATGTGTTACCATAATGCGTCACAAACCTGAAGCCCTATTTCAATCAGCTTCAGAGCACGTTCAGGTTTCTGTTAGATCGCAGATCCGTTGCACTTTGTTTCCAATTTCTGCCGACTTGATTCTCCTGGATTAAATCTCATCCCACTGGCCCACATCGTCAGAGACCACCAAGAATACTCATAATGGCTCCTCAAAAGCCCAGGTACCTGCCCCTAAGGGAATGCCTCCCCTAGCTGGTTGTGAGAATGTTTTGTCATTAAAATGTCTAAGGATCTCTACTAATTTTCATACAACCTGGTGGAAAGCAGCCACCCTGCGGCAAACAAGCCATGCTCCCTGTGTATCATTTTTTCGAAACGCATGCAGCAGTCTACGTTAGCCTCCCAGTTTCTCTTCTTCAGGACCTCGCACTCCCCCACAGTCTGATAACATCACGCTTTGCCACCATTAATGCCGTATTACAAAATAGTAGGTAGTATCTGTCCAGGGACTGGTCTCCCCATATGGCCAGGACTATCAGTGGGAGTGGGTCAGTTCAATTGTACAGTCCAGGACTGTCGGGAATCTCTTTCCTATCCCCCCAATACTTCAGAAGGAGGGGTATTCCCATATAGTGTGGAGTAGTGTTCCCCTCTGCCCAGAATCTCTCAGACATCTGCCCTAGTGCCCCCTACCCATATGGAATAAGTCTCACTAGGGTAAAGTAGGCCCTATAGAGGAGTTTCAGTTGTACCAATTGAAATCCGGCCTGCATTGCCGCCTCCCAAGGGTACCTCCAGCCCACCCCAATCATCGTCTTCCAGTCTTCCAACCTCCACCTCCCACTTCTCCCAGAGACGATCTGGTGAGGAAACGCTATTCTGTGGTAGGGTTGAGTAGGGTCTCGATACTGCGTGGTCAGTGAGGGGGCCCCAGTACTCTGTACTCTCAGGGTGAGTCATCTGGGGCCTCCCTCAAGGCCTATATATGTGGTCAAAGAAGGCGGCGCTGGTGCTGATACTGTAGCTATTGCCCCAATGCTAATTTATATTGGTCTTGCCCCTCCATATGTCTCCCAGCTTGGATATTACTATCATGTGCCATTTAGCAAGGCCATCTATAGCCCATAACCTCCGTAATTGGTCGGAGGCCCATAGGGAGTTTCTAATGTCAATCTACCATTCCATCCCAGGGCTCAGGCAGCGTTGTGCCAGGACTCAACCACTACCGCCATTGGGGCCGACTGAAGAGATAGGCCCCTATTATCATACAGATGCCAGACATATCCTCTGGGTCCATTGCTCTTCTGTCTGCCATCACAGAGGGTTCCTGCTGAGAGGAGAAAGGCCAATAATTGATTGTCTGCAATTGGGTCACCCAGTAATATAGATGTAGATCAGGGAGGGCTATGTAACTGTCCAGCAATTTAATCTTAAGGGCTTCCCAGGCTATTCTCGGGGTCCCGGCCCTCCATAGTAAGTCCTTTGTGACCGTTGCCGCTGACCAGAAGAATTCTTCGGGGTTTGGGAACAAAGTGTTTTGTAAAGCATAAAGAAACTTCAAGAGGTAGATAATCTTGGAATGGGTCTTGATTCTTCGTTATGAATATTCCCAGGTATATAAACCCCCTGGGATGCCACGCCTGGGAATGCTGCAAGGCCATACCTGGCAATGTTCCTGATAGTGGGAACCCAGTAGATTTGTTCCCGTTGATTTATAGCCTTGAAAAGGACCCATACACCTGCAGGATCTTTAGTACTCTAGGGAACGATTGATCCGGTCACCGAGATAGAGCAGTATGTCATATGCATTTAAAGACACAAGGTCTTCCATGTCAGGGTCCCATTTCAGCCAGCACAGTAGTACATCAGTTCCCCAAACAGCATGCCAGAGGTTTGATCACCAGCACGAACAGTAGAGGGGAGAGCAGGAACCCTGGCTGGTGCTTCTGCCTAGGGGGAGCTCTCTGGAGAAGGCTCCATTCACTTTGACTCTAGCCACCGGTTCTTTGAACAGTAATCCCACCCAGGATATAAACCTTTTACCAGTCCCCATCCTGTGAAGGATAGCCATGAGATACAGCCATTCCAATGAATCAAATGCTTTCTCAACGTCCATAGAGAGAAGGATATGCTAAAGCAATACTGTTGCAATGTGCCATGCAGCTCGCCAACCTACGGAGGTTGTGCCTAGTTGCCCTGTAGGACCTGAAAACCGACTAATCCAGGGCCACCAATGTGTTGATCACCGGTAGGAGGCTATTAGCAAGGGCTTTTGCCAGAATTTTCATCTCTAAATTGAGTAGGGATATGGATCGATAGGAGCCGCAATCGTCCGTGGGATTCCCTTGTTAATGGATTAGAACAATCAGCACCCTTCGGAGATCTCGAGGTAGGATCTCCTTCATCAGGGCTCTGTAGTACAGTGACATGATCTGGCTGATTCTATTCGTTTTTGCGCATTTGAACAATTCCAAGGAAAAGCCATTTGGTTCCATTAACTTTCTACTTTTCATCTGGCTTATTCCCTCAGCCGATTATGCATCAAGAGATTTGCTCAAATTTCCTAGTAGTGTGGGCACATGTACCTCATCCGCAAAGTCATGGCGGGCCCCTTTAGCACAGTATTAGTTCTTCAAGTGTGCTGCAAAGACATGTACTATGACCCCTGGGGTCACTGCCCTAATCCCTGATTCCCCCTTGATTTCTGCAATCCATCATCGTCCCTCTTCTTTTATGGCAAGCCACGCTAGTAGCCGCCCCTCCTTATTCCCTACTTTGTATAGCTTACCCTGCTTAGCCCTGTACATCGCCCTTGCTTCCTGATGGGGCAGGTGCCACAGCTCCTCTCTCTCCGCCTCAATTTTGTCTGCTAGCTCTGAGATAGGGATGAGCATGTATTCCGCTTCACATCTACCTCTGGGATCCCTGGACTGGGGGCACAGTCCACCGCAACAGCTGCTCCTTTATTTTCTGATGCCTCTTCTCCCTCAGGTCCTGCTACTCACACTTACCAACGAAGATATCCGAGGGGCGGGGAATGCCCCAAGGTCTCACCAGGTCTACGAGCACCCCAGCCTGGCCGCTTCACATGAAGGCCTCATGCCGGGGCAGGGGCTCAGTCCATCTTGCGTAATGGAGCCCATAATGAATCAACTGTTCTGTGGCATTGAAGGTGTGAGGTCATTCCAAGATGATCTACTGATTTACAGCAAGACGGAAGAAGAACACTTAGCCGTGCTAAGGAAGGTCCTGCAAGGATTCATGACTGTGGTCTCGCCTGGCAAGAGGACAAATGCAGATCTTTCAAAGGAACTGTAAAGTACTTATGTCACCTCATTGATGAAAATTGAGTTCGACCAAAACCTTCCTTGATATCTGCAATCTCTTCGTCACCAAACCCGATGAATAAGGAAGAATTTGCATCGTTCTTAGGCATGTGTGAATTCCACTGTAAGTTCATACAACATTATGCTGCCAAAGTTGAACTACTACAGAAACTGATAAAAAGGGATGCTGAATTCATTTGGTATGATAAATGTGGGCAGAGCATAAAGGACATCAAAAAGGAACTTGAGCAAGCACCATCACTACAACCATTCAGCAAAACCATTGCAGTGTATTGTGACCACAGATGCCAGCCAAATTTGGCAGGGGCAGTGCTCAGCCAAAAAACAGAAAAAGGGTAAAAAGTCATTGCATTCGCATTGCACAAGCTATGAGGCCCAGGGACAAAATACTCAGTAATTGAGCGCAAATTATTGGCTTGTGTTTGGGCAGTTACAAAGTTTAAAGGTTTTCTGTGGGGCAAAGAATTCACCATCCACACCAATCACACGCCATTAGTCAGCATACTAGAAGGAAAGGGTTCTAGTCGACCCTCCCCAAGAATAGCAAAGTTGGCGTGCAAGTTGCAGGAGTATCTGATTAAGATGGAGTACATTCCTGGTAGAGTGAATGTGTTGGCAGATTACTTGTCATGTGCCCCTTGAGTTAGTGAATTAAATTGTGATGAGGGTGAGGAGGATGACCTGCTTTTTGCGTGCTTGCTTGACTATGAGGAAGCCTATGGTACCATTTCCAAACCAGAATGGTTAGAGGCTATAAAGAGTTACAATGTGTTTGCTGAAAGTAAGAAATATGTTGTTAAAGGATGGCCTCGAGAAAGAGTATCAGACGAGGACCTTAGTTCGTATTGGAAAATAAAAGAAGACATCAGTTTTGTCGAAGATATCATCGCCCGTGGTGAAACTTTGATGACACCGATGTCACTGAGGAAAAGGTTGAAAACATTAGCCCACGAAGGCCATGTGCGGATGACAGGCACCAAGCAAAGGTCTAGGAAGAGCTACTGCTGGCCCTCCATGGATCGTAATGTTGATGTATTTGTCACACATTGTTCAGTATGCATTAAGGCAGACAAGACAATGACAACACATTGTTACGCAATGACATCCGTGGAATTATCCTAGGGTCCTTGGATACAAGTCGGCGTCTGCTTTAATGGACCAATGAATGCTTTAAACTTAGAAATGCACTATGCCATAGTTATAATTTATTACTTCAGCAAGTGGGTGGAAGTTAAGTTTGTGTCACAACCTACCACGTGTGAAGTAGTGAGTTTCTTGAACGAATTGTTTTGCAGAGAGTGTTTCCCAAACCAGTTAGTCACCGACAACGATGTGCAATTTGTACTCTATGAATTGGTTTCATTAATGAAAAAGAATGCCATAGAACATGTGAGATCCTCTTTGTACCTCCCACAAGGCAATGGCCAGGTTGAACGGGCCAATCGCTTAATAAAAGAAACCATCCAAATGGCTTTAAGATCTCACATCCCCATTGAGGAGGCTCTCCATACCAGTTTGTGGTAATACTGCACCACTCCACACAACACCACTGGTAGAACCCCCTTTGAGGTATTATGGGGTTGAGCAGCAATCAGACAATTGCAGCCATGCTGGTCTTTGGCTTGGAAAAAATGGGAGAACGAGAATAACAAGGAAAAAGAGATCAAGATGAGAAGTCTGGTGGACAAACACCAGAAGCACATGCGCATCAATAATGTGGTGAAGGAGATGTCTGTGAAAGCAGGTGATGTGATGAGAGTGAAGTATCCTAGGAAATAAACAAACATGAGTAAGTACAGTGAGCCTAGGCATGTGGTCAAGACCAAGGGTACTGCTGTCCTACTCAACAATGGTCAGTGGTGGAACGGATCAAATGTTGTTAGTAGCAAGACCCCGGAAGATGTGAGCTGGCATGATAAGTTACAAAACAATGCATTAGCATCTTCAACAAATGCAAACACAGTGAACTGTGTGGTACAAGCACTGTGCCTGCCCCTGCTGGGAGTCACACCAATGTGTCTCCTCCCAGGCTTTTAACCAGTCCCAATAGTGCTGTTCAGAGCAAGAGAACGATTGTTCCCCCACTCAGATTCAAAGACTATGTAATGTATTCGTATATCGTAAAAAACAGAAGAATTGTTTCCCTTGTCATATTTAAAGACTATGTAATTTATTAGTTGTCTTCAAAAATGGGAGAAGATGTAATGTTCTACCTTTACCCGTCTGTGCCCTAACTCTGCTTCTGTCCCTTCCCAGCTTCCGTCCCATCTTGTGTGTGTGTGTGTGTGTGGCGCTCGGGCGTGCAATGTGGAACTCTGATGAAGGGAGCTGGCGGGAGCCGTTAGCTAACGGCATTCGTGTGAGGGCCTACAATAAAGGAAGTTGTACCTTTCACATGTCTCCTCATTACTACATATGCTACATGCCCCATCCAAACTCCTGTGGGGCCTTTCTTAGGCTGCGTCCTCAATGGGGGCCCAGCACCACACCCACATCTTAGAGGGTGCCACCAACCCCCTCAGACACCCTCTCAGAGGGCCCTCAGGCCAAGTCCAGGGACACACGGGTCCATATGCCGCAATTCAGAGTCCTCTGCCACGGGCGGTTGCCTCAGTCAGGAGCATCAGCCCCGCACACTTCCCACATCTTAGCAGGCTGCCTGCGGCGTCCGGTCCCAAAAGAGCCCTCAGCAGGGGCTTTCTTGCTGCATTTAAAGGCTGCTGTGAGCTGCCGCTGCATCTCCTCGGGCACCATCGGGACCTCTCTGCCTGGGTGGTCCGGGACCCCCGCTTCTCCTGCTGCTCACCTTTGTTGGGAATGGCCCAATCTGTGTCTCTCAGTGGCCTCTCCTCGGCTCCACTCACAGCTGCAACCTGCTTGCTGGGAATTCAGCAGCCGCTAGGCTCCCTTCATGCGTGGATTAGTGAACCTGCTCCTCTTCGGCGATGTGGATTGCTCAGCCTCCGGCACCAATCCGTGGCTCCCACTACCTCACGGAGCAAGCCCTCTGCGGGGGCCCAATGGAGCAGGATGTTGGGCTAGGCCGAAGATGGAGCTCTTTAGACGACCTCCATCTCGGCCGCCATCTTGGCTCACCCCCTGGTTGTAAGAATGTTGTTTGGTTGGTGGTACTTTTTCCAGTCTTTGGGTTCAATACTGCACACTGATCCTGGAGGCGATTACTGCAACTACCCATCTGAAAACCCAAGCAAGTGCCACAAATGAGCACTGTTCCCCTTGAGGAAGGTTGGAATATATCTGTGAGTCCCTGGAGAAAGAGCTCTCATATGTGCAGTAGCCAGGCTCACCCTTAATGTCTGAACTGGGGTGGCAGAGTGGGCTAAAGAACGGTGATGGATTAAACCCAGATCTGTTGACTGGGTGTGAGTGTTTGATTGGTTCAGATGCTCTGTCCATCACCACCCCCTTTTGTACCGCTTTGTTCGCCATAAGTTGTACAAAAGGGGGTGATAATGGACGGAGCATCTGAACCAATCAAACACTCACACCCAGTCAAAAGATCTGGGTTTAATCCATCACCGTTCTTTAGCCCACTCTACCACCCCAGTTCAGACATGGCTATATGCAAATCAGTCTGACCCTGTGCCTCATGGGAACAGTCCAGCCCGAACTGCCAAGCCATGCCTTACCTGGACCGGAAACAAGCTTCCGAGGACCGGTTTCTGGCATTCCAGCCATCTTCAGCCCGGCTTGCTTGAATCCAGTGGCAAAGTGAGCAAGGGACTCACGTCTGAGCATACCCTGCCACACTTATGGCGGCCAAATGACAGGAAGAGAGGCAACAGCGTGACATGAAGTGATGCTTGTCCAGACAGATGAGACACTGCTGCATGTCCTTTGTGTTTGCCCCTGTCTAGGCCTGCAAAGGAGGACTTTGCTGAGAAATGAGTTTAAAGCACTAGGAATTAGAACGTGTAGATCGGCTGCAATGGAGTCACTGAATCCACAGAGCATGATGCTTAATACTCGGCAGGTGCAGTTCAGGGGCATTTTTAGGGAATTTTAAAGGTCAAGCGCCCCCTTCAGAGACCGCCCAAAACAGAATATTAAAAAACAGAGGGGTGCAGTCTATAACCGTATTTCTTTGAAGGAACTGGCTAAGACAAAATACCCTGTTCATGGCACTGTGAGGTACAATGCAGATGCCCCGGAAGGGGAGAGGCGTAGGGGGTGATTTACAGAAGGCCTGAAAATGGGTGTAGCAGGAGTAACAACCCCTATCCCGCCAAAGGTGGGCGACCAGGGGGCTGGTAAGATAGTAAGACCCAGTTCCCCTCCCAGCCAGTACATTCATTATCACTTGTGAGACTGTTACATACAGCCTACTTGCTGCTGCAATTTGACATTGATAGTAAGCGCTGAAGTATGTGACGAGATGTTGGGGAGCTCAGTTACAAGGACTTAGATTCACTATATACTTCAAATATATAGTTAAAAGAAGGTGTCTGCAATGGGATCCGTACCAGGGAGAGATTATGCAATACTGGTTCAGTGATTGTAGGGGAGGGTGTCTCAACATAGGTTCTTAACCGTGGAAGCTCCCTGACCAGTGCTGTCCTGATTCAGGTTCAGTTTCAGAAGCAACAGAGAGATGGCTGACTGGCAATAACTGAGGAGTCTGCTTAGACCAATCCCCTCAGAGAAACTGTATCGCAGCCCATTGCAGCTGCCCCACACGCTCCAGGTGGGTGAGAGCAATACTTTGATCTGTTTCCATGCCCACATCACTGCTGGCAGGGATACCGATCAAAAGTTTGCTCCCAGCTGGTGGGAGCAAATTTAAAGCTCCCACCTGCTGGGAGCAGACTTTGTGTTTGCTCACGCTTGGCAGGAGATTTAAAAGTATTCCCGCCAAGCAGGAGCACACATAGGTTTCCCTGCCCACATCTTGGCAGGCTGGGAAACCGCCAAATGCCGGGGGTGGGCTGCCTGGGACATAGCAATTTATTTGGCCCGGGCATGGGGTCCCCAGGGCTACTAATGGCTTAGGGAGGAGGAACGAGCAGCATGGGGGGGGGGGAGGGGCACTTGGTCTCCCTCCCTTAAAAATATATAAAGCCCTGGGGGTGGGATCCCCAAGGTATAATAAGACTCGGGGACAGGGTCCACATGGCCCCCCTCCTCTTAAAAAAGAGAAAAGGGCCCTGGAGGATGGGGTCCCCAGGGCTTAACAAGGCTCGGGAGGGCGTCACTTGGTGCCCCTCTCCTTTATACAAAAAAGGCCCTGGGTAAGGGGGTCCCCAGGGCCTAATAAGGTTCAGAAGGGCGAAAGTGGTCAACCCTCCCCTTTAAAAACAAAAAAGTACCTGGGGATGGGGCTCCCAGGTTGAATGAGGCTCTGGGAGGTAAGCGATATGTTCCCCCTCTCCTTCAAAAAACATACGCCCTGTGGCAGTGCACACCAAGGGGTTGGTTTTACGTATGATAATAAAATATTACTTTATGTTAAAAAAAAACTAGAAACTTACAAAAAAAACAAAGGTTAAAGTAACGTTATAGTTAGGTGAATATATCAGGTACAACATTAAGGTTTTGAACTAAAGAAAAAATACAGAAATTTACCAATTATAGTTGGCAGAGCTAACTATAACTTGTGCCCCTGCCATGCACTGCTTATGACATAACATATTACATCACTCATAACACATTCTATGAAATCATTTATGTCATCACAAATGGCATCACAGATGACATCATCCCCACTTTTCTTGTATACATTGCTCTATAAACAGGTTTAGTAACAGAGCTATGAAAGTAAGTGCTGAATAGCTCAGAATAACATGAAGCATTATTACTGCTATCATACATGTAAATGTGTAAATGTAAATGTGTGTGTCTTGTAAAGCGCACTGCTACCCGGAGGCGTCCTGGCGCTATAGACTGCTGGGGAACCCATCCTGGCTTTCCCTGTGAGATGTTCCCTCCTGGGTATCTCCAAGGTGAAACCAGGCATCCCCGGCGTTTGTGGGGGGCCATTGTGGAGATGAGGCAAGCTAATGCCCAGAGTTGCCGAGTGTGATCCCTGGTTAGAGTAGGCACCGAGGCGAGAATTATCGAGTCCGCTGACCTGGTTCACGACCCTGCCGCCTCGGGAATTGAACCCTGGTCCCGGGCCGTCCTCTGCTTCCGGGTCTGCTGCCTCTAACCAGTGAGCCGCACCACTCCACATATAACTCCCATAGATAAAGCAAGCTTGTGCTATGTTCAACATTGACCCTATACCACATACTTCTTAGATAGCCGAGTTAATGTGGACTTTAAACCACAAATGAAAGGGTAACCTATACTGCACACGGTGTCAATCTGTACACAGCTGTTCAGGGAAAACCAAGTTCCTCCAGATACTGAAGCCCTGTTACAAAACTAATACCCTACTATGTACAGTCTTTACCTATATCAAACCCCTGACAGTTACTGAACCTACATTGAGAAATGAAGTGGAGGTAAGTAGAAAAGTGGGTACTGTTAACAATATTTACTCTATGGAGAGAGTTTACTCTGTACCACCACACTGTTTGCAGACATTGAAACACTCATGAGTAATATACCACAGAGTATTAAAAAGTATCTACTAGGAGCAGTGTACACTCTGAACAAAACTTGTCCAAAGAGCGACTACTCGCTTAAAATAACCAGGTGCTAAAGATAATACTACCGGAAGCCTTCATACTGTGGTGAAAACTTTACAGCCCATTTTCTGAAGTGAAACAAGTACATGCACATAGGTTTGTACCTGGTGCACACAGTCGTCTATGTTAAGAAGAAATTGTCATGTTGAGATGATTCTGTCCAATAACTCAAGGCTGCTTACAATACTTACTTACTCAGTAGTATATAGAATCTGAAATATTTTACTGCAGTACCGAAAAATGTGTGTGGAACTTACTGGACAGAACCTGGCAACTGTCAACTGCACTCAGATTTACTTTTCAATAGATAGATTTATAATGTGTTCAATACCTCTACACACCTATAGTGCATGAAGAGCACATCCATTTTGTAAATACGCACAGTACCTGGCCACAGGCTGTACACAATTAGGTAGAAAAGCAATATGGTAGCTACCCACCACTATCTAAACTATAAAACAAACTACCGTACTCTTTGGATGATGGAATAATATTTCAGTTGTCATGAGTGATATCATAAATGATGTTATAGAACATGTCATGAGTAATTAAATATGTGAGGTTATAAGCAGTGCATGGTGGGGGCCCTAATTATATTTATCTCTGCTACCTTTAACTGGTACATTTCTGTGTTTAGAATTCTGTTTAGAGCAAACCGTTTACGTTGTCATTGACATATTTATCTAACTATAATGTCACTTTAACCTTTGGTTTTATATATACGCTGGACAAGGCAGAGAGTGTGGGGATAAGAACAGGAAAGACCTCCTTTTTCCAGAACAGGAAAGTAGATTAAACACCAAGAAAGAAGAACCGCACACAATACCCCTAGATTAATTACAGGCTACAACATGTATCATGCCAATCTGCGTAAGATTCTGAATAGGCACTGGCCGTTGGTACGCAATGACCCAAGTTTAGGTCCCTTCTGTGACAAATCACCTTCAGTCACTTTTAGGAAGGCCCAATCAATGAGGAATCAGCTAGTGTGCAACGCCCCTATAAACACCAAAGGAACCACGTGGCTTCAAGCACACAAAGGATTTAGAAAGTGCGCTAAATGTAAGGCCTGCAAACAAGGGATCAACATCAACAAAGTCAGGCTACCTTTTAGACAAACACCTTACACCATCAGAGGGAGTTTCACATGCAAGACAGAATTTGCTGTCTACCTACTAGAATGCACATGTGGAAAGAGGTATGTGGGCAGCACTATCCATCAGGCACACGTGAGAATACTGCAGCACCTCAGGGCGATCACGAATGACGACCAGGCATACCCTGTGGCAAGACACATAAACTCACATCACGCAATAAACGTACAAGACTTAACGTATTTTGTAATTGACAGCATACCCAAGAACATCAGGGGTGGGAATCGACAACTGGCATTGAGACGACTGGAGTCTAGATATATAATCCTACTAGACTCGAAAATTCCCAACGGGTTAAACGCGGATGAGGCTCTTAATGTGCACCTCTAGTCCTCAGCTGCTAGGCCTGTTATTCTTTAACTACTCCGTTAACATCTGAAACTCACAACTTTATTAGTTAATATTTCATTTGGCACATTACACACGACACAAAATTATTTTCAAACAACATGTTTTAACACATAGAAATTCAAAACACTAGTAGTAAACGATGGCACAATACACTAAGTTCACACTAAAACACCTATCACTAGCATTGGCACACCGCGGCAACAGGTGGAGGTTATAGTTACACCCACTTGGGTAGGATAGAATGGGCTGAGTTCATATGATTAACCCAAATAACCAGTCATGTAATCAGTGTTGCAAGCGACTTAGGCAGAGGTAAACATGTAAGCCACTGCGGTTAGACACATGAAAATGAGCCGGAGCGCTTACATGGTTTGAATGTATTATGAAAGGCGCATGCATCATTGGGGTATCAATAACGGGAAACTACCTCATCAACATTATACGAGCATCAGGGTCTTATTACAGCAATACATCCCGCAATTGGACTAAATACAAGGAATAATATGTTTCATCCAATCAATCATCCGCCCCTATGGCTTATCAAATACACTAGAGGTTTGCAAACTAGTGATATCACCAGATTCGGTGGGAACAGTGAACCCGCTGACTTACGTAGTGTGTGGAACTAAATTATGGATTTTAATTTATTTTACTATTATTATTATTTTTTTACATAAGTTTCATTGCATACACGATTCACGCAGTTGGTAAATGTGCAGTAACATTTATTCGAGCTTTGTATAATATATTCATGCATTATGCATAAGCCTCCATTCAGTGATGTAATCCACGTATATAACTCTTCTATGTTTGAAGTGACATGACATGGTTGCTATGACAACCTCAAAACCAGTTGTAACCTGTCAAACTTGCAAGTACATAACTGTTGTAGTGAGCAAGGCGGTTTGATACCGCTGAAACGCGTCTGGGCTGTAAATCGGAATAAAGTGATCTTACTTTGGATATATTCACGGAGTTGGCGTCTTTGTAAAGAAAGTTTGGACTGGTGTTGGATATGTGGATATTGTGGATATATATATATATGTTTTTTCGCCTGAGAGGTGGAGCGGTGCGAGGTATTGCAGATATATATATATATATATATATACACACATACATACATACATATATATATATATATATACATATATATATATATAAACATGCATACATATATATATATATATATATATACCCATACATACATACATATATATATATATATCTTCACAGAAGTTACGGTTTACGTAGCTGTGGAGTTAATAATAGTACATTTATACTTACCTCTATGTACTTATCTTCTTGCAATTTTGAGCCTCGATATTTTGACCATGATATTTTGGTATCACAATGTTTCTGCTGTTGATATTTCGACAATCTCTCAACAGATTGGTTATGCCATAGAGTGCTCGGAAAACACTGCCAGGTTTGGAGTCAATCTAGGATGACTCATAGACCTGAGAGATGCAGATGCTAGCATCAACATAGTGACATCCTCACTGCAAGGAGTGTGAACTAGGGCAGAGGGCAACTTATTTAGGGTGCACACAACTCGAGCGAAAGACAATGTACCCCATTACCCTATTGACCCAGCAGAGAAGGTCAAACTCATAAGCATCACATTAGGATGTTTGCTTGCTATGTAGGTGTACAAAAAGTCCACACATTACGATGCTTGCTTAATAATTACCTATTTGAAGTTAGGATGGTGTCAGACAGAGGCCCAGGAGCTTTCCAGTGTGGAAAAACCTAGAACTAAATGAAATGTGAGTGAACGATAAATGCCACTTACGGGTTATTTGTAGGACTAAACAGCAGCATGTCTTTGCAAGGGAGGAACCTGTGTTTCTCGAGGTGACCATATTGTTCAGACTTAGGGATGTGCCTACACTGCAGGAGAGGCTGTAAGAAGATCTATACAAGACAGATTTCTGTAAGACTCAGGCTGGATGTCTTACTTTGAGGAGCTTGTGCACCAGGGCCAGATCTTGGTCAAAATATGACGTTTATGGAGGATTTAAAGAATTGGTGAGGACTGGTTGTTTTGCAGTGAAGCTGGAATGACTTTATTAGAGCTAGACAGAACACTGGTTGTGGCTCTCTGCCACAGAATCAGCCTGATGTAGTTGAATTACGAAGGCAATATATCAAGCAGGACATCTTGCAGGAAGAAGGCATTAAATAGCTTGTGTTCTAAATGTTTGACCTATTGTGATAGTAAATGTTCAATGCTGCAGCTGGGTGAGGGGGTGCTGGCTGCGATCCTAGATGGCTGTGTATCTGTCCTGACCAGATCTTGCCCCCGCAGGTGTTGCGATGTCTCTTGTGGTCTTTACGGTGTGTCCTGGTGAAGAAGCATTTACTGAACCTCGGCTATTGGTGGGCCGTCAGCAGCAGATGAGTGGTGGCAGCCTACAAAAGTTAGCGCACATGTGTGCGAAGCTCGATTGAGCTGATGGTGGGAATCTCCCTGTGACCCTCTCTTGAGTGAGAGGCAGAGGACAACTGGAGAGGTGTGTGAGTGGACAAGGACTGAGTTGACTGCAGCATATCTAGAGTTGCAGTCCATCAGTGCGGCAGTAGTGGTGGGTGTGGGCGGGCATGGGTGAGCGTAGGAGACCAAGAGGGACTCAGGCCAATGGGAGCAAGTTGCCTCATCCACACGGTGCTGGCCGCCCTGCCATAAGTGTGCTGTGCAGGGGGCGGGTCCTTGTCCCACACATGAGCCATGTTTGATAGCCCCTGATGAGTCAGTTATCCACACAGATGGCCAATGCGAAGATTGTAGAGCGCGTAGCACTGGCCGCCTTCGCAGGACGGTACCTGCAACATTTGCAGCACTTGTTTGAGGCAGGGTGCATTACAGCGGTGTTTTGTGCTGGTCACCTAAATCCCCCAAATACAAACTCTGAAGATAGGCTGGAGAAAAGGGGTTTGAAAGGTCATTATTTTCCTTTTTTCTCTGTGTCTCTAGACACGTTTAAATTGCTGCTGCTTGCATTGTTGTTGTTAAATAGGTCCTTTTACCAATTAGTTTTCCAACAATTGTTAATATTAGCCCATTCACCCACTGGGCTGCTTAACCCTTTACCTACAAGCAGAAGACGCAGAAAGCCAGGAACAAAATTTTATTTAGCATTTCACAACTCTGCGCATTGGCACTATGACATAGGATAGCTATATCCCAACAGCATGTTGAATTGTGGGGCTTGTAGTTTTAACAGTTACATAATGGGAAACAAACCCCCAGCATGCAAAGACACATATACAGGAAATGTAAAATACAGGTAGCCAACATACTAGAGAGTGAGTGAGAGACGTTAATTTTGTATAATTTAATAAACAGACACACAAGAACGTATAAGACTCATGCAAGAAATAACCAAACCTGTTATATAGAACTGCCAATAATGTCATGTACTCATAGAGGATGATAAATGTTTACCTATCTAATGTGGTATACTTTTTCAGTGGGTGCTATATCTTGAACTGGGAAGCATTTAAGAGCACTAGTGTCCACTGGTTGTACAGTCTCCTATTCCTGCCAGATCTATATTAAAACGTTGTGTATGGGAGTTAGAAATGTTTTTACTGGTGTCTCCCTACCACATTATTAAAAGCAGATGGGACGATCGATCAACGCATCCTACTTCTCTTTTCCCTCAACATGTTTAGGTGCTAGTATACCTCCCTTTTGAGCTCATGCGTCTTTCCCGGGCATTTAGTACCTCACATCAAATGTCTTCATAGGGCATGTTCACCAGCATCAGAAGGGGGAAGGGCAATGGGGCAGGCCCCATAACAAGCTATTGGCGAGATTATCAGTATGCAGCATGTGTTCCAGGGCCAGTCATTGTAATCACAACCTGCAATAAGAAACATACCATGCTGCTAAGCCACGCTCGCAACTCATTGGGTGTGGGCAGTGGGAGTCCATAGGGCGTGAGATTACAAGGATGTATGACGGTATAGCGCTGTATTAAACACCGCAGACCATCACAACGCAGGTTTTACAACGCAAGTCGTTACCACGACTTGCGCTGTAGGGTGCTGGACTTAGGAATAGTAAGATTTACTATTCCAACACCAGCCTACGTACAGTAGGGAAGGTGCTGGAATAGTAAATCTACTATTCCTTAGCCTAGAGCACCCTCCAGCGCAAGTCGTGGTAACGACTTGCGTTGTGAAACCCGCGTTGTAATGGCACTGCGGTGTCATTACCGCGTTGTAAAGGATGTTCCCCGATTACAAACTATGCACCCAACACCAAAGCATCTCCTGCCTCACTACAAGCAGCAGTATGGCAGTGGTAGTGAGGTTCCCTGCTGGCTTCCATAATTCTCCATAGCACCATCTGTGTTGCATCGAGCCTGGATAAGGAATGCTGCGGAGGCTTAAGCGAACACCTCTTGGCTCAGCCTAGACCTCTCCTTCTTCTGCAAATGTTGATGACTGGTGCATTTATTATTTATAGCTGTTTTACAAACTTGTCCTTAAAAAAGATATTTTGGATTGTTTAATTTTAGCACCTTAAATTACTTTAGCACATAGATTACTGCTCTGAACGTCCTCTATTAAAATTTGTGAACTAAGCCCTTTCAGCTTTGACAATTTTATGAGTGACTCAAGAGGCAAGTCTGTTGTCTTGTTTCCTCCTATATAAGTATTTTATATTTATAGATGGAGCAATATTCTGGTCTATTTAACCCTACACAAGAGAGGATGTTGTAAAGCATGCATCTTGAACTATTTCAAGTTGCTCTGAAATGTGGTGATCATGGAAAAGGAGAAAAAGTTAAGAAAAGTAATTGTCTAGGGTCACAATGTTTGGCTAAGCTTGGAAGATGGGATTAAGACCAGGTTTCTTGATTAGACATTGTGCATTTCAGCTCCTGGATAGATGCTACATTCTTTCCCCCTTCTGCCCTGGTTACAATTTTATTAGTGATACAAGAGGAAGTCCTAATCTTATACCTTCTATACAAGGCCTTTATTGATGTTATAGATGGAGCAACATTACTGTCCTTTAACCCCTTCGCTGCTAGGCCTTTTCCCCCTTTGTGCTTAGTTTTTTTTTGGCTACTTAGGGTAGTTTGCGCTTAGGCCCCTGTACCATTTTGTCCACATAAGGTATAGACGCCAATTTTGTGTCCTTTTCTTCCAACATCTATTCTTAAGGATTCTAAAGGTACCCAGGGTTTGTGGATTCTCCTGGAGGGGATGAAGAAATTGGTCAAAATACAGCTATGTGTTTTTTTTTAGGAAACAATTGCTGCAGAAGAAAGTGTCTTTTTTTTCCTGCAAAGGTATCAACTCAGGGTTTGTGGTGCTAAAATCACAATTTCCCAGCTTTCAGGAACAGGCATACTTTTTTCAGAAAACCAAACATTTCTACACAGTTTTAGAATTTTACTAGGGCAAGCCTATTTTTCCTATTTTTTGTGCTTTTAACCTCCTTCCAGTTAGTGGTAGAAATGGGTGTGAAAGCAATAATGGATCCTGGAGAACTATACATTTCTGAAAAGTAGACACAAATCTAAATTCAGCAAGGGGTCATTTGTTTAGATCCTTCAAGGTTTTTCTACAGAAACTAAGGGCCTCATTTATGAAAACTGTTGCATCGCTGCATGAAAACAGCGATGCAATAGTTTTCACTGCGCCCTCCTTGTGACACGATGGATGCGCCGTACGGCGCTCCATGTCAGTATTTCTGATGTATCTGTAGGCGCAGTAATGACGCATTGCTGGAGTGTGGCGCAAAAGTGGCGCAATTCCAACAATGGGTCTTACACATGGGCAAGTCCCATGTTAAATGTCCCTGCGTCAGTCTTACGCCTGCTGTGAGGCAGGTGTAATATTTTGAAGCAGTGTCGTCCTAGAAGTGGCGCAGGGGAATCTGATAGATTCCACTGTGCCATTTCAATGTGGCTTTTTGCGAGACGAACGCCCACCCTGCATACATCATACCTTACACGTAAACAAAGAGAGAGTGAGGGTAGAGAATCACTCTTCTTGGAGAACTATGTTATACTACAGGAAGACCCTTCACCAGCATTACAAAATGAAATCTCAGATTTTGTGACAACCGCAGAAGAAGCAGGTCACATCACCAGACAGGAAGCCGCTTTTCTGCTGACATCGGAAGAAAAGATCCCATATTTTTATACATTGCCCAAGACACATAAAAACATGCTACCACCACCGGGGCGACCCATTGTATCGGGCATTGGCTCACTCCTGGAACCTCTGTCGAAATACTGTGATTTCGTCTTAAAGCCCTTAATACAGAGTACGCATACCTATATCAAAGATACTAAGAGTCTTTTGGCCATGCTCCGAGATATCCAGATGGCAGAAGATCCCAGTTTCTTGGTCTCCCTTGACATTGAAAGTCTTTACACCTGCATCCCCCAGGATGACACTATAGGGGTGATAATAGAGACTCTGAATTAGGCAGTGTGGGACTACAAAACACCAACAGACTTTGTGGTGAAGTGTGCAACCCTGGCACTAAAACGCAATTTCTTCCAATACCAGGATAACATCTACCTGCAGGCCACCGGCACTTCGATGGGCAGCACATTTGCTCCAAGTGTCGCTGGCCTGTATGTCTTCGATTTCGAATGTAAGCGCATTCTAGTACCTACCAATCTTTTCTCACAGAACATCACGTTCTGGCAAAGGTACATTGACGACGTCCTAATGATCTGGAAAGGATCAGAGGCCCTGCTTGAGTCGTTCTTCCAGTGGGTCAACACTTGTGATCCTCATCTGAAGTTCACG
Organism: Lissotriton vulgaris; assembly: GCF_964263255.1. Lineage (NCBI taxonomy): Eukaryota > Metazoa > Chordata > Amphibia > Caudata > Salamandridae > Lissotriton > Lissotriton vulgaris. The sequence goes on from NC_141693.1 coordinate 1,484,754,990, forward strand.
CATGACCATAATAAGGAGGAAATGATTTTTCTGGACGTGACTATTAGGAGGGTGGGGAACCAACTAAAGACTAAGGGGCAGATTTATGAAGGGCTTGCGCCACGTTTACGCCGCCGTTGCGTGACGCAACGGCGCGGAAACGTGGCGCATCCCTGCACCCTATTTACAACGTGACGCATCTAGGAGATGCGTCACGTTGTACAGCACTGCGCCATGAGGAGGCGTTCCTGCGCAGGGGGGGGCGTTCCTGCGCAGGAACGCCTCTTGAAAGTGGCTGAGTGAAATCTATGAGATTTCACTCAGTCACTTTCAGGGCAATGCTGCGTCAAAACCCTGCGCCTGCTTGAAGCAGGCGTAAAGCTTGAGGCAGCATTGAAAGAATAGGCCCCCCCAGAGCATTGCTGGAGCTGCGCCGCGCTTGCGACGCAACTCCAGCAATGCGCCACATTTCCGGCACAGATGCGTCACGCATCTGTGCCGTTTTTGCCCCATGGTGCGCCGCATCATAAATGCGGCGCACCATGGGTGGCGTAGCTGTGGCGCACTGTGGCGCATGTTAACTGGCGCATCCCTCGGGATGCGCCAGTTAACATAAATCTGCCCCTAAGACCTACCAAAAACCCACCGCTAAGAACAATTTACTGCATTTTACAAGCTTTCATCCACGCCCACTGAGAGAAAATCTCCCATTCGGGCAATACTTACGTATAAAACGGAATTGCAACAAACTTTCTGATTTCAAAGACCAGGCCCAACAACTGACTGAGAGATTACAAGAAAGAGGTTACCCTAAAAGAATCCTTGAAAGAAGCCGGAAGAGAGGCGGAAGAGAGCCAGGAATCAAAACCGAGATGCCCTTCTGGAAGACATCCCCAGGGTACCAGCAGATAATATACCTTTGACTTGTGTGACAACATACAACCCCATTTCGAATTTGGTCAGTCGTGCTATCAATAAACACTGGTAAATCCTCACCAGTAATAATCACGACTGGACTAAACCTCTGTTCTCCTACAAACGGGCACTGAGCTTGAAGGATTCCTTGGTCCACACGCGCCCCACCAAACACAGACAAGAAGACGAACGCACAGTCCTGAATGCGTGGGGCCTTCCCCCTATCACAGGGCATTACCCATGCGGTGGCTGCAGTATATGCCACCTCACATCGGCAACCAAGTCTCTGAACCTTGAAAAGGGGAAACAATGGATTCAACGCAAACATACGAATTGCAATCCACAAAATGTGATATACATGATTTCGTGCCCATGCGGGTCAAGATATGTGGGCATGACTACAAGAAAAGTAAAACAACGGATTGGAGAACACCGCAGCAACATAGGTTGCCAAAGGAACACGACTAAATTAACGGCCCACTTTCTTCAAATGAAATTACATTTTTCTCACATTTCTGTGTGAGAAAGTTTTGGGATCAGCGAGCTGACACAAACTTCCTACCACCAAGCTATCACTGGGGTAGTTATCCTCCTGAGGGTTAAAGGATCAGAGGCTCTCTAAGCAAGGTCAGCCAAACTAGTATGTGCTCAATACCTGAGGTTCTTGATATATCATGGGACGTCCAACTCTACCCACTGAAAAGGTGAAACAACAGTTTTATCTAACGTCTTCACGGCAAGTCAGGTGTATCCTGCAGTCTTTTTTAGGTTCAACTGTATTTCTTAAGGTGATCACAGAACACAAATTAAAAACACATACATTCCTGCATGACCGGTGTTATGAACCTCAGATAGCTAGCGATAGTCAAATGACACCCATTTAAGATAAGCAAAATGTCTCAGTACAATATTGCTGATAATATTCACTATGGTCCTTAAGGAAATGCGGAGAGACAACAGGAATTTCTGAAGGGGCTTCCCACAGGCCTGTCATTCAAAGGTGTCCAGTTGCCTTGTGCCCCAGGATCCAATGAATCAGCACCAGCCAACTATTCTCTGTCCTTAACCATTATCCAGACCACAGAGGAATGCCTTCACAGACTCAATGTGTGAACACAAATAGCACTTTGGATTAAAATTCACCTTTAGTATAGTAGGCTAACTCGCAAAGCCACTAGTTCCTTCTTGTCCATTTCTTCTTTACAGCCAACTTTATTTTTTAGCTAAAGCCACTGGGTGGAAAAGCACCATTGTTTGATCTCTCGTTTTCACCTTTTTACATTGGCTGGCTCTGCAGAGCGTCAGTCCTACCCTTCTATCATGGAAAGTAGCATCATCACAGTGCTGCACGAGCTCCTGTTTTATTCCTTTGCTGGAGATGTAAGTCTGTAAACTTGTTTCAAAAGCCCCACTACCTCACCAGAAAGAACAGCCAACACTTCTAGGATCACTGCTTTCACCCTGACCTGTATCAACTGTGCCAAGACCTCTGCTGGAGCACCCAGCAACCGGAATAGGTGCTCCTCCTCTGTCTGGCTAGGAACTCCAGCTTCTAATACAGTTTTAGCATAGCATCTACCACATAGTCATAAAGTTCTGCACCTCTCTTATGTACAGAGCGATTTCAGCAGTGCGAGACCTCAGCACTACAGCGCTCTTACTCAATTCCAGTACCCGCACCTTCTCCTACACACTTTTCACCATCGAGATTTTCTAATCGATGTTATGAGTAGGGCATTCATGGGGTGCATGAGGGCATTTTTGCTCCCTGAAAACTGTCATCTGTGGGGCCTTCGCCTCTCTTGCCCCCCACCCCCCTTTAGGGCTTGTCCTTTTAGGGGGGTAAAGAAATGTTTCTGTTTTTTTCCTGCCCTATTTGAGCCAACTCTCTACTAGGAGAACCGTCATTAGCAGGACAGTGCCTGTGAACCACTGGTGACCCTCAATATTTGGAACAGGTGCAGCACTGAGGCTGGGATTACACACAGGCTGATAGTCAAGTCAAGTCAAGTTTAAAATTTGTATAGCGCACTACTCACCCAGAGGGTCTCAAGGCGCTTAAGGGAGGGGGGTGCTTTACTTATCGAATATCCAAGTTTTTAGTTGTTTTCTGAAGGAGAGGTGGTTCTGTGTAAGGCGGAGGTGGGTGGGGAGAGAATTCCAGGTCTTGGCCGCTAAGTAGGAGAAGGACCTTACCCCATGGTGGATCTTTGGATGCGTGGAATTGCGGCGAGGGCTAGATTGGACGATCGAAGTTGGCGGGTGGGGGTGTAAAAGGACAGGCGCGTGTTGAGGTATTCGGGTCCTAGGTCGTAGAGGGCTTTGTGTGCGTGGGTGAGGAGACGGAACGTTAGTCTCTTGTTGACGGGGAGCCAGTGGAGGTCTTTCAGGTGTCCGGAAATGTGAGCTTGGCGGGGGATGTCTAGAATGAGTCTGGCTGAAGCGTTTTGGATGCGTTGGAGTTTTTTCTGTAGTTTGGTTGTGATTCCAGCGTAAAGGGTGTTTCCGTAGTCCAGTTGGCTTGTGACCAGTGCATGGGTGACCGTCTTTCTTGTTTCGGTGGGGATCCAACGGAAAACCTTTTCATGTTTGAACCTTTTCAAAGAGGTTGACACCTATGTTCCTGTCTATAACATAGTTAGTTCGACTCTGGTGAGGCTTTTCCAAATAACAGTGGCTTACTGCAATTTCCTAATAAGTGGAAATCAAAGTATCAATAAAAACAAGTGTTGGTGTGACAGCAGTGGGCTTGTCTGGGTGTCGGAACTTGCATATTCATTCACTCATCCACCTATGCATTCTTTTAGTGAGTTAAATGCCTGTTCCAGTCATCTGACTGTAACCTACATTTTCTCATGCCTTAACACTACATGACCTGAGAGCAACGCAAGCTTTTACAACTCTGCAATTTTGGATCTGTTCTGAAGAATTTGAAGATTGCCTTCTGTAAAAGAAGGAATCTTGTTTTGGTATTGCCATGTTGTTTTTATTCTGAGAGGGAGTAACATGATGTCATCCAAAAGAAGTCCAAAGGTAGCCATTAAGTAGGTTGTAGATAAGAGGTTTATTAAGCTGAGTTACAGGATGGTAAGTAGAATAATAGGTTCCGTAGTTCAGCAGTTGTGCCCCACCAGCCGCAGCATCCTTGCTGCTCAGCCGACACACTCCAACTGCGTCTCTCTCAGCTCCACCAGGCACACCAGCATTACACTACCTTATCAGGCATTCTAACATTACACACACACACACACCACATTCATACTGGCTGAGCAGCAGGGAACAGATAGCTAAGGGAGAGGAGGTAAAGCAACATTACAAATTACAACATGAATCTTGCACTGCTGTTCTTTGAAAAAATGTTATACACTAGACTAAACATTTGCTCCATGTATATTAAGAATCAAGTTTGCCTCTTAGTTCACTAATATCATTGTCATCTGGGCAGGAGCAGTAATAATTCCCAGTTCATGTTTAAAAACTCACTTTTCATAAATATATTACTAGAACCTGATGTGGTAGTGCACTGTTATTTACAGATAGGATAATTTCCATTGAAAAGGCCCAAAGTATTTCACAATAACATGTAGCTTTACTGATAATAGCTAATAAACAACAATTGGAAATTGGGTTTCAGCAAAAATATTTCAAATTTGCACATTACCAAGTCAAGTGTTCTAATTTGTTTTGATCCTATAAAAATGTTTTTCACCATAGAATTACAAAAAAGTGTCTTCATAACTAGTTAAATATATTTAAAATGTTTGCACAATTCACATATTAGTTATATCAGTGTTGTGCCAGAAAAAAAGCCTGACATCTTACAGCCCTTTATTTCACTTGCTTTGCACAGTTCAATTGTCAGACAGTTCACTTTAGGAATCCTTTAACTTCAGTCAAAGAAAGAAAAATAAATCTAGGAAGACAAATTGACTTTTGACCTTTGTCTCTAAAAGGCAGCAAATGGGACAAGATAACAAGATTTAAAGGCATCCTTATTTCTCTTTCACTTTGTGAGCAAGCAGAACACCCATTGTCAGCTCTCCAGAGCAGCAAGTAGTCTCTAAATATAGCTGGTCCTGATTAAATCCTGCTGGACATTGACTGGGCGTGTGGATTTTTCAAGCCCTGTTCAGCACACTGCAACCACCATCTTAATCCATCAGGCCACTCCTGAGAAGTGTATCGTCCACGCTGTAGCAGTGGTTAAACATTTATTTGGGTGAGGGAAAGAAAGGCCTGTGGCTTCATGGGTGAATAACATCCTAATGTATTTCACTATGATGATAAGCAGGGGCGGTTTCACAATTGGGGCTCTGGGGCTGCGTCCCCCTGAAATTCCTTCGCACATTTCTGTGCACATAATAGATCGATTTATTTAGAGATACGATTGTATCTCTAACAAAATCGATGTATTTAAGTCTGGGCTGTCTGTCCTAGGCTGCCTGCCCCGCCTCTCTAAAGCGAGAGACAGAAGCCAGGCAGTAAATCAACTTTCTGAACTGTGATGCACGACGAAGGGCTTACTATTCTAAAGTCCTTCAATCAATCAATCAAATAATTTGTAGAGCGCACTACATACCTTCAAGGGTTCCAAGGCGCTGAGGGAGGGCGGGGGAAGGGGTGCTGTTGCTACTGGTCGAACAGCCAGGTCTCGAATTGTCTCGTGAAGGTTAGAAGGTCTTCGGTTTGTTGTAGGATAAGGGGGAGGGTGTTCCAGGTCTTGGCGGCGCAGTGGGAGAAGGATCTGCCTCCCGCTGTCTTTCTACGGATGCGTGGGACGGTAGCCAGGGAGAGGTCTGTGGAGCGGAGTTTCCTGTTGGGTACGTAGAAGGAGAGTTGACTGTTGAGGTAGGCTGGGCTGGTCTTGTGGAGTGCCTTGTGTGTGTGGATCAGGAGCTTGAAGGAGATTCTTTTGTCAACAGGGAGCCAGTGCAGGTTCCTCAGGTGGGGGGGTGATGTGGTCGGGGCGAGGGACGTCGAGGATCAGGCGTGCAGATGCCTTCTGGATTCTTTGCAGTCTGTTGATGAGCTATCTACGCCCTCGTAGAGGGCATTTCCGTAGTCAAGTCTGCTGCTGACTAGGGCCTGGGTGACTGTTTTCCTTGTGTCTGTCGGGATCCATCTGTAGATCTTGCGGAACATACAGAGGGTGTTGAAGCAGGCGGAAGAGACAGAGCTGACTTGTTTCGTCATGGTGAGTTTCGAGTCAAGTATGACCCCCAGGTTGCGTGCGTGGTTGGTGGGTGTGGGGGTTGTCCCTAGTGATGCGGGCCACCAGGAGTCATCCCATGCTGAGGGGTTGGGCCCGAGGATGAGGATCTCCGTCTTGTCTGTGTTCAGCTTAAGGCGGCTATCTTCCATCCATTCGGCGACGGCCTTCATTCCCTGGTGGAGGTTGGATTTGGCGGTGAGGGTGGGGAAAATTAATACGGTTTGGTAAACATTATCTGCGCCATCTTGCCTTTTCCCCCGATGCCACACTTTTTGTCGTGCACACCCGCCATTTTAGGTGCCTTGGTCAGAACCACCCTCTGCACGCCACTGACCCCCAGCACGGCTCTTCGCCCTCACAAGCACCCCCCCACGCACTGGTCACCCCCCGCTCTCACATGCCTTGGGTCATAAACCCCTCTTCAGCGCAGCTCTGCCCCGGAATCCCGTCCTGTTCCCAGCGCGACACCTCCCTTCATTCCTTTCATGGTCCCGGGTCCTTTGATACAACCCCCCTTTTCCTGTGTGCCCGTTTGTCTTCCTCGTTCCCAGGCCACCACCTGGCCCTGCGGATACTGTTTATTGCCCCCCGTACAGTAGGAAGCTTCCCCCATCAAAAGACCCTCGAGTTGATCAAAACCCCCCCACCCTATGAGATCCGATCAATCCCACACATTCCGTGAATCGGCGGAATGTCCAGCTGCGCGATAATCATCACCTGTTGTGACCGGGGTGGGGACTTCAACTGTAAATGTGTGTGGGAACGGGCCTGAAGGGGAGATTCCGAGGGTGTCCTTTCATACTTCAAAGCATTGCAAGAATGTGTTACCTGCAATAAAGATCATAAACCTGTGTATAAGAGGCCAGGCCTCAGAGATGCGGTTAGAGCACCTCGTGACGATACTTGCTGTCCGAACTGATGTGTTCTCCTCCGGAGAGAATAAACCCTTGTTTCCTGCCTTCCAGTCTCCAGCGCCTGCCTCTTCATTGATTAATATTTTGTGGGTTAAAGAGGCGACACCGCCGGGCAATACTTAAGGATCTTTGTTTATTGGTTGCTTCCCACCTTTTTACAATTGGCGTCCCAAGCGTGGGGCCCATCAGCGACACGTGGATCCAGTGGGAGAGGTCCTGACGACAGAGTGAACGACTGCAACGATCGGGAGATCTCCTGCCCAATAGACCCTCGTCTGGCAGCCGATCATCCGAACTTCACTGGTTCCGAACAGACCTCTCTCGAGTGATCTACGGTCCTGACTGGGAACCATCAGGAGTGCTGCGAGGAATACGAAGAAAAGAGGACGATCGGGAGCTGGATTCGGAAGACAAGAAACTGTCCATGCGGTCCGGGTAAGGTCGTGTAAACACGACGAATTGCGAAATGATTGTTTGATTGTTTGGAAAATACTAGTATTACTCTTTGTTGATTTGTTTGGAGATTCGCTGTCTGCAAACGGAGAAACAACAGGCTCTCTCTTTGCAAGCAGTGAAGGATAGGTAACGCAGCCGTCGTGCCTATCTTTCTCCCCCACTGATTGATTGTTTGAACCCGAACTACGGTTCGTGGATTGTTCTCTGGAGATTTCCCTCTCCCACACTGATTAATTGTTTGAACCCGAACTACTGTTCGCGGATTGTTTTCTGGAGATTCTCTGTCTGCAAACAGGAAAGAACAGGTTCCCTCTTTGCAGATAGTGAAAGGGTAGGTAACGCAGACCTTTGCGGGCCTACTTATTCTCCCCACTGATTGTTTGATTGACCGAACATTGACTGTTCGATATTGGTTCATGAGGTATTCACTGCCTGCAAACAACGTAGAATAGAAATATTCTGTCTAGTCTTTGCACGCAGTGATAAGATAGGTAGTGCTGACTTTTGTCCCCATTGTGATCCGTCATGCCTATCTTCTCCTCACTGATTGGTAGCTGGTTCAACCCGGACCGTTTATTAGAGGTGGACCATCTAGCTCCGCTGGAAGGCACCCCTAATAAAGACATGTTCACAAAGTATGGATTAGTTACCATAGCCTATAGTAAGCTGTGGCACAAGTATACCAAAGAAAATCAAGAGAAACAGTGGCCACTGATAGGATCCTTCGACCTTGATAAAATAGAAACGTTAGAAATAGCCCTTTGTAGTAGTAAGACAACGCCTAATATGCTCGACAGTCTCGGTATGTGGCGCAAAGAAGCAATGCAACGAAAGAAAAGAGACGAAGTCAGAGTAGGTAAAGAAACGCGACAGACAACCTTCCAAGCATCTGGTAGGCCAAAGGAAGGGATAGCGGCGACACGGTTCCAAGGAGTAAACACAGGAAGGGAACGGTGTAAAGGGATATACCGACAGGACAACCCCAAGACACAACGACCCGAAAGTAATCCCCCGACACTACGTGCAGGACGAACAGACTTAGGGCAAAACCAATGTGCTTTTTGTAAATATTCCGGGCACTGGAAAGCCCAATGCCCGACTCTACTGAACACGGGTAAGAGCAGAGGGCCGACAGAAATAACAGGCCGGCAGAAAGGGAAAAGGCCTGAGACAAAGATGAATCAGACTGACACGGACAGGCCGGATAGAACCACCACGTTTGATTACGCCCGATGGCACAGATTTCGCCAGACAGATTTCAGCGACATGTTTGAGTTCTCATAGGTCGAACAACGCTAAGACGGGAAACCCAGGCAAGCTCTAGGTTACCCGGTGACGAACCCTGTACTACCGCTACTGTTCCCGAACACAAAAGCCACCCTTTCGGATAACATACAGGAACAACACACAGAGTAGTTTCGGACAGATTAGTATACATTCCATTAATGAACTCAAACTTCGAGTGCAATGGGACTGATTACTCTCTGTTGCCCCCCACTCTGTGGACAAAAGCAATTACAGGCCTGCATAGACAACCCCCCGTTCAGGAAAACTGTTCTTGTGGACACCCCACCCCCCCATTACCCAGGCATGCCTGTCCCGCCTCCTACCACGCCCAATAGAAAAAAAAAGAAAAAAAAATAAATACCTACCCCCACTCCGGAAGTTCCCGAAATGCAGCAGGTCACCGGTCACGCCCATCCGGAAGGTGAAACACACAGCACGTGTGGGGCGGGGTCCTGCTGACAGCCATCGATCGAAGAGGTCGCCGGTGGGATGTCCAGGAGGCACCACGGGCCCGGCATGTAATGGCCTTCCCATCCTCTTCTTCCTGGGGCGGCGTCCCCCGGGCCACGAGTAGGGAGGGGGCGGATGCAGATGACCCCCTCCCTCGTATCTCCTGGTCCGGCCATCACAAATACCTCCGCTGAAGAATTGGTGCAGGGTGGGCTGGGAGGGAGAGGCGGCGCGAACGAGCCTCTCCCACCTCCCCAGGTAGGAGGTTTCCCAGCCCCGGCCCGGCGCCAAAATCCTCCAGCCGGGCGACGGACATACTTTCGCAGCCCGGGACATAGAATGGCCAGCAACCATACTTTCGCAGCACAGGACATAGAATGGCCAGCAACCATACTTGCGGAGCACGAGACATATGATGGCCCTCAAGTGTACTTGTGGAGCACGGGATGTGGGGTGGCCATCATGTATACCCGCGAAAAGGGACGGCGTGGGGTGCACTGGGAGAGGGAGGCGGCGCAAACGAGCCTCCCTCGCCTCCCCAGGTGGAGGCGCCACAGCTGCACCCTAGCGCCCCGAGCCGAATGTCCTGCTCCTACGGCACGGTGTTCCATTTTTCGCCCCAAGAAGTCTCATCCACTCTTGCAGACACGACGAAGGGCGGCTGCTGCGGGGTCTCAAAATGGCGTCTGGGCCCCCTGGAAGTCGGGTCTAGGCCGCTAGAGTAACTTTGACCAGTAATGTAACTCGGACGCTTGCCCACTTGGGCACGAGCCCCCACCTCCGACAGCATCCCCACGGCCTTGAAGATTCTACAAAAGTCCCAGGAGCCCTCGGCCCCTACAGGCTTCCGGTGGGGAACAACTGCCTTGACCACTAACGAAATGACCACGACATAGCCACAAGATGGTGGTGCTCTCGTGTCAGCGCCAGCTTCAGTCTGAACCATCCAGAAACATTGTGGGCTAACAAATTCGAGCAAGTTCCGGCTGAACCTCAACGTGACCCGGTAGGGGAGATTTTGCCTCCCTCCCCTTTTGATTGACGGTCCACATTACCTGCCCCTTCTGTTAGCACAAGTCTTTTTGAACTGCCGAAAGGGACTCTGGTCCAACCGCCGGTTGTTGGAAACATTTTGTCCCCGATGCTACTTCCGGACTAACCCGGCCTCGCCCAAAATGGCGCCGTGTCAATAGGAACTCTCGAACACCTCGTGATGTTTTTTAGCTAATAAGACTTGATGTTCTGAGATATGTATATGATCCTTTGTACACTTGACGAAAAAGGGGGAGGGTTCACTTGGCGAACATGTAAAAGGATCCCGTTAAAATGTTGGTTTCAATGTACGATTTATTATGATATTATTGTAACTGATACATAACGTCGCTTATGACACACGCCCACGGTATGCATCTAGGAAATTTGATTGCAACTAGTCTGACTATGCTTCCAATTATGAAATGAATGCCCCCCTGATCCCTCAACTATTGATAGACGTTTTTAGTTTCCTGCAAATAACTAAATAAACCCTTTTAAAATGTTTTTAATGCTGCAAAATAGCCCCCCCCCCTTACTGTACGCGCTTCAGCCATCGCCGTGTCCGGCCAAATACGATTGCATTCTCATATTTACATGCTGAACGATTGTGCAAATAAAGGTTTTCCAAACTATGAACAGGTATCGCATACTTTTGTAAATGTGGGATCAGCGGGAGGGTTTTTCTGTGCGCTCTGTTTTGTTCTCTTTTTAAGGTTATTAGAAAATGGTTGCTCAGCCCCGGATTGATGATCGAATCTAAGGCACGATACGCTGCCTCCAAATATGCGACTGGCTCAGGAACAAACGCATGGAGAAGGACCTCGACTTCTGAGAACGGGTAAAGTGAAGCGGTGTAAATGATAGAATGTTATAAAGGTATGGTACTCAAAGGTACTAGGGAACAGGGTTGGTCGAAGAGCTGATATGCCTTAGGACATCACAGCATTGGGAATGATTTAAGGATCCCGATAGCTAAATACATCTACAAACTAGATACCTCGCACTAAGCGCCTCTGATTTTTTTAACGTTTCCCTACACACGGCCTATAATGCCACACTCGGACCGTCTCCCTCATGAACAACCTATCGCTCGCCATCCTTACCACACTGCCCGCCCCCTGGCTTCAGAAACCAAGACCCCAGGGATTATATCCCGAGGAGATAAGACGAGTATGTGGTAAGTAAAGGACTTTCGTGCCCGTACCTTTGATATGCTCGAATGTTGTCCCCCCTCCCTTCCCCTCTTTTTCTCCCTCTACAGGTTACATTGGAATCACGACTGGGGTATAGTGAAGATCTGAAGCCACGCCATGTCTGATACATGAAGCGGACTAGCGCTGCAAGGTGGCACCTAAAGACACCCACAAACTACTCTTGTAACGAAAGAGCCAATAGTTGTATGATATGATGAGACGCGATCACCCCTAACCCGTGTTGCGTGAATGAGCACATGTCACGTATGTCTGAAACTATGAGAAAATGTTTTCTATGCGACTGGAGCATTGACTTAACCAGGCAAAGGACCGAGAGTGCGAGAAGTGCGACACAATGGTGCCTTTTACTTAATGCATGTCCCTTTGTACCCGGCCTAATGCTCGTCCGTCCCAAACTGCATGCTTTCTAAATTCTAACACAGACCCGTAATGTCTCATGTTGTGTAATGCGCTGAATAGCCTATCTTAGTACCCGGCCACTCTCCATGTCGCACGTGTACTGTTTAGCCTTTTGTTGCACATCTCTCTCTCTCTCTCTCTCTCTCCCTCTCTCTCTCTCTCTCTCTCTCTCTCTCTCTCTCTCTCTCTCTCTCTCTCTTTCTCTCTCTCTCTCCTCCACACTCTCACTCTTCCTAACGACTGGCACCTAATTGGCGAACCACCATCCCTGGTGCACCACCCAATTGGCTCCAAATACCGCAAGTATTTGCACAAATTTGTCTTAAATAAAATCACATTGATGCCATGTTACTACCTCTCCTTTCTGCTAAATATTGATGAAACCTAGATTGGTCAAAAAGGAAAGGACAGGTAAGACGACTGAGGTTCCCTAATCTGACCCGTAATAAGGGAACTACATGTCAGTGGCTTCTATGATAAAAATGCCTCAGGTAACGCGACCTTCCCCGTCCCGAATTGACTCAATGCCCAAACAGTAAAAGTGATCGAAGCATCCCCGTCTTCCCAGAACGCCCCCAGTTTTGTATCAGCTGCCCCGGACGAGAGTTTGAAAAATGTCCCTCACCCCCGGTTGTAAGAGATGGGTCGACTTACAACTGACACAAGCCAGCCGTTGTTCCTAGAAATGATTTGTTGATGAACAAGCTACAGAGTTTAGAATTCGAGAAATGCCACTGAACGCTTACCAACTGAACTGTAGCCTTCTGCTAGATAACGCCCTTATGACACAAAGCAAGACGATAGTCCCTCACCCCAGTTTGCTATGTTCCTAGTTGTTTTCCGTAAGACCCTGGTCACCCCAAGGATGAGTTGAATAGTTATCGCAAGCCCCCCCCCCCGGTTTTTAATGAAGTAGCCAGGTTGTAAGAGACTATGTAGAAATTAGAATGATGTTTGCGAAGTTAAGATTAGATCGAAATGAAGAAATTGTTGCAGTAAACCCTGTTGAAAGTAAAATGTTTAGCTGAAAGATAGGATGCATTGATATAATGGAAAATTGTTTAGCCTATGTTCATTCCTCAGAAAGATACCTATCAGACCATGGTGATAGCACGCTGCACTTTTTCGTAAAATACAAAGCCCTGAAGAACGGTATAGCTTTGTAAGACTCGTACTAGAAAAGTGGGTCTCTGCCAGAAGAACTGACGTGACTGTAATAAACAAATGCAATGAATAGGTATCAGACCTCGTACCACGACAATGAATGTAATACCAACAAATGCCAAAGAAATAGTTACGAAGGAAAGTTGTAGGGAATCCGGCAAACCTATCAGCAATTATTTATACGTTGGTTGTAAACCCCAATGTAACGGATGTTTCCCCAGTTGCTTGGAGTTGGGAGAGAAATAGACTTATGTGATTACCTTCCTCTGCCAATTCTCTAAAGACTGTCTTTTCAAACTCATTTAAGGGTACCACTGTCGGAGGAGAGAGAGACCGGATGTGGGAGCACGCGGCCTGACTGCAGATCGTGGAACATCTGCGACATTGGCCAAGACGAGACCGCAACAGTAAGGAGTCGCAGGACGAGGCACTGTTTCCGACAAAATGAAAGGAAAGGGCTGACCTGATGCCCCTGCTCGATGATCAACATGTGCCGAAAAGTCCCCGCCCTCTGAGCCCGGTCATGGGCCCGCCTACCTGAAATTTTCCGTCCCCCTGGTCTGTTCCCGATCTGGCCCTGCTCCATCCCCTCTTCCTCCGACCTACCATAAGGACTACTCACACACACCCTTCTTCCACCTGAACTCTTTGACAATCGACTCGAAAAAGAAAAACTGCAGTCAGATAGAATAGGGTTTTGTTGCAAACTAAAATGAAACTTGGGTGCCCTGTCTAAGGTACCCATGAAAGAATAGTTAGGACACAGGGCGAAAAAAAGGACCTTTTTGACCAGAAAAACGAGGAAAAGGTCATGCCCTGCAACGCAGGACCTGGAATAGAGCTGGACGCATAGCTCCACCGCCGGTGCTCAACAGTGCCAACAGAAGACGACAAAGAATGCTGAGAACTCACTAATAATGGTCCACGACAATAAGACACTGGAAAAAACAACACCCCTCCTCTTCGAACAGTGACACCCCTGATTATCGTTTTTACTACGTCTCATTTCTCTCCCAGCCACCATTGTATTGATTATGCTCCAACCGAGTACGAAATGAACTTACATATGTAATAACCTATCAGTTCATATTCCGAATGACTATAAGCATCTATGAAATGTACCCAACGCTCTCACTACAGAATCATTTTTTTTGTCCGATATTGCATTACTATGTCTTTCCTGCAACGAGCTTAACGATGGGCCCGCCTCCTAAGATGAAAGATTTTAAATGTAATGTTTATGCACAGCTCCTTCGCCTGGGTTCCTACTTCTTTACTTATGACTGCCACAGTAGACATGGATAGGAAATAGGCCAGCAAGATGTCTTGGGAATGTTAAAGGGAGGACTGTGGAAAATTAATACGGTTTGGTAAACATTATCTGCGCCATCTTGCCTTTTCCCCCGATGCCACACTTTTTGTCGTGCACACCCGCCATTTTAGGTGCCTTGGTCAGAACCACCCTCTGCACGCCACTGACCCCCAGCACGGCTCTTCGCCCTCACAAGCACCCCCCCACGCACTGGTCACCCCCCGCTCTCACATGCCTTGGGTTATAAACCCCTCTTCAGCGCAGCTCTGCCTCGGAATCCCATCCTGTTCCCAGCGCGACACCTCCCTTCATTCTTTTCATGGTCCCGGGTCCTTTGATACAACCCCCCTTTTCCTGTGTGCCCGTTTGTCTTCCTCGTTCCCAGGCCACCACCTGGCCCTGCGGATACTGTTTATTGCCCCCCCGTACAGTAGGAAGCTTCCCCCCATCAAAAGACCCTCGAGTTGATCAAAACCCCCCCACCCTATGAGATCCGATCAATCCCACACATTCCGTGAATCGGCGGAATGTCCAGCTGCGCGATAATCATCACCTGTTGTGACCGGGGTGGGGACTTCAACTGTAAATGTGTGTGGGAACGGGCCTGAAGGGGAGATTCCGAGGGTGTCCTTTCATACTTCAAAGCATTGCAAGAATGTGTTACCTGCAATAAAGATCATAAACCTGTGTATAAGAGGCCAGGCCTCAGAGATGCGGTTAGAGCACCTCGTGACGATACTTGCTGTCCGAACTGATGTGTTCTCCTCCGGAGAGAATAAACCCTTGTTTCCTGCCTTCCAGTCTCCAGCGCCTGCCTCTTCATTGATTAATATTTTGTGGGTTAAAGAGGCGACACCGCCGGGCAATACTTAAGGATCTTTGTTTATTGGTTGCTTCCCACCTTTTTACAAGGGGTTCCTTGGTGAGGGAGAGGATCAGTTGCGTGTCGTCGGCGTAGGAGATTATGTTGAGGTCGTGTTGTCGGGCTATGTGTGCGAGGGGCACCATGTAGACGTTGAACATTGTCGGGGTGAGGGAGGATCCCTGCCGGATGCCGCAGATGATCTCGGAGGCTTCAGATGGGGGAGGCGGACTCTCTGGGTTCTGCTTGAGAGGAAGGAGGAGGTCCAGTTGAGGGCCTTGTCTCGGATCCCTGCGTCGTGGAGACGTGTGCATAGGGTGTGGTGGCAGACGGTGTTGAAGACGACGGAGAGTTCCAGAAGGATGAGGGCTGCCGTCTCGCCATTGTCCAGTAGGATCCTGATGTCGTCTGTGGCATCAATGAGGGCGGTCTTGGTGCTGTGGTTGCTGCGGAATCCTGATTGGGAGGGGTCCAGGATGCTGTTGTCTTCGAGGTAGCAGGTGAGCTGGATGTTGACTATCTTCTTGATGACCTTAGCTGAGAATGTAAGCATGGAGATGGGCCGGAAGTTTTTAAGTTTGCTCAGGTTGGGTTACTTCAGTAGGGTGTTGATCTCAGCGTGCTTCCAGCTCTCAGGGAAGGTCGCGGCCTCGAAGGAGAGGTTGAGGATGTTGCGCAGGTGGGGTGCGATGGAGCTGCCGGCTTTGTTGAAGATGTGGCGTGGAAAAGGGTCAGGCGGCGAGCCAGAGTGGATTGTGCCCATGGTCTTGATTGTGTCCTCGATGCTCACGTTGGCCCAGGTTGTCAGGGGGTCGTGGTCGGTGGGGTGTGGTGGCTCTGGCGTGTTGGGGCCTGTTAGGGTTGTCCGGGGGTTAATTCTGTGGTGGATGTCGGCGATCTTGCGGTGGAAGGAGGTGGCAAGGGAGTCGCACAGGGCTTGCGACGGTGGAATGTCGTTGGTATTGGAGCTGAGGTTGGAGAGTTCTTTTACGACGTTGAAGAGCTCATTGCTGTTGTGTGCGTTGTTGTCGAGGTGGTCTTTGAAGGAGGTTCTCTTGGCATTCCTGATGAGGTGCTGGTGGTTTCAGATGGCGTCTTTGTGGGCTGCACGGCTGCTCGGCGACTTCTCGCTGAGCCATATGTTCTCCAACTTCCGGCAGGTGCGCTTTGACGCTAGGAGTTCCGGAATGAACCAGTTGGCTCTTTTGCTGGTGTCTTTGAGGGTTTGTTTTTTCAGTGGGGCTAAGGTGTTAGCGCAGTCGTCCATCCATCATCTGAGGGTGCGCGCATCATCGTCGGGGTTGGTCGGTGGGTTGAGTGCGAGGTTTGTCTGTAGTTGTACTTCGGTGATTTTGCCCCAGCAGTGACGGGGGATCTGTAGGGTGCGGTGATGTGCGACAGGTTTCCGAAAGGTGAAGTGGATGCAGTGGTGGTCGGTCCAGGTGGGCTCAGAGACGTGGCTGAAGGAGACGTGGGGGCTTGAGGAGAAGATGGCGTTGAGCGTGTGTCCGTCGATGTGGGTCTGCGTCGTGACGAGCTGTTCCAGTCCGAGGTTGGTGAGGTTGTCTATCAGGGTAGAGGAGTTGCTGTAGTTGTTGTTCTCCAGCTGGAAGTTCAGGTCTCCGAGGAGGATGTAGTTGGTGGAGGTCAGTGCGTGCGTGCTGATGAAGTCGGCGATGACGTCACAGAATTGTGGTCAGGTCCGGGTGGTCTGTATGCGAGGGTGCTTTATAGGATGGTCTTGGGGTCCATGTGGATCTGAAAGTGCATGTGTTCGGCGGTGCTGAGAGTGTCATCGGTGTTTTTTGAGACCCTGATGGTCTTCTTGTGGAGGATGGCGATTCCTCCTCCGACTCCGTTGTTGGGGTCTCTGCGGGCTATCTTGTATCCGTCAGGGATGCTATGGCAATGTCTGGAGAGGAGGCTTCGTTCATCCAGGTCTCGGTCAGGAAGGCGACGTGGTGTCGAGTAGGTCCCAGAGCTCAACAGCGTGTTTGCGTGCGGAGCGGGTGTTGATCAGGATGCATCGGAGCTGGTTGTGTTCTGTCGTGGCGCGAGTCTCTGCGTCTTCGATGCAGGAGAAGCTGCAGTTCTGGCAGGCGAAGGGAACGTGGGTGCGCTTCGGGGTGCTGCAGCAGGTGGGGGGTCTGTCCTGGGTTGAGAGCGATGAGGGTGCTAGCCTCGTATCGGAGGCAGTCTTCATGGCTGGTGCGGGGGCCAGGGGATCTGGCGCTGGGCGCGGTCTAGGCGCGGACGGACACAGACAGGCTTGTCTTAGGCATGCCATTTTAAGGGGAGGTGGGAGGGAGGAGCAGCTGGGAGGCGGGTGGCAGGGGGCAGCGAATGGGCACGGGGGCAGGGCACAGGGGCAGCAGCGGTGGGAATTGCGAGAAAAAGGGCACAGAGGATCAGGGAAACAAAAGCATAATGGTCACAGAGGATCACAGGGCACAGAAGACACTCGGAGCACTGGTGGAGCTGCAGCGTGGGGGGAGGGATCTACCTGGCAAGGTCAAGGTTCGCTCTCCTCACCATGCAGCGGCCGCTGTTTTAAGGGGTGGTGGGAGGGAGAAGCAGCTGGGAGGCGGGTGGCAGGGGGCAGCGAATTGGCACGGGGGTGGGGCCGCAGGGGCAGGAACGGCGGGAACTGCGAGAAAAGGGCACAGAGGATCAGGGAAATAAGAGCAAAATGGTCACAGAGGATTACAGGGCACAGAGGACACTGGGAGAGCTGGTGGAGCAGCAGCAGGGGGAGCGACCTACCTGGCAAGGTCAAGGGTCGCTCTCCTCACCGTAGAGCGGCCGCCGTTTTAAGGGGAGGTGGGAGAAGCAGCTGGGAGGCGTGAGGCAGGTGGCAGGGGGCAGCGAATGGGCACGGGGTGGAGCCGCAGGGGCAGAAGCAGCGGGAACTGCAAAAAAAAGGGCACAGAGGATCAGGGAAACGAGCAAAATGCTCACAGAGGATCACAGGGCACAGAAGACACTCGGAGCATTGGTGGAGCTGCAGGGGGGTCGCTCCATTGCTATTGCTATTGTAGTCTATTGTAATATCCAATATAGGCAAGTGATGCTTTCAGCATCATGGTTTCAGGCGTTGACGCTTCTGTTCCTACGTGAGAGCAGCCTACCATCATTCACAAGCATAGATCCCATCCATTCCCATTTCTCACATGTGGGAGTGGATGCAACCACTAGTGTTTTGATGACTTGTTCTCAGTAACAGTAAGTGTTGGAATGCTAATATTCTGTTATGTATATTTTGCTGATACCCCTCGCCATGCTAAGCTCCCCAACTGTGACACCCAAGCCCTGGCTGCAGGTTACTAGCCCCATTAGAAGTGAAGCTGCTGTATTTGTTCCCCCATGAAATTGATCCAAAAGACGAGCAGGCCAGGGTTCTTGTTTCCTTGTGAAGTTGACCCAAATATCTAAGTCAAGCGCAAAGCGAGCGATATGTGCTTACAGTAGTCAGTTATCTGCTGTATCACATTATAACTGACCCTATCTTTATGCCCTTAACAACAATAATGCCTAATACTTGGATTGATATGCAAGCAATGAGTGTTAAAAACAAAGAGGCAATGCATGTCAGTGATTTAGGGCCAGATGCAGGTAATCACATATTACCGATTCCTAAATACCGAATTTTACCGATTCGGTATTTAGGAATCGGTAAATGTGATGTAGGTAATGATTCGGTAAATGTGACCGAATCGGTAATATTCGGTATTTACCGATTCGGTATTTACCTAATCGGTATTTAAATTACCGTTTGATAAATTACCGAATCCTTAAACCTGCCTCTTACATCTCAAACCCTAAATACTGGTCGGTAGCGGCCGAAATTCGGTAATTTCGGCCGTTACCGACCGGTATTGGGCTCCCTGCAGCTGGCCCCAAGTTTCTCTTATTTCACATTTTACTTAATCTTGCCTTCCTCAAGATTTAGCTACTTAATCATGTGTTTCAGTACTTTTTGGGGTGCATAAATTGAGCCGTGCCAGGTGTTTATGAGGGGCTTAGATTCAGAGCTCTGATGCTGAAGCCAAAGCAAAGTGCCTGTAAGTGGGTTAGCCTCTCTGCAGAGCACACAGAACAATGGTCATGCATTCCAGGTGTAATTGCAATTCTGTGAAAAGGAGTGTGAAGAGAGTGAACAGATGGCAACATATTTAGAGGTCAAAAACAAAATGAAATAATTGTCTTTATTGTGAATGAGTGAAGTGTATGTTTGGAAGTGGTGAAGTGGTGACGTGAGAGAGGTGTGAGGAAGTGCATTCGGGGAAGAGTGAAAAGGGTGCTAAAGAGAAAAGAGAGGTGCTTGAAGATGTGCAGATGGACGAGATGTGCAATGAAAAAAGGGCATGCATATCTAACATAAAGCGCACATAACTGAAGGCCAAAACTCCTTCCACAGGCCTCAGTATTATTGAAATTTCAGAACTGATACATTTTCAAGGTTAAGCATTTCCAAGAAATCCTTGTTGTTATCCATTTATCTTAAACGAATAACAGCCATTGACAAAGCCGATTGTACTGATAGGTTTGAGGTGTAGGTCAGTTGTTGTGTTATATATCTGAATGCAATTACATCTCGGAGAGAAACCAATATACCGTTTGGATAGCACACTATGGGAATCACAGAAATATATTTTCCATGTTCTCTTTATTAGCCCCCACATTTTTTCATCCCACTTAAAGACCTGTCTTCACATATTCCTATATGACTGATTGTAGTAAGCGCATTACAAAATAGGGTCAACCCAAAAGGAGTCACTGGGACCTGGGTATGCAGTACAATAGTCAGAGGGGTCCCAGAATGGGAGGACAGATAAACTCACAAATCAAAGAAAGAATTAGAAAAAATTACGTAGAGTTAGGAGTACAGTGTTATTTATTCACAGAGTACTCAACCACACCTTGGTATACATTACATGAGATTAACAATTGGCAAATATTTGTGCCCCAAAGGGGGGAGGGGCGGGATAGAAAACGTGAAGTGGTAGGATGTAGTGTAGGGTAGGGAACGTGATTCCGGTCAAACATACTTATTTACAGACACAAGAGAGACAGGATTTATATTGGCTTCCCACGGGAGCTAGACACTAGTACCACAAATGTTCATAAGATTTCAAACAACCAAACTTCTGAAATCAGCAGTTTAATTTGTGCTAGGGGTAGAAGCTGGTACGGGGGTAGTAGTCTACGTTTCGACCCTGAGTGGTGTAGGGTAAGTGTTCCCTTACAGACGGGTCTTCATCAAGATGGGAAAAAGGGAGGGTTGGGCAGATTTCTGTTTGTCACAAAGAGGCTTCAAAATTGGTAATCAGGCTGCCGGGAGGCAGTCGAAGAATACCTCGGTCAGCTTGGCAGCCGTCAGTCCTGGACGCTGTTGGTGGATTCATTCCCCTCGCCAGCCTCTTGCGGTAATAATCCCCGTAAGCCTACTGAACCTTCATTTGGTGTAAGCCCCGGGCTCCTCCGACTGATTTCTCCCATTTGAAAGAGGACCGGGGTATTCTTCTCTCTTGTGTCTGTATGTTTGACCTGCACCACGTTCTCTAACCTACACTACACCCTACCACTTCACGTTTTCTATCCCACCTTCTCCCCTTTAGGCACAAATATTTGCCAATTATTAATCTCATGCAATGTATACCAAGGTGTGGTTGAGTACTCTGTGAATAAATAACACTGTACTCTTAACTCTACGTTATTTTTTCTAATTCTTTCTTTGAGTTGTGAGTTTATCTGTCCTCCCATCCTGGGACCACTCTGATTGTAGTAAGCAGCTGTGGGTCCTTCCCAAAGCCTGGTAAGAACATTTTCATCCAAAGTTGATGCTGCATGCAGTGCAAGACACTGGGCAGACACACCATAAAATGGTGAAGTTG
Source organism: Lissotriton vulgaris (assembly GCF_964263255.1). Lineage (NCBI taxonomy): Eukaryota > Metazoa > Chordata > Amphibia > Caudata > Salamandridae > Lissotriton > Lissotriton vulgaris. The sequence continues at coordinate 1,484,776,083 of NC_141693.1, forward strand.
TTACCTTGTACAATTTGCACATTACAGTAACTGTTAAACATATTAATGTAGCAGGATAAAGGGCAGTTTTTAATGTGTTTAATATTTCAAGACAGTATGTTCGCACTGCTTTATAAGGCTTGCTTTGTCACTAAATTAATTTGCTTTAAAATGTACCATTTACCAATCTTTTTTCAGTTTTTTCTCTGGAGGAGAACCCATCCTGGACCCCACCTTTGTGCATTAAGCTGCCTTGCTACGCTCACAACATAAAAGTTCTACCCAACTTTTACACCTCACCACTTTCAAATGTCACCAGCCACCACTGCTAGGCACTGTAGTAAAGGAGAATAGTCGGCCAAAAGGCAACCACGCAAGCCGCCTGCCTGTCACCTTGAAGGAAGTGTTGAGTAGTGGTTTAGCAGATTACTCATGGGTGGGGGGGGGGGCGCGTTATGGGGTCGCACAGTGGGGTGTGGACAGGGGGTGTTTAATAAAAAAAATGTAAACTTACCTTCCTGGGGTCCCGCAACGTCGCAGCTCCTGGCCAGGTCCCTTTTTCCTGCTCTCCTGCTGAACAGGAAGCAGGCATCCTCCCTCCCCTCCCCTAAGCCAATCACAACGCTGCAAAAGCAGTGTTGTGATTGGTGTGGACGGCGCCCAGCCATGCGCCTATGGGGAGGCCATTTTCTCTATGTAGGCATGACTGGTTTGGTCTTCCCCAGACGGCGAACCAAACAGTCAGGGCCCACAGCATTGGGCAAGCCACTCCTCCCCGACCCGCCCACCCTCTCGCCCCCAGCCAAGCATAACCTTCTGCTTTCTCGCAGTGCGAGAAGCAGAAACACAAAATAGTATTTAAAATACCATTTTATATTTCTGTTTCTCGCACTGCGAGAAAGCAGTGGGGTGATGCTCCTCCGCCCTAATGGACGAGGCGCCCCTGCTCGAATCATCTGATTGGTTGGGCTCCGTAGTTTTAGCATGCATTACACGGGCATGATGCGTATGTGAATTTAAGAGGTCTAAATGAGCCCAGTGCAATTTTTTTTGCTGGGGGCAAAGGGTTCACCACTCATGATCACGTGAATGCTTAACAACACATTGCCCCTCAGGAGCAATCCCATCAGGTGACGCCTTTGATAAAGCCTGAGGGTGGGTACAACTTACTAAGGATTCTGCTCTGCTCTGCACTTTTGTAGCCCAACAGACTGGCCGCAGATTATGCCATGCCACTGAGTGAGACGTCTATTTCCAACATGAAATGACAGTGTGTGTGTGCATGGGCGTACAGTGTTTGAACAACAGCGTCTGCTTTCAGAACAGCACGCATGTCGGCTCATGACTGAGGCTGTTAGGAAGAGTCCATCGTAGGAGGTCGGTGGGGGCTGTCCATGCTGCTTGCTGTCCAGAAAACAGGGAAAGCTAAAGTTCATCCTAGGGTTAGCATAATATTACTACGAGATGGATGCGGTTAATTAAGCGGGTGCACTGTTGTACGTGGAGAGCGAGAAAGTATTTACGCAAATCAAGGAACACATCTGAAAAGCACGAGCCAGGCAACATTTCACTGAGGGATAACTTCACCATGGCAACTGTTGCTAGCGCATACGGATTGAGTGCAAATGAAGTGGACACAAGAAAGGGGGATGCGTTTCAGTCTTGACCTTAAGAGACATAGTAAACAATTACTGAGTGTGAGCAGGAAACCGTACAGTATGAATAACCAGCTGATCCATCGCTGTCTTGTTTCCCTTCGTCCCTCTAGTTCCCCTGCAATTCCCACTTTGGCTTTGTCTGGGAGGCAGATGCTCTAAAATGCTCCACAAAGTCCACTTTGGTGCTCGTGGATACTCTTGATGCACCCTGTCACGTGGTAATACCTCACGTGCTTGTCTTGGGGGGCAATCACCATAGCCTTTACAAGTCTGTTGCATGAACCCAGCAGCGATGCCTACATGCACCCTGTGTAAATGACATCCAGTGGCCTCTGCTAGCAGGAACCCCTTGTGTTTATTGTGTTTACAGTCATGGTGAGGTTCACTGTCCTTCTCTGGACGAGGATCACAAGGCCATGAACTTCAGAAGGAGACTGCCAGGACGAATGGTTGCAATAAACCCCGGTGCGCCTACCTGTCGGGCTACTCTTTGTAAGGTAAACAACAGGATCACTCGGTCTGCCACTTCTTCTCCCCCCTCCCTCCTGTGTCTTTCTCCCCAGGGCATATCTGGAGCAGCCAGCACTCAGGTTCCTACCAGATCAGACTCTTAAGGCATGTACCTATCGATTTGTCTATATAGGCGCAATCCCCTACACTGCATCCTCGGAGCAGAACAAATTCAACAACACAATGCCCTCAGCATGTAGACACAAGCCTATGCAGCATGCCCTCAGCATGTAGACACAAGCCTATGCAGCATGCCCTCAGCATGTAGACACAAGCCTATGCAGCATGCCTTTAGCATGTAGACACAAGCCTATGCAGCATGCCCTCAGCATGTAGACACAAGCCCCTGCACTGCTTCACCGGAGCAGGATAAGTGGGTTCCTCAAGGGCATTGGTGTTTGCATACAAAGTACATTGTAGAATGAATGCACTGAAACACCACAGCAATAGTGACGTTCCACGCAATGGTATTCACAAACATATGGACAGATGTGTGAAAGCATTTATGCCACTTTTAGTAAGGGGGCAGGAAACCCGTAATAGAGGGCTTAGGCACCCCACCTGAATATCTACAACGATCTGAGTAATTCGTGGTTATAGGCACTGTAAACGGATAGAGTGGGCTGGCACGGGTACTCCTGTCGTTGACTCCCACTCAGGGGCCGTGTGGGTGCACCACAAAAACAAAAAGATTGTTCATGAGTTCTTGTATGAGATAGTTTTGATGGAAGGCTTCCTGCAGTGGAACACCAGCTATTGGCATACATAGGATTTCAGAGAAGATGAATGAGTTTCTCGGATGTTATGGGATAAACCACAGGAGAACATTTCAGTATTACCAGCAGTGTCCTGGACTGCTAAAGCTCTTTATCTAAGTTTTGGAAGGAACTCTTTTTGAGTTTTATATAGCGCTAACTCGAACCGAAGGGATCAGAGCACTTACCATGTGCACCAGTTACGTTACAGACGGACACAGGCATTTTGTTAGGCACAGGTAGATTAAGTGATTTGCCCAGAATCACAGGATGTTGAGCGTCCTTGCCGAGACTCGAACCCGGTTCCGACGTCAACCGCTCTAGCCGCTAGGCCACATCCTCTCTAAATGTTTTTGGCTGTAATGTCGAAGTACAGGGTTCCAAGCTGCTTCCTGCTTGGATCAGAGGTCTTGTGTGTGAGAACTGCCAAGTGAGAAATTGCACCTAAGTGAAATAAGGTGTAATAGTTTTACAAAACTACGCATGATTGTAGAACACGTGTGGTTGGCCAGGTGTGGTTTAGTAGCAGGAGATCCCGTTTGGATCAGATTGTCTCCCTAGTGAAGAATGGTTTGTCAGATTAGCTTTATTCGATTTTAGATATAAAATCATAAAAGCAACAACAATACATAAATGTACAGCATAATATTTAATTACATATTAAGTGACATCTGTTAAAAAAAAGGATTAAATCAATATGACGAATCGGCTAATCATTATAAAATGTTCCCTTTGAAAGTTTAAAAATCTAAAACGGAAAGGGACATGGGACATGCAAACAGTTCCAAGATGTAGGTCATGGTTTGATAAAAAGAAAAGTATGGCCGCCCTGTGTCAATAGCTTCCTTATTAATTACGTACTGCAAATGCCACCTGTGCTAGTACATATGGATGGTCTCTTATAGGGGGTTCTTAAAAGTTAAAATTTTTGAGCATTGATTCAAATCTGTTAGGAGCTAAATGGCTACTGGTGATTAGATACACAGGATCCCCTACCCAACAAATAATTGTGCTCAACTGTTGGTCTTACTAAAGGGTTGTGTGGGGGGCTCGGGTAGAAATCATGTAAATCCCAAATGCAAATGGGGCTGTCACCTTTTTTGTGCTGGCAAGATCGTAAGTGGGGGACAACGTTCCTGTTCCTAAATTTGATTAACACCAGGTCCCCAGGGATGTCTTTGGGCAGTGAGCCTAGCCATCCCACCCTTCTGACGCTCAGGATTCCACCATCTTGAGTGGGTGGCAGGGGTCTGTTATTTTTTAACCAAAATATGACCTTATTGAGTAGGTCCTGTTGTGATTCATGATTCCCACGAGTAAGTGGAGGTACCCCTGAAAGAACAGACACAAAAGGGGCGGCTTCTGGTGGTAAGTGTATGCGGGCCGCTTTTTTTGGGTCTGTTCTGGGAGCCGTGTGATTTAATAGCGCAGGTTTAGGGGCATCTATAGGACATGTTGAGGTGTGTACGTTAGAAGTTAAAGTTGGAGTTTGGACATTCTTACGTGTCTTGGTTAATTTAGACTTTACGGGGGCAATAGGCAGGTTAGGGCAATTAGATGTTACCATATTATTAGTAGGTGAGGAGTTCGCTTTAATGGCTTCCTCGATGCTTGTCAGCCTATCCCCCAAATTATTAATTTTTATTATCAAAGGTGATATGATAGATGATAGCATTTTCTCAAACTGAGACAGTAAAGCCAGTTGGGGAGACAATACTGGCTCTTCTGGTTTTCCCACATCCACCTCAGGTACAGTGGGGTTATTGGGGGGTAATGTGGGGCTAGCGCACAGTTTTTGAATTTTTAATTGATTCTTGTTGTCATTTTCCCCATCATACTTCCTTTTGGTCTTTTGACCCTGGGGCGGTACTGTAGCTTGGGTTTTATCTTTCTTAGGTGGTAAAGCTAGTTCCAGCGGACTGCCATTTGAGTTTACTAAAATAGTGTCTTTTGTGGGTGAGGGTGATGACACCGGGACATACTTAGTACCACACAAGGCACTAAGTTCCTCCCAGATGGACACGTTTTGTGATCTATCGGAGGTAAGTGGAGGGGATTGGGTGCTGTCTGAGGAGGGACATGGATCAACGCTGTCTGATCCACTGGGGGTGGGCAGTTGTCTGCAGCTCGTGGTATGATCTTTTTGTCCCGAGCCCGTGCCCTGCTGGGGGAATAATTTTATGTGAGGCCCCTTGCGTGTCATGATACCAAGGTGATAGAATATAGATAATATTGGTCGATTGATACGGCAATAAGGTAACCAAACAATGTCCATTTAAAAACAATTTAAAAATGCAAGGGAATGGGCCGTCCCGTCCTCCTCAGGCCTCGGAGGGCCACAGAGGGCCCCCCCTTTGCCCGGGCTTAGCCCCGGCGCCGACCCGCGCGCGGTCCCACGACGCGGGGGCTCACGCTGTACTTCTGAGCACCTCCGGGGGCGGGACAGGACGTGCGCGCCTTCCTCGCCGCAAGGGGTGCTGGGGGATGTGGTCCCCGGTCTCCGGCGGCAGGGAAGCAGGAAGCCCGGTATGGGCAGCGGTGAAGCAGCACTGGAGCTGCGGCGATCCAGGACCCCAGGGGAAAGCTCCCAGGTCAGTTCCTTGGTGCAGAAAGGTCCCACCGCTCCCCAGGGGCTCACGCTGTACTTATGAGCACCTTTGGAGGCGGGACAGGACGTGCGCGCCTTCCTCGGCGCAAGGGGTGCTGGGGGATGTGGTCCCCGGTCTCCGGCGGCAGGGAAGCAGGAAGCCCGGTATGGGCAGAGGTGAAGCAGCGCTGGAGCTGCGGCGATCCAGGATCCCAGGGGAAAGCTCCCAGGTCAGTTCCTTGGTGCAGAAAGGTCCCCCCAGTCCCCAGGGGCTCACGCTGTACTTCTGAGCACCTCCGGGGGCGGGACAGGACGTGCGCGCCTTCCTCGGTGCAAGGGGTGCTGGGGGATGTGGCCCCCGGTCTCCGGCGGCAGGGAAGCAGGAAGCCCGGTATGGGCAGCGGTGAAGCAGCGCTGGAGCTGCGGCGATCCAGGACCCCAGGGGAAAGCTCCCAGGTCAGTTCCTTGGTGCAGAACGGTCCCCCTGCTCCCCAGGGGCTCACGCTGTACTTCTGAGCACCTCCGGGGGCGGGACAGGACGTGCGCGCCTTCCTCGGCGCAAGGGGTGCTGGGGGATGTGGTCCCCGGTCTCCGGCGGCAGGGAAGCAGGAAGCCCGGTATGGGCAGTGGTGAAGCAGCACTGGAGCTGCGGCGATCCAGGACCCCAGGGGAAAGCTCCCAGGTCAGTTCCTTGGTGCAGAAAGGCCTCCAGCACTGACTGCCTCTTCCACCGGCAATGCCTCCAGTGCTGACTGCCTCCAGCACTGACTGCCTCCGGCACTGACTGCCTCCAGCACTGACTGCCTCCTCCACTGGCAATGCCTCCAGCACTGACTGCCTTCTCCACTGGCAATGCGTCCAGCACTGACTGCCTTCTCCACTGGCAATGCCCCCAGCACTGACTCCCTCATCCACTGGCAATGCCTCCAGCACTGACTGCCTCCTCCACCGGCAATGACTCCAGCGCTGACTGCCTGCAGCACTGACTGCCTCCGGCACTGACTGCCTCCTCCACTGGCAATGCCTCCAGCACTGACTGCCTCCAGCACTGACTGCCTTCTCCACTGGCAATGCCTCCAGCACTGATTCCCTCCTCCACTCTCAGTGCCTCCAGCACTGACTGCCTCCTCCACCAGCAATGTCTCCAGCGCTGACTGCCTCCAGCACCGACTGCCTCCTCCACTGGCAATGCCTCCAGCACTGACTGCCTCCAGCACTGGCAATGCCTCCTCCACTGGCAATGCCTCCAGCACTGACTGCCTCCAGCACTGACTGCCTTCTGCACTGACTGCCTCCAGCACTGACTGCCTCCAGCACTGACTGCCTCCTGCACTGACTGCTTCCAGCACTGACTGCCTCCTCAACTGGCAATGCCTCCAGCACTGACTGCCTCCTCCACTGGCAATGCCTCCAGCACTGACTGCCTCCTCCGCTGGCAATGCCACCAGCACTGACTGCCTCCAGCACCGACTGCCTTCTCCACTGGCAATACCTCCAGCACTGACTGCTTTCAGCACTGACTGCCTCCTCCACTGGCAATTCCTCCAGCACTGACTGCCTCCTGCACTGACTGCCTTCTCCACTGGCAATGCCTCCAGCACTGACTGCCTCCTGCACTGACTGCCTCCAGCACTGACTACCTCCAGCACTGACTGCCTTCTCCACTGACAATGCCTCTAGCACTGACTGCCTTCTCCACTGGCAATGCCACAGGCACTGACTGCCTCCTCCACTGGCAATGCCTCGAGCACTGACTGCCTCACGCACTGACTGCCTCCAGCACTGACTGCCTCCTCCACAGGCAATGCCTCCAGCAATGACTGCCTCGAGCCCTGACTGCCTCCGGCACTGACTGCCTCCAGCACTGACTGCCTCCTCCACTGGCAATGCCTCTAGCACTGACTGACTGCCTCCAGCTTTGACTGCCTCCTCCGCTGGCAATGCCTTGAGCACTGACTGACTGCCTCCAGCAACGACTGCCTCCTCCACTGGCAATGCCTCGAGCACTGACTGACTGCCTCCAGCTCTGACTGCCTCCTCAACTGGCAATGCCTCGAGCACTGACTGCCTCTAGCACTGACTGCCTCCTCCACAGGCAATGCCTCCAGCAATGACTGCCTCGAGCCCTGACTGCCTCCAGCACTGACTGCCTCCTCCACTGGCAATGCCTCGAGCACTGACTGACTGCCTCCAGCTCTGACTGCCTCCTCCGCTGGCAATGCCTTGAGCACTGACTGACTGCCTCCAGCAACGACTGCCTCCTCCACTGGCAATGCCTCGAGCGCTGACTGACTGCCTTCAGCTCTGACTGCCTCCTCCATTGGCAATGCCTCGAGCAGTGACTGCCTCTAGCACTGACTGCCTCCTCCACTGGCAATGCCTCCAGCACTGACTGCCTCCAGCACTGACTGCCTCCTCCACTGGCAATGCCTCCTGCACTGACTGACTGCCTCCAGCTCTGACTGCCTCCTCCGCTGGCAATGCCTTGAGCACTGACTGACTGCCTCCAGCAACGACTGCCTCCTCCACTGGCAATGCCTCGAGCACTGACTGACTGCCTCCAGCTCTGACTGCCTCCTCCACTGGCAATGCCTCGAGCACTGACTGCCTCTAGCACTGACTGCCTCCTCCACAGGCAATGCCTCCAGCAATGACTGCCTCGAGCCCTGACTGCCTCCAGCACTGACTGCCTCCAGCACTGACTGCCTCCTCCACTGGCAATGCCTCGAGCACTGACTGACTGCCTCCAGCTCTGACTGCCTCCTCCGCTGGCAATGCCTTGAGCACTGACTGACTGCCTCCAGCAACGACTGCCTCCTCCACTGGCAATGCCTCGAGCGCTGACTGACTGCCTTCAGCTCTGACTGCCTCCTCCATTGGCAATGCCTCGAGCAGTGACTGCCTCTAGCACTGACTGCCTCCGCCACTGGCAATGCCTCCAGCACTGACTGCCTCCAGCACTGACTGCCTCCTCCACTGGCAATGCCTCCTGCACTGACTGCCTCCAGCACTGACTGCCTCCAACATTGATTGCCTCCTCCGCTGGCAATGCCTCCAGCACTGACTGCCTCCTCCATTGGCAATGCCTCCAGCACTGACTACCGCCAGCACTGATTGCCTCCTCCACTGGCAATGCCGCCAGCACTAACTGTCTTTTTCACTGGCAATGCCTTAAACACTGACTGCCTCCAGCCCTGACTGCCTTCTCCATTGTCAATGCCTCCAGCACTGATTGCCTCCAGCACTGACTGCCTTCTCCATTGTCAATGTCTCCAGCACTGATTGCCTCCCGCACTGACTGCCTCCTCCGCTGGCAATGCCTCCAGCACTGACTGCCTCCTCCACTGGCAATGCCTCCAGCACTGACTGCCTCCTCCACTGGCAATGCCTCCAGCACTGACTGCCTCCTCCACCGGCAATGCCGCCAGCACTGACTGCCTCCAGCACTGACTGCCACCTCCACTGGCAATGCCTCCAGCACTGACTGCCTCTTCCACCGGCAATGCCTCCAGCACTTACTGCCTTCAGCATTGACTGCCTCTTCCACTGGCAATGCCTCCAGTACTGACTGCCGCCAGCACTGACTGCCTCCAGCACTGACTGCCTCCTCCACTGGCAATGCCTCCAGCACTGACTGCCTCTTCCACCGGCAATGCCTCCAGCACTGACTGCCTTCAGCATTGACTGCCTCTTCCACCGGCAATGCCTCCAGCACTGACTGCCTTCAGCACTAACTGCCTCCTCCACTGGCAATGCTTCCAGCACTGACTGCCTCCAGCACTGACTGCCTTCTCCACTGGCAATGCCACAAGCACTAACTGCCTTCTCCACTGACAATGCCTCCATCACTGACTGCCTTCTCCACTGGCAATGCCTCCATCACTGACTGCCTTCTCCACTGGCAATGCCACCAGCACTGACTGCCTTCTCCACTGACAATGCCTCCAACACTGACTGCCTTCTCCACTGGCAATGCCTCCAGCACTGATTGCCTTCAGCACTGACTGCCTCCTCCACTGACAATGCCGCCAGCACTGACTGCCTTTTCCACTGGCAATGCCTCCAGCACTGACCACCGCCACCACTGACTGCCTTTTTCACTGGCAATGCCTCAACACTGACTGCCTCCTGCACTGACTGCCTCCTGCACTGACTGCCTCCTGCACGTGCAGTGCCTCCTTCAAGTGCAGTGATTCCACGTCCGGGTTTGATACGTTTCTGCTTCCTGGGCTCACAGTCAGACCGCTCTCTGGCAGTGCCGCTCTAGCCAAGAACGTGCTATCGGCCATAAAATCATAGCATCCGAGAGAGCGCTGTGGGAGGCTTCCTAGACATTCGATCATCTGAGGCCTGTGGAAAGAGAGGCTCCTGTAGGAAATGAATATTCAAACGAGGGATCGTCCTGGCCTCGCTGTGAAAGGAAGGCACACTTCTGAACTTTATGTTCACCTACATGGGTGAAGCAGACCTCGGTGGGCAAAAACTGAAGCCGATCGCACCAGGAAGCGCTGCCTCAAAACCGCTGGATGAGGCGCCTCTGCTGGAGGAGGCGGAGGCGCGCTGTCACAGGGGGCCAACCCTTAACTTTTCTCCAGCGGCGGTGGTTTTGCGGCCTATGAGGAAGCAGGGAGGTCCGCAGAATGGCATGTGCCTGCACTCAGTGGCGTAGGAAGAAGGGTGCGGTGGGTGAGGGTCGCCCCGGGTGTCATCACTGAGGGGGTGACAAAATGAAAAAAATATGTGTAACTATCGTTTTTTTCCTTATTTTAATAATTTCAATGTGGGTGGGGTGGTGACAAGAAATGTTCCGCACTGGGTACCACCTGACCTTGCTATGCCACTTCCTGCAAAAGGTGCACAGGACCAGCCATTGGAGTGAATCTGCGGTGTACTATAGGTCTGTTCACATTTGACCACCAACTGTGGTGTTTTAAGAAATCAAATACTCACTTATAGGCAGATGTTGGATGTGTTGGACTGCTCCATAGTACACAAACAGGGCCAGGTGTGACCTGGGAATAGCCGGGCTGCCCATGGTCTGAGAACGACACCTCCACTTGTCAGGACTGAGGGGATAGGCCGTGTTTGGGTCACCAAGACTTGCTTTTTGTGGGGGGACCCGGTGTCAGTGGAGGCATTAGGCAGCGGTGACAATTGCAACTTAAGTCTCTAGGCTAAGGAACCGGAAAGACACCAAAAAATACCAGCACAGAGGCCGCACTGGAGCCTGGAGGCGTTATTGACAGAGTTGACATGATTCAAGTTATAGGAGTATTTTTTGAATCACTTGTAGGGCATCCAGGGGCGGACTGGTCTATAGGGCAGTCAGGCAGTGTCCCGTGAGCTGGTCTGACAGATTCGTGTCTGGGCTGTTTTTTAAGCAGTTTGTAGCAGGTCCGGGGTTTCCTGTTGATTTCCTCTAATCAAGAACAAGCATTGCCTGCAGCAAACACGCAACCATCCAATCTCCCATAGCTTGCAACATACCCATAAAGAGTGTCTTACAAGTTCAAAACTGGCCCAATTTGTAAATGTGGGCCACTTGTTTTGGCTCTCTGGGTCGCTAAGGGAGGTGAAGGGGGGGCACTTTTATTTAGTCCCAGTCCAACTCTGAGGACATGTTCCAGCTGGAGGTGGGACTGAAGGAGACAGCAAGGGATCTGAAAGAAGCAAGGCGCTGAACCCACTGGAGATGATTTGGAGGCAGAGGTGCCCTTTAACCCTATCAATACGTGTTCAGTCCTGACTCCTATCTCCTCGCCTGTACAACACCTGCTTTTCAGCCTCAGCAACCTTTTCGCCACGTGTTAATTAGATTTGTCGTAGCTTGGGCCTTTTCTAATGTGTAGTTCAAAGGTTCCTGCTCTGCCCTTTTTTAATAATTCAGCAGGCCTCTGGCTGTCGTTGCTGGCGCGAGAGATACCGAGCGGGGGTCGCGCGTATGTGCTTGTTCCATATCACCTTGCCGGGGTGGGGGGTTCTTTGTTTTGCACGTGTGCCTTTCATTATTGCGGATTAGGGCTGTAATGACTGCATGTTTATCAAGCATACAACAGCCAACCCCAGAAGAAGGAGCAGGTGTCTGTCGCTGATAAAACCCCTCTCACGCTCAAGCCTAAGGAGCTCGAGTGATGGTCTCTCTCAGCCCTGCTAGCATTAAGGGGTGGAACAGCCAGGGAGTAGCGGATAGAAGCGAGACCCTTCTCTCTGTTGGAACCGACAGCAACTACACTGAACCAGAACTAGACTCGTGTGGTGGGCCTGCCCTGTACTGGGACATGAGCAGAGGCGTAAGGACCATTGGGAAGAAAGACTGCAGACAAGCCCAACAGTGACACGTACCCCTGTACCTTAACATCAACGCAGAATCCCTGAACAAGCTTCAGGTGGTACAGAACGCAGTGGCTAGGCTGATGCTTAGCATCCCGAAGGATCAGTCAGCCAGGGAAGGGATTCGAGCCTTGCACTGGCTCCCCACCAGGAAGCGCATTTCCTTCAAGGTCCTGAATATGGTATATAAGGCTTTACATAGCAAATGCTCATCACATTTAAAACACATGTTTCAGTGGTACAGTCCAGGGAGGCTTTTGAGAACTTCCTCACAGAAAAAAAACGGGTTTCTTCTAGATTTCACAGGTCGAGATAGGGTGGTCGCTCCTTTTCCGTGGCAGCCACCAAACTCTGGAACTCCTTGCCCCCCACCATCTTCAAGGTGGACTCTCTTCCGGTCTTTAGGAAACTTCTGAAAACCTGGCTATTTGCTTCTTAGCTGGATGTAGGCATTTCTTTCTCCTCCTCGTCCGTTCAGCACCGTGACACCCTTGGATATAAGTGCGCTTTATAAATATTATCCTATCCTATTATCCTATCCTACCGGCAATGAGTGTAAGGTTTTGGCTGAAGTTCTACAGGAAACAGAAATTGGGGTTGTCAGATCAAGGCATTGTCCATGGCATGGATAGTGCAACAGTGACATTAAATGGGGAGGAAGAGTTTTGCACCTTGTGTGTATATAATTTAACCTCCGAAGTGTAGTGTTTGTGCTGACTGCTTTGTGGGTCTTAGCTCCAAACAGCTTCATGCTGGTTATTGACTGCCCATCTCTGACCCGGGGAAAAGAGCGCAAAGCAGTGCCTGTGAACAGACCTCTCTTAGACTCCTGCTGTCAACGGCAAGAAGAACATTGGTTCACCAAATAACTTACCTGGACCCGAGACAACTTTTAGTCCATCAGGTGTATTAAAGTCAATACAATAAAATAAATGGAATTCAAGGATTATTTACCCCAGATCTCTAGAAGTGTGTACATTAACGTTCTGAGCTGGGCTGCTGGGAGTGAGTATCTTTAATAGTTGACTACATTTCGCGAACAAGTTCTTGTACTTGATGCGTTCCTCAGTTCTTAAATATCAAGGTTGGTGCCAGCCGCATTACAAACATGTTAAATCAATCAATCAATCCTGACTTATAAAGCACGGCTAATCACCCGGGAGGGTAGCCAGGCGCTGGGAGCTGTGCTGCTTTGGAAGTGATCATTTGGACATCCAGGTCTTGAGTCCTCTCGTGAATTCCAGCAGGGAGGGGGAGGTTCGGGGGTGGAAGGGGAGGTCGTTCCAGGACTTGGCAGCGAGGTAGGAGAAGGAGCGTCCTCCACTGTTGCTTCGGCGGATGCAGAGTGTATGCGCGAGGTAGAGGGAGGCAGAGCGCAGGTGTCTGGAGGGTTGGTGGAAGTGTGATGTGTCATGTGCACATAAAGAATATCCAGGGCACCACCAAATTGGGTTGTAAGAGGTCCGTCAATGTAACAGTTCAGTTTCCATAAAATGAACTTCAATAGTCATTAAGTTAGTACAAAGAAACAATTGTTCCATTTATTTTTATTCCATTTTGTGTGCAATATAATTCAAACAACAGCCGACACGTGTTTCGTCGTACTCAATGACTTTTTCAAGGTCCTGTGTGACAACATCAGCCAGTCCTGATCTTTTATCCAAAAGTGCTTTGTATTTCAGGACTTGTAGCTTTGAATTTATAGCAATAAGCATGCAGTTAAAAGTCATAGCATGCAAGCTAGCACTTGATACAAAGCAAAGAGTGCTTGAAGGTGTGACATATTACAGGCTGCTTACTAGAAATTTGCCGGGCCTTACCCCATCAATACTGCCTGAATTGTTAATTGTTCGTGAGGGAGGTCCGACATTATTTGTTCCTGTACGGTACCTATTTTCTGAGGTCAAGATGCTCAGCATGCTGTACATATTGTATCTGTTTTGTGTGAGAAAGGTCTCCATAGTGGTTAACCATTAAACATCTGCTTTCAATTCTTACATCTACTCCTGGGGCAGACACTGTGATGTATGCTGATGACACCCACATTATTTTCCAGATGTCCAGCGCCAAAAATGTAGCTCACAATTCCCCTACACTCATTCCAGTAGTGGCTTATCGGCTAGAGCACCCGTCTTTGAAGCTGGGGAACCAGGTTCAAGTCTGGCGGGAGGCTCAAGCATCCTGTGATTCTGGACAAATCACTTGCAGGTAGATGCATCAAGCATTTTTGCAAGCGCAAACGGTGCGAATCACAAAATTCGTCCGTTTGCGCCCGCAAAAATGGCATTTGAGATGCAACAAGGGTTCATGCACTTGCAATTTAAGAATTCGCAAATAATTGCGAGTTCTCAAATTGCGATTGCATTTAAGGAATCGTAATTTGCGATTCCTTAAATGCAATGCATGAACCATTCCAAGATTGCGAAATCGCAATCTGGGGTCGCTATTTACCGCGAATCCAAACTACGTGGTAAAAAGCAAAAACTTAGAAATATACACTTTAGTGCATTTTTCTAAGTTGTATATTACACACACATGTCCTTGGGACATGTGTGTGCGCAACACCAGTGAACATTACCATTTCAGGGGTGCAACAGGGTGTCCTTTGGACACCCTGGCACCCTTGAAATTGAATGGGAAAGCCATTCCTTATTTGCGATTAGCAATTAGCGAATCGCAAATAATGAATCAGTAGGAATCGCAAATAACATTGCGATTCCTACATGCATCCCGTTTTGCGAGTCTTTAATAGCGATTCCTTAAAATTCGCTATTAAGGACTCGCAAAACATAACTTTGATGCATCTGGGGGTTAATCTCTCCGTGCGTAAAAAAAATTTATGTGTCCCTCTGTAATGCAACTGGTGCTAATGTAAAGTGCTCTGATATCTTTGGGTCGAGTTTACACTGTATACAAAACTGCAAAATAAATAAATTAATTCCCATCATGGGTGACCAAGACCTAGAGACACACCCACCCAGACGTGGCAAATCCATTGGGGTTGAGGGACCATGCCCCCCCCACCACCTTTTGTCCCCCACGAACAGTGTCTATCATGCTGAACAAAGGTCACTGTTCATTTTCAAGTCAGGCAGCCAGGGGCCAGACATGCACTAAATGCACAGGCTCCTGGCTGCCGGAGATGAACTTTGCAGGGCTGAGGAAGTCACAGCTCCTGTGGATATGGCCTTCTTAGCTCAGCAAAGGTCCCTGAGGCCCTCCCCTCAGTGAGGAGGGATAGTGTCACTGATTGCCCCACACCTGGGTGCTTCAGTTTTAAGCCCTGAAGCTCCTAGGGTCGAGTGTCAAACAGTGACACTTCATCACAGAGTGGGATGGGGTTAGCAGTCTCACTGACCCCATCCCACCCTGGGAGCTCTGTGGCAGAGCTGGCTGCAGGTATGTGTGTTTTTTTTTTATTCATATTTGGTGAAGGCACGTGTGTATGTATGAATGTTTGGTAATCAGTGTTGTGAATGGATGTGCTTGTGTGTGTGCGAGCGTGTGAATGCATGGCTGTGAGTATGTATGTGTGCGTGTGTGTCCCATCCACCCCCTTCCCTCCTAAACTTACCGGCCACCATTGCACCCACCAAACCCGCAATCATCCTATCATTGTCCATTTGGTTAACAATCATTTGAATACCTGTATGTGACCTGAGCATCATTTTGCAAAAGAATGGCTTACAAAAGTAATTCAAGTTAACAATGACAGTAGGTAGGTGAGCTAATACTATTCCCGAGTATGATGAAGATATCTTTTATGCCCCTCACTGTAGCTGAGGCATTGGAGCTGGGGGGTTGCAGTGAACCCCTGAGCAGCCTATTTAGAAGGTGGTGCTTTATAACATAATGCATAACATATGTGCTTTTGTTAACTTATCTATTCTGTGCGACTTTTGGCTTTCAAAAGATGACACTTTTTTATTTTGATAGAACCAGGCTTGCATGGTTTCGTATGAGTTTATGTTAAGAATTCCATAATCTGCAGATGCGTTCTGGCATGTACAGTGTTGATGGAAGTTGACGCAAGGAGAGCTCGAGCCTCGGTTTTATGCTGCAGTTGCATACGACTCTGTTAGGCAGCCGACTGTGCGAGGGCGCGCAAGGACTGCGCCCCTCACATGTCGTGGAAGGAGCCTAGTTAAAATACCACATATCTGTGTTACTAGTTATGGTTACTATATTAATCATGCACCTCATATGGAGTTCTTAATATTAAAGGTGTCAGTATTTGTGATGGTAACAGCGTCAAGGATCATGTGACAGAAGGGCAGATTTACGTGACAGGGAGAGAGCAGAAATCTGCCACATCTACTAAGCAGTGGCGGCTCCTCAAGGGAGTGCTGCGGGCGGTGAGCAGGGCAGGGCAAATGGCGATGCAGCACGCGCAATGTAATTAGTTTTATTTATTTATTTATTTACTTAACTCCATTCGGCTGTATGCCGGAATTTACTACCTCTCACCTTGACCCTCCCCTGCCCCGCCCCACTGCCCCAACAGCACTCCCTCATGGAGCTGCCGCTGCTACTAAGAATTGATGCATTCATACTCTCTCCCTGCACAGTTGCACTGAGTGCTATCTAGTGCCAACTCAGGCAACCTTGCATCACGGTGCAAGGGTGCCTCCGTTGCCAGCAGGATTGTTTTTGTGCGGGAAGGGACACTTACCTGCACTAAAACAGTCCTTTGAGGAATTTTCCTCCTTCTACGTATTCTGCAGATTGCAGCACACGTGGAAAGGGGGAATAATGAGGAGAAATACAAATATTTCTCCTCCTTACGTCTCTGTTGTGAAGGAGTACTATTGTGATGCATCCCCGGGTTTACAAGTCTCTGTAAATGTGGGAATGTGCCAAAATCCATGGGTGGATGAACGGGAATGTCCATGTTCCATTCTTCGAACGCCTTCTCAATGCAGGGTACCACAAGACAGCGATTTGCTCCTCCTAGCGTTATTCTGGATTTACTAAGCCAAACAGAGACACACAAGGTGCTTTAGCAGGGCTCAGTAAATATGGACCATAATGTTAAGGAAAGATTGGTATAAAAATAATATTCAGATTCCGCTACAGCTGGCATTCTGGTGTACTGATGTCCAAGGTTTCAAGATGGCCATTTTAGAGGGACGCACAATTGTGTCAACTATCTAAACCAGAAAGGCATTGGCAAAGCCAATACTTTTAACTGCACAGACTTATTGACTTTTCCAATGCTTGTTTTGATATTCGGAGTAAACCTTCATACATTCTTTCCCTCAAACAGTATCCAGGGCAAATTAGCCTAATCTTTCCCCACATATTGGGGATTGTTCAGGTACTGTGGGTTTGTTGGCTTTCCTATAGGAGCCTGGGAAAATAGCCAAAATATGGTAACATTTTTTTTAAAGAAAGTAGGAAAAAGGTGCTATGCAAGACTGTGTTTTTTTTCTCCTATAAAAACTACATCAAGTGCTCCCTGTGAAAGAGCATAATGCTGTCACTCAAAGTGAATTTAGCCAATGGCTAAAGCAGGCTGACCCTTTGCTACACACTGTTAGCGGTAGTGGGCTGAAGGAAAATCTGAAAGACACAATAGACCAATGAATGAGGAGTGCTGGCTGAAAGCCTGCATATGTAAGTATATTATAAATATATCGATCATTTCAGCAAAATAAAAATATACAGCTAACGTCCGGCCTAATACGTAGTAAACAGGAGATATGTGACAGAGTTTTCTTTTGTAAACTTTTGCACTGAAAGCCAATCTACAAAAAATATCCTATCACATCCATATATAGTTTTTGTCGGCGACACCCAGAGCGATCAACTACACACTGCTTACAATGATTTTTCATTTTTTTCTGACTTCGCTTTACTCCAAAAGGAAATATTTAGGGAAAAAAATGAGTTTGATGAAAAGCTGACCATTTTGTAAATGGCCCGAAGAATCTGAGTTTATGGACATAGGTTTTTCGCCCCACTCCAAATTTAGGGTTACTCATAATGCCAGGTTAACCCCACAAATTTGCCCCCCGGGAGGTTATACAGCCCCCGGTATGGATGTGAAGGAAGTGTGTGAGAGCACGTGCCATGCGTTTTGGTGTTGTGTATGCAGGGGCTGCTCCAGATGGGAAGCTGCACTTTTACACCGAGTGGAGTAAAGAAAAGTGAGAGCTAGATGGGCTTGTTGTGGCTGTGCCTACCATCCTTAGTGCGATGCATTCCAATTTTTATGTAGTTGCGACTGAGTTCTGCCATCGACCCCCTTGTAATTGCAAGTGGTTCTGTCCCCTCGCAGAAGACTCACTTTGGTAGCAGCCACGTCTTCACGGCATTCATAAATTCGAGGTGGTGTTGGATGTTTCTTGCCTATGCCCGGAGAGATTTCACACTTTAACAGCTTCTCTGGAGAAGGAGAATTTTTCTTATGTATTCATTCATTAATAAAGGTTCATGTAAATCTAGGTTTTAATACATTCAATTGTCTTTATTTTAGCTTTAGTGTGCGCGAAAACTGGGTTGTCAAACACACGTTGTTTAATTAGTATGTAAACAAGCATTGACAACAAATTTGGAATGCACTATATTGATGTCACATGAGCTCAAAATGATCGGTCTTTGAAACACACAGTAGGCACAGGGATCTGCCATTATTCCATGCTTGTGGAATTGTGGAGTAGAAAATGACTATAGTAACTAATTGCACAGCCTCATCACCAACGACATGATGTAAAGTTACTAGTGTGCTGTAACCAACCTCACCATACCACTGCCTTGTATTGATGTCATCAGCACTCTCGAGACAAAGCATGAGCTGTCTCTCACCAGACGCTAAAGAATTAGCTATGGCATTGACTGAGGTCGTGGATGAACTAAGCAGACATGGTGTGACAGCGTCACTTAGTGGCCAGTCACGGTATGGCAAGAGTAGATTTGGGAAAATGCTTTGAGATTATGGGTCAGATTTATCAAGGTTTTGCGTCGCCCTTGCCCCACACAAGCGGGCGCAAGGGCAATGCAAAACCTAAGTGAGATTTATCACGCCACAGAAGGCCATCTTGCGTGGCCCTGCATTGCTTGATAAATCTAGAGTAACTCAAGCAGCTCAGATCACTGCCGTGCGTTACTCTGCCCCAGGGAAGCAATTCCGTGGGTGGAGCGTGGGTGTTCGCATACATTCACCCATACATTTTGGAACATTCCCAGATTTACCATTAGTTGCTGTCCTGGGAATGTGTCAAAATGCTATGCCTCCCCAGGTGAGGCGTAACGAGGAGAAATATCTTTATTTCTCCTTGTCTTGTCCTCTAATGAGGAAACTGCCTCTCTGAATTGTTTTTGTGCAGGAAGATGTCCCTTCCTACACTAAAACAATCCTGCCTACAACACAGGAACCCTGGCACCATGACACTAGGCTGGTTGCGTTGGGGCTGGGCAGCCAAAAGTGTGCCAGCACTGAGAGAGGAGAGGAATGCATGGTATAATGTTAAATACAACGCCTTCTTGCCCTTTCCCCTAGCACAGCAAGGCGGCTTGCTGCGTTGTGCTGCATGATTTTTTTCAAAATATGGACATACATGTCTATCAGTCACAGCAGCGTTTGCCGCTGCTATGGATGGCAGGAAATGACATTCTGTTCTAAGAACTCCAACCTCATGAAAGCAGTGAACAGCCGCTGGTTCCAGGAGCTGCCCAGCTTGGAGATCCTCATGATTGGGGGCAACAAGGTGGATGCCATTTTAGATTTGAATTCCAGATCCCTGTTCAACGTGAAGAGCTTGGTTCTGCACAGTGCCCTGTGAACACAGGTGGTTTTACCTGTTGACAGAGCACCTAAAGGGCATTTAAGCCCATCATAGCAATTATGCTTGCAAAAGCCTTTAAAGAACAATCCGTGACTCGGTTACTAAGCGAGGTTCAACTTCGTTATTTTCGATAAACACATTCAACTGCCTGAAAAAAGCTTACATTTTCTGTGGGTGGCAGAAGATTCTTTGGCTAATGCACTCTCAGCCTTAAAAACCGGTTTAATGTTATGTCCTGAACCTTTTATCAGTCATTCTTAGGTTGAGTAGCCAAGGTATATTATATTCCCAGATATATTAAGCAGGACCTCTTACTCACCTTCTGTAAAAACAGTTTGAAGAATCACCTGCTCCTAAAACAAAACAGCAATCATTACCTTCATTAAGTCTCTGGTACCTTGAGCATGCACTATGGGGCATATTTAAGAGGCCCTTTGCGTAGCTCCTCCACCATGCAACGTGGTGCAGGAGGGACACAACTTAAAAATATCATTATTTCTCCTCGTTTTTTCCTCTTTCTATGTATGCTGTATTCTGAAGCACACATAGAAGAAGGAAAAACCCTCAGGGATTTGTTTTTGTGCAGGAAGGTGCTCCTTCCTGCAAAAAACAAGTACTCCTCCCACCGCAGGCACCCTTGCACCATAGTGCACCGGCGCCTGCATTGGCGCTAGGCACCCAAAAGGGCACCAGCGTGGGGGAAAAGTCAGGAATGCACCAGATTTGACTTAAATATGGCACTTTTTTGCCCTTTCCCTGCCGTGCAGTTCAGCGAAGTGAGTTGCTGTGCTGCATTGCGTGACTTGGCCATAAATATGGCACTGTGTCTTTTCAGACATCTACATAGGACTACCCAGTCTGTTTCCTCTGGACACTCTTGTCTAGGTGTCTCCCTAGGTACCGTTTCTTGCTTTACATCAAGTTCCTGATCACCTCCTCTCAATCCTCCATGACTCGTAGTCATCTACCACACTGCATCATCCTGCATGGAAATAAAGTTTACATCTAATGCCTAGTCTTGCTGAAGTATGTACTACCACCCTCAGCTCTGGAAGGCTGTCCTTAGCATTTTCTTAAATTAATACTTTCTTATGCATGACTATGTTTCTCAGAAGTTTACTAGACGCAGTCGTTTCATCTGTGTACATTGTTTAGCCGTCCATTTGCTTAAATGATGCTCCGTTGCATCCTTGTAAAGCGCTCAAACATCCATCTGGGCTAGGTTCACACTATATTAAAAAAATTAAATCAATGTCAATAAATATATAAAAATTGACACTGTGCAAAATGGCGTTACGGTTTCATAAGAGGCAAAGCAAGAACCTTAATTTGAGTCCCACAAGCTCTACCAGGTACCTGACTATTCAGGGCTCTGGTAGTAACTTATGAGACAAAGAAATAATTTCGCAAATTTTTACTTTGCTTTACAGAATCTCATTTGAAGATTAGTAACAACTCTCTTTCTGTTTCAGGACCAGCCTGCAGAACAAGAGGATAATGTCATGATGGAGGAATGAGAAGCTGCGATGAGGCATAAGAACTGGGCGCAGTACGAAGCTCACTTCGCTGAGAGAAACAATGACACTATGGGTCTACAACGACTATGACCTCAACTGCTCAGTGAAAACCCCCCGAAAGAAACACATCGAGCAGGTCAACGCAGACTTCACTGACATGGACATCAATGCCAACCTTTGGAGCCACCACCTCTGATTCTTGAGCTTCTGTCATGTCAAGAAGCCAGCTGCCTTGTGTGAAAATGAGACTGCTTACTGTGCTTTCGCTCCTGAGCTGGGGGGCCACTGCCATGGCCCTCCCAGTGGTTCCCTGGAAGGTCAAGTGTCCAGCTCAATGTGTTTGTCAAATAAGACCCTGGTATACTCCAAGATCGGTCTACCGCGAGGCCAATACTGTTGACTGCAACGACCTGTTTATTTCGTCAATCCCTACAAACCTTCCAGGGGGGACGCAGACCCTGCTTCTGCAAAGTAACAACATTGCCAGGGTGGAGCAGAGCGAGCTCAGTTATTTGCTGAACCTGACCGAGCTGGACCTCTCCCAAAACAGCTTCTCTGACCTGACGGACTTTGAGGTGAAGAGCCTGCCTCAGTTGCTCAGCCTGCACCTGGAGGAGAACCAGCTCTCCTACCTCCCTGACCACAGCTTCTCCAGCCTGGGCAACCTCCAAGAGCTCTACCTGAACCACAATCAGCTGTGCCGGATCTCGCCTTTGGCCTTCGCAGGCCTCAGTAACCTGCTGCGCCTTCACCTGAACTCCAACCTCCTGAGGGCAGTGGACAGCCGCTGGTTCCAGGAGCTGCCCAGCCTCGAGATCCTCATGATTGGGGGCAACAAGGTGGACGCCATTTTAGATTTGAACTTCAGACCCCTGTCCAACTTGAAGAGCTTGGTTCTGGCTGGAATGAACCTGCGAGGCATCTCAGATTATGCCCTGGAGGGTCTGAAGAGCTTAGAAAGTCTCTCTTTCTATGACAACAAACTGGCCAATGTCCCTAAGAGAGCACTGCAGCAGGTGCCAGGCTTGAAGTTCTTGGATCTGAACAAGAATCCTCTGCAGCGAATACAGCAGAGTGACTTTGTCAACATGCTACACTTGAAAGAACTTGGCCTGAACAACATGGATGAGCTGGTTTCTCTGGACAGATTTGCCTTGACCAACCTCCCTGAGCTCACCAAGCTGGAGGTGACAAACAACCCCAAGCTATCATTTATCCACCCCGGCGCCTTCCACCATCTGCCTCAGATGGAGACCCTCATGTTGAACAATAATGCACTGAGTGCCCTGCACAAGCAGACAGTGGAATCCCTGCCTAGTCTGCAAGAAATCAGCCTGCACGGAAACCCAATCCGCTGTGACTGTGTCATTCGCTGGATCAACACGACGGAGAACCGCATCCGCTTCATCGAGCCTCAATCCACGCTCTGCACGGAGCCTCCCGCCTTGAAGACTAGGCACATCAGGGAAGTGCCGTTTAGGGACATGGCTGAGCGGTGTCTCCCGCTCATTTCAAGTACCAGTTTCTCCTCCCATCTGATGGTGACCAGTGGAGAGACTGTTTCACTCCATTGCCGGGCCCTAGCAGAACCGGAGCCAGAGATCTACTGGGTCACTCCAACAGGGACGAAGCTGCTTGCTGGTACTGGGGAAGGGAGGTGCCGAGTGCACCCCGAGGGCACCCTAGAGATTCGAGATGCCACCATGCGGGAAGCTGGTCTATACACCTGCCTTGCACACAATCTCTTGGGCACAGATAGCAAAAGCGTGCACATCTCCGTTAATAGCTGGTCTCCGGCAGGTGGGGAGCGTGTTCAGTTACATGTAAGGGAGGTCGAGGCCCACCACATTCTACTCACTTGGAGACCTTACATCAATGCCATATCATCCAACCTTACCTGGTCTGCCCTATATACAGGGTCCAACATGGAAACAGCCAGACTACCTGCTGGACTCTATGCGCATAATATCACCCGGCTGCAAGCAGGCATGAACTACCAGGCCTGCCTACACATGGCATTCCTTGGCGCCCCCACCCAAGTGGCCTGCGTGAGTGCCAGAACTAGAGATCCAGAAGGTAAAATGGGGTCTCTGGAGGTCAAGCTGTGGGCTTTTGCCACCCTGGTCCTATGCACACTACTGGTAACAGTCGGTCTCCGTGGGCACTGCTGCGTCAGCTCCCCCAAAGGGTGTCAGTCAAACATCGCAGATTGTGTTCCAAGCTATATGCCGTGGGGTCCAGCAACTTCCGTCCGTGTGATTTATCCTCCATTTGTACAACTCTGGGAACCCGACACAAACGGGGCTAAGATGGTAACCACTCGGGGGCCAGAGACACTACTGGACTTGTGAGCTCTTTGAGAGAAGTTGGAGAAAGAGAGAGAATTGTAGAAACTGGGTGAGACCACGACTAAAGGATGGTGCTGGGACAGAGAAGGATAAAGTGTGGCCCATGAGAGAAGCTTATTTTTTTACCAAATAAAATATGAAAAATAAAAACAGTTATGGAGGCCAGCAGAACTGGACCAGTCTGTCTCCACCCTGGTTGTCCCACACTTTCTTCGCCCATGGACCCACAGAAAAACTACAGTAGGACAGAGGGTGGTAGTCTAACAGAGCTACTCTGGAAATTGAGGACATTAGATCCTAATTCTGATGTACAAACTGGTATAGATGTCCAATTCTGAAATGGAACCTGCTGGGCCAGCGCTATCTCTACCTGTCACCTCCTCTGACCTGGTGAATTTGACTCTTGTGTTCCCGAATCACTGTTATTGGACAGTTGAGTTTGTTTATTTGTTTGATTTTCTTCTAACAATGAATTCATAATGCAACGTTCTTGCCAGCCTAAATTTTGAATAGTAAATTGAAATCTCACTTCCACGCACAATCAGCCAAGCTCAGGTTTAGAAAGGGGCGTATCAGATGATGTTGCCCTGGTATCATGGAAAAAGCTAGGTTCTGTGCGAGTTGTAGAAATATTCAATCACCCACAGCTACCAGACGAGATCTACTTGCCTTTAACCCAGACACTCAGGGCTCCTGCCCAACATGGGAGGGAGGTGAGATGCAGTTGTTGTGTGTCTTGTGAAAGGTGGAAAAGGTATGGCTAGTAGCCTGTCATGGTTCAGAGGCACATGTCCTGGACGGTAGGAAAAATAACTTGATTCAACCTGCAGCTTTCCAGAGGTAAGGGAAAGAGGTACAGAGAAAGAAAGCGGTGCGTGGCAACCGACCCCATCCTTTGGCCGCTACATCATTGCCATCTTTAGCTTCATCTAAACCAATCAATCAGCTGTTTTTCTATAGGTGTAAAAATCTCAGACTTCTTGGTTTCTTCTCACCTGGGCCCAGTGGTGGAAACTTGATTGTCTTTTCAAAACAGGGCAGTGCCTACCATAGCTCTTCACGAAGGACTAGTCCGCCGAGGCCTTGGTGCCATGCTTGAAGAACGGGATTGAAGTAAGTGGAGTGGTTATGAGCATGGACAAATAACATACAGCTGATTGATATGTTTACTCCCAAAGAATAAAGGGCTCCTTCACAGCAACAAAGATTACAGTGCCATTGACATCAGTTTATTCAATTGCAAGGGACAGTGGAAGTGACATCACACTACCTTTGATGACTCATGACATCGCAAGATTTCCCCATGCTTAGTCCCTCATTGGGATCCTTGTCTCTTTAGAGGAGCTATAGGGCAAATATTGGAAAAACACGCCTGTCAGGGCAATGTTTACTTTTGATTGCCATCATGGCCTCCGACACCAGTGGTAGCTAGGGTAGTGCCACAGCTGCCAAAGAGCAGGCTAGGACGGCCCCTAATCGACGCCCCAGCAAGACCCGGGCCTCCAGTGGTCACTGCTCTTCAAGGAAGGCTTACACACAAATACCTACCTACACAAATGCAGAGACAACCCTCGGCAGAGCAGCTGCTAGTGTGGCCAACAAACCCCAGAAACTTCCACAAACTGTTTCCACCTTCAGAAATTTGATTCCAGGGTCTGCATTTGGGTGGCTGGAATTGTATAAGCATAACAAATGGCATACCATGTTCTTATGTCTTTTCTAGGTTCTCATGGAGTCAGGGAGTGCTGGTGGAGTGGGAGTCCCTGGGTCGTGTTCTCTCATGCATTGATCCGCTCAGGGTTTGCCCTGTTTATCTACTGTGCACCTTTGTAAAAGGAAGGTGTTTTTTCAGAACTCCTCACAGCTGCATTATGTGCATCGACCAGTGAACTGCTGCTGTGACGGTCCATTCCACAAATCCAAACACTTCTGGCTTCATACCCTTCCTTTCAAATGCATCAACTTTCCATTCACAGACCCTCCTTCTCCAGAAGGCCATGGCGCTGCGGTCAGGAGTCAAAGTTTCTTTTTAGCTCAGCGAATGTCTCACATGTTGCTCTTTGGGTTTTGAATCAATGCACATCTGACATGGTGACGTATGAATAGCATTTGGCCTGTGATTAAAAGGCTTATCTCACTGTCACCAGGCATATCTGTTGGTCCCTGACCAACAGAGTGTGTGAGGCTGCGAACGCTAATGCTTTGTACCCTTGCTGCGTTTTTTTTTTTCATTTTGTTCACTAAAAGGTATCAAAGCCTGGAGTGTTCGGAACAGCATTGCACTTAAGGGGGCTTTGATAGGCAAGCGCAGCCGAAGTCTGAACAAGATATAATGGATTCTGTAACAACTTTATTAGGAACACAGGATAGTGACCGGAAGCTGGATTTTCAGAGTAGACAGCTTGATTTGTGATAACAAACACTGACTCCTCCAATTCGAAATTCGCCTCAAAGCCTTGTTCTCTGTAGTTTTCAAAGGAGGGCAGAACCACAAATCCCATGCTGCATTCACACAAGACGCCATGGGCCCTGGCCAATGAAAAGCCTCCTAGTGGCAGAAATCAGACTCCTATTGATGCAGCCTAGAATGGAAGGGTGAAACTGGCTGGCTCCCTCTCATCAGCGGTCACCCATTGGACGTTCCTTTAAGGGAAGTAGAAGTTCCCGGAAGTGCTCTGAACACGTGTTTCAGCCTTCTCAACACTTTCTGTTAAAACACAAGTTTTTATTAGAGATGTAGTGTTATTATATACGAACTCTTAAAAGCAAGCTAGTGCTGCCAGAATCCTTTGCAAACGTGACTAGATATTACCATGAAATGAGGGAGTTCCCTATCTGTATCAGTTGCATACATGCCAACATTTTAGGACAGGGACGTGGGAGATTTAAAATTATAAATCGGGAGAATGAAAATTCCCCATTGACTTCTATTGTTGAAAATGCAATTTCAGGCGGGAGACAGCTAAAATAAAGCCATTTTTGGCTTGAAAAATCGTTAGTCTCCCGCCTGAATAGGGTCTGTTGGCATGTATGCAGTTGTCCCCGAGCTAAGGATCAGTTTCAGATTTACTATAAAAGATTTTGTACTGTCCGACAGCTCGGAAAAATTCCAGTCTTCTCAGTCTGAAATAGATTCCATGCGGGATAATTTGTTATTATTTATCCGTACGCATGGATATTCAAACTCCAGGCATGCCCACAGATTGCACCACCAATATCCCACAAGAGATCCTTCAAGCCAGCAACAATGACATAATTCCCTAATATAACTCGGCTTTGATAATATGTACAGACCCAGTGGCAATTTCAAATTGGTTTCCATGTTAGTGATTTCCCATATACAATTTGGGAGTAGAAACTGGTCAGATAATCAGCAATTATTCCTTCTCCCTAATTACAAAGATGGACCGTGTCTCATCAAAAAACATGAATGGGCCACTATATCGGAGACATAATATCAAAAATAAAATATTGGCAGGTAAGTACGTCTAGGTTTGAGTGTGTTTGTGTGTGTGTATATATATATATATATATATATATATATATATATATTATACATACACACACACCTTGGCACCTGTACAGCTCTAATTAACATCTTCAAGAGCCAGTGGTATATCTCAGCGCCAAGACGCCTTCGGGCATTCGCGCGCTCTACAAATAGATAAATCAAATCAAATCAATCAAATCAAAGCAATCTCTAAGGCACGTAGATGAGAAATTAGGAATAGTTAATCTATACTTTCCTATATTCACTTTCCTAATTGCAAAGAAGGATGACACAGAGAGGTGGGCAGGCCAAAATGAAATGAAAATGCGGAGATTTCTTGACGAGCCAGCTACCTCTGAAAGGCCATTGGACCCTAGGGCAGGCTCAGTCAAGAGTCCAGCTTGCTTCTTAGCTGCAGGCATTTACGCAGCCACTACCTATTCACAAACCGTCAGACTTTCTTGCAAGCCACATCACCTGGGATGGGAACTACCAAATACTTAATTTCATTACAGTAACAGTGGGTGCGGATTTGATGCCCCTGACATAAACTCTCTAGTCACCACTCCTCATGTTGGACTTGCCCACTAGAAGAATGCCTTTGTGTCCCTCGTCCACTTGTGCAATTGTGTTGCATTAAGTGATATGACATGGTGTTTGTATCCACATAGATGATGACATCGCACAATGTGTCACGAGCAAGCCAAACTAAAACAGTGCCATCTCCCCAGCTGTGCTGTGTTGGACCAGTCTCAGCTCTACCATCTCTTTTACTGGAGTTCTGCAGCTAATGCTATCCATGGTGTCACACTAATACCCATGGAATATCTTGCGACTGGCCCCTTCCACGTAGGTGAGCTCCTGAATACGTTGGATCAAGCAGTCAGAAGATCTGTTTTTCAGGAGAATAGTTTGTCAGGTTGAGAATCAATGCCATTTTTTTAAACTGAAACATTTAATTTCCAGTGAAGTATTCCACAGACATCGATACCAGAAAGTACAGCGAAAAAAGTTCAAAGAATATGTGTGTGCATAAGTGCTAACGAATTGTGAATAATTCACCTGGTCCAGGAAGATCTAGGAATAAAGAACAGATGGTGATTGTGTGAATATGTGTGGGTGAACTAAATAAATACACCGGGTCCGCACATAGACACACAAAGACACCTTTAATTTAGCTACTTCTGTCTCATATTTCCACAGTACTAAAGCCACAAGTGGTAATTAAACATTATTTTGTCTTAGTAGTTTCTGAGAGGTGCACCCTGACTATTGGCACCAGAATATCAATAGGACACAATATCTGGGGAAAATATAGACACTAAAATATACCCAACTCCACATATTTGTACCATGGCTAGCTATATATATATATATAAATATATATATATATATATATATATATAGCCAAGGTATGTATATGTGAAGAATTTTGACATTCGTTCCTCTACATTCTTGTACCACAATATTTCTGGGGTCGATATTTCGATATTCATATATTCAGTAGTAAAACCAATTTCAACTCATCCCATTTTGACATATATGCCTCGAATCTTTTTCAAAAAGATAGTCAATTTGATTCTTGTCTAAATATGTGCAGTCGTTTAATTTCAAACGTTGGCTTCTAATGCAGCAAGCGATTTACTCCCTCTCGTTCTTATCAAGCTTTTTGCAGATGCACAGTGTCTTGTACCAAGGGTGTACGGCTAACACTATCTTGTTAGGAGTAGCAGAGCCGGTGACCAGATGCGTTTATGGCATATATATCAGTTTTTAAAAGAACCCATATTTTGACTGGTCGCCATTTTAGTTTGTTCAGGGTGGGTGTCAATGATCTCGACAGAGGATCCTAAAACATTTCTAGTGGCACAATTTCACATTTTCTGGAGCCTTTTCGTGAGTTATTTTGGCTTTGCCCAATACAGTGTGCTGCAGTGAACTAATCCCGTCCCTTTCCACAACTAAAGGCTTCAGTCTCCAAAGCACTTTCATACATTAACTGTTGTTCTTTATAACAATATTAATTTGTTGCTGTGTCACCAAGGTAGAATCCTGAGTTACTCAGTTACCAAATGGACAATAGGGATCAGGCACCATTCTTTTTAGGAAGCTTTTTATTCTGGGTACAGTGTTCGCGCTGCCCTTTAAAGGCTAGCAGTCACAGGCTTGATTTAACTTTCATTAAAAGCGAACTCTAGAAATCATGTATTTAAGATTTCAAAGGAATAGCCAAAATTATATTTCAAACCAGGGGATGACAGACACGAGGGAGCTTGAATCCTTCTGAAATGCGGCCGGTGGATCTCATAAGAGAATATTGGAAATGAGGAGAATTGATCTGCACAGCTTTATATTCGCTTTTTATTATATTCAGGGGTAGTACAATATTTGAAATGATTAGACTATAAAGCAGGCTACCAATTTATCAATGGAAGACTTTACTGAGTTAGAGATCCATAAAAGTTACAATTATTGAGAAAAGGTATGAAATTATAACTTTCATCTAGAGGAAATAGTGGTCATCTGTGAAACCTGATTCCTACGAACTGGAGAATCCTGACATAGGAAAGCTTACCAGGATCTTGGCCATTTTAGGGAACTATAATAGCGCTATAAGTCTACAGTCATAGAAAGTTATTTAACTGCAACAATAGATGTGTGCTAGGCGATTTTTCCCAGCTTCACACAGTTAGGAATCCCAGTGATGGTGATAACTGGGACACACTCTAAGGTTGGAACTGAAACCCATAGTCAAGCTGGGGAAAGAGCTCTAACTGAAAAAGACAATGGTTTCTCTTGCCAGCAAAGAGAGGTGTGGCCAGATAAAGTAGCGGCACCGGAGAAACTTAGGAGTGATATGGAGACTTAGAGAAAAACATACGGGATATTTCTAAATCTCCAATTGGCCTGCAAAGGACGAGTCCTGGCTGTATCCTGGGAAAATTGTAAACATCTATGTTCTGGGCAAAAGCTTCAGAGTACTTAGACAAAACTACATATACCTGGTAAGGCGTTCAGTCCATCCGGATGAGAGTCGGCCATTTTGTATCATTAACGGAAGGAATCTGTTGGCGTGCTGCAGTGTCAATGGTAGGTAGGGATTGGGAGCCGCTTATACTGGAAGCCTCCCAATCTCGGGCCAGATGTAGTCAGGAGCACACAGTATGCTTTGAAGTGGTATTTTATTATTATTTGTATTGTGCTCAGTTTCTCAATTTCCATGGACACATGCATACAGTATGCTTTTCTTTTAAAAGGAAAACATTGTTTTAAAAATGTATAGACTGCACATGAGAAGAGAAAGAAGAATGGTGAAAGAAAATGCTCAGTTAGGGACTACTCCCTGGTATGTACATTTCACAGTTTCCAAATAAAATCCTTTCTATCAATGCAGTTGCCATTTTAAGTTCAGTTGTCCGCTGTCTGATAACAACATGCTAATTTTGTTGGGCAGTGAATGTATGTGTAAAAAACCTTAACAGCAAGCATTTGTTTTCTGAGAATTTGTCAATGGCCTTTTTGAAACTCTTGCGCCTGTTGTCTCTCGCTGGTGCACTCACAGTTATACACAAGCACTAGAGCAAGGTCTCACTGGTAAGAACATGTGGTCTGCCGCTCAACTTTCGGAACAGATATGAACTATTATCCTGGCTTGGTTGTATGTCAGAATATTAGGTATGGAAATACTGTCTGAATATCGATTCTACAGATATCATCCCACTGGGTGTAGATTTTTTTATATTAACTACAACAGGACATAGTCAATGTTTAAGACGCAATAATTCTATCAGAATATTCTGTCATCTATATCCTGGTACCACACCTCCCAATTCACCCAATCTGGGCCTCAGTGTCCATACCTGAAAAATTGTGACTGACCTTCAGGATTAAGTGGTCTATAACTATTGAAGCCAACCCCAAAATCTCCTCTACCTGTGTCCTACCACCCGTATAAAACTCCAGCCTTGAATAAGACGTCTTATTCTGTACCCCTGCCCACCGTAGTGACGGAGCTAAACTAACTAACACCTAAGTCCGACAGGAAAAAGTGTGCTGTGATAAGACCTCCTTTGCCACTGCATACACAAATCCAGTGACTGCTGGTGATCTATGAAAGTGGTGGAGAGCAAACAGCGAGCCCACCTTGCATTGAGCAAAGCAAGCATGATTTCTCTCAGTGAATCAAAGTGTGCACAATGAGTCCAAATGGTGTATTTTACAACAATATTTTCAAACATTTGCTAAAAGGTTGCAGGGTTTACACGCAGTTCTGTAGCACAAGCACACTTTCATGGTGTGCCAAGCAGGCTCAACCCACCACCTGGGTGTTGCGGGTTAGCATCCCCAAACAACAGATGAAAACAATGTGGCAAAAGAGGGATTTTTTCAGAACAACTTCCCTAAAACTTGGTGACAAGGTTTTACAATATCGTTCAAATAGTCTGTAAATGTGTGTGTGTCTGTGTTTCTGGCCTCATGTCTGTGTTTTTCACTTCTACCTTACCCTTGTTCACATTCTTTATTTTATTCTCTTCCTTTTCCAAATATGGTTATTAACATTTTTGGAAGAAGCAGATTGAGAAAAAGAAATGTACAAAGATCTTGCAATTTCTGGCTGCTTTTAGGTGAGCTAACCCTTAGATTAAACGTATCTCCCAAGCACAGAAAATATAGCTACCGCTTATTTACCAGACAACTTACAGGCTGTGGCAGTAAATTTAAACCTCTTTGGATTGAACCACTCTTAAAAGTGCCAGCCTCAGATTGCAGCAGTATTAAGAATAGCATAAGGCCCAGTGGTGGTCACCACTGAGTACTTATAGTTATGATCATGTTTCCTTAGGCAATTTAGAAGCATATTAGCAAGAACCTCGTTAAAATGATCGCCGTTTTAGCGGCAGGAAACTGCCACTAAAACGGCGATAATGGGCTTGCTAATATGCGTTATAGAATTCCAATAGAAGCCCAGGTTAGATGTCCTGCACATTTTAACAAGGTTCTTGCTAATATGCCCCGTATTTTTTGGTATGCCTATAGCTTTGGCGTCATTTGATGACTCTTCATGAAACTTTTCCAAAAAAGTCTCATCCACCTCAGCTCCTGAGTTTGGCGGTGATATGTCAATCGGGGGCCGAGAATAGCTGGGTCCCAAAACGTGTTTTCTCCATTCATTTTTCCATAGGAAAATCAATCAATCAAGCATTTGTATAGCGCACTACTCACCCGGACGGTCTCAAGGCGCTTGGGGGGGAAGGTGGGGGGGTCCGCTACTGCTCGAACAGCCAGGTCTTGAGCTGCTTCCTGAAGGCGAGGTGGTCTTGGGTCAGGCGGAGGTGGGTCGGGAGTGAGTTCCAGGTCTTGGCGGCCAGGTAGGAGAAGGACCTTCCTCCTGTGGTGGCTCTTCGGATGCGGGGGACGGCGGTGAGGACGTGGTTGGTCGATTGAAGCTGGCGTGTGGGAGTGTAGAAGTTGAGGCGGCTGTTGAGGTATCTTGGGCCTTGGTTGTGGAGAGCTTTGTGTGCGTGGGTGAGGAGACGGAAGGTGATTCTCTTGTTGACCGGGAGCCAGTGCAGGTCTCTTAGGTGTCCGGAAATGTGGCTGTGTCGGGGGATGTTGAGGATGAGTCTTGCTGAGGCGTTCTGGATCCACTGGAGTCTCCTCTGGAGTTTGGCGGTGGTTCCCGCGTAGAGGGAGTTGCCGTAGTCCAGTCGGCTGGTGACGAGGGCCTGGGTGACCGTCTTCCTGGTCTCGGTGGGGATGCACCTGAAGATCTTACGTAGCATGCGCAGGATGTTGAAGCACAACGAGGAGACGGCGTTGACTTGTCTGGTCATGGAGAGGGAGGAGTCCAGGATGAAGCCCAGGTTGCGTGCGTGGTCTGTGGGTTTGGGTGCGCTGCCCAGGGCGGTGGGCCACAATGAGTCGTCCCAGGCGGAGGGTGACGGGCCTAGGATGAGGACTTCCGTCTTGTCTGAGTTCAGTTTCAGGCGGCTGGTCATCATCCACTCGGCTACGTCTGTCATCCCTTCGTGTAGGTTGGCTCTGGCGGTGGCGGGGTCGCTGGTGAGGGAGAGAATCAGCTGGGTGTCGTCGGCGTAAGAGATGATGTTGAGGTTGTGTTGGCGTGCGATGGCCGCGAGGGGGCTCATGTAGACGTTGAAGAGGGTGGGGCTGAACGAGGAACCTTGAGGAACGCCGCAGATGACTTCGGTGGCTTCTGATCTGAATGGGGGGAGGCGGACTCTCTGTGTCCTTCCGGCGAGGAAGGAGATGATCCAATCTAGTGCCTTCTCTTGGATTCCG
Organism: Lissotriton vulgaris; assembly: GCF_964263255.1. Lineage (NCBI taxonomy): Eukaryota > Metazoa > Chordata > Amphibia > Caudata > Salamandridae > Lissotriton > Lissotriton vulgaris. The sequence continues at coordinate 1,484,809,347 of NC_141693.1, forward strand.
ACGTTGCTGAGGCGCTGCACTAGGGTGCGGTGGCAGACGGTGTCGAATGCCGCGGAGAGGTCCAGGAGGATGAGGGCCGCAGTTTCTCCGTTGTGGAGCAGGGCTCGGATGTCATCGGTGGCTGCGATGAGGGCGGTCTCGGTGCTGTGGTTGGCCCGGAAGCCGGACTGCGAGAGGTCGAGGGATTCGTTCGTCTCGAGGAAGGCGGCAAGCTGCTTGTTGACGGTCTTCTCGATGACTTTGGCCGGGATCGGGAGGAGCGAGATGGGGCGGTAGTTTTTGAATTCGGTGTGGTCCGCTGATGGTTGAGTTCGGCATGCTTCCAGCTCTCTGGGAAGGTAGCGGTGGTGAAGGAGGTGTCGATGATGTCTCGCAGGTGGGGTGCGATGACAGCGTCGGCCTTGTTGAAGATGTGGTGAGGGCAGGGGTCGGTTGGGGATCCGGAGTGGATGGAGTTCATCGTGCGGATGGTGTCTTCGGTGGTGATCGGGGTCCAGGCGCGGAGGGTGGTGGTGGGGGTCGTTGGTGCGGTCATAGGGTGCGTCGGTTGTGTGCTGAAGCTGTTGTGTATGTCTGCGATCTTGTTGTGGAAGTAGGAGGCGAGGGAGTTGCGGAGGTCTTGTGATGGGGTGATGTCGTTGTTTCCGGCGTTGGGATTGGAGAGCTCTATGACGATGTTGAAGAGTTCTTTGCTGTTGTGTGCGTTGTTGTCCAGTCGTTCCTTGAATGCGGTTTTCTTGGTGGTGTGGATCAGTTGGTGGTGTTTTCGGGTAGCGAGCTTGAGGGTGGTCATGTTGTCTGGTGTAGGGTCTCTGCGCCAGGCTCGCTCGAGGGCACGGCAGTTCTTCTTAGAGCTCTTGAGTTAGTCGGTGAACCAAGGTGCTTTCTTACTGCCGGGTCTGCTGGGCGGGGTCCTCAGTGGGGCGAGGTCGTCTGAGCAGTTGCTGATCCACTTCGTGAGGTTGTTGGCGGCCTGGCTGGGGTTTACAGAGCTGGCGGGGGGGTCTTGGCTCAGGGCTGTGGCGAGCTGGTCGGCTGTGATCTTGTTCCAGTTTCTGCGTGCAACCTGTTGCTGGTGGTGGTGGATCGTGTTCTTTTTGAAGCTGAAGTGGACGCAGTTGTGGTCCGTCCAGTGGAGTCCGGTGGCGTGGCTGAAGGCGATGTGCTTGCTGGATGAGAAGATGGGGTCGAGTGTGTGTCCGGCGTAGTGGGTGGGGGAGGTCACCAGCTGCTTGAGACCGATGGTGGCGAGGTTGTCCAGCAGGGTGGTGGTGTTGCGGTCGTTGTTGTTCTCCAGGTGAAAGTTGAGGTCCCCGAGGAGGATGTAGTCAGCGGAGGGGAGGGCATGGGGGTTGATGAAGTCGGCGATGTCTTCGCTGAATTGTGTGCGCGGTCCCGGGGGTCTGTAGATGAGGGTGCCTCTGAGGGTGGTCTTGGGGTCCGTGTGGATCTGGAAGTGTAGGTGCTCGGCGGCTGTGAGGGTGTCGTCGGTGTTGGTCGTGATGCGGATGGTGTTCTTGTGGACGATGGCGATGCCTCCTCCGGTCTGGTTGGCGCGGTCCCTCCGGGTGATCTTGTATCCGTCCGGGATGGCGATGGCGATGTTGGGCGCTGAGGAGGCGTTCATCCAGGTTTCCGTGAGGAAGGCGACGTCTGGGGATGTAGTGTCGATCAGGTTCCAGAGTTGGACGGCGTGTCTGTGGACGGAGCGAGTGTTGATCAGGATGCACTTCAGGTGGTTGCTGCTAGTGCCCGGTTTGGTGGGTGCTGGTGCAGTGCAGGTCCGGATGCAGGTGAACTTGCAGGGGTGGCAGCTGAAGGGTCCGTGGGTGCGTCTCGGTGTGGCTCGGTAGCAACCGGGGGTCCGACCGGGGTTGAGTGCGTTGAGGGTGGCTGCGTCGTAGGTCAGGCGGGTGGACTGGCGTTTGCGGGGGCCAGGGGCTGGGCGCGGTCCAGGCACGGACGGGCGCAGACGGGCTTACCTTTGGCGCACCTTTGGCGCTCAATCGGTGCTTCCGCTGCGCGCGTCCGCTGCGGGGTCGCTCAGGGGGCGTCATAAGTAAGGAGCCGGGAGGGCGGGTCAGCTGGGTGGCGGGAGCGGGGCGGCCAGTGGGCAGGGGGGGGGCGGAGTCGCCTGGAGGTCAGTGGCGGGAAGGAAGGCCGAGGGCAGCTCAGCAGCAGCTGGGTCATCCGGCGGCTGGAGAAGGACAGCTAACAGGTAGGGGGAGGGCAGCAGAAGGGGGGGAAATAGGGTTACAGAAGGCAAAAGGGGAAGGGGAGTACAGGAGGCAAAATACAACAGGCAAAAGGGGAAAACAGAAGGCAAAACGGAGGGGAATACAGACGGCAAAAACGGAGGCAGCAGGAGGGGGGGAGAACACAGAAGGCAATCGCAGTCAGAGGAGAGGTACACAGAAGGCAGCAGGCAGCGCACTGGCAATCAGCGGGCAGGAGCAGCGTTGGGTGGGGGCGCGCTCGCCTGGAGCAGGCTCAGCGGTCGCTCCCTACCCCTGCACTCGGACCCCTTAAGTAAGGAGCCGGGAGGGCAGGTCAGCTGGGTGGCGGGAGCGGGGCGGCCAGTGGGAAGGGGGGGCGGAGTCGCCTGGAGGTCAGTGGCGGGAAGGAGGGCCGAGGGTGGCTCAGCGGCGGCTGGGTCGTCCGGCGGCTGGAGAAGGACAGCTAACAGGTAGGGGGAGGGCAGCAGAAGGGGGGGAAATAGGGGTACAGAAGGCAAAAGGGGAAGGGGAGTACAGGAGGCAAAATACAACAGACAAAAGGGGAAAACAGAAGGCAAAACGGAGGGGAATACAGACGGCAAAAACGGAGGCAGCAGGAAGGGGGGGAGAACACAGAAGGCAATCGCAGTCAGACGAGAGGTACACAGAAGGCAGCAGGCAGCGCACTGGCAATCAGCGGGCAGGAGCAGCGGTGGGTGGGGGCGACCTCGCCTGGAGCAGGCTCCAAAATTGAACAGTGATACTGCAAAAATAGCTGAGCAGAATTACACCATGTTTGGCAGAAAGCTAGATTTTGGTCCAGAAAGCGTGCTCTTTGTGATGTGTAAATCCATTCTCTAGCTTTTGAGAAATTAAGGTAAAAAAATTATGTATATTCTAATAAGTCAAGCCCTGAAATTTATTTTATCGTGCACTCGCCATGCATTGTCTTGTCTAGTCCCTCACATAGTACATCACTCATGACATGTTTTATGACATCATTGATAAAATCACTGCTGACATCTGAAATGACATAATTGATGACAACACTGCATGACGGGGCGTGAGTTATAGTTACTTTAGTGCTCCTGCTATAGTTACATTAGTTAACTGCAACTTATAAATAGATTTTTTAACAATGTAGAGTGCCAACTGACATTGTCACCTACCACATCACTTTAACCTTTAGTTTTTACAGTGAATAAATATATATATAGTGAAGTACTGCCACATGAGCTACAAAATAATAGGAATAGCACCAACTGTCCTGGGTCATGAAGTAAGATATTTGTACCCAACCCAGCATGAATAATGTTCACTCAAATGTCAACTTTTATTTATTTTATTTATGGGCTTGTTACGCGCCGGCATCACACCCGAAGGTGTATCTCCGCGCGGTACTGTGAGGTAACAGGTCGGAAGGCTCCTCCTAGAATAGTACAGTCTTTAGTCGTTTCCTGAAAGCTGTGTGGCTCTGGCATTCTCTGAGGGAAAGGGGGAGACTGTTCCATAGACGAGGACCCATGATAGATAGGGCACGGCCTCCCTGTCTGGTCTTATAATGTCTAGGAACCTGAAGCAGCTGTTGATTAGAGGACCTGAGGCTACGGGATGGACGGTGAAAAACAAATTTGTCTGTCAAGTAATGTGGTCCCAGATTGTGTAAACATTTATGTATCACACAGCTGATCTTAAATTCTATCCGTTTCCGGATAGGAAGCCAATGAAGGGCCTTAAGGAGGGGAAGGGACGGAGTTCTGGGGGGGGTGTTGGTCACCAGCCGTGCTGCGGTGTTCTGCACCACCTGCAGTTTATTGAGCACTCCCTCATTGGCAGCTAGAAGTAAGCCATTACAATAGTCCAGGCGACTTAAAACGAGGGCCTGGACCAGGGTCTTCCGGGTATCGTCAGGTAGAAGGTGGAACACCTTCCGAAGGAGGCCAATAGTGTGGAAGCAAGACCCTGCAGTGGTGCTGGCATGGTGAGAAAGGGTAAGGTCCTGGTCTAGACGCACTCCCAGGTTCTTGACTACCTGTTTGGGGAGCGGAGCCTGTCCCAAGCTTGGAGGCCACCAGTCTGGGGTCCAGAGGATTCTCGCCTCTCCGAATAACATGACCTCAGACTTTCCTACATTACACTGTAGGAAGTTTTTGGCCATCCAGCTGGCGATTGCAGTCATGCCGTTAGAGAAAGCTTGTCTAATCTCAGGAGTAAAGGTCTTAAAAGTAAACAGCAGCTGCGTGTCGTCAGCGTAGGAAATAGGCATGAACCCAAAGGACCTTGTCATGTTGGCCAGAGAGGAGACATATACGTTAAACAACGTAGGGCTAAGACATGAGCCCTGCGGGACTCCTCTGATGATGTTGGCCGAGGTGGAGCTAAAGGAGCCCATGTTCACCGTCTGTGTCCGCTCTGAAAGAAAGCTGGTAAACCATGCCAGGGCAGCTTTGTCAATGCCTGTCTCCTTTAATCTGGTAAGGAGAATGGCATGGGATATGGTGTCGAATGCTGCGGACAAGTCCAGCAGCACCAACACCACAGACAGCCCTCTATCCAGAGACATGCGTATGGCATCCGTAACGGAGAGGAGGGCGGTCTCAGTACCGTGCCTGGGCCTAAACCCGGACTGTGAATGGTCTAAGCTGCCAGTCTGTTCAATGAAGGAGGAGAGATGGTGATTGACATGCTTCTCCGTCAATTTGCCGATGAATGGCAGAAGGGAGATAGGCCTCAGGTTGGTCATATCTGACCAAGGGATGGCGGTGTTCTTCCTGATGGGCTTAACTATGGCCTCCTTCCACACCCGGGGGACCAGCCCTTCAGATAGGGAGCGGTTGATCACCGTCCGAATGCTGGGGCTGAGGACACTCCCAATGTGGTGCATAACCCGGGCAGGTACGAGGTCTACTGGGCTACCTGACTTAATGGTCCCGATCAGAGAGTTGACCTGGTCTAAGGTGATCTCAGGGATAAATGATAGTGAGGTTGGGGCAGCCCCGACTGTTCCAGGCTGAGAGCTTGAAGGGGGGACATTATCATCCGCGGCTGTGCTAGATTGAGAAATTTTTTGATAAATGGCATCAATTTTATCCGAGAAAAAACCGGCCGTGTCATCGCACAGTTTTTGTGTTAGCACTTCTGCACTGTCGCAAGCGGCAGGCTTAGTAAATGTGCATAGCACCTGATACAGCATTTTGGGGTCGTGACCGGCCCCAGAGAGTTGGGAGATAATATGGGACTTGCGGGCAGCTCTGATGTTTTTATGATAGAGTCTCATTGCTGAGCTATACCTATCTCTATCGACAGTGCTTCGCGAGAGTCTCCAAGATTTCTCCAGCTTTCTGCAAGCTCTTTTCTCCGCGCGCAATAGGTCTGAGTACCATAGTTCTTGTTTACGGTCCGACCGCTGATTACAGCGTCTTAGGGGGGCGATCTCGTTGACCGCTGTGCTCAGAGCATTATTAAATTTGAACAAGGCCAAGTTGGGGGAGTCTGAGGGAAGAAAATCAGGAGGGATGAAGGCATTACTAAAGGAGTCAACGGACACCTTGTGCCACTGTCTGCGCCATTGCGGCAGGGGAGTAGGGTTGGGGCGTTTCTCCGAGAGCGTGGGGAGGAGGAAGTGGATTATAAAATGGTCGGTCCATTCCACCTGTAAAGGGGGGTGACAGGTCAAGGAATGAGAGTTCGATAGGATTAAGTCGAGGGTATGACCGGCCTGATGAGTCGGGCCCTGGTTGCACTGTTTGAAGCCTAGGGCAGAAGCCTAGTCACTCCTTCTCCTCAAAATGTATGGTGTTGACTTTAAATGTAGTATATATAAAGGTTGTCATAGTGTTCCCAAACATCAGTTTGCTCTTTTATAAAATACAGAAATACACAAGATCTAATTTACAAAGAGCCTTCATTCTTGTGGTGGAGACCCCACAGTCATGGGGGAGTCTCCACCCTCAGGGGGGAATCTGTTCTGCCCGAGTGCAGAGACTCCCCCACGTGTGCGGAGGCCCTTTGTGAATCAGGCCCATGAGAATTGTCATTGCGGAGATTCACACATTTTGCTCCAAAATACACACTTCTATTTTTGGGTAAATTAACTCAGTCACTCCTTCTCCTCAAAATGTATGGTGTTGACTGTAAATAATCCTGTTTGCTTGAAAATACCAGCTTTTGTTTTTAGTAAATACATGATGTTGATCCCCAAATTCCAGAATAATATTTTCATCACATACTCACTTGCACAATTTCCCTACATGGAAATATTTTAGCTGTGCTCTTTTATGTCAGATGTTAGGGATGCCTACCTAATCCGAGGGATGTCCACCAGGAGCAAAGTATTGCCACCTTGCACCAGTACTTGCCAAGCACTACAACAGGACCAACTTTATATCAAGTATAGGAACCAATATGCCTGGGACCGCCACCGTTATCCTAGTAATGCCCGCTACATAGCAAGGAAGGCTATTATATGATACTGTCACCATTATGCCAGGAATAACCACCACTATACAAAAGATAGCTATTATTACACCAGAGATACCCACAGTTACACCCAAGAAAACATGCATTCTGCCAGGAATGGTCTCCATAGTGGCAAGGATGCCTGCAGTATGCCTGCAGTATGCTGGAAGTTGCCCCCATAATAGCAAGGAAGGCCACAATGTGAGATGGATGGCAAAATAGTGTCAGGGACAACAACTGCTACCATTATGCTAGAATGTCCACAATATGCTAGGATCATATTTATGCCACATGGAACCACCACCACGTCAAGAAACACCAGAATAATCAAAGGATTAATTAAAAATTTCTAGAACATCACTATTCATGGGTTGTCCATGTGGTAGTCAAAATAATGGCACTAATGCTCAAAATATCCTAGTGCCACCTGTACATCAAGGGGCTGTTATAATGGCAGGGCCATCCCAAAATATCCCTAGGATGCCTAGATTGAGCCAGGGGCCATGATATAAAAGATCCAGCATTATGCCAGAAGTGGCATACAGAAGTTGTTTTTTATGTTCCTATAAATTCCTTCACATTATTTTGATAGACCTTAGTATCCCAGAGTTTAAATCCTGTTGATTTTGTGAATTGTTTGTCCTTCCTCCCGCTCCCTACAGGGATAGCTGGAAGCTACTTTCCTGCTGACAAATGGTCTACTGACCAGACGTTTTTTCAAGTAACTGGAAAATTGCATAACAAGTCATAAAGGCCATTCAGATGTAAAAAATCACAAGTAGAAATTTCAGATCCATGGCGAACATGATAGTAATTCATATCCTCATTCAGTTAGGTGAATGCTGCTCATCCACCACAAAAATAATTGGCAGATGCCCCTCCTGCCACATTTGTTTACCTGCTCCATTTAGAGTTGATGAAATCATCAGTGATGCCAAATGCCATGGGTGTGTCAGTCAATGCATGTCAGAAGGCCCACCCTATTTAGAGCAGTCATTTCCGTTCAGGACTGTCAATGAAATCCTAGTGGCCCAGGCTGCCCCAAAGAACATACACAAAAATGAACCCCACAAACTGGAAGATACAACCCTGCCTGTCAGGGCACACTGGTGTAAGCCCCTTTGACAAAACCTTTAGCAAAATTCTGACTTAGTGAGTAGGTCTAGGAATGGCAAGTGGTCTCCTAGTGGAAGGCAGTCACGATGGATGCCGCGGACCTCACTCTAAACAACCCCCTTAGTTACTTTTCTGCATTAAATGTACAAAGATGACTGGGCCTGATTTATGAAGGCCTTGCGCCACCGGTGCGTCACTTTTTCCCATTTTAAAAGTGACGCACCGGTGGCGCAAGGCCCTCATAAATAAGGCCCACTGAGTCTAACAGCACATATTTATGAAATGAAAGCAAAGACAATGGTGACCGACCTTGAAAAAACTCAACTGAGAACTTTCCAACAATGAACGTGTAAGCCAAAGTGAAAATGTGCCAGAAAATAATATAAATAAAATAAAGACAATCAATAAGATCAAAACTATGCCGCTGACCGCGCGACACGCAGGGGAGCATGGGCGGGACAGCGCCTTAGTCCCATACGACGGGCGAGCAGAGCCTGTAGCACGCAATCCCTATGAGCCGCCCTCCTTGCTAAACAGCCATTAGGGAGGGCTCACCTGGGGACGGGGGCGGTCCTTAGAGTATAAAGCAGGCCCAGCGACCATGCTCGGCCTCTCTTTCCCGCGCCTGGTTCCTAGGCTCTGCGCTGATCGGTCGTCTGCTTCCGGTCGTCCTGCACCTGCCTGCCACGTTGGTCTTGCGTCAGGTTTTTTCCCATCGACGTGTTTTGCGGTGAGTGCTGGTGTTCGTGAGCCCGCTTGCGGGCGTTTTGATTGTAGAGGGGCATAGAGCGGTAGGGGCAAAGAGCGGAAGTTTTGGGGACGTTTGTTGTCCCCGATGCCGAGCAGCAGTTTGTGTGGCCTGGGGCGCCGAGGGAGAGCGTGCACGGGATGGATGGTCAGGCCGTGTTCATCAAGGGTGCTGCATGTTTGGGATGCCTGGGTCGTGGAAGTGCTTTGCCGTGGCTCGGGAGGCTCTGCGGTTGTGAAGTTGGCTACGCCGCGATGTTACAGTGCGGAGCGTTTATTTGCGGTTGTGGTACTGCAGACTCGACACGGCTAGCATCGCGGAACTGAGGATTGGGATAGGTCGAACGATAGGTAGCACTGTTAGAGTCTGTTTGAATGTCTGGGGCCTCCTCCAGAGCTGTGGCGGAGTACAGGGCGATCTGGAAGCAGATGGACAGTAGGGGTACCTCTGCGGCAGAAGTTTACAGTCTAAATACCTCTGCCTGGCACAGTAAGGGTGCCTGAGCCAAGAACCTGGAGCCGAGGGGGTTCCAGGAAACAGCGTCGGCGCCCCGTTAGTCTTTCGGGCGGTCGGGGGGCCTGACCGACCAGGGGTGTGCCTCATCGCTCCGCCCTGACAGGGGGGGCGGGAGTATAACGAAATAAAATGGTATTTACTGCACCGTCAGAGCATCGACTCGCCGTGCAAGATGGCTCCTTAGGCATGCGGGTCAGCGAGGTGCTGCCGCATTGGATCGCCTGTAAGATGACCCACCTTATCAGCTACCTGTGTACGAAATAAACCTGCAGCACTGCTTTCCCACAAATATGTCTCATGTTTTCTGTGGTATATAAGTGTTAATGTGCGCAGAGCGGAGCGAGCGCTGGCGGTGTGGGCACTATGCCGCTGACCGCGCGACACGCAGGTGAGCATGGGCGGGACAGCGCCTTAGTCCCACACGACGGGCGAGCAGAGCCTGTAGCACGCAATCCCTATGAGCTGCCCTCCTTGCTAAACAGCCATTAGGGAGGGCTCACCTGGGGAGAGGGGCGGTCCTTAGAGTATAAAGCAGGCCCAGCGACCATGCTCGGCCTCTCTTTCCCGCGCCTGGTTCCTAGGCTCTGCGCTGATCCCACCCTGAACCCTGACCCAGCTGCAGAGCGGCGGGCGAGAGTTGTGAATTTTTTAATGGTCATGTTTTATGTTGCAGGCGGAGTCACAGGGCGATCTGGAAGCAGATGGACAGTAGGGGTACCTCTGCGGCAGAAGGATACAGTCTAAATACCTCTGCCTGGCACAGTAAGGGTGCCTGAGCCAAGAACCTGGAGCCGAGGGGGTTCCAGGAAACAGCGTCGGCGCCCCGTTAGTCCTTCGGGCGGTCGGGGGGCCTGAACCGACCGGGGGTGTGCCTCATCGCTCCGCCCTGACAGGGGGGGCGGGAGTATAACGAAATAAAATGGTATTTACTGCACCGTCAGAGCATCGACTCGCCGTGCAAGATGGCTCCTTAGGCATGCGGGTCAGCGAGGGGCTGCCGCATTGGATCGCCTGTAAGATGACCCACCTTATCAGCTACCTGTGTACGAAATAAACCTGCAGCACTGCTTTCCCACAAATATGTCTCATGTTTTCTGTGGTATATAAGCGTTAATGTGCGCAGAGCGGAGCGAGCGCTGGCGGTGTGGGCACTATGGGAGAATAATGTGAAAGAAGCACTAATCTAAAAAATATGAAGGAATTGCAAAGTTCAATAATGAATTACCAAATGAAAAAAACAGTTTTTGGCTAACACAAACGTCTTACTGACTGGTGTGCACGAGAGAAGGTCAGTTCACTTAAATTACTGCTCTTTCGATATATGAGCATTGCAAAAATATACTCCTTACTGAGGACCACTATCTGCAAATGCCACAATTATGACAGGGATACTCCCTCAAAGGCAGACATGTATATCACTCATTCTCACCCAAACAAGCAGACACATACATTCACAGACCAGACTTTTCATACACATACAGAGGCCGGTTCCTTATCTAAAGACACACACATAAAAATACTTAATTCCACAATCCCCTTCCCACTTACAAGTGAATTGGTTTCAACGTGTTCCTTGTTAACGCTGCTATACCATCGAACATGGAAACACCGAGGGGTATCTTTACAAGTCCAGTGCTTTTATGACCTTGCGGCAGTGCCCTGGGCTCACCCATATCTACAAGGCCAAGTAAAGTCGCCCTTGTGGTTTTTCATGGCCTCGTAGATATAGTGTGAGGTAACGTAGTGCAAGTATCTGCGTTGCATCTCACCCCGATGGGGAGGCATGCCATGGGCGTTACAAAGGGTGTTCCCACTTATCACCCATGGCATTTGACACATTCCCAGATTTACAACATGCTGGAATACCCGGAATGCAGCAAAAGCCTACGCCTCACCAGCTGTCGCATGAGAGGTTTTTTTGTGAAAGACGGTGTCCCTTCCCCCTCAAAAATAACCTGATTTCAAGGCAAACATCCTTGCACTATGTTGCGAGGGTGCCTATGTTGGGGCATGGCAGCACTGTGGAAGAAGACAGGCATGCACCATATCTCATAAGATATAGCGCCTTCCTGCCCTTTTCTTCTGATGTAGGGCAGCGCAACAGGAAGGCCTGCAGCGCTGTCCTATGCCAAAATATTGTAAATAAGGACCTCATTTGCAAGAGGCCACATACAGCCACCCTGTGTAGCTTTGCATAGCCTCATAGATATGGTGTGAGACAACGCAGAGCAAGTCATTGTGTTACCTCGCAATGCCATGTGGAGGCGTGCCATGGGTGTTAGGGTGGGTGTTCCCACGCAACCCATGGCATTTGACACATTCCCCGATTTACAACAAGCTGTTAACCTGGGAATGCCTCAAAAGCCTACTCTTCCCCTGGGGTGGCGTAAGGGTTGTTTTTGTGAAGGAAGGTGTGCTTTCCCCCCCACAAAAACAACCTGATTCTAAGGCAGGCCCACTTGCACCGCGGTGCAAGGGTGCCTGTATTGGCGCTACACCGCCATTTGTGCACCAGCGCAGTAGAAAAGGAAAGGAATGTGCCGTTTCTCATAGATAGGACACATTCCTGCCATTTCTGTTTTGATGTAGGGCAGCCCAGCAGGAAGGCTTGTGGCGCTGTACTATACCGAAAAATGTGTAAATAAGGCCCTGAGTGCTTTATTATTTCATCAGGGCTTTGAGGCGCTGTATTCGTTCGGCAAAATAATAGACTGTACCAATGTACAGCCTTTGGTATCAGTAGGGGTGGGGACACACCCGTGGCCTGCCCTCCTCACCCTATAATGTACTATGCTTCCACCAGAGCAAGACTAGTAAATCCCTCTCTCGCGTGGTGAGGCCTGTATGCTGTAGTGTGCATGCACAACCCAGGGGGAAGTACCACTGTGAGTGGGGGAAAACATGGGCTCCCTGTTACTAAGAAGCAGATGGCGGGGGCCATGTGACGTGGATCAAAGGTAATAAAAAGCCTGGGGCCTGTGGTCTGGGAGTGCACCACGCATTAGCACCAAAAGTGGCCAAATATTATGTTGTCTCATGCACTGCAACAACACGGAATTAGCAGCTGAGGTGCCTGCCCATGGCCCATACGCACGGCAGCCCTACAGTCCAGAAGGATCCGCCCACATGCTGGTGGCATGCATTAGCAGAGTAGGGGCATTAGAGTCCGCTGCTTCCAGCAACGAGAAGAGTGACCACAGCTGCAACTCCCAAAGCTGGGGAGCTTAGTGCTGTGCAGCAGAACGAGGGCATCATGCGGCAACTCTGCATGGAGTCCGGGCTCTTGGCCGCCACAAGGCTCGTTGGGCTAGACGGCGCTTCCAGACAAACTACACGAGCCATCATTTTGTGTGGAAAACGCCACTTTAATGAGACAAGTGCAAATCTATTCATGCAAAACCCTTGCATCTGGCCATACAAACTATTTAAAAACGGCCTCACTAAACAGTTTAACAACTAGCCATCCACCTCCCCTAAAGGACCCCTCGCACACCAATGCCAAACACAAACTCTCCAATCTCTCCTCACTCCAAAATTCCACCCAACCAAAACTCTTGCATGTCCTCCAAACATTTCCTTCCTCTTTCCTTTCCGATTTCCCCCTCTCTACCCTCTCCCTTCTGGATTGCTCAACTGGGTCTTAACCTGCCCAATTTTCCTTGAAATAACTTTAAACCCTGTTCAACTACCCACCACCAGAAAAACCTCCCAAGAGTTTTTCTGTCCCCCCGCACCCCTGGAAACGCAGGCTAGGTCCCTCAACAAGTCAGCGGAAACCATTTTAACTGCAACTAAATACAAATCTGTACACAAAACTGACAAATGGACCCTGTTGTTCCTAAAGATTAGCACCTCCTCGTACTTGATGTCCTCATAGCCGATCATCCGTGCACATTCGTCCCTGCACAAACGTCTCATGTCCAGATCACACTTCATCCTTTCTCTGTCAACAGCATCAGGCCTCGAAGCACCACTTCAATCTCTGCTTGGTAAAAATGATGCCAAAATACAAAACAGAGATGCTGTGGTCCACTAAGAGTGTTGTTATACTAATCGCTAAGAACCAACAAGGATAATACAAACGAAAAATGAGTTACATCTGGCTGAGAAATTCCCATCAGCCCACCCTTCTGGCGGAATCTCATCATGTGGGAGTTGTTAAACAATCCAGAAGACCGCCCAAACCATCAGTTGATAGTGCGGATATGGATGTCAAAAAAAAGGAGACTCTAGCCAGAGTTACTCAAAAAAGGTGATGCTAATGAAGTGCAGTGCTAAAGTGAAGATGATACTTAAAATTGGCTACTTGGACAAAAAGTATGTTTATTAAGGATCGTCCAAGTGTCAAAATTAAAACGACGCCAGGTAGTCTGAATCTATAACTACACTATGGCGCTGTGCAGAACGGTCACCATGTTTCAGCCTTGATGGAAACTCTGTCCGGCTTTCTTCAGGACCCTAGTGATGGAAAGCTACTGGAACAATCAGTGAAGTGATAGTAGTGTGTCAAAAAAATTAGAAGTGATAAATAATATACTTTACAATATTTATATCGACCAGGAACTTGGAGCCCCAATGAACTCTGGAAGAAGAAGATTGTCTTTTCCTGTTTGAAAAAAATTCATAGAAAACACACAAATTTACATGTATATATCCACATAATTACAGAGACTGTACAAACAACACACCTGCATGAGTATAATATACCCTGCTTTTTAATAGGCCTAATGGCCCAAGTACAGAGAGAAAATACCTCTCAGTAGTACTCACCCAGCTTTTCGTGGGAGACAACCTCACCTCACCGGGCAACCGCTCAGGAATGTGAGGCCCCGCTCTAGTGTATAAAAAATATAATAAAGGACATAGTTAGGAAATTTTTCTCATATGCCCAAGTTAAACTAATTACATCTAGTCCCTAACAATTTGTAATGGACGCCCTCTTGTCAACCTATGGCTTAACCTACCCAAAAAGCAGACACAAAATGTGATGAACTCTCATTTGTTCCAAAGAAGTAAAAATGTTTCATGATATTATTTATTTGAAATGAGCAGCTACTCTTTAGCTACTCCTCTGTTCCCTACATATTTAGAATTACACCAAACATAAGGAACAAAAGGAAAAAATGGCATATGAAGGTAGCCAAATAGTTAAGAAATCGATACTGATTGAATTAGACCCAGCAGTATTAGTTCCAAAAAGAGAGGAGTGAGGAGGGGAAACCCTTACCTGTCCGTCGGTACCTCTCTCTATCATCCGAGAGGAAGTGGAGGTACCGACCAGACAGACCTTCCGGTATATATATCTGAGCTAATTGGTTAATTGTCCGCTCGATGGTGCCAATTCCAGTCGCTGAGTGAGCTCTGATTACTCATTGCGCTTTTGTGTAGCCCAAAGAAACATACACTGATACGGCGAGCATGCGCAGAAGACGCCAAATAGCATGCGCATGCTCCCAGGTCGGGACAGTATTCCCTGGAGCATGCGCTAATGCAAGCCGGACGGGATACCAAAAGAATGGCTATGTAGTGTGTTTTGTTTACAATAATGAACTCGGCAATTTTAAAAGGCGTTTGGCGCTGGGAATGATGTACCCTTATATAAAGTGCAGCCCTCAAATTGTGTAATGTGAAAAGGGCCATGTTTAGCATTTCTTCAAAACTGATTGATGCAGATGATCATTGTTGATATAGACCGCATTTAAGCTGAAAAACGGCGCACCAGACTAGTTATGCACCTGAGACACACCCCAGATGTCTAGTTGTTGTAAAAAATTATTTATCGAGCTTATACATATGGGGGAGATGATAATCTCTTTCTCCAATTATAAACTGCACATGCCTACAACGGAGACACTACTCTCCTCTAGTTTGTGCATGAAAATACATCCCTGGCCCAGAGGCAATTCAACCTTGTTGGTTTCAGTTGGAAAATCGATGTATACACTTAAGTCTAGAGGCGTCAGGGTATCTATATGCATGTGTTGAATAAATCGAATGAACAAAAGGATTGTTACATAATAGTCATATTTGTAGCCTTTACAAGAAATGAAAAAATGAAAAAGCTCGATCCATTATGGTATCACAAAAGTTCTGTTACTCGGCCTCTCCATATATGGATTGTTTCTCGCCATATTGATCCTAATCATGATAGTGTGGGTGCATAGCCTGCTATAGTGAAACCCAAGGAATGGCATCATTCAGTCCTCTACTATCACTCTGGAGCCTAAAAATCTATTTCTGCTCCTTGATGAAGAGAAACCTTGATATATCACTAATGTGTGATGGTATATATGGATGTTCCAAAATTACCCACTTTAAATCCTCTGCTCGATGTTTCATTGACAGAAAGTGATTAGTTAGACAGGTGGATTGTTTATGACATCGAATGGTACTCTTATGTTCGCTGATTCGAACCTTCATTTTGCGAGTGGTATGGCCAATATACCTCAATAGACAAGGGCAAATAATCATATATATGACGCCTTCCGTGTTACAATTGGTGTGTTTCTTCAGCAACCATGGTTTTCCCGTGCCCAGATCCACTTTGTCAGCTTTATAAGTCTGGGGGCAGGCACTGCAGGAACCGCATGGAAAGTGTCCTCGTACTGGGGGAAGATTCTAGAGTGTGTTGAACGATTCTGCCACTTGTGCCCTCGGTCTAGTGTGGACCAAACTGTTGCGTACACTCTGGACTCTTTTAAAAGAAAACAGAGGTGGCAAAATGTTAGATTGGGCTACATTTAAGATGTTCCAATGCCTGCGTACAGTCTTCTGGATTTTATTAGAAAGTACACTAAAAGTGCTCACAAAGGTCAGCCTATCTAGAAGTGCCTTTTCAGGTTTCTTCTCCAGAAGGGCCTCACGGTTGTTATTTGAGGCCCGTTTCCATGCCCTTTTAACTAGATGCTGTGGATACCTTCATTCCTGTAGTTGTTTGGCAAGTACCCCGGCGTGTTTGTCAAAGAGTGGTTTTGATGAACAATTTCTACGAACCCGTAGGAATTGTCCCACTGGAAGATTCTCGAGTAGCGCCCGGGGGTGGTGGCTGTTGAAAACCAGCAGTGAGTTTCTAGACATTGGCTTTTTGTAGAGTTCATATTCAAGGCCTCCTTCTGTAGGAAAGATGAGAATATCCAGAAATGGCAGTTGTTCCTTGCTAAACTCAACAGTGAATTTCAGGAACTGATTTTGTTTATTGAGCCACTCATGAAATAGTCTAACCTCTTATGATGTACCTTGCCAAACCAAAAAGATGTCATCTATGTATCTCTTCCACAGCACCACCTGATGGAAGTAGGGGTTGCTGTGGTTGAGTACACGATGCTCTTCAAACAGGTGAACATATAGGTTGGCGAGGCTGGGGGCAAAAATACTCCCCATGGAAGTCCCAGAGGTTTGAAGGTAGATCTGGTCTTCAAATTTGAAGTAGTTCTCCATCATTGCCAGTCTGGCACACTCCATGATAGAATTAACTGGAGTGATGCTCTTAAGGTCTCTACCGGCTAAAAGAGATCTAATGGCTTCCAGGGTCTCTTCCTGCGGTATGCAGGTGTACAAGGACTCAACGTCGAAACTGACCAAAATGTCAGTTGCGACGTTGAATTCTACCTCTGGCAACAGTCTAAGCATGTCAGCCGTATCTTGCAAATATGTTGGCGTCTCTTTTACGAGTGGACTGAGGAAAAAATCCACAAATGTGGACAGAGGTTCTAACAGGGAACCAATCCCTGAAATGATAGGACGTCCTGGGGGGGGGGCCCACATAGGTTTATGTATTTTAGGTAAACAATAGAACCCGGGCATAACCGGATTTAGTGTTACCAAAAACTTAGCTTCTTGAGGTGTGATCCATCCATCCGCGCTCCCTTCATTCACTAGGGTCATAATCTCCATGAGGAGACGTGGGGTGGGATCACTGGCCAGACGTTGGTAGGAGTTGGTGTTACCCAGTTGTCTTTGGCACTCCTCGCGGTAGGTGACCATGTCCAAAATGACAGTGGCACCGCCCTTATCTGCCGGCTTGATAATGATTGATTGATCTTGTGACAGATTGACAAGGGCACTCCTTTCTTTGATAGAAAGATTCTGGAAACTCCGTTGGTTTTGGTCAAATAAGGCCATGACGTCATGGGTCACTGCCTGTTCGAACGTTGTTACTTTTGAAGGGACCTGATGTGCTAGCGGAGTAAATGTTGATTTAGGGCATAGCCCTGTGTTCGTTAGGCGGTTATCTTCATCTGTAGTTGAATCTTTTCCTTTATTTATAAAGAGAAAGTGGAGACGTACCTTCCTAAAGAACTTTTCTAGCTCACATCTGGTCTCAAAAGGATCACCCCTATTGGTAGGAACGAAACCTAAACCTTTTCCCAAGACAGCCTCTTCATCTTTAGTTAAGACCTTAGAACTCAGGTTCACTATTAGATTTCTGTCGCTCCGTGCTTGTTGTTGCCTGAGCTGCTCTCCTGCTCCTGGTGTTGGGGAAAGTCTGTTCCGTCTCCCACTGTACATTCTGTTGTCCTCTTCTTCTGCCATAATTGCGGCCCGGCCCTGCCCTAAAAAAGACTGGTCTTGGAAGAATTGTGAATATTGGGGAAATGCCTGCATATGTTGTGCAAATGGGGGTGGTTGAAAACCCCATGGACCTGGTGGCCACCATTGGCCTTGATTCTGATAGAGTCCTCGCATGCCTCTTCTCTTGCTGAATCTACGCTGTTGTCCGCCACCTCTCATTTGAGATGTACCTGCATTTGAATTGTCAGAGTCAGTGCCTGGGTCAGACCCTTAAGACGAATAGTTGGAGCCATAATGCCTTCCTTTGCTATTGTAATCTGGTGCAACCCAATCATCACTGGTGTATGGAAATATTTTTGTCATAGAGAAACGTGCCAAGTCTTTTTTACACTTTTCTATTTTGTTAAGAATAATATTGTCACTGTAATCTTTATTAGTTTTATTAGTCTCATCTAGATGTTTTTTTAAAACAGTGTTGGTAAGGGTAGTTTTGATTTTTCCTTCCAAAAGCTGGATTTCTATCAAAATAGTATCAGCTGCTTTCTTTGCGGTGTTAACGCTGAGGATCAACCAATGTTGCGTACACCGCCACGCTATGAGAGACCAGTCACGGAGAAAATCTTTGTCTGTAAGAAAAAGTCGTGGAGTATTTGTTACAATTAAACCTGTAAGTGAACATTTACCCCGTAAATATTCAGCCATCGTTATCCCATGTATGGAAATATGGGAATGGCTTTTCTTAAGATTGAGTAATACCAACCAGTCATCTTTTTTGGTGTTGGTGGTGTCTGGTAAGGAGTATAGAATGCTTGGATTATTAGCCAGAATTGAGTTGAGTGCTTCATCATCAAATGCCAACCCTGGGAAGTCAGCCATGGTCAACAATAGGCGTCACGCACAAATAAGCAGGGTGAGAGAAATGCAGACCAAGGAGTCTGCACGCAGACAGATATGACCCGCAACCAGCAGTTGCTCTAAATACTGAGAAAACTGTTAAAGAGGGTCAAAGGGAATATATTTTTACTGGCCTGACATCTCACTTCCCTCCTAATGTAATACCAAAATACAAAACAGAGATGCCGCTGTCCACTAAGAGTGTTGTTGTACTAATCGCTAAGAACCAACAAGGATAATACGAACGAAAAATTAGTTACATCTGGCTGAGAAATTCCCATCAGCCCACCCTTCTGGCGGAATCTCATCATGTGGGAGTTGTTAAACAATCCAGAAGATCGCCCAAACCATCAGTTGATAGTGCGGATATGGATGTCAAAAAAAGGAGACTCTAGCCAGAGTTACTCAAAAAAGGTGATGCTAATGAAGTGCAGTGCTAAAGTGATGGTGATACTTAAAATGGGCTACTTGGACAAAAAGTATGTTTATTAAGGGTCGTCCAAGTGTCAAAATTAAAACCACGCCAGGTAGTCTGAATCTAGTCTGAAACATAATTACAAAGAGACTCCTCACTCCTCTCTTTTTGGAACTAATACTGCTGGGTCTAATTCAATCAGTATCGATTTCTTAACTGTTTGGCCACCTTCATATGCCATTTTTCATTTTGTTCCTTATGGTTGGTGTAATTCTAAATATGTAGGGAACAGAGGAGTAGCTAAAGAGTAGCTGCTCATTTCAAATAAATAATATCATGAAACCTTTTTACTTCCTTGGAACAAATGAGAGTTCATCACATTTTGTGTCTGCCTTTTGGGTAGGTTAAGCCATAGGTTGACAAGAGGGCGTCCATTACAAATTGTTAGGGTCTAGATGTAATTAGTTTAACTTGGGCATATGAGAAAAATTTCCTAACTATGTCCTTTATTATATTTTTTATACACTAGAGCGGGGCCTCACATTCCCGAGCGGTTGCCGGGTGAGGTGAGGTTGTCTCCCACAAAAAGCTGGTTGAGTACTAATGAGAGGTATTTTCTCTCTGTACTTGGGCCATTATGCCTATTAAAAAGCAGGGTATATTATATTCATGCAGGTGTGTTGTTTGTACAGTCTCTTTGTAATTATGTGGATATATACATGTACATGTGTGTGTTTTCTATGAATTTTCTTCAAACAGGAAAAGACAATCTTCTTCTTCCAGAGTTCATTGGGGCTCCAAGTTCCTGGTCGATATAAGTGTTGTAAAGTATATTATTTATCACTTCAAATTTTTTTGACACACTACTATCACTTCACTGATTGTTGCAGTAGCTTTCCATCACTAGGGTCCTGAAGAAAGCCGGACAGAGTTTCCATCAAGGCTGAAACATGTTGACCATTCTGCACAGCGCCATAGTATAGTTATAGATTCAGACTACCTGGCGTGGTTTTAATTTTGACACTTGGACGATCCTTAATAAACATACTTTTTGTCCAAGTAGCCAATTTTAAGTATCACCTTCACTTTAGCACTGCACTTCATTAGCATCACCTTTTTTGAGTAACTCTGGCTAGAGTCTCCTTTTTTTGACATCCATATCCGCACTCTCAACTGATGGTTTGGGCGGTCTTCTGGATTGTTTAACAACTCCCACATGATGAGATTCCGCCAGAAGGGTGGGCTGATGGTAATTTCTCAGCCGGATGTACCTCATTTTTCAGTTGTATTATCCTTGTTGGTTCTTAGCGATTAGTACAACAACACTCTTAGTGGACCGGGCATCTCTGTTTTGTATTTTGGTATTACATTAGGATGGAAGTGAGATGTCAGGTCAGCAAAAATATATTCCCTTTGACCCTCTTTAACAGTTTTTTCAGTGGTAAAAATGATGCCCATACATTCGTTTTCCATGCCCACATACTCTTAATCCCATGCAAATCGTCCTTAACATATTTAGTCAGAGTCGGACACCTTATCCTCACCAAAACGTTCTCCCCTAAATGTAGTACCAGAACATCTGCGCAATGAAAATTATTTTGCAACTGCTCCAACTTAGGCACAAGCTCCACCCATCACATTCCACTCTTGCCAAACCATTTAACTGAATTTTCAAGTTGTCAAATCCCAATTGCTACCAAACTTCTTGGAAGCCTTACGTTTGGCCCATTTCACTAAGGAGTGGCTACAAATTCATACATCGATGTGCGCTCTCTCCGGCCCTGCAATGCTCCCTTTGACAACCAGAAAAGTAACCATTAATAACCATCCTACCATGACAGACCTCCCCTCGTACCAATTTTTAGCACTCAGATGACCATCTTCCCCTTCCAATGTTCTGTTCTTGCCAGCAAAGCATCTCCGCCTCAATTAGAATCCCAGTTCTAATGAAATGAGTACCATATTCCTCCCCTGGCAAGCCCAACACTTTCAATTCTACCCTCAAGACACCCAAAACCCTGAGCCTGAAGCACTCTAATCCCTGTTGCATGTCTGAAAACTTCACTCTCTGGTGGCTCTGCTCCCAAGAATGTTTCCACCAGTGGAGTGGGCAGATCCACTCGTCTGGGTAGCACCTAAGTGTTACACTCTTCCCCCGACCTTTCTGATCTGTCTTGGATCGTTGTAGCCATATGCGCTCTTTCCTGTGCAAAACCCGTACTCTCTTCAATGCGACACCCTTTTTGCTCTTGGACCCCATCAACTCCTCCACTCAAAATGCCCCAAAACAGTTACATCATCAACATCAAAAACAGGCACACTCCTGCTCCTCTTGACAGACCTGTGGGAGAATGGCCGTCAGCCTTTTCAAGATCTACAGAGTCACCAGCTGACGTATACTTTCCCTCTGCCCCCTCTCACTAGCGCAGCCCTCCAAAATCGTCCTCCCCAATTCAACTGCCGATGGTTCACCCCCCCAACATAATTGCCAAAAAAAGGGACAAACCTGCCAGCTTGTGTCACCGCTGACAAACTCCTCTCTATCAAGAGCATAATGAACTTCACCACATCGGCCCATTGCAACTCCTGTCCATCCTTTAACTTCCTCTGGTTAGCACCAGGCACCATGAACTCCATCCATTCCTGTCCATAAGCTGATCGCATCGATTCTGACACTGATCCCTCCCACGTTCCTCAGTTGGCCCGGCATAGGCGTCTTCCTCTCATCCTCCTAAGGCTTTAGCCTACGAAATCTATGCCACTGGGAACAAAAGAGGGCATGGGCAATGCGGTCAACCACACCAGCAATATGATGTGCCCCAATGGTGACATTCAGGCACAAACACTCCAACAAAAAAATTTGCAACAAATTCAAAACATGCAGATCTCTTACTGACTGTCTATTTACAATGTTGACCATTGCCAAAGCGCTATACTTCAGCTTCCACCTCTCCATTCCGTTGGCCATGGTTCCGCACGCCCCTGCCAATAAACACCAAACTCAGAGCCACCTGCTGTGTCTGAAAAAAGTTCCAGGGACCATTCCGCTTCTTCCTGCATTCCAGCTATTGGGACCCCAATAAAATCCTTAAAAAACATCTGCCAAATCCTCTGATCCACCTTCACTCCGCTCATATATGGATCCAGTGGTAACTGGAGGGAATACCTTGACAAGTTCAAACCCATCCTTCTGGAAAAGGTACGACCAGCACTGACAGCTCTGCAAGCAAAATTAAGCTGCCCTAACAAGACCTGAATCGCCTTAACCTGCGCTTTCTCTTTGGCTGACATTTCACTTATCAAGGACAACAGTCTCTCCCTTTTCTCCAAAAGCAGCCGTACTTCCATTCTCACCTAATCCAACTCCACATCGCAAGTCTTCACCAGGGCCATGGGAACCCCCAAAACTTGCATCAACTCCTGAAACCTACTCAACAAATCAGCACATTCCCTAGAATCGGGCGAACCCTCATGAAAAAATCATCCAAGTAATGAGTCATTCATTAGGAACTAGTAATCAAATGAAACACATGGTGCAAAAACATACTAAAAGCTTTAAACAATGAACAGGAAACAGAACAACCATTGGCAAAGCTTTGTCAACAAACATACATCCAGAAAGCATCCCAAAGCTATACAGGTGAACCGGCAACAACCGGAATGCAGATTTAAGATTGCACTTAGCCATCATGGCACGAGACCCGATCCGTTGTATCAAAGCAATTGCAGAGTCCACTGATGCATAATGCACTCTACTAATTTCCTCTGTTATGAAATCATTTACCAAGCTCGCTTCGGGCCATAAAAGGTGCTGGATCAGTCTAAACTCCCCAGGCTCCTTTTTGGGCACAACTCCAGTTGGGGATATTATCAAATCTGTCAATGGGCAAATAACAACAAGGCCTGGCATTCGACCTTCGTTCACCTCTTCAATACATTTTCACCAAACCAGGTGCTCATGCCCTTAGACAGAATGCAAACTCTCAGCCCAGTGGTGCACACACGGTCCTTCATAGCCCAACTTGAAACCATTTCCAAAGGTTGTATGACGTTACAACGTATACTTTTACAATGCATGCCATTACAACAAATTTTTTACAACGCAACATCCATTACAACGCATTCCATTACAACGCATGCCATTACAACGCATCTCTGAAAACTACCTTTACAACGCATTCCATTACAACGCATACTACCTTTTCAATGCATACCATTACAACGCATACCATTACATTGCATGTTTGGTAAGTATTGGATAGTGTAGGGGTAAAATGTACTATTCTTACTCCAGGGGGTGCAACAGTAGGGTAAGTGTTGGATAGTGTAGGGGTAAAATTTACTATTCTAACTCCAGGGTGGTAACACAGTAGGGTAAGTGATGGATAGTGTAGGGGTAAAAATTACTATTCTAACTCCAGGGGGTGCAACAGTAGGGTAAGTGTTGGATAGTGTAAGGGTACTAAGTGTTGTGATGGTATGCGTTGTAATGGTATGCGTTGTAATGACTGCGTTGTAATGACATGCGTTGTAATGGTATGCGTTGTAGTGTCATGTGTTGTAATGGTTGCGTTGTAATGGCATGCGTTGTAATGGATGTTGCGTTGTAAAAGTTTTGTTGTAATGGTAGTGCGTTGTAAAAGTTGCTTTGTAAACGTTGTTTCCCATTTCCAAAACCTTCAAACAATAATACTGCATTCCAAGTGTATCATCCTGCAACAGCCAGTATCTAAACCTTCCCCACTTAGCTGGTGTATGAACCTTTCCACATAATCTGCCCTTCCCAGCCTCTGCCGCTTTCACTGTTGGGATGCAACTGCCTCCTTTTTCACCCCAGAGCCCCAGGACCCCCTTGAGGGCTACATTTCTGCTGCACTTGGAGCATTCATGCCGAAAATGCAGTATTCCCTATTACATGTGCCTTTGTTATAGGGCCAGCACGCCCTGTGGTGGATGCCTGTCCTCAACCTGTAGTGAAAGGGCTTGTATATCACCAGTCTCCCGCTAGCTACATAGGCCATCAGAGCTGGTCAAGCTAGCATCATTGTCTGCAGGAACAATTTATTATCCACAAGAACAATTCATTGTCCAATTGCCCCACACTCCGTCAGCGTCGTCCGCCACTCATGCCCTAACTTCCTCATCATAATGTGCCCAAACCCAGCCCCCAAAGGTTATCTAGGGCATTCTCACTTCATCCAGGTGTTTAGTAAGTGGCACGCATCTCTCTGGAAATTTCTCGCAACATACGCTAGCATATATCAAGTACGCTGCCACCCAGTTCTCTGTGTTTACTGGTACCCTTGGATGCCTAGACAGCTCCTACTCTTCTTCCATGGAAGCCTCCTCAGCCCTGACCTCCTTACAAAAGAGCTTAAACATCTCTATCTACTGCCAATACCATATCTGTTACTTCGTGGCCGCCATAAAATGTGCCCCAAGCCACTTGGTAATCCCCATGTACGAGATTTTCTTATCTTTGACATCCCTACTTTCCTTTGGCCTTTCCTAATTTCACTAAATTGACCATATCATCAGAGTTATCTCCTTTCTCGGATGTTGCCCCACATTTGCCACCATCCTCTACACCTGTTCCCTGGTCACGCACATACCTACCCTACATAAGCCGCACCCCATTGTCCTCAGCCCCCCCCCCAGTCCCCACCCCCACTGACTGATAAACCCTTTGTGACACACCTGCCTTACATGGCTTCAAAGTTGTTGGCTGTTACAAAACCTGTTGCCCTGATGCTGCGGCTTTATCAGTTTGCAATGACACTTCTTTTTTCATCTCAAGCTTCTTCTTTGCCTGAAACACATGGCATTTTATTTGCCTGAAACACACCATTAGCCAGTCATCGTCCATGGCTCAAATCATGAGATGCCCTCCACCACTCCGATTCCGGAAGCACAGCGCCCCTTCCCCAAAGTCTTCCTCCTCATAATCTAACTCAGTTTCCTCTCAGCAACTCTCATAAGCACCACATCCACTGACATTCGTACCTGCCACCACGCCACTATCCACACCACCATCACCAAACTGAACATCATAACATTTCTCAAAGAAATCCTTGTGTGCAGGGGGTGGGCCGTGTTAAGCTTTCTTCTTCCACCTCTTGCCAGGTCCCTCGCTGTCCCAGAGTTGCCCACACTGGCACGAGCACTGTCATCAGAGCGGAGTTTTTAAGTCGTACAAAACTCTCCTGGCTGTAAGAGCACGACACCAATGCCCTTTCTGCCATCACCTGCCTGGCCTATCTGGTCAGCTAACTAACCTGCACTTTGTCCTAACCAGTGCACCCTGCCTCCTCATCTGGCACCCATAACCACCGGCCACCCCCCCCCCCAATGCCTCTGGGGTCAGAAGGGGCTCCCTCATCCGCGAAGGACGTGGGCCACTGCCCATGCCCCACCCAGCATCACTGAGCCCACTCTCACTCCCCCCAGTAGCACTTTACCCCAACCCCCTAGAGGTTGAGTGCCCCCTCCTCACACCACTACCAACAGGCTCCCAATTGCCCTCCCCATCGTAACCCCTGCCTCCTCCAAAAGTATCCCTCGCCAGAGCACCCCTTGCCACCTCCCCACATGGGCCTGACCAGCACCCATGCCATTATCGAAATTAACAGACTGGACCTCGAGGCAGGCACAAGCTCCTTCCCTATCGATTGAATGGCAGGCCCACGTCATGCTCAGCCTCCCCTCCCTCACACTGCCAGGCACCATAGACAATGCATAGAAAAATAACATGATAATAACGTTTTGTTATTATCTTTTTCTTTTGTGCACTGCTTAAATAGCAGTGGAGCGATGCTCCTCCACCTTAGAGAAGGAGCCGCCACTGGCCAGCACGCTTGCCAGTCCTCGAAAGAACTTGCTACATCAGTGTGCCCTGCAGCGGCAGGAACAGGCTCCCCGATCACAGTGGGTGAGGTCCCCTTGCAAAGAAGGTTCAGCACTGCTGCTTTGCAGCCTCTGACTCCTGCCCGCTCAGAAACATCAGCCGCCTCGCCTTTCACCTGAAGCAGCGCCGTCCGGTGCAGCTTTTCAGCTTTGAAGGGTTGGCCTGGCAGGGACGCTTCCTGCTCCTCACCAGTATTCCCTGGGCCCTCATACATTTTTATGTCTCACTTAGGCAGGGCCTGCACTGTCTCTGAGAAGTGGTGTATTCAGAATATGGGCTTTAAGCTCCGCCCATGTATTTTATTGGCTTCTTTGAGTGTCTTTTGGAAATGCTTTTTTTTCATTGGTTAATTTGTTTAGTCGTCCCTCCTTAGTACCTCCTTTTCTCCTACTGTAACCTTCTATGAGGACTGCTCCAGTGAAGTGTTCTTACTCTGTATGTTTTATTTCCAGTTTGTGAGCACTATTTTCTTAACAACTTTATTGTAGCTGCTGTTGCAGGCACAACATGCTGTCCTGCTTCTGCAACCTGCCCTGGGTCTGACTTCACCGTGACGCTGCATAGGAGATAACATTTCTTACAAGCGCTTCAGTTCATACTTTATTTCCACTTCATAGACCGTAATGCATTTGAGCACGCATTAGAGGCTGTGGAGGAGAGCAGGCAGCTTTGCCAGCAAACACCTCGTAAACCAATGCGACAATAGGACTTCACTATTGCAGTTCACATCAGGACCTTGGGGAAGGATGTCCTTACGTGCTGTTCTTTGATACAGGCATGGGTGCAGCATGCTGGTCGCTTCAGGAGGAGTGAGTCGTGTTTGCTTTCACCAACACTGCGCCTGCTGCGCTTCATCTTCGTATTCTTCACTCTCCTACCACGTCTCTCCCCAGATCCCATCGACCTCCTGGTGCACCACGGCTCCCTTGCCCACTTGTTTTTTTATAAGTTTCTCGCTGTTTCTTCTCTCACAGCATTCAGTTAATGTATTAGTAGTTTTCAAGCCTGTGTCAACTTGGATATTGGTTATCTTTTTATTTACTTTTTTCAAATCCACCACTTTTAATTGGTGCAGGGGAAAAACTGAAGTGTTATTTCAAAAGTTTGAAGAAGTCAATCTAAATTCCTTGTTGTGCCATGGGAGTGCTTCTGCTGCAATGCGTTCATGATGATCTGGCCATGGTGTGCACTGGTTGTGCATTCTTCCACTCTATGCAAATGAATGCTTCATCATTTTCTAACAGGAACAGGGCAATCACTTAACACAGGAGATGCAGATGTAGGGTGGTAGGGTGCCTGGAAGTAGTTCACAGATGCACAGTCTATGCATGGCTGAAATGGACCGGTAGCCCTGGTTCTGCCATAGTAGCACTGGCACTGGTTCCATTTGCATCTTTCTTCTCCTTACCCTCTCACATTTTTCTTCACCTGCCCTTTCTCTACCTTTCAACTGATCTTGCCAGCTCATTTTTCTACCCTCTCTCATTCCATGTATTTCTTTTTTCTACCACTGTGTGACCCTTACCTCTCCCCACCACTCTCCATTGTTATTTTGCTTTACACAGCGGTTTTGAACAGCTACGGCCCGTGCAGGTAAGAGCGGTGGGCCGGGTGTGAGGGATTTTGACGGACAATAACAAGGGAAAATTAAATAATTTATTTTCCTTTGTCATCAGTCTAAAACCTCCCCCACTGGGGCCCACCGCTCTTGGCTGCACGGGCCGCGGCTGTATTTGAAGTGTTTGCCCCACCTACTCTGACTCTGCCACCAATTCTCAGCTACTGTGCCTGAACCCCCATCCTCTGCTGCTGTTCAGCTCTCTTTCCCCTGCTCCCTCCACCTACATGTCGTGAGCCAGAAATAACACTGGGGCGCTGATTACCTCCACAGCACATATGGCACTGACTTGCTCGGCATGGCATACACTTGCAAAGTGGTGTCATGCTGGCAACATCCTCCTTTCTCACTACATCACTGCAGCTGAAACCAGACACAGCCTTGGTCCTGTTCCAGCAGGATCGATCAGGTTCGAAATGTCACGTTCTCCAGGGAATACAAGAAACCCCTTCATGTTAAGACCATTTTTTACCACAGATCAGTGCTTTAAATGGGTCGGTGCTCACCGGTACTGAGTACCGGCACTTCTGAATTTGTTTGCCGTCAGTGCCGGCACTTCTCTGTAGCCAGGGAAGAGTACCGGTACCCTGATCAACAGCAGGCTCAGGTTAGGTTTCTCCTCCAGTGCAGGGCAGAGGCTGCTCTGCTTCCAAGGAGCTTGTAATTAGCCGAGCCGTGAAGTATTCTTTTGCAGAGATGCTGCTGAAGAATCCAGCAGCGCCCATTTGAATGTCTCCAAACTGCAGGGGTTTCAGAGTACTTGTGTCACGCTGTGATTAACAGGACAGGGTCTGTAGACAGATCCTGCGCTGTCAATCAGGTGTGCAGCGACCATTTGGGTAAACGTTAGCCGGCCCCTACATCAGGTGCATGAAATGAGCTGGGGCCTCCAGTCAGTAATCCAGTCTCATTGAGGCTATGGCAGAGCAAACCAGTTCTCCATCTTCCTCAAAGCCTGTTTTCCATTCATTTTCTTTCTTCAGCACAGGAGCTGCTTCCCTTTGTGTGCCCCTCCAACACTAATAGCGGCATTTACCTGCTAACAGCGACTGCCCTGGGTAATGGGTTCATGGGTGTGAAGTTAGCCCTGCCCTTAGGGCAATGAATAGCAGGGAACCTGCAGCACTCCAGGAATGAGCTCCCATGACAACTGGTGATTTATTTGGTTGGAGGAAAGACAAGATGAACATAGAAGGAAGGGGGAGGGAGGAATGTAAAGAAACGAGGTAACAGGTGAAGTTAGGATTGCCTCTTTGTCAGATAAAAATGGCAGATATTTGTTGAGTT
This sequence comes from Lissotriton vulgaris, assembly GCF_964263255.1. Classification (NCBI taxonomy): domain Eukaryota; kingdom Metazoa; phylum Chordata; class Amphibia; order Caudata; family Salamandridae; genus Lissotriton; species Lissotriton vulgaris. The sequence continues at coordinate 1,484,838,030 of NC_141693.1, forward strand.
CTGAAATCATAAATGGGCTTAGAAATGGTATTTTAACACACATTTGTGTAAAGTCAATACTGGTACATTTCTTGTTAACTTTTACATATATATATATATTGTTCAGTTATATTTCATTATTTTTATATATGTATGTATGTATATATATATATATATATGTGTGTGTGTAAATATATATATATATATATATATATACATATATATATATATATATATATAGAAATATACCAGAACAAAATAGTGGCCAGGTGGCAGACTTTGGGGATTAGTACAGCATGGATGGGAGAACAGGAGGCAAATAGTGAGAAAATGTAAGAGACTTGTGTAGAGAGTAAGCGAGAAGTGGGAGTATGAAGGGCAGAACTAGCGAGAGAAGGTTAGAGGCTGGGTAAAGATGAGATGCGAGTGAAGAGGATATGTGGATGTAAAAACACAGAACCAGAAAGAGACAGGAAGAGACTGGTCATAGGAAAAAGGGCAGTGGCGGTGCTTTAAATGGGTCAGCACTCACAGGTACTGAGTAACAGCACTTCTTATTTTTATCACTATAAGTACTGCATTTCTCTACTGTGAGGAGAGTACTGGTACTCATGAAAGGTAGGCATATCATGCCCTTAGCCCCACCCACTTGCCACACCTCTATTTTAATGAGTACCTGCACTTAGATTATTGTTGCGCTGTTTTTTTGAAAAATGTACTTTATTCTTCATCAAGCCATCCGAGATTATGTACCAACAGTAGATTTCCGCACCTCATCAAGGAAAGTCAGCGCTATATAAAAAAGAATATACAAAACATATTTTTTGAGGTATTTACATTTGTTTTAATATACCCAATGCTTCCCTACCACCATATTCTCTATCCATAATCAATATAGGTTTAGGTAACAGGGTCATATACGCTCAGTCAGGTGCGTCTCTTGTCGATTTTGGAAGTTTGTATATATTGGCAAAATCCACTGCGAAGAAAGCTCACTGAGCACATACTGCTGGCAGACGTACTAGGAGAAGTGAGGGCTGGCTTGGTCCAACCAGACTCAAAATATGCATGCGCATAAACACACTATATATGCGGACAAGCCATTGAGTGTAATGCAGTGTGTATCTACTGTTCTAACTCCACATGTGCCTTGATACCAGGATAGGTTCTACAGTGGGGCAAAGTAAATATTTGTGCACTTTTAATTTCTGATACACCTGTTCAAAAATATCTAACACTCTTTGAGGACTGGTCCTCACATTTCTTTTGTCCTCCCATTGATGGCATTTGTCTAACTTTGTCAGGGTTTTCGAACACTATTAACACACCTCACCTACACAGAGCATCCGCATTTGGTGTCAAATGTTTCTGGTACTGCACAGTATGCATGCTTTAAGGGGATTTGTGGTGTGCACTAACACAAGCCATGGCCAACATACTCGCAGTTCCAAAACACAAAGGGCTTTAGTCTCTGCAGTTTCATACATTCCAGATCTGCATACTTTACCACCTGCCCCCTGAAGCTAGAATGCTGCCAGGCTGCTGGAGATATAAATTGTGCTGCATAAGTGACTCACCCCCTACTCCCACGATATGCATTTCAGACAGTTGCTTAACCGTATGTCCCCTCCCGCGATCAGCACAATTAAATATTTGGGGTGGTGAATTGCACTTTAAATGCGCTTTGCACAGGAATGCATTTTATGCTAAGCGGCATTTAATATAGATACGAATGCACAATACCCACCAGAACTAACATAAATGAAATCAGTAAATACAACTCTCTGATTAAACGCTGTGCTTATGTAAGCTTTTTTCTTAGTCTGTAGAAGTGGTCAGAGAAAGTGCTTATCTGTGCAAGAAGGTCATCAGTGCAATCATACATGCGTCTTCTATAAAATGACTTTCATTGATCAGATTATGGCACAAAAGTGTTAAATGCTTGCAAACAAAAAACAGAAGTTAAAAACGTTGTCAATTACAACACCAATAGCTCTAACTTTCACTAATGTGAGACCAATTGCATTACAAATGCTTGTTTTATCTTCTTGTGGGGCGAGTCGGCAATAACTTCCGTAGCCACCCCCTGCCACCTCCCCTCTGCCCATGTGTGCTGTGTCCACGGTCTCTGCTTGACCCAAGCCTGGTTCAGGACACTTAGCATCAGTAGATCCAATCTCCTCTTTGCCTCAAGACTAATCAGCACATTTATAATCCGCTTACTCGCTTTAATCCTGTAAAGGAGGCAAAAACTTCCCACACTATGAGCCTTTATCCCGCAAAACCCCACACGTGCCTACCAATAACTACTCCCCTGGCTCCCAGACCACACCACCCACCCGAAAAGCCCAGGGGTATAGGGCTAAGTCCAGGGCTTTAAGTGGGAAAAAAACTGGGGGGTGCTCTAAAAGGGGCGTGGCGGGGGCGTGGCCAAGATGGCGGGCTGAGAGGTCGCACTTGCCGAGAGCTCCCGGACCCCTGAAACCCTGCGCCGCTCGTAACCGCTGATTCCCCCCCGGATCATGCGGTGACTGAGCCTGGAGCCCCCGGTAGAGGTGTGGGGCGATTGCTGAGCCTTGTTTGCCCCGTCGGGGGTGAGATCCTGTCCGGAATAGCCTGGGACGGAGCCCGCTGAGCGGCCTGTGTGTGAGCCGGGAGCCGCGAGACCTCCGGGCTTGGGATCCTGACAGTGTGCTCTGCCGCCTGTGCGAGGCCCGCTGAAGTGCCTGTGCTGTCGGAGTGGGAGTTGACGGCGACTTCGCGAGCGAAGCGGAGCCGGCCGGCGGTGGATGAAGAGAGCGGAGCTGAGCGGAGGAGATAGGCGGAGGCGGAGCCGGCATTGAACTGCTACGCCGGTCCGAGGCTTGAGGGTGCTCGCCCCGAGAGGCCGCTCCGGCCCGACACTGGTGGTGGAGGAGTGGAATTGTGCTCCTGGAGCAGATCTTCCCCCAGGATTGCTGACTCCGGCGACCCTCGCCCCGTGAGTCCGCCCCCCGGCTGGATTTCTCGCCACTGGACCCGAGACGGGGACAGGCCTTACTCCTTGGGCGTTGGCCTATTGATAGTAAAGGGCGGCCATTTTGTGAACTCCGGCCTGGCGGCTCGGCCTTCCTCGGGATCTTTGTGTGGCGCTGCTTCCTGACTGGTGTATAGCTGCGCCGGCACAGCTGATCTCTTTGCCAGGCGGAAAGCCCCGACACCCCCTGCACAGCCGAGATGTCGAACGCTAGAGGACAGAGAAGGGGTGATCGAACTTTGCCGGACATGTTGGGGCGCGGCGCCCTGCGTAGCGGAGGAACTCAGCCCACCACGACCTCCCCGGCCCCAGCCAGGGGAGCAGATGGCGGAGATCCCCCGGTGACACGATCATTCCTCGAGTCGCTCTTCAGTTCCCTACGGGAGGACTTTCAAACGCTGAAGCGTGAGGTGGCCGGGGAGGTCCGTGAGGTACGGAGAGAGATGGACTCCCTGGGGGAGCGGGTCAACACTGTGGAGGAAGCTGGTCACTCTAGAGACGAGGAGATCGCCCATCTGCAGCAGGAGGTCCTGCGGCTGCGGGAACAACAGATTGAACTGCAGGCCCACGCCGAGGACCTCGAGAATCGATCCAGGCGGAATAACGTCAGGGTCCGTGGCGTACCGTCCGGCGAGGAGGGTGAAGACGTGACTGCATACCTGGTGGCCCTCTTCCGTGCAATTCTGGGGGAGTCGGAAGACTTTCAGATCCGAATAGACCGGGCACACCGGGTGGGTCGCCCCCGCAGAGCCACGGCGCCCGCCCCGGACATTCTGGCCTTCCTCCCGGACTTCCCCCTGAAGGAGCGGATCCTCCGCGAGGCGCGTAGGCAGCAGCCTTTCCGATTCCGAGACCACCCTGTGGCCCTGTATCAGGATTTATCTACAGTCACGCTGCAAAAGAGAAAATCTTTCAAGATCGCTACGGACTTCCTTCGGGAGCAAGGGACACAATACTCTTGGAGGCACCCTTTCCGCCTGATTTTTAGATGGGACGGTACTTTGCACCAGCTCCGGTCCCTCCAGGATGTTTGCGCGGTGTTGGGCCTCACAGCATCTGATACGGACACCCCAGCACCGCGTCCCAGACGAAGCACTCGAGACGGATGGCAGCAAGTAGGAGAGAGGAGCTCTCCACCGCCGGAGCGACCGGGTTCGCCCACGATTCGGGCGGACATGGCGGCCGCCATCCAGGAGGCCTCCAGAGTGTTGCGGCGAATGGCGAAGTGGCCCTGACGGCCTGAACTTACTCCGGGGGGAGTCTGCTCTAGCTTTTTCTTCTTGCAGGTGCGGGGGTTCAGGGGGAGGGCGGGGAGGAATGGCGAGTGCTGGAGGTGGTGGCTGGACGTCCACTAGACTGATTTTCCACGGCCTTGTCCGATAAGGACCGGACTGGGACAATGTCTTCTTTGCAAAGTTTGAGAAGTGGGGAATGGGAACGGGACCGGCGGGGGGATGTTTTGAATTTGGGGGCTAGTGGGGGGGTTTGTAGTTGGGAGTGGTATGGACTCGGATGTGTGGGGTCCCGAGGGGAGAGGGGGGGTTCTTCTAATTGTGGGGTGTTGGGGTTCGGGGACTGTACTGTGCCATGGGGATGTTCGTGGTTGCTGTGTGCTGAGGCCTCGTGAGGTGACTTCCATGTTTGCCTACTGGGCTCTGCTTCTCTGTGTGTGCTCCAATGATTCCCCTCCTTGATGGCTCTTAAAGTGGTCACTCTAAATGTGAAAGGGCTGAATAATCCGGTTAAAAGGCGGGCGGTATTGTCTCTGTTGGAGAACTCCCAGGCTGATGTCTGCCTGCTGCAGGAGACCCATTTGCTGGCTAAAGACTGCTCTAGAATGCGTACCCCCAAGTTCCCCACGCAGCTTTTCTCCTCTAGCGCCTCTAAAACGGCAGGGGTGGCGCTCCTGTTCTCCAGGGGGTTCAGGGGGGAGGTCTTACACAAAGTGGCGGAGCAGAAAGGGAGGCTTCTGGCATATAAGATCAGGGTGGGGGGCTTAGTACTGACTGTTGGCTCTATCTATGGCCCCAATGACCACCAGGATCAATTCTTGCACAGGGCACTAGAAGACGTAGCGTCCACCTCTGATAGGCACATAGTACTGGGGGGTGATTCGAATCTAGTTTTCGATGCGGCAATGGACAGGTCTGTGCAGCGGCGCCACCAGTTGGGTGAGATTTCGGGCTCAGTTCGCACTCGACTTGAGGAGCTAGACTTGCATGACATGTGGCGCCACCTTCACCCCACCACCCGCGCATACTCCTACTTCTCCCATGCTCACAGGTCCTATGCGCGACTGGACCATCTACTTGTGTCAGGTCCAATGCTCGTTTTGGCTTCGAACGCAGATATGGGGGTCCTTTCTCTTTCCGACCACGCGCCGGTGGAGGGTGCTTTCAATCTGCCCCCGGTGGTTCGGCCGAGAGGGGTCTGGCGGCTTCGAGACACGCTATTGCACAGGCGGTCGACAGTGGACCAGATCCGCGCGGCCATTGTGGACTTTCAGCGTGTGAACGATAATGATGATACCTCTCGCGCGACACAGTGGGCAGCCCTGAAGGCTGTGCTCCGGGGGGCGAATTTATAGCTATCTCCTCGGCTGAGAATAAGGATCGACAGCTCAAGAGGGATGAGCTTACCCGGCAGGTGCGGGAGCTGGAGCAGGTTCATCATAGGACGGGGGCCCCCAGAGTCTGGAGACAGCTGAAAGCAGCCAGGAAACTCTTGGCTGCCCTGGACATGGACCGGGCGGAGTACGCGATGCTTCGCCTGAAACACAAGTATTACACGGGGGGGATCGGTGCGGGCGGCTCTTGGCCAACAAACTCAGGGTGCAGCACCAACAGCACCGAGTGAAGGAGCTGACTGACTCGACCGGAGGTTCTGTCACGGCGGATGAGCAAATAGCGGACGTCTTCAGCGGCTTTTACGCAGACCTCTACACTGGTGAGGCCCCCTCCGCCCAGGCTGAGGCGGACTATCTAGAGTCGGTGCCGCTCCCGTCGTTAACGCCAGATCAGGCTCAGTATCTGGAACGTGACATCCGTGTCGAGGAGGTGGTCACGGCGATATCCCGGCTCAAACCGGGCAAGGCCCCGGGACCGGATGGCTTTATCCCTCTGTTTTATAAGACTTTCTGTCAGGAGCTGGCGCCTCTGCTGACACGCCTTTTCAACACCTTTGCGGAGCCGGGTGCCATCCCCCCTGAATTTCTTCAGGCCACGGTCTCCGTGATCCCGAAACCGGGTAAGGACAGGACTGCCTGTGGGTCCTATCGTCCTATCTCGTTGCTGAACACGGATTTGAAAGTGTTCACCAGCATATTAGCAGCACGCCTGGCGCTTCATCTCCCGGGCATGGTTGACTCGGATCAAGCGGGCTTTGTGCCTGGCAGGCAAACAGTAGACAATACAAAGAGGGTGACTCACATTCTTGAGAAGGCCTCCAGGATCCCCGGGGAGAGGAGGCTCCTATCCATAGACGTGGAGAAAGCTTTCGACAGGGTACATTGGCCCTACCTAGAGAAGGTCTTGGGCAAGTTCGGGATAGGTGAAAAGTTCCGTCATCTGATCTTCAACTGTTACCGGTTCCCATCCGCAGTGGTCCGAGTGAACGGAGGCAGCTCCCGGCCCTTTCCCATTGAACGGGGTACGCGACAGGGGTGCCCACTGTCCCCTTTGCTCTTTGCCCTTTACATGGAGCCGTTTGCTCAAAGGGTTAGGCAGAACCCCGACATTGTCGGAGTCAAGATGGGTGAATTCCATCATGCGATTAGCCTGTACGCAGATGATGTCATTCTGACATTAGATGACCCGCGGAGGTCGCTACCGGCTTGCATTGCGGAATTGGACTTATTCGCCGAGGTGGCGGGCTTCAAGGTGAACCTCGGGAAGTCAGCCGCCCTTGACATTTCGCTCGCCAGCGCCACCAGAGCGGAACTACAGAGACTTTACCCTCTGAGCTGGTCCAAGGACCGGATTCCATATTTAGGGATCCTGTTGGCGCCCTCCCTCCCGGCGATGGTCACGGCCAATTATGCGGCTTTGAGCACGAAAATCAGAGAGGAACTAGGCCGGTGGGATAAGGGCACGTTGTCGCTGCTAGGCAGGGTGGCCGCGGTGAAGATGACCCTCCTGCCTCAGGTGCTCTACCTCTTTAGGGCATTGCCGCTCCAGCCCCCCACGGGGTGGCTCGCGGAGACCCAATCGGCCATTGCACGGTTTGTGTGGCAGGGCCGTAGACCACGGATTAAGAGGAGCATCGCTACGCTGGCGCCCGACTCTGGGGGGCTGGGGATACCGGACTTGCGGAAATATTTCCAGGCTGCCCAGCTCCGCTATCTGGTGGAATGGAGCCGGTGGGAGTCTCATAAGCACTGGCTGTTCCAGGATCAGGCGGTGGCAGGTAGGACGTTACAGGAGGTCCCATTCTGGAAGCAGGCTCATCGACCCCCTAACCTTTACGCGTCTTTGGTGACGCGGGTCCCGCTTCGGACGTGGGACTCGGTGGCTGTTAGGCATGAGCTTACTACTTTCCCCTCTCCCTTTACGCCGTTCATCGGCAATCCGGAATTTCGGTCCCGGCATGGAGCACGGTGCTTATGAGCGCTGGCGGGCGGCCCGCTGCTGCACCTTGTATCATCTGTACGGCCCTGAGGGAGTTGTCCCCTTCCAGGACTTGCGGCGGGACTACGGCCTCCCAGAGGCGGAGCGTATGAGATATATGCAGGCGCGCCACTGGGCATTACAACCCCAGGTGCGCGATACGGCAAACCGGGAGATCACGGTGTATGAGCGTTGGTTAATCACTCGCACGTCGGACGCTAAACTGATCTCAGATTTGTATAAAATGCTGCAGCCCCCCCCTTTCATATTCACAACCCCGGTCGGGAACGATGGGAGCGGGAGCTCGGGCGAGTGTTGAGCCACAAGGAATGGGACCACATCTCCTTCCGCTCACGCCACTCGGCCTATCACACGGGCCTCACGGAGACCTTCACCAAAATCTCGACCTACTGGTACCGCACCCCGGAGAAACTGCACGAGATGGATAGGGCAATACCAGGGACATGCTGGCGCAACTGTGGCAATACTGGTACGCTTACACACATACTGTGGGAATGCCCCCTTCTGGCTTCTTATTGGGAGGAGGTCCTGGGTGAGGTGGACAAATGTTTTGGGATAGAGCTGCCGAGGTTCCCTGCTTATGTTTTACTGGGATTGCCGAATGGGTTGATGTATCCCCTTAGGTCCAGGAGGGGTAGACAGATTGCGATTGCTCTGGGGTCAGTGGTGCAAAATATTCTCATACATTGGCGTTCTACCGCACTTCCCTCTGTTGTTGGCTGGCTGCATAGATTATGGCATGTCCTTGGTATGGAGAAGATGTCCTTAGTAGCCCTGGGAGACACTGATACTTTTGAGGAACCGTGGGCGCCCTTTCATAGCCTGTTGTGTTCTGAGTTTCGGGAGATCACCTGTCCCAGATATCTTAGGTTGTTACGGCTGACGCCGCCACCGGACCCGCCTGTCTGATCGGACGGGGTTGGCATTGTATAGCGGGGATTACTGGAGGGTCGATATGAAGGGAGAGCTGATGGTAATGGCACAGTACAGGGGGTGGGTTGGGGAACGGTAGTTGGGGGGGTTCTGGATGGTTAGGTAGGTTTTTGGAGCGGTGATGTTTCCCCACCCTTCCCCTTTTCCCTCCCCCCCCTTATTTTCTTTTTCTTTGCCCCCCCTATTTTTCTCTTCCTCTCCCTTCCCCCGTCCCTCCTTCCCTCCCCCTCCCCCCCCCCCCTCGTTATTTGTTTGTGACCACAGGCGCGAAAGCTGTGTTCCCAAGTCGAATGAAGCCTATTGAAAGGATGTAACTGCTTTGCTGTATCTACTGTATCATACGCATCGATTGTGCGGCTCCTGTGGTTTATCTTTTTCTTGCCCTGTTGTTTCCTACCCCACCCTGCTTCAATAAAATACTTTAAACACAAAGGGGCGTGGCAAATTTCTTAAAGTAGTGTGGCTTATCCGAGTAGGGGCGTGGTCTAAATCAAGATAACTAGCATTATGTGCTTAAGAATATCATGAAGTTGCATCCAGCAAAGGATAATAAAATAGGCAAAAAAGTATATTTATTAAGTATAAGCCATAAAATACCAAACACATTTTTCTTCACTCATTCTCTTATTACACACTTAAGGGAAACTGTCTAATTTCAAGCAAGTGTTATCTGGTATCCCAGTAGGAACTAAACAATTTCGCTGAGACTGCATAGTTAACAAAGGCACTTGATGCTGACTAATGGTTTCCTTTAAGATGTTTGATGTCATTTTTCTACAACATAAAATATGGTATAATTCAAGCATTCCACCCATCACTTCACTTTTCCCTCACTGAGAAACCCAAGTGTAATGGATTTGTCAAACCACGTGTCGAAGCCAAGTTGCACATCAGCCTTATACCTGGTACCAGTCAGTGGGATTGTATATTCTCCATCTGTGTAGAGTGTCACTGTTAGATCTGGGGGTCTCTAGGTGGCAGAGGTAAGTACCTTTGTCCAAATAGGAACCTTTACTTCTAGTCAGGGTAAGGGGGTACACACTGTAGATAACCCCTGCTCACCCCCATGGTAGCTTGGCACGAGCAGACAGGCTTACCCCCAAGGCAATGTGTAAAGTATTTGTACCAACACTCAGAGTAACATAGCGCAACACCACAAATGGACACTACACCAAGTATTCATAAAAATATAAATAACTTTATATAGGTTAGGTAGATCAAAACGTCATAAACAGCACATACACAATCACTCTTGTTTTAGAAAATGTTCTCTTGAAAAAAGGTTCACTTGGGTAATGTGCTCTTAAAAATTTTCACTTGGGTAATGTGCTCTTAAATATGCTCACTTGGATAATGTTCCCTTAAACCGGGTGAATACTGAAATAGACTGAGCCCTTCGGCTTGGAGGACTCCTGCTCCTAGCGTGTGGAATGTTATTTCAAAACTAATGTGACTGCGATGTTTTTCAAAACTGCCCCAGCTGCACTCGTGGAGTCACAGAATCACCCAAAGTAGCGTTTTCCCATATATCACAACTGTAAAACACCTTCTTATTACACTACAATGGATTAGTTGGGGCAACTAATGTGTAACTAGATATGGGGTCAGCAGAACGTACTTGGGTCTCAGAGAGGTATAGCTTGGTTCCTATGACAATTGAGCATGGTACCCACAACTGGGCGCAGCCTCTGCATTTAGGGAGTCAGCCGCAACAAGCAACAAGGTGATGGGAATAATTCTAACATGAATTGCTGTCAAATTTCGGACTCATGAATCCACTGAAAGCCGGTGCCATCCCTCAATCTCTACACTAATGCTCAGGATGGAAAGTGTCAACAGTTGCACAAGATGGAAAGTGCCAACAGGCCCAGAAATCAGGTGAGAAAGAGAATCCCTCTGTCTTTGGAGAGCCAGGGAATGGGAGAAGAAGAGCAATAACGAATTGGAGTCCGCCTCCTTTGCACAGGTCTGTTTCAAGAGACAACATCCCCTGTCTTGGTGTTACAAGGGGAAGAAAGCGTACTGGCTGTACGACTGAGGGCATGCGCTGTACAGAAAATACTGGGCATATAACAAGGAATAGATTCCTTATGAAACAAGCTGTACTGGTTTCAGCAGTGAGTGGTACAACAGTGACTAGGGGGCGTGCCAGGAATCTGACTGAAGGACATGGCGCACTGCTGCAAACACACTTGTAAGAACCACCAAAGAAAGTCGGCAAGAAGCAGCACCTCAAAGGGGCATGGCAGGAGAGGTGCTAACGGTGACCCAAGAAATAGAGAGGGCGACAATGAGCAACTGCCAGGGCTGCCAACCAGATGTGAACTGAATTATAAACTGGAAAGCGAGGGCAGCTATTGGGCTAAAGTCCAGAAGAAGTCTTGAATATAGATCTCCCCCAGTGGTGTAGCAAAGGCCCCCCGCAGCCTCCACGATGCGGGGCTCCCCAAGCTCCTGAGTGTGGTCAGAGGGGGCCCCCTCCAGGTACTTTGCAGGAGGGCCCCCTCAAGGTTCGTTACTCCACTGACACGTAAGTAGCAACAGGGCAACCTGAAAAGAGAAGGCAGGCTCGCCGGTAGCGTGTGTGATCATTATCTCCCCCCTGTGCAAACTCCGGTTACCTTAGGATGTGAAGGGGGCTCTGCGCTCCGCACTGATCTCCGGTGAAGCCGCTTTCGCCGGTGGGACGTGCCTCGGCCTCAGGTTCAGGCAGCACCTTTCCTAGATGATGAGCGCGAGGGAACCCCAGTTGCTAGTCGACGCCTCGCGCCTCTCCAGACGCAACATTGCTCCGCCTGGCAAACCTCCGTATTGCTGGGGGAAATCCTCGTTGCAGAGGCACACAGAAAGGTTGAACAGGAAAATAGCCACTTTCTAAAAGTGCTATTTCCAAACTTAGAATTTAAAAACCATCTTCACTAAAGGATGTGTTATTAAATTCTGAGTTCAGGGATACCAGATTCCATGTGTCTATCTTGTCGTTATGGGAAGATATGCAGGTAAACATGTCACACATCATTCCCCATGTTATCCTATGGGCAAAGCAGATTCCATCATAGCACCACACCTCCGAGACGTCATCAACTGCTCCCTCAACTCCGCCACCTTCCCGGAAAGCTGGAAACACGCCGAACTCAGCGCCCTTCTGAAAAAACACACAGCGGACCCCACCGAACTCAAAAACTACCGCCCCATCTCGCTCCTTCCATTCTCGGCCAAAGTCATCGAGAAAGCCGTCAATAACCAGCTCGCCGCCTTCCTCGAAAGCAACAAATCCCTCGACTCCTCACAGTGCGGCTTCCGAGCCAAACACAGCACGGAGACCGCCCTCATCGCAGCAACAGACGACATCCGAACTCTACTGGACAATGGAGACACAGTCGCCCTCATCCTCCTAGACCTATCCGCAGCCTTTGACACAGTCTGCCATAGAACTCTTCTACAGCGCCTCAAAAACATCGGAATCCAAGGAAAAGCACTGGAATGGATCACCTCATTCCTCACCGGTAGAACCCAGAGAGTCCGCCTCCCACCATTCAAGTCCGAGGCCACTGAAGTCATCTGCGGTGTACCCCAAGGTTCCTTACTCAGCCCCACCCTCTTCAACGTATACATGAGCCCCCTCGCGACCATCGCTCGCCAACACAACCTCAACATCATCTCCTACGCAGATGACACCCAACTGATCCTATCACTCACCAAAGACCCCAACACCGCCAAAACCAACCTACATGAAGGTATGAAAGAAGTAGCAGAGTGGATGAAGCACAGCCGTCTGAAACTGAACTCAGACAAAACAGAAGTCCTTATCTTAGGCACCTCCCCCTCCGCCTGGGACGACTCTTGGTGGCCAGAGGCCCTTGGAAAAGCACCCATCCCGACGGACCACGCACGGAACCTGGGCATCATTCTGGACTCATCACTCTCTATGAACAGACAAGTCAACGCAGTCTCATCTTCATGCTTCAACATCCTCTGCATGCTCAAAAAAACATTTCGCTGGATCCCCACCGAAACCAGAAAAACAGTTACCCATGCACTGGTCACAAGTCGCCTGGACTACGGAAACACCCTATACGCCGGTATCGCCGCAAAACTCCAGAAAAAACTCCAACGCATCCAGAACGCATCAGCCAGACTCATACTAGACATCCCGCGCAAAGACCATATCTCCAGCCACCTGAAAAACCTCCACTGGCTCCCCGTCAATAAGAGGATTACTTTCCGCCTCCTAACCCACGCTCACAAAGCACTCTACGAACTTGGACCCGAATGCCTCAACAAACGACTTTCCTTCAACACCCCCCCTCGCCAGCTACGATCTTCCAACCAAGCCCTTGCTACCATTCCTCGCATCAATAAAACCACCATGGGAGGTAGATCCTTCTCCTACCTCGCAGCTAAAACCTGGAACTCACTCCCCACTCACCTACGCCTCACTCAGAACCACCTAACATTCAGAAAGCAACTTAAAACCTGGATATTCGACAAGTAATTCCCATCCCTTCCTCAAGCGCCTTGAGACCCTCTGGGTATGTAGCGCGCTATATAAATTTCTGACTTGACAATAGTGTAAAACGAAATTGGCAGTATTTTGTTAGACCTGTTACCCACACTAGTAACACCAAACAAAACCCGGGACATCTGCTCACCCTACCTTTGACCTCTGAGACCCAAAAATAGAGCCCCCTAGAGCCCCCTTTCGAGGCCCCCAAAAAATAACTGGGGGGGGCTCAGCCCCTACAGCCCCCCCACTTAAAGCCATGGCTAGGTCCACCCTTCAAAAAGTCGCCATTGAACACAGGCCTTCAGTGGTGATCCAGTCGAGAGACTAACTTGTTCTCCCACAGACAGCAGCACCCGCCCGGGCGGGGATAGTGCTCAAGCTCAAAGAGAAATGTAAAATCAGTGGAGAATTGACATCAGAATAAACAATAAGGTACCAGATAGAACAGGAAGGCAGAACGAAAATCAGGCTGGGTGGGGGCAGCCAGGCCTCTAGCGAAACACTAGAAAATAGCATGTTAGCCTTTTTGACTATCACTTTTCAGCAGAACGGGTGAGCCCCAACCTGTCATGGTGACTGACATCAAGTTGGCCCCTTCCCCATCCTCTGTGACCAAGGTGAGGACCTTTTTAGGGATTGTCAACTATTGCGGGCTACTCATAAAAAACTTTGCATCACACAGCCCTCTCCGAGAGCCCACAAAATCATCGAACTTATGGTCTTCAGGTGAAGCCCATGACTTGGCATTCCAGAAAAATAAGGAAGAACTATCTGCTGAAACCACCTTGCTATATTTTGATTCATCCAAGAAGAAAAAAGTCTCATTGGACACTATCCCAATAGGGTTGGAGCAGTACTATCCCAAAGACAAATCTACAAAGAGTGAGGTCCCTGTAGCATATGGCAGCATAGCACTCACCCCCCTCGAGGAAAGGTATTCACAAATTGAGAGAGAGGCCATAAACATACATTGGGAATGCAGACACTTCAATCAATATCTATCTGGCTACTTGTTTGTGGTACACCCTGACATCAAATGGTTAATTCAACTTTTCCAGGGACATCATCAAAGCCCCCTCCCTAGATCGAGACATGAGTGTTGCAGCTACAGGAGTACTTATTTGTAGTGGAGTTCAAGCCAAAATCTTAGAATCTGCAGACTGTTCGTCTAGACATCTGAGGACTGCTACCCAGGAGGAAGAAACCAGTGTGCGAGAGATAGTGGAGTGACAGTGGAGTGAAAGCAACTGAGGAAGATGACTGCAGATGGCTCTGATGGTTGTCAGGTCTGGAAACTGAGCAGTTCTGAAGATGCATGCCTTGCATCAGTTTCTAGATCAACAAGTAATAGCATCTCTCTGCAATGTAGATGGAGAAGATACTAGTCACACGTGATCTGTTGCAGGAACTCAGGACTGAAAATGAACCCCCATTCCAGGGGCAGGAGGTGGCCTTTGGTCATTGAACATCACTCAAAGGAAGATAACTCTCCGGAGGACGCAAGCGAATGGAGAGGTGGATATTAATGTGAACTCTTTCTAAAGTTATAGAGATTTGGCCATTCCAAACACCAGTACCTAACCCAGCCCTTTACTCCTGTATTGATGTATCGGTAGACACTTCATGTGGTAAAAAGGGCCTGCCAATACACCTGAACCAAATCTGTATGGGTCAAATTGTTGCAGATGTCATTCGGCATCATCCGCGTTAGATCTCGGCCCCACTGGATGCGCAGCAAGTGTTGCAAAAGAGGAACAATAGAAACTCTATGGACGGGGTCGTGGCTTGCGCGCCGGCGATAGAGGACGTCTCTCCTGTGAGCTCCGTCTCGGACAACCCGCGGATGCCGTGAGAAATCGTCAAACCGTCTTTCGGACGGTTTTTCTTGCCATATTTCAGTGTCGGAAGGTGGGGACTCCATAATGCAGCGCTTTGCCAACCGAAACGAGCGCAATTTCGAGGACTATTTTCAATGGTAATTATCTCTTCACTTCAGAATACGAACGGCCGCCATTTTGTATGCCGCCGGTTCGTATGTTTTATCTGCGCTGTTACTGCTCTCTCCCCTTTCGCTCTGGCGCTAGCTTGGCTCTGTTACCACGTATGATGCTGCGACATTGATGAGTTGCTGTGGACTCTTTTTCACTTTTGGCGATGTTCCTGCTTTCAATTTAAATGCGCAGTTCTTTCTATGTGGTGGAACAACCGCCATTTTGTGCCTCTGGATGCCTAGCTTTCTACTATTGATATACTCAAGGAATGTGATGAATACCTCAACGCCATTTCAAGTTTCTTGTTCCTCTGACCTCTAATGACCATCGGTCTCCTCCACTGCCTTAATGCACTGTCTATACTCACCTGTGAATGTTTTGGCGCTTTCTTTCATCTAATCTGACATTCCATACTGACATGATGGTCTATCACAGTGTCAAGACTTTGATTTAGTGGATGCCTCTTGTTTGTCATCGTGTGGCTGTTACTACATCCTCGCACTGATTAATAGTGTGTCATTGGACGACTCCTTTTTTCTCAGTGTCCTATTTTTTGCCACAGGGTGTGCCCCTATCACATTTGGGCATCCACATTCTATTTCATATTATACAGCATTATTGGTCACAGCTCCCTTTTGTCATCCTGCATCATGGCAAATGTCTCTACTTCGCCGAAGTTATCGCAAACAGGAACAAAACCTAAAAGACCAAAAAATGATCCACCCTCCCCCATTAACTCTTCGACTAATCCTGTTCTGGATTCCATCCTTGAGGAGGTGCGTGGTCTCCAACCCTTTATGACTGCTACCAATGCTAAACTTCAGCAGATCGAGGAGCGCTGGGTGGTTATGGAAAATAAGGTTTTGAACTTAGAACAACGTGTCAGCGATGTCCAAGACCTCTCAACTCGAATTCCACTTTTGGAACAAGAAATCCACAAACTCAAATTACACACCGAAGATTTGGAAAATCGCAATAGACGCAACAACCTACGCGTTTATGGTGTTCCGGAAAATTTGGAGGGGTCTGACATGGTCTCTTTTATTCGGAAACTTCTTCAGGAGCTTTTGGAACTCTCGCCATCGACTCATCCTCTCAACATCCAGAGAGCGCACCGTCTTGGTCGTCTCAATTCCAATGCAACCAAACCACGTGGAATCATCATGTTATTCTTGGAGTTCACAGAGCTCATGGCTGTTCTGAAAGCCGCCAGGGCCAAGCGTCGTCTCCAGTGGTCTGGTCACAACATCTTCATTTCCCAAGACCTCTCTTCTGCTACCAATGCTAGACGTAAGGAATTCCTGAACCTTCGACCCACGATGAGACAACTCAACATTCAGTATGGAATTCTCCATCCCTGCTTCTGCAAGATCACACACAATGGGCGCACCAAGTCTTATGATGACCCCCAGAAACTTCGAGACTTTTTGATGAGTGTCTCACCTTCCACCATGGACACTGCTAGCTAATGCCTTTTCGTTTTTCAATGTTTTTCTTTTTCTACAATTACTACTCCAATCTATCTAATTTCTCTTAACTTATCTCCCTTTACTATTTTGTTTTAACTCTTTTCTCACATCCTTGTGTTTATCCTTTCTCATGATGTCCGTATCTGGTTTGCTCGTGGGACATGTCCTCTCCCAGGCGTACCCGCGTCTCACATGTTTTGGTTACTGTTCTCTTCTCAGATCAAGCCTTTGTGCCTTGACCTGTTTTCTAATTCTCTCTCCTTCTTTATGTATCTTCCCTCTTTCTCTCTCTTCTCTCCCTTTCCTCGCTTCCTTCTTCTCAAGTTACCTCTGCTGTTTTCTTTACTTCTCCGTTTATTCTTTTCTTGCTGCTTGATTCTTCTTTCCCTTCTTGAAATGAGCGTTCTCCTACTCCAATGTTTAACTGTTATTTTTTGTCTTCCCCTATGTAGTGATCTCCTTGCTGTGTGTTGCCTCCACTCTTCGCCCATTCTTCCCTCCTTTCGACATGTGTAATTTTGTCTCTTGGAATGTTCGTGGTCTTGGTCATCCTGTCAAGCGTCAGAAGGTATTGTCTCACTTAACCAAATTTCATTCACAGGTTGTTTTTCTTCAGGAAACTCATTGCTCGGACATTGACTCCCTTAAACTAAAGAGACAATGGGTGGGTCAGGTTGTGTTTTCTCCTGCGGTCAACAAAAAAGGAGGGGTCGCTATATTATTTCACAAGGCTTTAAATGCACAAATTATCTCCTCTCAAAATGATGATGAAGGTCGTTGGGCAATGGCAAAGGTTGTTATTCACAACAAGACGATGGTCTTATTGAATATTTATGGCCCTGTTCGTCCAGACCCCAAATTTTGGAAAGACATTAAATTGCTTATTGCATCCATTGACTGTCCTAATTTCATCGTTGCTGGTGATTTTAACCAATGGTTGGACCCTTTTTCAGATCGCTTATCTTCGAGTAAATTTCAACCTGATAAAACCCATAAGGCTTTTCAATCTGCCATTGCCTCTCGTCCTATATATGACTCGTGGAAAGTGTGTAATCCTGATTTACTGGAATATACTTTTTTTTCTAATGTCCACCATACACGTTCAAGGATTGATTATATTATGATTAGTAAGTCTCTTCTTCCCTCCCTTCAAAAATCTGTTATTGGCTCTATTTTTATTTCTGACCATGCACCGGTCTATACTACCCTGGACCTATCCATTAGTCCCTCTAAATTTAGTCGTTGGAAATTTAACTCTTTTCTTTTATCTGATGCCACTTTTATGAAAAAATGTACTGAGTTTTTTAATGAATATTTTTCCTTAAATGACCCTGTCGATACCTCCATTCCTAACACTTGGGATGCTTTTAAGGCTTCTTTTCGTGCTTTTACGATTTCCTATGTTTCTGCCAAAAAGAAGCTTAACAAGCAAAAATATGAAGATCAACTTAAACATATTAAAACCCTTGAACATACATATTTCTCCTCCAAATCCCCATCTGCCCTTCAGGATTTGATTCATGCCAAAACAGCTCTTAATAAAATTATAACTAATGAAGCTTGTCATACCCTCCTTAAAATAAAATCTAAATATCATGGGGGTCAGAACAAAGCAGGTAAAATGTTGGCCAATTACTTGAAAATCAAATCTGAACGCAAAGCTGTCGGTCCAATTTTTAATGACTCACTCAACAAACTGGCCACCTCTGATGAAGACATTGCTGAAGTTTTTCACAACTACTATCAAGCCTTATATACAGATGACACTCATCCTTCTGATGCTAACTTAACAACTTTTTTTGAAGGCCTTCCCTCCCCCCCTGCCCTTCCTGTTGAATTTTCACACCTAGAACGTGAAATTACTCTTCAAGAAATTATCTCAGCTATTCATTCCCTTAAGAAATCAAAAGCCCCTGGTCCTGATGGCCTACCAATTGAATTTTACTCCTCCTTTCATTCCTTTTTTGCTCCCAAACTCCTTCAATTATTTAATTCTTTTATTTTTGAAGCTAAGGCCTCCGGGTCCTTTTTGGATGCCCTCATTGTCATCATCCCGAAACCCGATAAGGATCACTCCCAATGTAAAAATTTCCGCCCCATATCCTTAATTAATTATGACTGTAAAATTTTTGCTAAAATTCTTGCCTCTCGCCTTGATTCCATTATCCCTCGTTTAATCAACACAGACCAGGTGGGGTTTGTTAAGGGCAGACTTGCTGCTGATAATGGCCGTCTTTTTTCCAATGTCCTCTCTCACAGTAAAAATGTCAAAACCCCATTAGCAGCCCTATCCCTAGATGCTGAAAAAGCTTTTGATCGTATTAATTGGCAGTACATGTTCCGAACCCTTACTTGGTTTGGTTTTGGTCCAAATTTTATAGCGTTAGTCAAACTCCTTTATTCCTCCCCTCGTGCCAGCATTTTTGTTAACAATCAATTTTCCAGATTCTTTTCTTTAACCAGAGGCACAAGACAAGGCTGTCCCCTTTCTCCTTTATTATTTATCTTATGCCTTGAACCCTTTTTACAACGTATTCGTTCCAACCCCCATATCACTGGTTTAAACTTCTCCTCTGTCGAAACTAAACTCTCAGCGTACGCTGATGATGTCGTCATCTACATGTCCAATCCCGAATCATCCCTCCCGCCCTTTTTAGATGAAGTTCAGTTATATTCTTCAATATCAGGTTATAAGCTCAATTTATCCAAAACAGAAGTGCTTCCCCTTAATTCATTGTGTTTTCAATATATGTTTAATAATACTGATTTTGCATGGTTCCCTTCTAAAATTAAGTACCTTGGCATATGGTTTTCTTCCTCTCTAAAAGATACCCTTAAAATAACATTTGATTCGTTAATTAAGAAAATTCAATTCCTTCTGCAGATTTGGTCTCCCCTATTTCTTTCTTGGTGGGGTAGATTAGATACCATCAAAATGATGATTACCCCTCATGTTTTATATACAGTCTCTATGCTCCCCTTCAAAATCCCTAAATCCTATTTTTCTCGTATCAATTCTATATGCACAAAATTTTTGTGGAATAATAAACATCCCCGCATTGGGTTACATAAGTTGGTTCGTCCTAAAAATGAAGGTGGTGTTCGTTTCCCTGATTTTGGCTCTTATCATTCTGCCTTTCTCATCAAACAATCCTTCTCCTTGGCATATGATTTCCTTGATACTCCTGTTCCTAAGTGGGTGCTCCTGGAACGCTCTTTTTTAAAAGATTTCTCCTTTCAACATGTTCCTTTCATGTCAAATTGTACCTTTATATCCAAGTATCCTATTCTGAAATATTGCCAATCTACCTTGCAAAATATTTTTTCCTCTACCCTTTCCCCTCTACAATATTTTTTATCATCTGTAGTTTGGTACAACAAATTTCTTAGATATAAAGGTAAATCATTCTACTTTAAACACTGGAAAGAAAAGGATATAATGTTTGTACATCAGTTTTTTCTTGATTCTACTCTTCTTTCTTTTGTAGATTTACAAAATAGGTTTAACTTACCCTCCTCTTTTCTTGCTGAATATTCTATTATAATCTCTGCTATTCAATCTCACTTATCCTCTTTATCTTCTTCCTCTGATTCCTTTTCCTCTTTCACTCCTGTCACTCCACTTTACCCTCTCTTTTCTACTCAACAACCTAAAGCTGCTCTTGTATATTCACTTTTACTATCTAATTGTTCTGTTCGATCTAAGTCTACAGTAGAGACTGCTTGGGAAACTGATCTTGATGTCTCTTTTGACACTGCATTGTGGGATCGTTTATGGTCTAGACTCTTCAAAGTTTCTGTTGCTGCACGCATTACCCAATCCTTACTTTTTATTTACCACAGAGTTGTTATTACCCCGGTTACTATACATAAATTTTCTCCAACCTCCTCTCCATTATGTTGGTCCTGTTCCAAAGTTACTGGTACTCTACAACACCAAATTTACCATTGTTCCCCAGTTTTATCTTTCTGGACTGATGTTTGGAATATATGTATGAAAATGTTATCTCTTTCTTCACAATTGTCTTTTATACACGTATTTTTAGGTTCTTTATCTGATGATATTGATATTGTTACACCCTCTTCTGCTAAGTTGTTAGACCTTTTTATTGCACTTGCATTTAAAGTTATTTTATCGTGTTGGAAAGATAATTCAAAACTCTCGGTCCCCACATGGTGGAATTATATATGTGATGAACATAGAATTTCTATAGCCTCTTCTACCTCTATCCCTTTGAAAATTAAATCTGACTTATTATGGCTTCCCTTTACTTCCTATCTCTCTTCCAATCCTTCTCCCTTACCGTGTGCTCCTTGTCCCTTATGATCCCTTAGTTTTACTTCCTTATCCTCCTCTCTCTCTCCTCTTCTCTTTCCCTGTCTTCTGCTTTCCTCCTTTTCTTTTTTCCTTTCCATTCCTTTCCTTTCTTCTTTCTTCTATCTATCTTTTCATACCTTTCTTTTTTCTATATAAATTCCTATAGATTGATGTCTTTTAATTATTATTATACTCATATGTACTTTTTCCTAATTTTTCATGACATGCTTCTTGTATCACTTTTTAATGCTTAATAAAAATTTCTTAAACAAAAAAAAAAAGAAACTCTATGGACGCCCAGGGTCGAAGATCGCAGGTTGCTGACATGAAAGTAAGTGACAAGTTGTTGGTGTGGGATTGCTATCCCAGCAGTAAATTTTGACCTCCATTTGAGCTGTCCCTGTGACAAGTATTGGGAGTTCATGGCAGGATGGTACCTGCATGGTGAGGGAGTGAAGAAGTTATCAGAATTGTCTTGTTCTTCAAAAGGTTCAGAGAGCTGGACCAATCTGTCCCCACTGGAGTGGGATTGACACTAAAGGGCAAATTTACAAGCACCTAACGCCACTGTAGCGGCACTTTTTCTGATGCTCCAGTGGCATTGCTCCATACCCATATTTACAAGGTGGCTTAATGCCACCTTGTAAATATGCCCCTTTAAGCAGCAGTCCCCTGTGGCAAAGGGCTGGGCAATGGGTGTTGCAGTGGGTGTTGCACCGCCACACTCATTGTTTTTTGACGCTGCCCCATATTTACAAGGATGGGGCAGCGCAAAAAACTAAGGGCAGGTAAAACCTGGTCTTAGGATGGCTTTACGAGGAGAAAATATTCATTTCTCCTCGTATTTTGCTCTTTCTATGTGTGTTACATTATGCAGCACACATAGAACAAGTAAATAACCTTTAAAAATTGTTTGTGTGCAGGAAGGTGTCATTCCTGTACATTAACAATCGCCCATGCAGCACAGGCCCCATTGCACCAGGACACAAGGGTGCCTGCACTGGCGCTAGGCAGCTTTTTTAGGGATATTTTTATAAATACAGTGCATCCCTGTGTTTTGAAAATGTTGGAGTGGGCGTTGCCAAATTTGGAGTCACACTACGCTCTGACTTTTATTGTAGCTATCCCCCCAAGTAACTACTGCTCACCAACCCACTCTAGAAATTCATCATGCCCCGAAGGTGGCAGCCCGATCATTGATTTGCTGGAGGCAAAGGACCATGAGCCGGACTAGTTTCCTTGCTGCATCAGCAAGAGGTGTTGTGGTCAGGGTCTCCTCCAAGAAGTGTGGGGGTCTCCGAGGGTCCTGTCTCAAGTGAATCATTCTTTGTATAACCTTAGAGCTCACCCTGTGCCTTCTATCATACACTGATACTTTGAATTAGGATGTGATGGTGGGCTGGCTTAGTAATTATTTGTTGGTCTATTATAGTAGTTTTGGGATCTCTATATGTCGGGAGGAACATAGTGTTGTATATACGCAATCCCACTCTAAGTGGGGGAAACGTGGGCTCCACGTTATTAAAAAGGAGTTGGTTGGGTCTGGGTGAAATGAATAAAGATGAATAAAAAGCAAGCCTGGGACCTGGGGTTGGGGAGGCCACAACACCAGTCAACAGCACCAAGAGTGTCCGAGTGCCATGTGGTCTGCTGTGGTGCAACACCACATATGCCAGTATAGAGACTGAGAGAGGGGACTATCTGGAGGCTGCTGTTGGGGAGAAGGCCAACACTACATAGCCTCTGGAAGTAGGAGTGCAGGGGGTGCAGCAGCACCCTCAAAATAACCCTGCTGAACTTCAGATCGTGAATTAACAATAAAGACACCTTTACATTTTATATACATCTTTTTATATTAGCTGTGCATTCAAAGACATACGTCAAATGTCTTCTGACAAATTTGTGCTTATTTTAACGTGGGAATTAGTGTTTCCTTTACTTTCTCTGACAGGAAAGTGAGAGGATTTTGTAATCTGACAATCTTGCTGGGGTACAGAGAGTGTGAAAAGAAAGAAGGTAGGCAGTCATTTTCTAACACAGTAAAATTTTCATTCATTGTGAATGAACTGTACAAATATTCCAAAATATATTGGCATTTAGGCAAGCACAAATGAAGCACATTTTTGTATTGCTGATGTCTGATGGAAATAAAGTTTTTAATAGGATCAAAACAAATTGAGACACTTTTGAGATGCACAAATAATGAATATTCGCTAAAACCCAATTTTCACATATTTTCATTGCTAAAATGTACTGACTGTATTTGACAGTGTGCTTCCACACCGTTATTTAATAATGTATTTGCGACAGTGTGCTCCAAAATTCAGCACCAATTACATACCACCCTTATCACTCTCCTTCTGAATAGGTGTGACTCATTTGCTATATTTGTTCTGTGTGACGCTTATATTTTTTCACAATCCTTATGACTTGAGTGATGTAATATTGATAGCAGCACACCCACTCTGAAAATCATTCCAGCACTACTGCAACACTCGCATTCCCACTAAGGTCCCCATTAACTCTCCTCACTGGCTGAGCCTTGCAAGAGCATTGCCAATGACAGAGTGGGGATGGACAGGTCTGGTCTGGAGGGGGGGGGCAGCGTTACACTTCTTTCAGAGCATAGGGTAAGGCACTTTCCTGTCCCTGAGCTCTTGCAAAACTACTGCTTTTGACAATGGGTAAGTCTCACATCCATTGCTTAATCTGTAAATAAAATAAGTGCCAGGGCTTTCGTCAGGACGCCACTGCAGCTTGCATCACACATTGCCCTGCCATGTTGCCAATGATAGTAACAACACAACTACTAACCATCACAGTCCTACGAGTGTGATAGTTTGGACTATTCCAGGCTCCCAAAGCTATAGAAATGGCTTGGGAGGCAGGTAATGGTCATTTTTATGTATATTAAATTAATTGACTGTTGAGGTCATCTCTAAATTAGTCAGTCAGCGCCACTTTGTGGCAGACTGTCACAAGCACCAGTGTTGACAATTAAGTGCTGGTGCCGAGCACCGGAAACCACCGGCCCAAATTAAGCACTGCTCACATCTGCCTCCTTCCTCCATTGGTGAGGCTCCATTCTAAACTTGCCCATGGAGCAAGCACACCATTCCAGTCACAATATAGCCCACCCCTACAGAGCAGAAAGCCAAACACTTTATACCTCCCGTTTGTAGCACTTCCCTGTGTGCCCCACTCACCCTCTCCCCCCATGCACCACTTGAATTGTATGAAGTGAGGGCCAGGGATAAATTGCAGCTTTAACACCTGGTCCCCTCCGTTGATGGATCTATTGTCCTCAAAAGACCCTAGGTTTGAGTTAGATTGGACGCCCTTGCCTGCCACACCCCGCAAATCTTATGATGTTTGTGTGGACATGGGCAGCCTCTTGCCCGGTACACCTCTGTTCCATGGAGCACAGTGGACCATGCCCTTTACCCAGTCCTGAATGAACGGGCCTCCCTAGAGATCCACTTGCTGGCTATGAAGTCTTTGGCCACCATGCATTCAATTCCCAGCAGCAGTCGTTCTTCCTGGGGGCCGCCCTACTATTCGACCAGTCCTAGCAATGCCAGTTTTGGGGTGAGGAGCACCTGCCTGCCCAGGGCCAGATTCCGCTCCCTGCTGATTCGTTCCCAGTATTGTGTGACCTCAAAACATTCCCAGATCATATGAAAGATGGTCCCTGTGCCTGCAGAACAGCAGGGAGACCCCGGGCGGACATGTTGCCCATCCTCCACAGCTGCACGACCACTTAATGAGGCTAGCATGCTTCACAGTTGCAAAAACCTATCCGAACTGGGAGATGCAAAGCTCGTATTCACCCCTGAGGTTGACAAAAGTACGCCTGTGGGGTCCCGCCTATATCAGAATAATGTCCCATTTCCAGAAATTGCAGGGCCTTCTTTGGGACCCAGTCAGTCAACCAGCCAAAGTGGTGTCTCCTCTTGGCACACGACTGAACACAATTGGAAAAAAATGACCTTATTTACTGCCCATGTGAACTGCGCGCGCTTTTGTACCCACGTTTCGGTTGATGTGTGCTGTAGGTATGTATACATGCATTATTTTTTTCTAGGAGTGAGCTGCCTTGGGAGCAGTGGAACATTCCCTGAAAAACATTTACATACATGAGTGTGCTCAAAATTGGACAATACGGCATTCTTCTGTGTCTTTGCTCCACGTGATCAGATATGAGAGATTCTTGTGTGAAGCCTGTACTCTGCTATGGACAGCCTGGTTCCTCCAATACAAGGTTAGATCGAATTTGTGATTCAGGACCACCTGTGCAAGCGATCCTTACGGGTTTAGGGATGCAAATTGCACGTATTTACGTTCAAAGACCAGAATGTTTCTTCTTTCTTGCTGTTTATTGGCATATTCAGTACATAAATACAGGAGAAAAATTCATCTACCGTCATGAGTTTCCAGGGCACGCATACCTCGGTTCTCGGTGCATTTCACTAGACTAGCGTTGGAGCCCTTTTCTGGAGTAAAATCTTGTGTTTCCTCTCTGGATGTGGGCAGAGGGACAGAAAGGATGGAAACCAGATCTGGCAGCACTGGGGAGCTTGGGTGTTGGGCAGGAGGGGTGTTGTTGATACCTCAGAAGGCAGGAGAGGCAACAGTCAGAATCCTGCCCATCACCATGGTGCTGCTCTCGGACTCCCCTTCTCCATCCTTGGGAGGCAGGCGGCCCTCTCATCCTTGGTAGCAGAGAATACGTCTGCCTTCAGGTAGCACACTCTCTAGTGTCTTGCAGTTGAGATGAGGAGCTGTTCTAGCTTCACAGACTCCGTTTACGTGTTGGATGTCTCCACATACCTTTGGACCCACCCATGATGTCATCTGGCCTTTTGCCTTCTCAGTCCCCCTTAAGGTGCCAGGAAGAGCCAGCATCCTGTCTAAGTACCCATTTCCCTCTGATGCAGATCTCTGTATGAGCTGTCTTGATATGCACGATACAAACACTCTTGAAGGAGGCCAGACAGATGCAGTGATCTCCAGCATGCACCCAACGTCAATGACCTCTCTCAACATAGAGGTGTTTTACCCAAGTCAGCATCAACTTTGGGTGTCTGTTGTGGTGGCAGGTAGCCAAGAATCTAGGATCCAGTCAGAGATGTTTCTGCCATTATCAGTGTAACCCTTCTGATAGGTCAAAATGCTTTTCGAGGTTGCCAGTTCCTACATTCTTTGGGTCTCGTATACTTGAGTGATTGCAAAAGGAGAGTAGGGAAGAAACTGGAATGCAGAGCAGCATATCAACTTCAATGGAAGGCCTGAGCTGAGCACTTTCATGAACTGGGAGTAGTAAACTAATTACGCACTGCTCTACAACAGTTTGTATCATAATAGAACATATGCGGTAAATGCAATAGGGCAAAACTACCTATAATGACGCAGTCACTTTGGTTGTTATGTTAGGTTATGTGTATTTCTAATCCACACTGTCACCTGCAAGGGTATCCTGGCATTGAGCAGGTGTGTAAGCCTAGTCCTGGCAATGGTAGGTTGGTTAATTGAAAAGCCAGGTCTTCAGTCTCTTGTGGAATTCAAGCAGAGAGGAGGAGGCTATGCTGTGGATTGGGAGGCTGTTCCACACTTTAGGAGCGATTTACAATAATGCTCATCCTCCTCATCTGGTTCTGTGTATGTGTGGGGTGTGTGCGAGTAGGAGTTCGGTTGAAAGGAGGTGTGTGGGTGGTTGGTGGGCGGAGATACAACTGTTCAGCTAGGTTTGGCCTCAGTAGTGTTATGCCTTGAATGTGCATAACAAGTTTGAAATGAGCGTATTTGTGTAGTTGGTGCCATGGGAGCTCCCTGAGGAGCGGTGTGATGTGAGTTCTGTGTGAGAGGTTGAAAATGAATCTGGCTGCCGAGTTCGGAGCCATCTGAAGACCTTCCTCAGCATCTTCAGGGTGTGGAAGCAGGATGCAATGATGGTGATGACTTATGCAGTCATGGCCAGTTTGTTGTTGATTATTCTGAGGGTCCTGGTGTGAGTGCTCGGTATGGGTGTAAGTCCGAGTTCGGCCAGCCACCAGTTGGTGTCCCGTAGTGAGGTGATCTTGCCATAGTTCACTACTTCGTCTAGTAGGTGTTGAGCCTAAAATAGTTGGCTTTCATCCAGTTAGTGCCTTTGGTAATGCAGGTTGTGAACTTGTTCCTTATGATGGGGATCTTGTCTGAGAGTGAGAGTATGGGTTGGGTTTTGTCAGTGTAGGCGAGGGTGTTGATATTGTGTGCGCGATTGATGTTGGCACGAGGGATCATATATGCGTGAAGAGGGTGGGGATGAGTGATGAACCTTGAGACACTCTGCAGATTAATTTGTGGACTTTCAATAAGGAAGGTAAGAACCCTAAGAAGGAGCAGAGCTAGTAGAGAGCAGATTCTTGGATGCCCACCTCATCCAGGCACCTCATGAGGATACAGTGTGAGACCGAGTCAACTTCTGCAAAGCAGTCCAGGAGAAAGAGAGCTGCCATGTCTCCTATGTCAACGATCATGCAGATGTCATCTGTGTCAGTGATAAGTTCTGTTTTTGTACTGTGTTCTGGCGGAATCCAGACTACATAGCATTGAGGAGCTGGTGGTTGCTGAGGTGGTTGGTGAGGCATCGTTGATTAGTTGCTCAAAGAACTTTTCTGGGTATGTTAGGAGGGAGAAGGGTCTTCAGTTGGAAAGCGTGGCTGGGTCAGCAACTGGTTTCTTGAGCAGGGGTGTAATGGTGGCATGTTTCCAAGTGTTTGGAGGCTTTGAGGAAGGGTGTTAGTGCTTTGCAGATCAGCAGAAGTCCTTTGGTAATGGCACAGTGTGTCCTGTTGTTGTGTTGTGCTAGTGTACTCCAAGCTGTAATGATGGTCCAGGGGATCATCAGAGAAACACAGAGGCATGATCAGGGCTTGGGAAGGGAAAGGGAGGGAGTGTGCTACATTTGTACCTCAATCAAAAACTGAAAAATTGCCAATACTGTTCTACTGAATCCTTTCTTTTCTAGTGCATATTTGATTTAAACTAAATGTGAATGTGAGATTTATACTTCACTCTGAGTTAATCACTTATTTTATTTGTACTTTGAATACATTTGTTGGTTAAATTTCACCAAATTTGCATTATCAACATCTACAATACAAAAAACATCACATTTAATACAACATTAATTTGTACATATTCACAAACATTCATTTCTCCCAATCATTCGCACATTCAACCATTTGACATCCACTTTCACACAAATACTCATATATACATTTGAATATACATAACAATTTGAAACAATAACCATAGCATAAAGTTAGTCTTATTTCCTTCAATTTGGAGCAAAAAATTATTTTGATTCGAAAATCGTATGGCTCAACAAAACACATTTGTACCTCAGGCATTACACTAACATGTCCTGTTTTTCCAACTCTTTATTTATTTAACACTTTCATAGTCCCTGCCTATCCCAGGTGCCATTGGAATGCTTTGGAAGCTTAAGAATAAGACATTACCTTTCACAACAGACAGAAAAAACAAAACGAGCTGCTGGAGGCAACTGTAGAGAAAAATGTGGACTTATGGGGGTGAATTTTTGAGGGATCATAAGAAAGAGAGTAAGTGACATTGTTCAATAGTAGGAGCTAATCATCAGGGGACATTTGGCCTTGCATCTTGATTCTATTAAAACCTGAAATTCTGAAAAAACCAACAGCGGACCCCACCGAACTCAAAAATTACCGCCCCATCTCGCTTCTTCCATTCCCGGCCAAAGTCATCGAGAAAGCTGTCAACAACCAGCTCGCCGCCTTCCTCGAAGCCAACAAATCCCTCGACCCCTCACAATCTGGCTTCCGAGCAAAACACAGCACGGAGACCGCCCTCATCGCAGCAACAGATGACATTCGAACTCTACTGGACAATGGAGACACAGTCGCCCTCATCCTCCTTGACCTCTCTGCAGCTTTAGACACAGTCTGCCACAGCACCCTTTTACAACGCCTCAATAACATCGGAATCCAAGGAAAAGCACTTGAATGGATCACCTCGTTCCTCACCGGAAGATCCCAGAGAGTCCGCCTTCCTCCATTCAAGTCCGAGGCCTCTGAAGTCATCTGCGGCGTACCACAAGGATCCTCACTCAGTCCCACCCTCTTCAACGTATACATGAGCCCCCTCGCGGCCATCGCAGGCCAACACAACCTCAACATCATCTCTTACGCGGACGACACTCAACTGATCCTTTCTCTCACCAATGACCCCAGCACCGCCAAAACTAACCTACACGAAGGAATGAAAGAAGTTGCCGAATGGATGAAACAAAGCCGTCTGAAACTTAACTCAGACAAAACAGAAGTCCTCATCTTAGGCACATCCCCCTCTGCATGGGATGACTCCTGGTGGCCGGAAGCCCTCGGAAAAGCACCCATCCCAACAGACCACGCACGGAACCTAGGCGTCATCCTGGATTCTTCACTCTCAATGAACAGACAAGTCAGCGCCGTCTCCTCTTCCTGCTTCAACATTCTTCGCATGCTCAGAAAAACATTTCGCTGGATCCCCTCCGAAACAAGGAAAACAGTCACCCACGCTCTGGTCACGAGCCAACTGGACTACGGAAACACCCTCTACGCAGGTACTACCGCAAAACTCCAGAAGAAACTCCAACGAATCCAAAACGCCTCAGCCAGGCTCATATTAGACATCCCACGCAACGAACACATCTCTGGTCACCTTAAAGACCTCCACTGGCTACCCGTCAATAAGAGGATCACTTTCCGACTGCTTACCCACGCACACAAATCACTCTACGACATCGGACCAGATTGCCTCAACTCACGACTGTCCTTCTACACCCCCTCCCGCCAACTACGTTCTTCCAGCCAAGCCCTCGCCACTGTACCTCGCATCAACAAGACCACCATGGGAGGCAGATCCTTTTCATACCTGGCTGCTAAAACATGGAACTCACTCCCCGCTTACCTTCGTCTTACCCAGAACCACCTAGCATTCAGAAAGCAACTTAAAACGTGGATATTTGACAAGTAATCCTCCCCCCCTTCCTAAGCGCCTTGAAACCCTCTGGGTATGTAGTGCGCTATACAAATTCTATGACTTGACTTGACTTGACTATTACATTGTGATTTTTGTCTGGGCAGAGAATTACCAAAGAAGAATGAATGAATGAAAGATTTCTAAAATACCAAACTGTAAGTCCTAAGCACAATAGGATAGGGTCACTGCAGTGGTTCTAAAATGCAATCCACAGGGAAGAGCCAGGTCTTGAGATCTTTTATAAAAGCCTAATGGTCACTCAACAAACAGTGTGGCAGAGCAAGGGCATATCAGGGTTTTGTTCCTTCAAAGGAAAGGTCGCATCCATCAACCTGACCCTTCGGACCAGAGGGAGCATCAGAAGGAAAAAAGAAGGCTTAGGAGGGCATACTGGATGAAAGCGAGTTTGAAAATAATGGGACCGGATTTGTACTATCCTGGCAGGCCAGTACATTTTAAAGACAGGGTCAAGAGGATATAACACTCAGGTCAGCTCTATTCAAAGTGTCCAGACCCAAAGGAAAGACCACTGCAGGTGGAAACACCGCACTCTTGGGCAGGCGACATTATAAAAAGGGTCTAACCACAGCTCTCTGACCCTGTGGCAAGGGACAAAATATTTCTGAATATGAGGCTCAGAACCCTTCTGCATTTGCTCGGCCTCGGTGCATCCAGTACCCTTGTCTCAGGTGTGTATCACCTTCCAATGCAGCAGTAGCTGTCTAGTCTGTGTCACAAAATTATATAAAATTGGAAGGAATTGAATTTGAGACAATGTTACCTACTGTCACAGCGAGGCCTATTGGGCACCCCACGGATCATCCAGGATATGAGCACCGACCTGTCCTTGACGCCATGATGGACACATAGGGGCATATTAGCAAGAACCTCGTTAAAATTATCGCCTTTTTAGCGGCAGTAAACTGCCGCTAAAACGGAGATAATGGGCTTGCTAATATGCATTATAGAATTCCAATAGAAGCCCAGGTTAGATGTGCAGGACATCTAACCTGGGCTTCTGTTGGAATTCTACAACGCATATTAGCAAGCCCATTAGCACCGTTTTAGAGGCAGTTTCCTGCCGCTAAAACTGCGATAATTTTAATGCCTTAACCTCCACCCTACCCCCCTGAATCTTGCCCATACATGGTAGTTATGTCTAACATTCCACCCTTACTTGCCTTTATTGTGGAATCAGCCTCCAAACTCAAAAGCAAGGTGTGCCACTGGCTAACCAGAATCACAATTTTTAATACTGCAGAAAACAAGAATAATATATAAATATGCAATGAAACCTCTCCCCAGATGCTGACTCATTTTATCTTTGTTTGTACATTCTTTATAGCATTTTAAATGTAGATATTTATTACCTATTCTCAAAATGTATGGTTTTTTCCAGTATAAACCAGCCCTTTACTTCCTTGGTATGTTATCTAATCCAACTATTTGATATTCTGTGAGTGGTTCTTGAAAAATGCAATATGCTGTATCAATTTAATTAACTTTTACAATATATTTGCAACTGTTCTTTTTTACTTATGATTGTTTTATTCTTTTTTTCACGTGATGTGATGTGTTTCTTGATTTTATGGTTATATGAAAATAATTAAATAAAGTTTAGGAAAGAAAGTAAGAAGAAATAAGTTCCCTGCCTGCACGACCAGTCGCTAAATGGATAGAAGCCAACTGTCTCAAGCTCAACACCGACACAACAGACGTAGTGCTCTTCAGCAAGAACACCTCTCCATGGGACTCCAACTGGTGGCCAGTCAAACTCAGACCCACACCCATCACCCACGCCAGGAACCTTCGAATATTCACAGACATCAAACCGGACACGACAGCACAAGTCAACACCGTCACTGCATCCTTCTTCCACACCCTGGAGATGCTGAGAAAGATCTTCAAATGGCTCCACAGAAAAAAACAGAAAACCCATCACTCACACCCTAGTCACCATCAAGGTGGACAATGGGAACACAATCCACTAAGCAACACACCAGAAGACTACAAACCACCCAGAACTCTGTAGCTAAACTCATGCTCAATCTATCACATTACACCACAACTCAGGGAGCTCCACTGGCTACCGATTCGCAAACACGCAGATTCCAACTCCTCACACACACATTGAAGGCACTACAAAACGTAGGCCCCACCTAGCTAAACCGTTGCCTCACCTTTGACCAACCACCCATAAACCTCCGCTCCACAGGACTCTTACATGCACACATCCCAGGAATACACAGAACAAGATCTGGAGGATGGAAGTTCTCTTATATCGCTCCTAATGTGTGGAAAGGCCTCCAACTCCACATCACATCCTCTTCTTGAATTCTGCACGAAGCGCAAGACATAGCTTTTCAATTAACCAACCTTACATAGGCAGGGCTATGCAGCTCCAGAATATCCTTGCGGGTAATAGTGTGATTTACAAATACACATAGCATAACACAATGCATGAAACAGATTCACAACAGGACTGACCCGCACCTGTCCCATATGATTCACCTTCAAACATTGTAAAATGCACCAAACCCAATTCAGCACTCCTCCTTGCCTTAGGTAAACACAAATCCAGAACCATGAATGAAACGCAGATTTCAAAAGCACTGCAGGACTATAAAAGTGGCTGCAATGTAGTATCCAAATTTTCCCAACATAATATTCAGGAAGTGTGAGAATTTGGGAAAATACTGCTAAGTGTCTGTGACAACATGCACAAAGATTGTCTTATCTGGTATTTTTAGAAGTCTTTGAATTTATTAAAGTAGTAGCCTAAATTTGTTCTGGGGGATGGCTAGGAGAAATTCTCTTCTCCGCTCCCCAGTTCCATCCTGCGTGTTTTGTCTCAGTGGAGCTATACCAAATAACATGCACTTCTAGGGTGAAAAGGCACACCCCTTCCATGTCATGTTTGTCTGGTGGTGTGAACAGGTAGGTTGGTGTGATCTCCCAATCGGTTTGGCACTCCCTGTAACGCCCCTAGATTGAGTATATAGGTGGCACACCTGACACCAGGAGCTCTGATGCTGAGAGGCAGCATTTATAGACATAAAGAGACCTGCAGCACTGAGAGCCCTCGCCCATTCAACAATTAGCAAAATATCTGACAATGGCATTTCTTCCGGGGGTAGTGGTGAGGCGAACTGTTCAGTACACATAAACTGCAATCCTCTTCCTTTATGCCTGAAACGTCTGTTACTGTCCTTACCGTACACAACATATGGAGTTGATTTTAAATGCACTGAACCACTCAGCAGTGAGCAAGCCCTCCAGCTGTTCATGCTGTACCTTTTCCGTTTGAGACTGAAGCTTGCACACCTGCTACCTATGATGTTGCTGCTTTATATGTGAGCAGTCACGAGTATGTGCTGCGCCTTCTGTGTATAAATGAAGCTGGCACTGCTGCCGCTGATGCTGTATCTGTTTCATGTGAGAGAGACTGAGAGAGCGCAAAACTGAGAAAAATGTATAAGTGCACCATATTTACTAGTTAGATACATGAAATAGTTAAAGCACGTAGAAATGTCGAAAATACATAGAAATACATATACTTATGAGTGTTTAATCAAAGAAGAGTGCATATTATAGAGTGTGAAGCTAATGTAGTAATGTTTAGAAATGTTAGAGTGCTGTTAAGATTCCATGTTATGTGACTGTTGCAGAAGAAAATGTAATGCTGCTAAACGTAGAAATGCAGGCCTCATGGCAATGTATGAAAATGAAAACATGCTTTTGCAGTTCACATTCGATGGATTATTACTTTTACTGTTATTTTAGAATATTATTGATCATGCGTTAGAAATCATGTTTGTAGAAGTGTTTTCATATAATCAGAGTGTATTAAGTAGAATCGTATTAGTTTAAGAAATAAAGGTTCACAGAGTGCAGGCCTCTTGCAAAGTAATTTAGTAGGCCTGGAAAGATAAAGTTGCTTCTTTGATCTGCACGTGTTAGCTAAAATCGAGTCTCGTTAAGCATAAATTGTCATCTACATTCTAAGTTTTATGACCTAAAACAGATAACTGGAGGTTGGAATTTGGGGCCCTATTCATGGGTGTCTGTTTGCAGGTGTGAGGGGGTTCCAATCAAGAGAGTGATGAATAGAGCTCTGTCCGGGGAGACAGGCACAGGCCTGGAGGAGGTTCCAAGAATGTAATGGGGGGTACCGGCGAGCGGAGAAGAAGCCTGGGAAGCAAGGTCAACGCTAACAAGAGGCCCAGAGGAGTATCAGTATGGAAGAAACCAAAATCGAAACCACGTGAGATGTGTACGTGAGGGGCGTCTCTGAGGGGCGTTTCAACTGCAATTGTGATTTTGTATTAGGGACAGCACCCTGGGGTGGAGTTAGAGCAGATGGCCTGAGGACCCTTAGAGAGTGGATGGGTAGGAAGAGAGGGCACGACTGCAATGCACAGAATTACATCAGAGACTAAGGGAAAGTGAGCGAACTTCTTTAGAAGTCACCACTGCTGACACCTTTTTAGCTAAAGGGTTGTTAAGTAGGGATGTCACTTAGTCTAGTGTAGGGACAGTCTAACCTGAATTTTCTTTTAGTTGTAAATGACGCTTAAATTACAACTTGTGTCTATTCTTGTAAACCTGTTGATTTTCGAGCTAGTCTTAGTGATATTTTTCTGTCGCTTAAGATCATTCAGAGAATTCGTGTTTGTTTTGGTGCCCGTATATTTGATGAACCTTTTATTGAGATGTTTGTATCTCCAGTTAACTTTGGCTTTATAATAAATCTTTAAAACTGATTTGTGGTAAGTGGTTCATCAGAGTCGTGTCAGGTATTAATTTGATTAATCTGGTAGTAGATTGCTTTTACTCAAAGACAGGCAACAAAGATTCAGTCGACCTAAACGGGGATTTAGATCTAGAGTAATCAGATAGGAGATCAAAAATCCCGCCTTTCCAGTTGGTAGCAATATAGGATGGTTGCCTTCTTGAGGAAGGTGATCTAGACTAGGTTAAGATTACCCCCGAGGCCCCTAGAGATCGAGAGATGACCAGCAGAAGAATCACTTGCAGAAGAAGGTGCTGACGGTGCGGGAAAGAAAAGCAGCAGAGTCGGTCGAGAGTGAGTATAAAGGGTCATGCGTTGTCAGATTGCGGTGTTTTGTGTTGTATTTGTGTTGTAATGTCATGCGGAGTTGAATGCCTGTAGTTTGTTTGAGGCAGGGTTGTGAGCGCACGCAACCTGGTGAAAATCTTAAGTTCAGAGGAGAGCTTAAGTGGTTCGGGTGTATCGGACATCCAGAGTAATTGTCAACCGGTGTGAAGGGGGTCATGAGGTACCATTGATCGCCCGCAGGACCGTGATAGGGGGAATGCAAGAGTGAGTGTATGAGTAACGGACGCTGATCGGAAGTTACTGTGTGTAAGTAATCTATCAGTTAAGGCGATTGTCTGGACGTTACGGAAAGACATTTCGTCGGTTGAGGTGACAATTACAGTTAGACTGTGGGCATACAGTCAAGAAAAGTGATCGCTTGGTCGGAAGTAATCATTTTTTCAGAGTATGAATGGGACGCATGCATGACCGGGATACGAGCTGAGAAAGGAGGGGAACTGCTGCGAAAGGGAGACGAGTGACGTCAGAGAGAGCCGCGCTGTGATAGGCCGGTTGGTGTAAGACCGCGCTGGGATAGGCCGATTGTCAAGAGCCGCGCTGTGATAGGCCAGTTAGCAAGAACCGCGCTAGGATTGGTGGATTGTCATCAGGAAGTAAAACAAACGCAGCGAAGTAGAAAACTGTAGAATTGATCATGAAGTGTTTTAAGCGCTTGAGAGCGATCTTTAAGAGAGAAAAGAGAGAATCGGTTGACGGGGAAGAGGCCCCGCCGGAGGGTACACCAGCTCATTATAAGGCTACGAATGTTGGGCTGCATACTATACTGTGGATTTCTGAGTGGAGTAAGATTACAGAGGGGAATGAGGAATTGACGTTCCCGAAATACGGAACGTTTAGATTAGAAGCATTACATCAGTTAAAAGCAGTTATGACCGCGACGAGACCTCTGCCCAGACCAACACAGTTTGAAGCCCTTAATGCGTGGTTTAGGGCGGCGTACGACCGGAACCTGAACAGGCGTCAAGAAAGAGTGAGACGATCGGTAAGAGCAGTGCAGGATGCCAAATGGGATGAGGAAGCTAAAAAGTGGAGAGTGCAGAGAATCGAAGTAGATAAACTGTACCCAGTGATAGAAGTCACAGGAGAAAAGAAACCACCAGAGGAGGATGACGAGAGCGAGACAGAGGACAGTCTGATAAATAGGTTGTTGATGGACAGACCGCCTCCGTACAATAGAGAGATGGAAGGTGCCGAGCTCCAAAGGGGGGAAGGGGCTGGTACAGGGGAGTATAGACCACCTCCTATAGCAGATAGAGAATACGCCAAAGGTGAGGAAGTATCTCAGCCTAATCCAGTACAGAGGGTAGTCGGAAGGTTCGTGGTACAAAGGGTGCCAGAAATGGAGCGTGCTAAGTCCTACCAATTGCCCGACGCTCTCCAAGTACCTGTTACTATAGGTCCTATAGTATTGATTTATGACCCAGAGAAAGCACGGGAAGAGGAACAGGCACGGTTAGACAGGGAGAGAGCAGAAATGGAGAACAGGAACAACATGATTAATTCTCAAAGGCAGTTGTCAGGACCAAGAGATTGGAGCACCCCATTAAATCAAACAGGGGATCCCATAATAGATCAGGGGGGTCTGAGAGGACCGATGGATCTGAGGGGACCACGGCCGAAGTCCTTTAAGGAATTGAGGGCTGACTTGAGAGAGTGGAACGCTAGTGTGGGAACCCAGAGTAATAGGTCAGGAGCGGAAGCCGAATGGGGAAGTCGAGGTGACGGAACACTGTCTCACTGTGGGGCTAGCGAAAGCGGCCAGGAGTGCGACGGCAAAAGTCAGGAGAATAGAGGGGCTACATGTCATTCCCTTAATGGAAATGGACAGGACCAAGGGCATAGAAGTGCAGAATGTGGAAGGGTGTCTCGTCTCATTCACAGCGAGGGAGACCGAAAGACACAAGAGTACCGAGATAGTTTTAAGTGCACTCACCATGCACCTGGCGATAATAGACAACACTGGGATCGCGGGAACATGGGGAGTTGTGAAGGGCCTTACCATGTGTTGAGTGATACTAGGCAGCAAGGGAATTGTGAAAGGGAGACTGAGCAGAACAGACAAAGTGGGACTGTGGGAAATAGAGTATCATTTCATCACATGCCAAGAGGGGATGAAACTGCATGGGACCTCGAAGGCTGGGAACATGGGAGGACTCCCCATAACTCGCCTGAGCCCAGGCGTAGGGCTCGGAGCTGGGATGGGAGAGATGTAAATGGACCCTCTAAGAATGACGCACTGAGGGCTGAGATAAATGCAAAAAGGCTAGATGTAACCAGTTTAAAATCTTAAAATCAGATCTAGATGAAATAATAGATGGTACGTTGCCTTTGGAGAGGATTGACATGTACGAGCAAGATGAGGTACTGTTTATAGCAAAGGATATTACTCGGAAGGCGAGAGCAGTACATGAGAAATTTTCTGAATTAGCAGACAAGTACATGGTAGACTTGTCGAGAACAAAGGCATTACAGGGTAACCATAGGTTGCATTATTCAGATCAGGACCTCGAAGAGAGGAGAACAATCGGATTAAAAACACACATCAGAGAACTGATTACAGGAATAAGGACATGGAGGGATCTGGATAAGTGGGAAGAAAGGTGGTCCAAGAAAGGAACTGTTAGACGGACCACAATTGGGATGTCCCCAGAGGGAGGGCTACAGAGAATGGAAGCTTACCCTTTGCGAGAAATAGCCAATGGGAGCTATGTGCATGTGCCATGGAGTAGGGGAGATTTAGCTGCATTTACCAATTCCTTTCCTAAATTGAGAGAGAACCCCGTGGAGTGGTATAAGCAGGTAGAGAGGTTCGTAAAAATCTCTAAAGTACTGTGAATTGATTTGAACACCCTATTTGATATCGTAGTCCCAGGGGACTTATGGACTGCATGTAAGGTTAGTGTAGAATGGCCCACATCTGAACCAGAGAGGGATACTCAGACCAATGGACCGTCTGAAAGAGTTATGGAGAAGTACGAAAGGGTAATAACATGGCTGAAAGACAAGGTGCCACCGCAGGACATTGATTGGGTGAAGATAGACCGAACTAGGCAGGAACCCAAGGAGACAGTCCTTGAATACTATGAGAGATTACTGAAAACATTCAAACAATACAGTGGACTAGATGTAATGGATCCCAAGGATATAGGACAGTTTGTGTCAAAATTCGTTTTGGGATTGAGACCTGATATTTGCTTGATGATACAGCAACATTTAATCTGTTGGCAAAATAAACCGTTAGATGAAATTCTGAGATATGCAAGATACTGTAGTGATGAAATTGACTCTAAAGCAAAAAAACTTAAGGAGAAGCTGATGTTGGTTCAGATGCAGTCAGCTGGAAAGGGTGGACAGCAACAACAAGGAACAGGGACCCTGGGAAGGAGGTCGAATAATCAGAATAGGGACAATGAGGAAAATTCTAGACCTAGAGTAGACCTGGCTACCTTGAAAAAGACGACAAAATGTCACCAGTGTCACCAGGTGGGACATTGGAAACGCGAGTGCCCCTATAACCCTGAAAATGGAGAACTAGAAATAGAGGAAGAGGAGGCTCAGAGCAGCACAGTGAAAGGGACAACAATACCCAAGGGAAAGGTGGTCAAGGGGGGGACTTCAGCTCCTCGAGCCCAGTTCCCTCAACCACCCAGAATTGCAACAGGAGGAAAGACTTATAGACAGATGCCACTTTTTGTAGGAGGAGAGGAGTGTTATTACGTTGATCCGTTGACTGGACAGCACGTGAGTAAAATGGAGGACTGTACCCTCGGGGCAGTTCTAGAGGTGGACCAAAGGGGACCGTATATAGAGACTGAAGTAGCAGGGTGTCCTACGACCTTCTTGGTGGACAAGGGAGCCACTCGATCCACTATAAGATCAGCAGTGGTTCCGGACCTGCCAATGTCGGGGGAAACCATTCAAGTGGTAGGAGTCGCAAATAGAAGAATAAATAGTCCTTTGACGGAGCCAGTACTAGTGAAAATAGGGAAATACAGTGATGAGCACCAGTTTGTGGTCTGTGACTCTAGCCCTGTGTGTCTGTTGGGTAGAGACTTATTGTGCAAACTAAATTGTACGATATATTGCACACCTCAGGGAGTGGAAGTACAGACTAATGATGACGATGCCGACTTTAAGGTTGCGAACTCAAGGGTATGTGTGGAATTGTATCCTACTTTGACAGTGGATGAGCTTCCATGGGACCTAAGAGATACGGTGTCATCTGAAGTGTGGGATTTCACTGGGGAAGAGATAGGACTGATCAAAGGAGAGGAGCCAGTGAAAATCATGGTAAAACCAAATGTCGAATATCCAAGAACGCCACAATACAAATTGACCCCGGAGACGATTGCAGGGATAAAGCCCGTGATTGACTCCATGATTAAGCAGGGAATACTGAAAGAAATCGTGGGTAGTCCATGTAACTCCCCGGTTATGGGTTTGCAGAAACCTAGTGGGAAATTCAGAATAGTGCAGCACCTCCGAAAGATTAATAATATAGTTGTTTCATGTTGTCCAGTGGTACCGAATCCATCAGTGATATTGTTTCAGATACCATTCCAAGCTGAGTGGTTCACAGTGATAGACCTTTGCCAGGCCTTCTTTTCAATCCCACTAGATGAGGAGAGCCAATTTCTTTTCGCTTTTAAGCTGGAAAATCGCGTATTAACATGGTGTCGTATCCCACAGGGGTATACAGGGGTATACAGAAAGCCCATCGATTTTTAACCAGCTGCTGAAGAAAAATCTTGAGAGTCTAGTACTACCGCAGAACTCGGTTCTGGTCCAGTACATAGACGACCTACTTGTCGCGTCAGAAACAGAGGAAGCTTGTAAGGTAGACACCATCACCTTGCTGAACCATTTAGCTGAGAACGGACACAAGGTGTCACCGACCAAGTTACAATACTGCCTGACGGAAGTACAGTACTTGGGTCACAGGATTGAAAAAGGGAAACGGAAAGTGTCACCAGACAGGATAGAGGCGATCATGAAAATGAATTCGCCAACGACACAAAAAGAGGTCAGGATGTTTCTAGGAATGGTTGGTTATTGCCGACAGTGGGTAGCTAATTTTTCCCTGAAAACAAAACCCTTACAAAAACTGACGCACAAGGAGGTGAGTGATCCGGTACCATGGGACAAGGACTGTTTGATGGCATTCTTGCAGCTGAGAGATGTCTTGTGTCGTGCTCCTGCTTTGGGAATGCCGGATTACGAAAAACCATTCTTACTTTACTGCTGCGAAAGAGAAGGTTGTGCTTTGTCGGTTTTGGTCCAAATTCATGGAAATGCCCGTAGACCAGTTGCGTACTTCTCGGCTACGTTAGATCCAGTAGCCGCAGCGTTGCCCGGATGTCTCAAATCCGTTGCTGCAACGGGTGTCAGCATTGAAAGGTGCGAGAGCATAGTCATGGGACACCAGTTAGTGGTGTATGTACCTCATTCTGTGGAACTGTTAATGACCAGGACCAAGACACAGCATCTGACAAATAACAGGCTCACGCGCTACGAGCAAGTCATTCTTGCCGCGGAGAACGTGACCCTTAAGAGATGCTCTGTTTTGAATCCTGCTACTTTGATGCCACTTCCAAATTATATAGAAGATGAAGAATGTGAAGATCATGATTCCCTTGATGTGACTGAACTATGCACCAAACCGAGACCAGATATTGTAGATGAGCCATTGACCGACCCAGATGAAATTTTCTTTGTTGATGGTTCATGTGTAAGAGACAATATCGGTCAGTTGAGAGCAGCTTATGCTGTTTGTACCATTACTGGAGTTGTGGAAGCCGCTTGCCTGGAAGGAGTACGCTCCGCTCAGGTAGCTGAAATCATTGCATTGACCCGTGCCTGTATAGCAGGCAGCAAAATTCGAGTCCCCATTTACACCGACAGCCAATATGGTTTCGGGGTAGTTCATGACTATGGGCAATTGTGGTCTCAAAGAGGTTATATGACTTCTTCAGGATCACCCATCAGGGCCGGACTGGGAACTGAAAGCAGCCCTGGCAAATTTTGCCAGACCAGCCCCCGTCTGGCGCGTAGCGAGCCAGCCCCCGTCCGGCGCGTAGCAAGCGAGCGCAGCGAGAGAGCGAGAGAGAGAGGGCAAGAGAAAGAAAGAGTGGGAGGGAGGGAGAAGGAGGGCGAAAGAGGAGGTGCGAGAAAGAAAGAGCAATGGAGAGAGAGAAGTAGAGGGAGAAACAGAGGAAGAGAATGAGAGAGAGGAAGGAGTGGAATGAGAGAAAGATGGTGAGAGGGATGGAAAGAGATAGAAAGGGATGGAAAGATATAGAGAGGGATGGAAAGAGATAGAGAGAGGGAGGGGGCTCTGTGTGTGTGTGTGGCTCTGTCTCTGTGTGTGTGGGTGCGTGTGGCTCTGTGTGTGGATGCGTGTGGCTCTGTGTGTGGGTGCGTGTGGCTCTGTGTGTGGCTCTGTGTGTGGGTGTGTGTGGCTCTGTGTGTGGGTGCATGTGGCTCTGTGTGTGTGTGGGTGCAAATGCAATAGGTCTCGCATTTGCGAGAGATTAAGCTATTGGCATTGGAAATGACAATGCCATTTATTTCTATGTTTTAAAAACAAAAATAATGTCATGAGCAATGCCGATAGCTCTAACTTTAACAAGGACGAGACCATTGCATTGTAAATGCTTGTTTAGGTCTTGCCGGCGTGAACATGTGATAGCATGTGTCAGTGAATGCCCTCTCCCTTGTTAGGCTCTTGTGTTCAATAATGGGCTTGGAACAATTGGTTGGTATCATTGTCCTTCTTCTTTGCTAACTCGTCCCTTCCCCTTCTTTCTGTGGCACACGGACCAAGTAGAGATTATTTAGGTTTGATTAGTGTCCCTACGGTGGCCATCCCTTGCTCATACCGTGATTGAGGTACTATTTCTGTCATATGATGTAGTCAACACTGGCCGCATCAAAGCTTTTTTAAACGTATCCCCACTCTACCTTGTTTCCTCTACTCTCTCACTTGAATAAGTGCCCTCTAACGGACCTGAAACAAAGGTGTGTTTTTTGTTGAACTATAAGTGGGCCTTGTTCAGTCAGGACACCTTCCTGGCCTGGGCTTTATTGATTAACTAGTACAAAATGGTTCCCGGAGTTCCATTAAGGGGAAGCTACTGTGGTTCTAGGTTCCAGTAATGATGACGACCTCTCTAGATAAAGTATGTACCAACGCTTCAGTCAAATAGTTTGCTTTACTGGATTACTTTCAGTTGACATTTTGCATTCTTTTTGATACAACTTTTATATTTAAATGAACACTTTCATTATTTGCCATATGAATCCGTTCCCCTCCTTTATTTTCGACTGAAAAAGCAGTTTTACTCCTAACTCTGGAATTTGTAAAAGTAAATCAACTGAGGGGTCATCCACAGCAGAAGCCATTAAAGTAGCACGAGGAAAGGGACAGCACCTGTCAGCAGTAGAAGAGGGGAAACAATATCACCCTCAGAGGGCATGACTTGTTTGGTTTCATAGCAACATGACATTTCGCTGCTGATGTACCCAGTGAGCTGCAGGTCACGAGCTCGAATTCCATCGAGGCCGACTGGGTAACAATGACACAGGTAATTTACAGTGTTTAGAATCGGTATTAAAGAATTTGTGTAAAAAGTTATGATTGGTCAAAATAAGATAATGCACCGAGGCAAATTAATTTTCTGACAGCCAAGCCAAATAACAAATCAAAAAGTACTGCGATAAGACATTTGTAATCTGACCTAAACTAGAAAAACAATCCGTAATTAATATACGTGGAAAACCAATCCTTTTGCAAGCTATTTGACGTCCTGGAAAACATGAAACATACTGATGAAAGATAGGGAAGGGCCCCACTACTAAAACTCAGTATAAAGATTTTAATGCTAACATGATTTGCAGAAGAATGACAATGAAGGGGCTTTTCCTCATGAAAAGAGAGGTGTGTGACCACCACTGCACGCCGCCCAGCCCCGCCGCCAACTTCAGTGTTTGTGAAGACATTAAAGATGAGTCATTAATGATGATGATAAGAGTAATTGTCGGAATGGCCGGAGGCGGGCCAGGGGGGAAAAAATACACTTACTCACGGTCACGGACCACGGTCACGGGTCGG
This sequence comes from Lissotriton vulgaris, assembly GCF_964263255.1. Lineage (NCBI taxonomy): Eukaryota > Metazoa > Chordata > Amphibia > Caudata > Salamandridae > Lissotriton > Lissotriton vulgaris. Next base: position 1,484,881,163 of record NC_141693.1, read on the forward strand.
CCCGGCTCCTGCTGTTGGTGGCAGACACAGGAGGACAGGAGGGCTACTACTTCCAGGGGCGGGCACCACAGTACAATAATTAAATTTTTATGGCCGCTACGGTCCTCTCCTGGGTGGCTCTCGTCAATCGTCGTGATGATGGCTGCAAGGCTGCCTGTGCAGTTTTAATTGCCCACAAAGCAATGCGCAGGCTGGAAAATCAGAGCTGCACCCTAGGCGCGCAAACACGCCGGAGGAGGCAGGGCATGACTGCGCGCTGCGCACAGGCACCTCCCTCCACCCTCCTGAAACGCTTCCGCTTTTTTTTTGTGGTTGCATTTCAGTGTGCAAACACACCGCCGGTCAATCAGGCTTGCTGCTGCTGGTGCTGCCAGGAGTATGGGCAGGCCTGGAACTTGAAGTCTACGAGTCTCACTCAATCTCTGGCACGACTCCGAGTCAGAACACAACACCTTCTTCTCTCTGTGAGTGAGTGACTGACACACTGACGCTGTGACGGTCGGGTCGGACCGAAAATAGGCCCTCACTCACAAAACCGGCCCCCTGATCCAAAACCGGCCCCCACCCCCTCCAGCCTACCGGGGAATTTCCCGGTGCCCGAAAGCACCAGTCCGGCCCTGTCACCCATTCGAAATGGGGAATTTGTATGACTGTTGTTAGAAGCGTTGCAAGGTCCGGCAGCTATTGCTGTCGTTAAATGTTCAGCACATACCAAAGGTACTGATTTTGTGTCTCAGGGAAATAGATACGCAGACGAGGTTGCACGTTATTGTGCAGAGCAAGGATACTCCTTTACAGAGGTGGAAGTAGGAGGGACACAGGAAAAGACAGAGTTAACCATGATGTTAGAAACTGTAGACACCTGGGACGACTTAAAGGGCATACAAGAGAATGCAACAGATTTTGAGAAAAAGACATGGGAAACTGCAGGCTGTGTAAAAAGTGAAATGGATTTTTGGGTTTCAGCAGATGGAAGGGCAGTATTACCAAATGAGTTAGTGAGTCCTATGGCAAGACAGATACATGGTCCAGTGCACCTAGGCAGAGATGCTATGCTTCGGGTATTTAGACAGACATGGTATAACCCCAAATTTAGAGTAGCTGCAGAAGCAGTGTGCCATTGATGTGTGACCTGCCAACAGTTAAACGTAGGAAAGAGGACACCAGTCACTTTGAGTCACATAGGGAGGTCTGGGGGTCCGTTCAATCGGATGCAACTAGACTTCATCGAAATGCCAAGATGTAACCGCCTCCGATACGTTCTGGTGGTTGTCTGCATATTTTCCAGATGGGTCGAGGCTTACCCTACACGCAGGTGTGACACACTCACAGTAGCAAAGTTATTGCTTAGGAAGTTAATACCGCGCTTCGGGGTGCCGGCCTCTTTGGAATCAGATAGGGGAACACATTTCAACAGCGAAATTGTGAAGATGCTCTGCTCAGCATTGAATATCGATCAGAAGCTGCACTGTAGCTATCGACCAGAAGCTTCAGGAATTGTGGAGCAGATTAATGGGACGATAAAGTCTCGAATTGCTAAAGTGTGCTCATCGACATCTCTGAGCTGGCCTGATGCACTGCCATTAGTACTTATGAGCATACGTAGCACACCAGACAGGAGAACCGGTCTCTCTCCTCATGAGGTGTTAATGGGGAGGGCTATGAGACTGCCATTAGTTCCAACTGCAGCTTTGTTGAATATCACAGATGATCTGATCCTGGATTATTGCAAGGGACTTTCTGATGCCATTCATTCTGTGTCTCTTCAGGTGCAGGCTGCTGAAATCCCATCATCTCAAGACCTGTGCCACGACTTGTGCCCTGGTGATTGGGTCGTGGTGAAGAAACACGTCAGGAAGAATTGCTTAGACGTGCGTTGGCGAGGACCCTACCAGATCATCTTAACATCGAATACTGCTGTTAAGGTCGGAGGGCTGCCCAATTGGATTCACGCCTCCCATACGCGGAGAGTTCCAGCACCCCTGGAAGAAACAGCTCCTCTCTCGGATGAAAATCCAGCTGTGGATGAAGAATCGATAGAGGGGACCAGCCAAGCTGTGGGGGTGTCGGAGGAAGCTGGGAGCGTGTCAGACCAAGTGGAAGAAGGGCAAGACGACAGTGAAACTGACGTTGCCACAGAAGGAGAAAGCAGCTGTGAGTACGAAACAGATCTTGATCAAGCTGCAAGTGATCTAGAGTCGGGTGTGAGGACAAGAGGCAGGAGAACAAGACGAGGAGAGACCAGGTGGCCTGAAAGGAGAAGGAGGCCGAGCCTAAAGTCAACTCCGGAGAGAACCCTTGCTCCTATATCCAAAGACTCAGATCTAGACGAAGGTGCACAGAACTCAGAGGCGGAGGGTCCAAGGAGATCAAGGAGAGTGCGCGTACCCTGCAGAAGATACGCCACTCCTGAGTGGACCTACCTAGCAGCAGATGTCGTGTGCACAGAAATCCGGGAGGGTGAGGGAGGTAACAGTGATCAGCACTGACCCCATCATCAAGGTGGAAGTAGCATTGTTGGTGCCTGGAGTTGAAGCTGAAGGGTTACTGACACTTACCATCCCCAATCCTCCTTACCTGAGCCGAATAAGAGAACTAGTTTTAAACAGAGTAGAATTTCCGACTTTTGGTACAACAGTATCAGCACTCAAGGAGACCATTCTTCGCTTAGAAACATTAGAATACGCTATTAGAGCCGCTGGAACGCGCACCATAGTAGACACTTAAAGACTTTGTAAATAAACAAGATTGAGAAGATAACCTAGCGCCAAGTGGAAGAAGAGAAAATTTAGGGACTTTTTCATTTAGTTGACGGAGAAGGGCTAGGGTTGTCTGTTGTTGCGGTTCAAAAGACTGATTTCAAAGAGAGATTGCCAGCTTCCCCAGGTGTAATTCATGAAAGACTGAATGAACAAAAAGAGACTGTTGAAGAGATAAAAAGAAAGGACTTTGTTTTGGAAAAGAGACTGAAAGCTACACTGTCTGAAGAACATGGAGGCCGGCAACTCGAACCGCAAAGCGAAATGCATAATAGGTACACTTTTAGCGGGAGTTATTCTTCTCATAGTTTTAGTAGTCACTGTATCATATATATTGGGACATGAGAACGAGACGAAAGCTACAGAAGCAAAGGTTGTGGTAACATCAAAACCTACTACTGCTAGTAAAAAGGAGGACAATGCGATACGGAGAAGGCTTTACTAGCAGCAGAAGCTCGTAGATTACATGTGGATGAGTCACAGGGAAACTTCAAGTCGAACGCTTATGCCAAACTGTTGTATGAATACATTGATGTCATGGAAGCGAAAGACTGTTATGTTTGCATGCAGTTACCAGCCTCTGTAGACGAAGGTATTAGGTATCATCATCTTCCATTGACTTATGGGATTACATGTAGTTTGTTGCTTAGTGTATTTTATGGACGAGATAGCTTTGAATACTATTTTTCAAATTTTGATGCAGTATTACCAGAAGTCCCGAACTATAAGCACCTGAATAAGTGGGACTATTATAAAAGTGAGGATCGATTAGGGAAATTTTTCATTCCTTGGAGAACTTTAGATACTTCACATGCCCGAAGAAATAATTTGACCTGCAAGGTATCAGAAATTGAGAAAAAGTTTATAGGGCAGGTGGATGATCGATACAGGAGGCAGAAGATTCTAAAGGCTTCTGGCCAATGGAAACAGATTGGACTGAGGAGGAGAAGTCGAACAAAAGAAAGGGTAGTAACGGTCCAATAGCTTTAGATCGAACACAAAAAGGGAAGTTATGTATATATAGAGGCAAGACCTACTATGAAAATTTATTCGTGGGAGAAGTAAGTTGTGAACATGCCTTCCAATTAGAATACTACTCGAAGGATTTCTTAAAAGGGATGCAAGTGATCCCAAATGTGTATTTTGTCTGTGGAAGAAATGCCTATGTGAAACTACCAGACAATTGGTACGGTTCATGCTATTTGGCAATTGTCTTCCCCAAAATATATCATGCTAAGGATTTAGAGATCATTGAGGGAAGAACTCAAGCCAGAGGGAGAAGGAATGTAGGCGATGCGGAGGTAGTTGGAGATGTATTCGGTGCTATGTTCCCTCTTCTAGGATTAATACTGAATGATGTCAAGATCAGGAGATTAGCAACAGTTGTAGATAGATTATCTGCCAGTACTGCTAGATCTTTAATGCTGGTGGAAGTGTTGCGTGTTTATCTAGGTTCCTAATCGATACTGCGACCTTATGCCCCTATTCGGCTATAAATCCATTTATTCCCTATATTGGCATAACCGTTCAAGTGCGATATTCAGAAAGTCATCTCTGGCCTCACACGAACAGAGCCACATTCCAGAATAGTTTCTGCCACTTCCTTTGCAACCAATTAGTGCAATGACAGAGCAGAAGTCACTATCTGATATTCCTAGATTAACACTCCGAGTTCTTCAACAAGATAAAAACTCAGCAAACCTGGAAATCCCCGCTTGCTGTGTTTTGATTAGTAATGGAACTCTAATGAGCAACTGATAGCTATCACTTCCTAGTGACATCTTTAATTGACGTCTTATGTCCAGCAAACTTGCGTCAAACCAGGCACCTGTCAGGTATAAATATTACCAACGTTGCCTTAAGCAATAGCCTGTTGCTGCAGCCTGCTACCCTGTTGCTAGCTGTTGTATGCTGTATGCACTCTGCTGCTGCAGCCTGCTGCCCCGCTGCTGTTGGTGAAGCTACTGATACCATTATCGCTGCTAAAGCGCGAACGATGGTGTGGTGAGCTTAGGAGCTGAACAGCCGTCCCTCTGCGAAGAGCCCAGCAGATGCCAAGCTGCCCGCGGACGCTGTCCCCCCTCCTCCTCCTCGACGCGCTGAACAGAGAAATCCAGCTCCAGCGCTTCTAGTCTGCCCTCGCGGGTGACTGGGATACCGAGTTCCCCCTGAAGGAAATACCAGACTTCCATCATTCTATTCAGAGGTATGGTGTTGACTAAACCCTTAGATGAGAATTCTTGAAGCAAACCTTGGCAAAACCAACTTAACTTAAAGCTACTTACTTACTCCCCTTCCACGTATTAGGCTTAGGTCAGGTACACTGGGGTAGGCGTAGTTAGAAGCACCAGTTGAGTATTTTAGCCTAATGTATATATGACTGTATATATGTTTTATTACTTTTAAACCATTGTATGGCTAAGAAACCATATCAATGCTTTTACAGTATTATTTCGCAATACTTATCTTACTGTACGTACTTTTTATAATAACAAGTCTTGCAATTGTGGCAATACATTTCTCTTGTACGAGAAGAAAGACTGTTCAATAAATGTTAACCCTTTATTGACAAACGCCTGTCTCTCTATTCTCTACATCTCGTGAAAGTAAACTGCACTAACCTGACTGAGTGAAATACATGTCTATTGTTTCACACGACCCTAGAGATAGACTCTTAATCTGAGGAGCAAAGTTGTCATGTTGCACGGTTGTTGGAAAGCTGAATCCCTTCTTGTCTGTGCCAGGGAAGCTGATCACTTCCTATGCAGAGAAGAAAGTTTCCAGTGACCTCTGAGCTAGTTGGTAACAAACCCAATTAAGTTTAGCATAGTCAGTAGAGGCCTGGAATATCCGCAGTTCCACGTCGATACTACTGTTTATGTTATTCCAATGCGCAGGGCCTAGTGGGAAACTAGGAACTACACTACATGGCGCCCAACGTTTGGTAAGGCGACAAACTAACGCAAGACGTTAGAGTAACTCAGTCGTGCATATTTCACACAGACCCCTTTCTCCCGTAAATACTCCAATAGACGTCTGGAGTGGGTGAAAGGTTAAAATCCGCCCGAACTCAGTAGGAAGAGATTCCTATGTAAAGCTCTGGTTTATTCAACGTTGAAGGATACAGTGTTCCAAAATATTGTGCACCTAATCTTTGTCTCCTTGGAGACCAACTCTGCAAAGCCTGCATTTATAAAAAATGACAGACAGTGAAGAAGAAAGGGAAGCAGTTAGACTGGCATCCCTACTAATAGAGGAAGACTCGAGTCTCCTACAGACAGACCCGGATGCAATTATCATCCCGGTCCACTTAAGAAAATCTATAACGTTAAAACTTATAGAAAACGGACTGACACCGCAAGGTGGTACAGTAATTTTCGTGATAGAGGCTCACGAATATCGGCAGACAGAGGTATTCTATTCATGGATAAACTTTCCAGCGGCAAACGCTACAACAAAAGAGTTTCACTATTACAAAATAGAGGAACCTCCGGAAGAGTACGCTCCTTTCGAGGAGATTGAAATTCCACTTAAATTTCAAGAGCACCTGCTCTGGTTTAATGGCGCCCTAAAACATAATGATCACATTACCAGGCCACTAGGTAGACCAGGAGCAACGTGGCCGGTTCTAGCCAGCTACACACCACATCCTGACATTGTAAAAATGTCAAAGGAAGAGCTGTTAGTACAGCTAAAAACACTAATAAAAATACATAGGCAATTAGTGCAATATGTAATGCGGACTGCAACAGTCCAGCCAGCTGTTAATGTACCACAGCTGACCCCTCATCAGGGGAACACTAATAAAATTACACCACAGAACATACAGTCATGTCTTGGTAAAACACCCGTAAAACGGGAACAAATTCCTTTCTGGTTAGCACAGAAAATAACTCAAATAGAGGCAGTATTTCCTGATACTACCCCTATAGAGAAACACAGAATCTTGACAATCTGCCTTCCTATGGGAATTGCACCACACGTGGAGGACTGCGACACTTGGGGTACAGTCTTTGCTTCCATTTACACAAAAACACACGGTGTTCCGTCTATGGCGGTAATACCAGAAGTGCTAAAACAGATTCAAAATGAATACGGTCCAGAGCCCGCTTTAAATCTAGGTATGAAATTACTGAAAGACTTCAAGCAGGTCTCGGCTGTATTATTAGCCAACATAAAAGGAGAAGCAGCATCTGTGGCGATCCGCCAGAAGTTGAAGGAAACAGATATAAAAGATCCTGTTGAGCTTGCAAAAATCATAGAAAAATGCTATGAAGAATTAGGTAGAGACAGCTTGGGTGGAAAACCAGTTAAGCCCCAACTGCTCGAAAATCCTGAAAAATTATTTATTAAAAATAATTCAAACACTCCTAAAAAGAGCTGGGATGGAAATAAATAATCCAATCCCAAGGAAAAAGTTTTCCAGTCCAGAGGAAGGTCTCCTCGACGGAGGGAAAGAACTCCGACTCGAGAACGCCAGTCTCCCCAGAGGGAGCCCTCTGAGAAAAGATATAACCTTAGAAATAGGGATAATCTGAAAAACCCTGATAGATATCAAAGTATTGATACACGTCCCTCTCGATCTTTTCCACAGAAATCGGAAAGAAGAGGACGGTCAGACCCAGGAGAGCACACCAAGTCCAAAGACAAGGAACCTGCTCAGAGTAAAAAATCTCAATTTTCAAAAAAGAAGGTAGCCAGTATTAGAGTAATCAACCATGCCGAGAATACTGAGGACACAGTTGAAAAACGGGGAGTGGGCATTGACAATGTTGGACAGTGCAGCAGAAATCAGTATAGCGCGCAAGATCTTGATGAGTCATCTGGAGACAGTGGACACGAATGAATACATTCAGGTTGAAACTGCCGACACCAGACTTAGCGAGCCCCATAAAATATACGAAATAACATTGCGTATAGAGGGTGATAAGACTAGGAAAATAAGAGGTCTATTTTGGGATAAGCTCTCAAAAGGCTATGATATTCTGTTAGCTGAAAAAGATTGGCCCCCAGAGTTTGTCAGGGAGTGCCCTCGTGGCGAAGAAATGATTATGCCTGCCTTCTCGAATCACATTCCGATTCACAAAAAATATACATATGCAAGGAAATGGGCAGTGGCCCAGGCACCTGCATTATATAAAAATCATGTAGGATGGGATGAGGACTCAACTCCTCACAAAATCCAATTAAAAAGTGAACCAACTGCCCAACGGCAGTATCCCATTAAGCAAGAAGCTAAAAAACAAGTCAGGGAGATTTTAGATAAACTTGAGTACCAGGGGGTGATTGAAACATGCACCTCTCAAATGAACAATCCTTTGTTTCCTGTCTCCAAACCAGACAATTCATATTGTCTAGTTTTGGACTACAGACATCTTAATACATGTTGCAAAACTTTTGCAGTACAAAACTCGCATAGTGCAGCCCTAATGAATAACATAGTTAGGAAAAAATATAAAACGACATTAGACATATCTAATGGTTTCTTTTGTCAAAACATTGCACCAGAAAGCAGATATTCGACCGCTTTCTCTGCATTTGGGTCGCAGAAAAATTCTGTCGACTCCCACAGGGGTTCAAGAACAGCCCAGGACTATTCTCAGCAAGAGTAACAGAGTTACTACAAATATATGATGATGAGGCATTATCTTACGTAGATGATATCTATCTCACAGACGACGACTTGGATACTCACTTGAAAAGAGTGAACACCATTATACTTGGGTTCGCAGCAGAGGGTTACAAATTCAACTTTAAAAAGTCCCGAATTGCCCATCTGACAGTACTATTCTTAGGGTACGAATTATCAAGTGAAGGGAAAAGCCTAGCGGACAACTTCTTAGAGAAGTGCGCTGTACTCCAAGCTCCAAAAACGCTGAAGAATTTACAATCCATACTAGGTTTTCTGAATTTCGGAAGAACATACATTCTAAATTACGCAGAGAGGGTTAAACCTCTCTACGAACTAATTAAACCTGATTTTAAACAAATCAATTGGACTCAAAAACACACAGAAATTTTGAGATCACTGCAAACAGACATGTTAGCAAAAACTAAATTAGATACACGTGACAACACACGCGGTCTTGTAATCCGAGTCATCCCAGGAAGATGCGGATTCACGTACCTAACCTCTAATGAGGGAGAAAAGGTACCAATAGCTTACAAATCACATTTGTACACAAAGGCTGAAATAAAATTCAGTTCAATGGAGAAAATTCTAACTGCGGTTCAGACTGCTGTAGCAAAAGAAAGGCCCCTAGCACAAGGTAAACGAATAATAATCGTAACACCTATACCGGCTTTAGAAGCGGTAACTAAAGCAAGCATTCCTAATGCTAAAGCTTTGCATCCAAGATGGATTCAGTGGGTTAATTCTCTTGCTGCAACAGACGTAGTTTACGAATTTGATCCTAACTTAAAAACACAGGAATTTTTACAATATGAATATGAATGTCCTCTGCCAATTGAAATCCTGCCTCTCGAAGAATACGGAAGTATTATATATACTGACGGATCAGCACAACCCGCAGTTGGGGGTAAGCAAGATTACAGTGCTGTGTGCGCGATTGTTAAAGGTCGCTGGCACAAAGGTAAATTTAGACCGATGGTCACCAAAACACAATCTCTAGGAGATTGCTCGGCTCAACGAGCTGAATTAGTAGCATTTAAGATGGCGCTAGAAAATACCGATCGCGAATTCCCCACACTAATAGTGTGCGATTCTTTTTATTGCGTACAATCTTATAATGAATACTTGCAGAATTGGGTGGAAAACGGTTTCAAAGATGCAAAAGGTGGCACAATAAAGCATAAAATGCTTTGGGAACAGGTAGTTCTTTTGCAAAAAGAACTACAAAAGACTCACGTGATACACACTCTGAGTCATCAACGTGATGGCGTTCACGTTGCAGGGAATTCATTGGCTGATGAAGCCGCGAAGGCAGCTGTGCAAACGGCTTCCGTAGCTGCGATAACTCGGTCACAAACAAAAATAGACAGCGATATTCTACAAGCTGTCAGTGCGTCAGTAAAAAATGATAAGAAAACACTCCCAAAAGGCTTTCCTGAAAAGTACTTGTACTTAACAGATACGAATAATGTTCCTTTTACTCGAATCCCTGGAGTGGGGGATAGAGTAATTCCAAACAGGGAACACAGGTTAGGACTAATCAAAGCGGCACACGAAGGGCTTGCTTCTGCACACGCTGGCGTTTCCGCAACAATATCGCTATTAAAACAGAGATATTGGTGGCCTCGCTTGGGAATACAAACTAAAAAGTATGTATTAGAATGCGACATATGCCAAAGGATAAAAGTATCAACAGTAAAACGACCAGCGCAGACACCCCTTCTTATCTCGGATAAACCATTTGCATGTGTTTACCTGGACCACTGTGGTCCCCTACAAAGGGATGGCAACTATAGATATATCATGGTAGCAGTGGATTCCTGTACGAGGTTCATATGGATGTGGCCCCAGCGCTCGGCTGACGCTAGAACGGTTATAAAAGATTTGCGAGTCTTTATCGGCACATACGCAATTACCACGTTCCATTCTGACCAGGGTCCTGCTTTCAGCTCTCGAGCCTATAAGGAGGCCATGGCCAGCATGGGAATTGGGTTGCGGTATTCTTGTCCGTCGCACCCCGAAGGGAATAGTGTGGTTGAAAGAAAAAACCGGGACATAAAGCGATCTATAACAGCGAAGGTATTAGGTTCAGGCGCTGGGTGGGTCAAACATTTAATAAGTGTCCAGACTAGTCTTAATAACTTGCCAAGAAACTCTCTAAAAGGTTTCAGCCCATACGAACTATTGTTCGGAATTAGAATGAACATTCAGGACCTCGATAGTCAGATGTCAGTGGTACAAGAAAAAACAACAGACTTTGACATCAAAGATCGTTTGGCTGTTTTACAGGAACTGTATGAACCAAGAAAATCCTTAAGCAACATAAAGTTAAAGCAACAGCCAGATACCACTGACGAGGCACCACAAGCAACAGCCCCAGCAAGGCCTGTCTGGTTTCCAAAGATTGGGGATCTAGTCAGAGAAAAGATCGCGGTGAAGAAGGAATTTGGGCCTTCTTACAGAAAAGCAGTACCTGTCTTGGCAGTCACCGGAACAAGATCAGTTGTACTACCGCCCCTTGCTGGTAAAAAGGAGAACAGAGTCGTGTCTATCGACCTGGTAAAACCACAAGCATGTGGCCTATAATCAACAGTAGGCCCAGTGGACTCCCAAGAAACAACAGAATACCCAAACTTGCAACAATCCAAGAGGTTCAAACTGAAAGACTAATCACATTCGATCAGCCTGCAGTGCACAGTGAAGGACTATGCAATAATGCCATGGAACTCGTGCCTCTTGAGACACAGATTGAAACAGTTCGTCAAGAAACAACACCAGTCTACACTAATGTGGCATCAGAAAGTGCTACCGAGAGACAGATTGAAAGAACAATCCCATCAATTGACAGAACTGCCTCTGGTTATTTCATCAACTTCGACAACTTCTCTGAAGATCAAAACGACCCCGAAGTGATGCCAGAAACAAAAAAGACTTTCAAAGAAAAAGCAACGGAACTCTTTCATCAACTGAAGGAAATCTACCTTGTTTCCCCTTGGTTAGAGTTCTGGTTCGGTCTAGGTGTGTTTTTCCTCCTGCTTTGGCTCATCATGGTACTTTGTTTGGGAAAATTTATTGAGGGAAAATATATTACAATGGACACAGCAAGTCAGAACATCAACCTAGTCCTGAAACCACACAGATCATCCCACGTGAAGAAAAGAGAACTGTCAACAGTAAATGTCACAGCAATTCCAATACCTGGTGGGGTAGTATGGGAGAAAACTGACTATGAGATCTATGGTCCGGTCGAAATCCTGAAGTATCCTCATCAACTGAAGGTTTCCTTAAGTGACTTTGTAAAACCTAGTACATTCTCTGATGATTGGGACTTTAACAGTATTAATGACATGATGTCTGATTTAGTAATGTCAGCTAGATTCACAGATCATGATTATTTACAAGGTTCATCTAGTTATGAGCAGTTATTCTGTTACACACACTATGGTGATCATTACTTGCATAAATCTGCACAGCCTAGAAATGTTTTTATGTATAATCAATGGGAACATTGTGCTACACCACCTAAAAGCAGTTCTAAAGCATTTTTTGAGAAATTCAAATACTTCTCAGGGTTTAACACCAGTGATGCAGAAACGTTTTATTACAAACTGTTAGATAAAACAGGAATGAAAACAATGCTGACAAATTCTAAATTGATATATTCAGAAGCATTTTATGACAAAATGATGACATTTGGTTTTGAGTATTGGAAAAATAACATTGAAACGAAAACAATTTGGGGTACAAAAGATTGGCAGGTACAAGGCCTTGAAGCACTATTCAGAACCTGCATGATACCAGAACAAATGTTGTTTTTAAATGACACAATACACCAAACATCCTGTCTTGGTCTAGCTAAGATCAAAGACCTTAAGACACCGTCTATACCAAAGCCAATACCTGAAAATGCAACCGCAGATATTGAGTTAGATGTGTCACAAATTTTACATTTTAACAGAACACATCCTGATTGGAAAAAGTGGTTAATCTGGCCTACTGACACAAACAGCTGTCAAGATAGATTCCTGAATAAAACACAGGGGTTAAAAATGACCAGACTAGACCCGAGATACTCCCAGAGACAACATCCAGGGATAATAACAACATACAGTGTAGGGAAACTCTGCCTTGAATGGCTAACATCATCCACACTGGCTGAAATTAAGCAAAACTTGTCTTTACTAAAAGATGGTGCTGGTTTGCGCAATTTCATTCTTGGACCACGCAAACAGCGTCAAAAGCGTTTCATAGCGACCAGTATCTATGCTGCGTACAACGAGGCTTGGAAAGTCAAACAAATTGAAACAGCTGAAAAAATACGAGAAATTGATCGTATTAATTTGGAAAAATCACTTTCTGTAGTAGACAATGGGTTAATGACTCTGTCTTCCAGAATATATTCGTTGGACAATATTGTATCCTCTGCCTTTGATGTGATAGATAGAGACTTGCTAATGTTACAACATGGCCAATCTCAATTACGTTCTATTATAGAATTAGGCTGGACGCTGCAAAATCTTCGTTCAGGCTATGTGCCTTGGCGTTTAATCAACACAACGTCATTATTTTCCATTTTTAACCTTACTGATAAACAGATCAGTTTGGCACAGAAAGGAGCAGACTATACAATCCTGAGCATCGAAAAACTTGAGAGATTACCATTGACAATGTCAGAGAGTCCTGTCATTGAATGGATAATACACGGAATTATCACTATTCCGATAACAACTTTCCGATTTAAAAAGTGCCTTGAATACATACCTACTGGCCAGTATGAACGATTGGGTAAAGGATATGTAAAATCTGAATGAAAATTACCATACACCCATTCTTGCTATAGTGACAGCGACAAAAATGTATTTCTTAGTGGTGAAAACTGTAAACATTCACTGAGCGGTACACTTTTGTGTCAAGGTATTAATTTACACGGAGCATGTGATGGAAATTCTAACAACCTTTCATGCCACCAGCTAGTCACACCTGCAACTCAGATAGAGCCCTTCTTTATGCAACTTGCAAACGGGAGTTACATTCTTAGAACGGATCACAGATGTTGTGGCCTTGTGCCAGGGAAAAGTTATCTAGTAAGCGTAACATCCATGGTCAAATGCTGTATGCAGGCATTGTTTCCGAGTGGGCCTGCAGACACAGTGACTCCCATCTGGCCTCGTCTGAATCTCTATTCTATACGAATTGATACTTTAAGCAAAATGAAGTCTATGCTTTTGCAGACAACAGTGCCTATAACGTCATCAAAAGAGACGTATGATCTTCTAGTTGCAAGGACAGCTACTGAAGTTCATGAACTTTTATCAACAAATTGCCCCGTGCATTTCGTAGAAATGCTCAGCCAACTCCTTAACATGTCTAGTGCCACAAGCATCCCAGGCATATTTAAGACAGTCTTTACGGGACTGCTAACACCTTTTCAGGCAATTTTGGGAATCGTTCCTAATTTTGTACACTCTGTTTTTGGCGGCATACCATTATTTTTGGGACTTGTAGCGGGGATTTTATTTTTGACCGTCCTGCTTCGTTATGGCAAGCCAAAACTCAGACATAGCTCCCATGGGAATGGAAGAGACAATCCTAGCAATGCGCTACCGGGACAGGATAACTAACGTCCTTGGATTGGCCAGGCTGAGAGATCTAAACATGACCTGGTTCCTTTCATTCAGACCTATATGGCAGAACTGTATCTTACCGGTACTTCGATGTATGCTATGCGGAGATGAGTGCGTGTTGGACATCTGTCTTTCACTTCCATCAGCAGTACCAATGGACGTCGATACTTTGCTCAGTCCGATAACGGCTCACGCATTGTGTTGTCCCCAGCGGCTACCAATCCTGATGGCGGCATTCGTTGAGACTCCTGTACTACGACTAGGTGGTAACAGTGGAGCGAGTGACAAAAGCAACATCACCCAGGTACGACCTTCTGTGAGCATTGCTGATCCCGACTATGATGACAGCAATCATTCTCACACCTGCCAAGTTACAGCACTATCGAATTTGGTTGAACTGTCACCTGATTTTGTAGACCAATTCTTTGAGAGCCTGTCTGATACGATGTTCTCACCCGTACAGAAACAATAACTTTGGAGAAGCTTTCCGACACACAGCGTTCCCATGAACTCTGAATTCGGCCTTCAGTTTTGATCAACAAAAACTGCTAAAAGCGTTGGAACTCTATTTCCCCGTTCAAGCATTAATTCTTTTGAATTGAACATTTTTTAATATTGACCTTTTTTGGCACGAACAATTCTTTGCTTAAGGTAAAAACTATTCTTAGAGAACAGAAGCTTCACACTTCTATTTCTAAAACACATCTAGAGACATAACAAACTTACATCAGCCTCTAGCACATTTATTGCAATGCATTTATATGTGAGGATTTATCTCGCCCTTCTTCTGTTCAGAGATATTTCATGTGTAATTCTTTTTGCATAATCGTTCATTTATTTCATATGCAATCATTTTTGAATGATTTCTATGCTTCAAAAACGTACAGTACCTAAATTTCACGTATTACATTATACGCCTATTTCGAATGCATTTATGTATTTTGGGGTGGGCAATGTTACACATGCATCCTATTGCTCTAGTTTTAGTAATTTGATAGACATGAAAACGTGGAGTGGGTGTTGCGTGTTTATCTAGGTTCCTAATCGATACTGCGACCTTATGCCCCTATTCGGCTATAAATCCATTTATTCCCTATATTGGCATAACCGTTCAAGTGTGATATTCAGAAAGTCATATCTGGCCTCACACGAACAGAGCCACATTCCAGAATAGTTTCTGCCACTTCCTTTGCAACCAATTAGTGCAATGACAGAGCAGAAGTCACTATCTGATATTCCTAGATTAACACTCCGAGTTCTTCAACAAGATAAAAACTCAGCAAACCTGGAAATCCCCGCTTGCTGTGTTTTGATTAGTAATGGAACTCTAATGAGCAACTGATAGCTATCACTTCCTAGTGACATCTTTAATTGACGTCTTATGTCCAGCAAACTTGCGTCAAACCAGGCACCTGTCAGGTATAAATATTACCAACGTTGCCTTAAGCAATAGCCTGTTGCTGCAGCCTGCTACCCTGTTGCTAGCTGTTGTATGCTGTATGCACTCTGCTGCTGCAGCCTGCTGCCCCGCTGCTGTTGGTGAAGCTACTGATACCATTATCGCTGCTAAAGCGCGAACGATGGTGTGGTGAGCTTAGGAGCTGAACAGCCGTCCCTCTGCGAAGAGCCCAGCAGATGCCAAGCTGCCCGCGGACCCTGTCCCCCCTCCTCCTCCTCGACGCGCTGAACAGAGAAATCCAGCTCCAGCGCTTCTAGTCTGCCCTCGCGGGTGACTGGGATACCGAGTTCCCCCTGAAGGAAATACCAGACTTCCATCATTCTATTCAGAGGTATGGTGTTGACTAAACCCTTAGATGAGAATTCTTGAAGCAAACCTTGGCAAAACCAACTTAACTTAAAGCTACTTACTTACTCCCCTTCCACGAATTAGGCTTAGGTCAGGTACACTGGGGTAGGCGTAGTTAGAAGCACCAGTTGAGTATTTTAGCCTAATGTATATATGACTGTATATATGTTTTATTACTTTTAAACCATTGTATGGCTAAGAAACCATATCAATGCTTTTACAGTATTATTTCGCAATACTTATCTTACTGTACGTACTTTTTATAATAACAAGTCTTGCAATTGTGGCAATACATTTCTCTTGTACGAGAAGAAAGACTGTTCAATAAATGTTAACCCTTTATTGACAAGCGCCCGTCTCTCTATTCTCTACATCTCGTGAAAGTAAACTGCACTAACCTGACTGAGTGAAATACATGTCTATTGTTTCACACGACCCTAGAGATAGACTCTTAATCTGAGGAGCAAAGTTGTCATGTTGCACGGTTGTTGGAAAGCTGAATCCCTTCTTGTCTGTGCCAGGGAAGCTGATCACTTCCTATGCAGAGAAGAAAGTTTCCAGTGACCTCGGAGCTAGTTGGTAACAAACCCAATTAAGTTTAGCATAGTCAGTAGAGGCCTGGAATATCCGCAGTTCCACGTCGATACTACTGTTTATGTTATTCCAATGCGCAGGGCCTAGTGGGAAACTAGGAACTACACTACAGAAGGAGAGATGCAATCGATAAGGGCAATGGTTCTTCAAAACCTACTTGCTCTAGACTTTCTGTTAGCCAAAGAGGGCGGAGTCTGTAAGGCTTTGAAGGTCCAGGAATGCTGCACTTACATTCCAGACAATTCAAAACTTCTTGAGAAGTACATACGAAATATAACTGAGATACACCAAGAAATTGAGGATCTGTCAAAAGTAAATGTGTGGGAAAAAGTGGGTCACGGAATGGGTAAAGTTGGAGGTTGGTTCGCCGACTTGGGGAAGAGCTTTGTATGGTACATTCTAAAACCTATCATCATAATAGTGATCTGTGTGATCATATTGTGGGGACTAGTGAGGTTGTACAAATGGTACAGAGCAAATAAGTTACAAAGATCCATGAGAGAATAGGAGCAGAGACTAGCTGCGATGCAGGACAGTCAGTACAGGAGTCTGAGGGCTCTAGAAATGATAAAGCGAGGGAGCCTTGCAACGAGCTCTGTCTGATTCGATTCAATGATGGTGTTGTGATGGTGATGACCCCTAGAGGTCATCAAAGGGGGGAACTGAGAGAGCGCAAAACTGAGAAAAATGTATAAGTGCACCATATTTACTAGTTAGATACATGAAATAGTTAAAGCACGTAGAAGTGTCGAAAATACATAGAAATACATATACTTATGAGTGTTTAATCAAAGAAGAGTGCATATTATAGAGTGTGAAGCTAATGTAGTAATGTTTAGAAATGTTAGAGTGCTGTTAAGATTCCATGTTATGTGACTGTTGCAGAAGAAAATGTAATGCTGCTAAACGTAGAAATGCAGGCCTCATGGCAATGTATGAAAATGAAAACATGCTTTTGCAGTTCACATTCGATGGATTATTACTTTTACTGTTATTTTAGAATATTATTGATCATGCGTTAGAAATCATGTTTGTAGAAGTGTTTTCATATAATCAGAGTGTATTAAGTAGAATCGTATTAGTTTAAGAAATAAAGGTTCACAGAGTGCAGGCCTCTTGCAAAGTAATTTAGTAGGCCTGGAAAGATAAAGTTGCTTCTTTGATCTGCACTTGTTAGCTAAAATCGAGTCTCGTTAAGCATAAATTGTCATCTACATTTGAAGTTTTATGACCTAAAACAGATAACTGGAGGTTGGAATTTGGGGCCCTATTCATGGGTGTCTGTTTGCAGGTGTGAGGGGGTTCCAATCAAGAGAGTGATGAATAGAGCTCTGTCCGGGGAGACAGGCACAGGCCTGGAGGAGGTTCCAAGAATGTAATGGGGGGTACCGGCGAGCGGAGAAGAAGCCTGGGAAGCAAGGTCAACGCTAACAAGAGGCCCAGAGGAGTATCAGTATGGAAGAAACCAGAATCGAAACCACGTGAGATGTGTACGTGAGGGGCGTCTCTGAGGTGCGTTTCAACTGCAATTGTGATTTTGTATTAGGGACAGCACCCTGGGGTGGAGTTAGAGCAGATGGCCTGAGGACCCTTAGAGAGTGGATGGGTAGGCAGAGAGGGCACGACTGCAATGCACAGAATTACATCAGAGACTAAGGGAAAGTGAGTGAACTTCTTTGGAAGTTACCACTGCTGACACCTTTTTAGCTAAAGGGTTGTTAAGTAGGGATGTCACTTAGCCTAGTGTAGGGACAGTCTAACCTGAATTTTCTTTTAGTTGTAAATGACGCTTAAATTACAACTTGTGTCTATTCTTGTAAACCTGTTGATTTTCGAGCTAGTCTTAGTGATATTTTTCTGTCGCTTAAGATCATTCAGAGAATTCATGTTTGTTTTGGTGCCCGTATATTTGATGAACCTTTTATTGAGATGTTTGTATCTCCAGTTAACTTTGGCTTTATAATAAATCTTTAAAACTGATTTGTGGTAAGTGGTCCTTCAGAGTCGTGTCAGTTATTAATTTGATTAATCTGGTAGTAGATTGCTTTTACTCTAAGACAGGCAACAAAGATTCAGTCGACCTAAACGGGGATTTAGATCTAGAGTAATCAGATAGGAGATCAAAAATCCCGCCTTTCCAATGTGTAAGTGAAATATGTCCTGTGCTGCTCCAGCTTTACCTGTGATTTTATGAGTGAAGATTGAACTCCTCGTGTGCACAATTATACTGTGCTCTGTGTGAGGGAGCCGCCCTCTGTTGCTGTGCATGCGATACCTGTTCCGTTTGCCCAAAGCTTGCATTGCTGCTGTTCATGCTGTACCTGTTCTTTGTGTATTTGTGTGTGTGTATATGTGAAGTTAGCATTGTCGTATTCAAGCTGTACCAGTCCCACGTGTTAGTGAAGCCTCCATTGCTGCTCTTCAAGCTGTAACTGTCTTTGTGTATTTGTGTGTGTGTGTGTGTGTGCATATGTGAAGTTAGCATTGTTGTATTCAAGCTGTGCTTTTTCCATTTGTTAGTGAAGCTTGCATGTCTGCTGTTCGAGCTGTGCTTGTTCTTTGTGTGAAGCTTGCATTATTATTGTTAAAGCTGTACCTATATTTTATG
Organism: Lissotriton vulgaris; assembly: GCF_964263255.1. NCBI lineage: Eukaryota > Metazoa > Chordata > Amphibia > Caudata > Salamandridae > Lissotriton > Lissotriton vulgaris. Next base: position 1,484,900,187 of record NC_141693.1, read on the forward strand.
TGTGTAAAGCTTGCACTGCTGCTGTTTGTACAATAACTGTTCTGTGTGAAAGTGAATCAACGCGTACCATCACAATGCGGTATGTTACATCGCGGTTTTGACAGCGCAAGTCGTTATATTGACTTGCGCTGGAGGGCGCTGAACTTAGGAATAGTGTGAATTACTATTCCAACTCCAGTCTACGTACAATAGGGAAGGTGTTGGAGCGCCCTCCAGTGTAAGTCGATGTAACAACTTGCATTGTTAAAACCACAATGTAACCATACTGCGTTGTAATGGTTTCGTGGTAAAGGATGTTTCCCGCTGTTCAGTAGAGATGCTGAGTTATAGTAGATTGGAAGAAAGACAGGGCTGGAGAATGGCGGCTTGATGCTGAAGATCAGCCTAAACACCAAACAACAACAGTGAAAGGTGGCTATTCAACAGTAACATGAACCAAAGGTATGGGGATATGTATTTAACAATAACAATATATTGTACACTAATGTTTACAAATAGGTTCCATTAATTAATATATGCATATAATAACATCCAAATTATCTAGAATAACAACAATCTCCAGTCCTGCCTTCGAGCATATGGCCCTAAAAACTGATTGCAGTTTTGAATAATAAATGAACGCAGTCATTGAATAGGTGTTAAATGCTACTGCGGGGATTTCACATTTGTTATCATATAGATTGTAATATATCCCACCTTCTAGACATAGACTGGTAAAATGTTGGTTCTATTCATTGGGGATGACCAACCAGTTTCTTAGTGCATGCAGGGCCGGACTGGTTACCGGGCAGTTTGGAATGCTGCTGACCTGGGGCCTGATTTCGTTAATGGGGACCTGTGTGAGCTAAATGAAATTCTTTTTGCTTTCAGTATTTCGAAGCACACGCAGGTCTCCATGAACGAAATCAGCGCCCGCTGCAGTAAAAATAGGCCAGCAGCACAGCAGTATTCCAAACTGCCCGGTAGCCAGTCCGGCCCCGAGTGCATGTGTCCCAAAACATAAAGAAAGGCTGAAAAGCTCATCCTACGAGATGCTGGTGATTGAATGGAAGAGCATTATATTTCGTTTTTCGTGAACACAGCTTGTCTGCTCCTGAGTGTGAGGCAGCTGTGTAGAGACGCTGAGCCCTGCCCTAAAAAGACCTGACAGCGAGCTGTAGCATGGAGCTGTGGAAGGGGATGTCTCCTGTGGGCTCCAATGAGTTGCCTTTAAGAACGTGAATAGTCAGTGACTTCACACAACTTGAAGTGGCATCGATGACGTCAGGACAACCTTCATGCCCGATTGTGAGAAGTTGGCCTGGTATATGGTGTTCACTATTCTAGTGAGCACCTTGCACCAGTCCAAACGACCCTCATGGTGATTAGTTGTAAGTCAACCTTATAGACCAGCTATCCTAGTGGTAGCATGGACAAAAGCAGTCTTAGGCTAAACTCAAGAGGGCATGTGAAGCCAGCAGTTTTACCATATGTAATCCTGTAATACCAAATGAAAGGACACCACACAAGTTATATATTATAAAAATATATGTATTTATTTCTAAAATAATCCCCTTAACTCTTTATGAGTACAGGAGCACAAGCGTTAAACAAAGAACACAGTATACCATACAATAAGCTGCACAATTATGGATAGGCCGGGTCGCCACTCAAACCATATATTAAGAAAGTGGTATAAGTACCACGTCACGAACAATGAACAGGCCTAGGGCCTTGGGAATCGCTGGGCCTACACTGGACTAACGAAGGTTAGGTCGGGAAAGGCCCACAGGATACGGGTGCAGAGTCTATAGGCAACCGCGTTTACCATACGAGTCAATGGTGCGTAAAAATCAGAAAGTTATAGGTTTCGGAGACTTCCGACTGGACTAGAACTTAGCCACTTGAAACTAGGATACTAGAGGTGTAAACCACTACAGGAGCATCAGAGTTATATTGTTACCTCACCCACAGGAAGCGGGTGCATGGGTGCCAAAGTGTGTCGGGTTTCGTCGTGAAGTTCTATGGAGCCTGGAGATGAAGATGCTGCAGGCGAGAAGGAGAGAAGAGTCCGGTTGGATCCAAGGGTGGATCGAAGATGTAGAATACCTGAAAGCAGATGGGACAATGTTCAGGTCACTAGCCAGTGACCAGCGAGGAACCAGGAAGGAACCAGGCGATGTCGGGTTGCAATCAGGTGATGTCAAGGTGTTTGTCTCCGCAGCCACGTGGACCAGGAAGGATCGAGGATGACCAGCAGGGGAACACGAGCTTTCCCAAGAAGGCTCTTGCTGTCGGCGGTGTCGGTACTCGATTCGGATTCACCAATCCTTGGCAAAGGCAACCCACACAGGATGCAAAGATGTCTTCTTAATCGGACCGGGAGGGTCAGATCGATGGCTCCTTTTCAGGGGAGCTGGGGCCAGTCTGGAGCAACCAGACCAGCAGTGTCGTTTTGGTGTTTCCTTGTCACAGAGGCCACTAGCCAACAGGCAAGCGACCGGACAATGCGTCAAGCAGGAAAAGTGCAAAAGGGCCCCACGCAGCACTCGGAGAGTGTGGAGAGGTGATCTTTGGAGCACAGGCTGCTCAGAACTGGGGATTCTCAAACCCCAAAGCACAGAGTCGAGGGTACCTCGGGGGCTGCGCTGGAAGCCCTTCGTTGACTTTTCAAGATGGCCGGTCCCACGTCTCTCGTCGCCTCCACGGGTCTAAGCTTTGCTAGGACTGTGGATCGGGCTGTTGGAAGTCTGGGAGTCCAGGTCTTGTCAGTCTCTGTCGTTCGAGCTCCGGTGGGAGCAATGGCAAAGAAAGTCTTGTCACGCTGATGGTGCCTGCTTGCACAGGGTGGCCACTCCTTGACCACAAGGGAGATTCTTCAGTATTCTACGTTGAGTAGGATGTCGAAGGGTCCAGAGTTTTGTTTCAAAGTTTCAGTCAGGATGATCTATATTGCATTGGCACAGCTCCTACCTTTATTCCAAATCAAGAGCTGGATCACCTGCTAGGTCCCTCCTATGGGTGGGACCCAGGAAGGGGGTGGTTACACCTCTTTCCCTTTGTCCAGTTTCGCACCAGAGCTGGGGCTGGAGTGCCCCAGCACCGGTTTGAACTGGACTATGCATGGGGTGCCTTGTGCGCCCCAGGCAGTGTCTAGTTTCATTCAACCCTCCATGCTACAATCCACTATCTCCTGTCTGGGGTGGTGTAACACCTCCCCGTGACAGGATACCAATTGTCCAGGCCTCCCCTGCCGGAGTTTCGGTCAGCAGCAGGAGGCCAGACTCGTGTCTGTGGCAGCAACATCCATTTTGTGATGCTGGGGCTCTGGTTAGATTTAAACGCGTTTAAGCAAAGCAACATGTCTTCTCCCTCTAGAAGGGTGGAATGCTACCCCCGTCGCCAGGACTGGTGAGGGGGTAGTATTCCAAAGCGTATAACACCTTACACGACATGCTTTGATAAAGCCAAACCAAAGTTAGCAAGTAACCGCGAGGATTATAATGCACTTAAGAGTATATGGTATGGCAATATCCCGGAACAGCTAAGGGAGTTGGTCCCGAAAGCTCCAGACAGGCTCAGCTCATGCTAGAGCACCATCTCACATAAAACCAAGCACTCTGCCTCCGGGATTGATAAGGCCTGCCATAGGAGTGACTTATAGGTGCATATGTGTCCAGATATAGGTTTAGATATAGGTATACTATATCCAAGCAAGGGGTGATTACACGACCTTGCCCCAGCTGAATTATCAGCCAGTTGTGTCAGTTTGGATAGCCAGCCAGGGGTGGCAAAAGATATGCTGCAGCCCCTGGTAGGCCTTGGATGCACCTATGCCCTGGGTACCTATACTACACTGTACAGGGGCTGATAAGGTGACCCAATGTCCAATTGGTTATGTACCTAAAGTACATGGATGTGAATTTAGAGAGAGAACAGCAGGCTGTGGGTCTGATTAGCAGGCCCATAGCCACATGAAGTCGAAAACCAGTGAGGCAAAAAGCAAACATTGGGTTGACCATAGGAAAGCAAAGCAGACCCTACTCTCCTACATAACCCCCCCAAATGCAGGGACATTAAATGTAACCTTGACCAGATAAGTCTTCACGTTCTAAGTGGAAATACCTGGAGAGACCATCTGCATTACCATGGTCAGTCCCTGGTCTGTGTTCCCCTGTAAAGTCCATCCCCTGTAGGGAAATGGACCACCTGAGCAGTTTGGGATTTCCACCCTTCATCTGATTTAGCCCCAAGAGGGGCTTATGGTCTGTCTGAATTTTGAAGTGAGTGCCAAACAAGTATGGTCTCAACTTCTTCAGGGCCCAAACCACAGCAAATGCCTCCCTCTCAGTGGCTGACCAACGTTTCTCTCTAGGGGTCAGCCTTCTGCTAATGAAAGCAATGGGCTGGTCTTGACCATCTACATTAAGTTGTGAAAGCACAGCACCCACCCCCAACTCAGAAGCATCTGTTTGGACAATGAACTATTTGGAGTAGTCAGGACTCATTAGGATAGGTGCAGAGCACATGGCCTTCTTCAGGTCATCAAATGCTTTTTGACAGCTAACTGTCCACTTCACCTTTTTTGGCATCTTCTTGGATGTCAGATCATTTAATGGTGTCACAATGGACCCATAGTTCTTTACAAATTTCCTGGAATACCCAAGAAAGCTCTGACCTGTGTCTGGGTGGTTTGAGGAGCCCAGTCCTGTATGGTCTGGATCTTACTCTCCAGTGGTTGAACCTGACCCCCACCTACCAGGTGACCCAGGTACACAACCTTGCTCTGCCCTATCTGGCACTTGGTAGCCTTGATAGTCAGGCCTGCCTTTTGCAGGGCCTTCAGAACTTTCTTCAGGTGGATCAGGTGATCCTACCAGGTGGAGCTGAATACAGCAATATCATCTAGATATGCTGCACAAAAGTCTTCCAACCCAATAAGGACTTGATTCACCAACCTTTGGAAAGTGGCAAGTGCATTCTTCAAACCAAAGGGCATTACCACAAACTGATAATGTCCACTGGGGGTTGAGAATGTTGTTTTGGCCTATGACTCCTCAGCTAACCTGATTTGCCAATAGCCAGCTGTCAGATCAAATGTGCTCAGAAATTTGGCAGAAGCCAATTTATCTATGAGCTCATCTGCCCTTGGAATAGGATGAGCATCTGTCCTAGTGACAGCATTGAGACCTCTATAGTCCACACAGATCCTCATTACTCTCTTTCCATCTTTGGTATGAGGTTTTGGCACAAGGACTACTGGGCAGGCCCAGGGACTCTCTCATGGCTCAATTACTCCAAGTTCAAGCATTTTCTGCACCTCAGCCTTTATACAATCCCTGACATGGTCAGGTTGCCTGTAGATTTTACTCTTCACAGGCAGACTGTCACCAGTGTCCACCTCATGGGTGCACCAGTTAGTTTGACTGTGTGTGAGGGAAAACATGTGTCTGAAAGACTGTAGAACTTGTCTTCAGTCTTGTTGCTGCTGGTCAATGAGGCTGCCATCTAAGGCCACACCATCAACTGAACATTCATCAGGGTTATGGGATAACAAGTCTGGGAGAGGGTCACTCTCTTCCTCTTGCTCCCCATCTGTAGCCATGAGCAAGCCCATGTCTGCCCTGTCAACAAATGCTTTCAATCTGTTTACATGGAGCTCCCTGTGGGGGCTCCTAGGGGTGCCAAGGTCCACCAAGTAGGTGACCTCTCCCTTTTTCTCAATGATGGTGTGGGGTCCAGACCATTTGTCTTGGAGAGCTGCCGGGGCCACTGGCTCCAACACCCACACCTTCTGTCCTGGCCGGTACTCAGTCAGCACAGCCTTTTGGTCATGCCAAGCCTTTTGGAATTCTTGGCTAGCCTCAACGTTTTTGGATGCTTTCTCCATGTATTCAGCAATCCTGGAGCAGAGACCAAGTACATAATCCACTATGTCAAGTTTAGGCTTTTTGAGAGGTAACTCCCATCCTTCCTTCACACGACACAAGGGACCCCTTACAGGATGCCCAAACAAAAGTTCAAAAGGACTGTAGCCAACCCCCTTTGTGGGACCTCTCTGTAAGAAAAGAGAAGGCAGGGTAAAAGGATGTCCCATCTTCGCCTAAGCTTTTCAGGTAACCCTTTTATCATCCCTTTTAGAGTCTTGTTGAATCTTTCAACAAGCCCATTGCACTGTGGATGGTAGGGTGTAGTGAATTTGTAGTTAACACCACACTCCTTCCACATTGCTTTTAGATACCCAGACATGAAGTTGGTACCTCTCTCTGAAAGAACCTCCTTTGGAAAGCCCACTCTTTAGAAAACTCCAAGTAGGGCCCTTGCCACAACAGGAGCTGTTGTGGTCCTCAAGGGAATTGCCTCTGGATACCTGGTGGCATGATCCACTACCACCAGTATACATCTGTGCCCAGATGCTGTTTGGGGTACAATTGGTCCAACAATGTCAATCCCTACTCTTTCAAAGGGTACCCCCACCACAGGTAGTGGTATAAGGGGGGCCTTTGTGGTGCCACCTGATTTGCCTCTGGCTTTGCAGGTGAAACAGGAGCGACAAAACTCCTTGGTATCTTCTGACATGTGAGGCCAGTGAAAGTGAGGGACAAGCCTGTCCCAAGTCATGTTCTGACCTAAGTGTCCTGCTAAAGGAATATCATGTGCCAAGGTTAGAAGGAAGCCCCTAAATTGCAGAGGTATAACCAACCTCCTGGCAGCACCAGGCTTGGGGTCTCTAGCCTTTGAATAAAGGAGCCCATCATCCCAATACACTCTATGGGTACCTTGAGCATTCCCAGCAGCCTCAGCAGCAGCCTGCTGTCTGAGGGGTTCAAGAGAAGGGCAAGTTAATTGAGCCTGCCCCAGATCTGCCCTTGAGGGCCCCCCTGTCTCCAGAAACTCAACCTGATCAGGTTCAAGCTCTTCAGGGACAGTCTCCTCTTGGATCACAGAATCAGCCTCCTGTGAGGTCTGATCCTCAACCTGGGGCAAGTGGGAAGGCACTGCCTTGACCCTCTTGGTCTTTCTCTTGGGTTGTGCTTGGTCTATTGTTCCAAGATCCAGCACAGGTTCAGGTAAGCACTTTTTGGCCTGTGACCTGGTCACAGCAAGGACATGTGCTGAAATACCTAGCATCTCTGCATGAGTCCTGTACTCCACTTCTGACCACAGTGAATCTTCTAGATCATTAGCCAAAAGACAGTCAACTGGGAGGTCTGCACTTACCACAACTCTCTTGAGGCCATTTACCCCTCCCAGGAGAAGTTAACAACTGCCACACTATGGGGAGTAGTGACATTGCTAGCATTGGTCACCAGGTAATTATCACCCAGTATAAATTGTCCAGGGTCCACAAAGTTAGGTGTCACCATTGTGACACTGGCACATGTGTCCCTGTAGGCCTGAGCCACTTTACCATTAATCAAAGGTGTCTGCCTGTACTTGCCCAGAGTACTGGGTCTCATAGTAGGGGACATGTCCATATCACCATCACAGATCAAGACTGCCTGAGTAGGAACTCTAACTAGGCCAGACTCCATCTCAGTACCCATGGTTAAACCCACTATCACTTTAGTTTGGGGACCACCTCTGCTGACTGTACTAGGGGGTGCAGTTGCCTTAGGGGCTGCAGTGGCAGGGGCTCCACCTTTCTTAGTGCACTCACTAAGCCAGTGAGAAACTGACTTACAGTAATTACACCAAGGTTTCTTTGGGCCATCATTCTTCTTCTTTTTTTTCCATTTTTGGACCCCCCTCTTTATTACTATTTTGGGGGCCTGAAAAAGACTTCTGATCTTTTTGTTTCTGATCTCCACCCTTCTGGTCTGCCTTCTTCTGATCACCACCTTGGTTCTGGGTCTTCTGCTTAACCCTGGTTCTAACCCATTTGTCTGCCTTCTTTCCCAATTCTTGGGGAGAGGTCAGATCTGAGTCAATCAGGTGCTGATGCAACAACTGGTTCTGGCAATTATTAAGGATCTGTTCTCTCATTATTAGATTGTACAATCCTGTATAGTCTGTAACTTTACTTCCCAGTAACCAACCTTCCAGAGCCTTAGTGGCACAATCAACAAAGTCAGTCCAGTCCTGAGTCTGAGGCTTTTGGGTATCTCTGAACAACAACCTGTATTGCTCAGTGGTTAGGCCAAACCCTTCAATCAGAGCACTCTTCAGGACAGAGTAGTTTTTAGCATCCTCAGGTCTAACAGTGAGGAGCTTGTCTCTCCCTTTTTCTGAAATGGAGAGCCACAAGATTGCTGCCCACTGATCCTGAGGAACCTGCTGTACCATGCAGGCTCTCACAAGAGCGGTTATCCATTTGTGGATGTCATCCCCATCTCTATAGGGGAGCACAATCTTACTCAGGTTTCTATTGTCATAGGACCTGTCTTTATCCTTGGGGATAATGCTGCCACCAGTGGAATCTAATCCACTTAATTTTTGCTCCCTTGCTAAAGCAAGTTTAGATTGGGCCAGGGCTACTTCTTCCTTTTCAATCTGGAGTTGGACAGCTTTCATCCTAGCCTCATGTTCTCTTCTCTGGGGGGAAGTCATTCCCCTTTGAGATCCCCTGGAGGCATTAGACTGGTTAGATTCCCTGGAAGGAGATCTAACCCTTCCATTGCCAGGGTTAAGTCTACTATTGGGTCTGGAAAGGTGGACACCTTCTCCATTTCCATGTAGGCTTAAGTTGGCCTGGTTCAGTATTCTAACTTGAACCTGGTCCTCCTCCTCCTGATCTTCTGACTCATTTCCATCCTCATCCTTGTCTTCCTCTTCAGGATCAACTTCTGGGGCATCAGAATTGTCAGGTGGGCTTCCCTCTCCTATCTTACTTGAAGGACCTGTAGCTGATTCCTTCTCAAGATCAGCTTTCTCTAGGATTGCTATGAGGATAGGGATGGTGTGACCCCTTTTCAGACCCCTTGAAGTGCATAGGGCACTCAAGTCCTGTGGCTGAGTTTTTCAAAACTGGATGGTGCTTTTTGGGAGTCACCCACAGGTAGAGAACTGGAGGGTTCGCCTGTGCCTAGTGAGGTGCAAGTAGTGCACTTACCTACAGTATTTGTTTTCCTACTGGAACCTCCCTAGAGGTTGTAGTCAGGGTATGCTAAGCCCTTTGGTCTACAACCACTAAGTTCAGTAGAACTTAAGTGTGCTAAGCTTTGTTTATATGTACCGAGGTACTTGATGTGATCTTTCAAATGATATTGTCAAAGATTACAATTGGTAAAACAACAGCAAGCTCAAATCCCAACCGCTGCACACCAATGTGAGAAGTTGGACTGGTATATGGTGTTCACTATTTTGTATTTTATTTATTTGTAAAGCGCTAACATTCATCCTGAAAGGACATCACGGCGCTGAAGGAAGTTGCAAGTGATTTGACATCAGCTCTGATTGAAAATTATTGATCTGGCCTGGGAAAGAGGAATGTTTTCAATTGTTTCTTAAATGAGACAAAGCAGTCATTTGTTCTAATTTTAGGGGGTAGCTTGTTCCACTTTGTTGCCGCAATGTGAGAGAAGGCCCGCTCTCCCATCCTGACAGTAAGAGCTCGGGTGATGACTGCTCTTCCTAACGTCATGGATCGTAGGTGTCTAGAGGGTTTATGAAATCTGACCCTGTCGTGTAGGATGGTGGGGCCTGTGCCGTGGAGTACCTTATGAGAAATGCACAACAGCTTAAAGATGGCTCGTTGCCGCATTGGGAGCCAATGAAGCTCACGCATGCAACTTTTAGCTGAATCATATTTTCTTTTATTGCAGATGGCTTTAGCAGCGGCATTCTGAACCAGCTGTAATTTAGAAAAGAGATAATCCGCCATTCCTACAAACAGAGAGTTACCGTAGTCCAGCCTACTCATCAGTAGTGACTGGACTAAGGTTTTCCTGCAATCCGTTGGCACCCAGGGGAAGACACGTCTAAGCAACTTCAAAAGTCCAAAGCTCCTTCCACAAGTTATAGAAACATGGGATTTCATGGATAAATCCCTATCCAGTGTTATACCTAAGTTTTTTGCTTTAGCAGTGGGGTTGGGAGGCAAACCCAAGTCACTTGGCCACCAACTGTTGTCCCAGGCCTGTATGCCTCTGCCGAACAGTAAGATTTCGGATTTGTCGGCGTTTAGTCTAAGACAGTGGTCCTGCATCCAGGTTGCTAATTCGGTCAAACAGTTCGTGAGTCTAGTTTTGGAGTCATCATTTCCATCAATGGTGACCATCAGCTGAGTGTCATCAGCATAAGAGCACATTTCTACGCCCCACTTTTTGCCAATGGTTGCCAGCGAGGAGACGAATACCTTAAACAAAGTTGGGCTCAATGACGCCCCCTGGGGAACTCCGTATTTTATGAGTCGTGGAGGGGATGTGTAGTCACCCAGACGTACTGATTGGGTTCGATCCGCTAGGAACGATTGTAGCCATCCCAATGCTTTGCCCAGTATTCCTTTCTCTGCCAGGATGTTCAACAGTTGATTGTGGGGTACAGTATCAAAAGCCGCTGATAGATCAAGAAGTATCAGTGCGACTGTTCTACCCTGATCTACCTTGGTTCTGATACTGTCTGTCACCGCTAAGAGTGTAGTTTCGGTGCTGTTGTTTGTCCGGAACCCTGTCTGTGAATCATCCAGCAGGCCATTTGCTTCCAGAAATGTGGACAGACTTCTGTTGACCAACTTCTCCAGAACCTTTGATAAGTAAGGTAGCTGGGATATTGGTCTGTAATTGGCCGGATTGTTTACGTCTGCTCCAGCCTTCTTTACTAAAGGGGTGACTAGGGCCTGTTTCCATGAATCAGGAAATTCAGCAGAACTAAGGGAGAGATTGAGTACTCTAGTAACTGCTGGACATATTACAGGAGTTAACTGGGAAAAAATGTGATGTGGACAAGGGTCAAGTGGAGAACCCGACTTGACCTCAAGCATGACCTTTTCTACCTCCTCTTCTGAAAACGGGCCGAAACCATGGCAGCTGGTGTGTGCAACGGTTGGTACATCCTGTTCATAGATTTCGGTCAGGTGATTTGGAAAGGAGGCGTAGATGGTATCAATTTTTTCGCAGAAAAAGTCATTAAGCTTATTACAGTTTTCCTGTGAGGGGGTAAGATGTAGGGAGAGATTGGTTGGGTTGCATAATTCTTTGACGATTTTAAAAAGTTCTTTTGAGGAATTTTTATTCTCAGATATTCTACGTGTGAAATATTCCCTTTTCGCCTTTCTGATTGCCCTGTGATAGAGTGTCTGAGCTTTCCTGAAGTTATCTTTGGTCTCTATTCTAGTGAGCACCTTGCACCAGTCCAAACGACCCTTATGGTGATTGGTTGTAAGTAAACCTTATAGACCAGCTAACCTAGAGGTAGAATGGACAAAAGCAGCCTTAGGCTAAACTCAAGAGGGCATGTGAAGCCAGCTGTTTTACCATATGTAATCCTGTAATACCAAATGAAAGGACACCACACAAGTTATATATTATAAAAATATATGTATTTATTTCTAAAATAATCCCCTTAACTCTTTATGAGTACAGGAGCACAAGGGTTAAACAAAGAACACAGTATAACATACAATAAGCTGCACAATTATGGATAGGCCGGGTGGCCACTCAAACCATTTATTATTAAAGAAAGCGGTATAAGTACCACGTCATGAACAATGAACAGGCCTAGGGCCTTGGGAATCGCTGGGCTTACACTGGACTAACGAAGGTTAGGTCGGGAAAGGCCCACAGGATACGGGTGCAGAGTCTATAGGCAACCGCGTTTACCATACAAGTCAATGGTGCATAGAAATCAGAAAGTTATAGGTTTCGGAGACTTCCGACTGGACTAGAACTTAGCCACTTGAAACTAGGACACTAGAGGTGTAAACCACTACAGGAGCATCAGAGGTATATCGTTACCTCACCCACAGGAAGCAGGTGCATAGGTGCCAAAGTGTGTCGGGTTTCGTCGTGAAGTTCTATGGAGCCTGGAGATTAAGATGCTGCAGGCGGCCAGTAGAGAAGAGTCCGGTTGGATCCAAGGGTGGATCGAAGATATAGAGTACTTGAAAGCAGAGGGGACAATGTTCAGGTCACTAGCCAGTGACCAGCGAGGAACCAGGAAGGAACCAGGCGATGTCGGGTTGCAATCAGGTGATGTTGAAGTGTTTGTCTCCGCTGCCACGTGGACCAGGAAGGATCGAGGATGACCAGCAGGGGAACACGAGCTGTCCCACAAAGGTTCTTGCTGTCGGCGGTGTCGGTACTTGATTCAGATTCACCAAGCCTTGGCAAAGGCAACCCACGCAGGATGCGAAGATGTCTTCTTAATCGGACCGGGAGGGTCAGATCGATGGCTCCTTTTCAGGGGAGCTGGGGCCAGTCTGGAGCAACCAGACCAGCAGTGTAGTTTTGGTGTTTCATCGTCACAGAGGCCACTAGCCAACGGGCAAGCGACCGGACAATGCGTCAAGCAGGAAAAGTGCAAAAGGGACCCTCGCAGCACTCGGAGAGTGTGGAGAGGTGATCTTTGGAGCACAGGCTGCTCAGAACTGGGGCTTCTCAAACCCCAAAGCACAGAGTCGAGGGTACCTCGGGGGCTGCGCTGGAAGCCCTTCGTTGACTTTTCAAGATGGCCGGTCCCACGTCTCTCGTCGCCTCCACGGGTCTAAGCTTTGCTAGGACTGTGGATCGGGCTGTTGGAAGTCTGGGAGTCCAGGTCTTGTCAGTCTCTGTCGTTCGAGCTCCGGCGGGAGCAATGGCAAAGAAAGTCTTGTCGCGCTGATGGTGCCTGCTTGCACAGGGTGGCCACTCCTTGACCACAAGGGAGATTCTTCAGTATTGTACATTGAGTAGGATGTCGAAGGGTTCAGAGTTTTGTTTCAAAGTTTCAGTCAGGATGATCTAAATTGCATTGGCACAGCTCCTACCTTTATTCCAAATCAAGGGGCTGGATCACCTGCTAGGTCCCTCCTATGGGTGGGACCCAGGAAGGGGGTGGTTACACCTCTTTCCCACTGTCCAGTTTCGTGCCAGAGCTGGGGCTGGAGTGCCCCAGCGCCGGTTTGAACTGGACTATGCATGGGGTGCCTTGTGCGCCCCAGGCAGTGTCTAGTTTCATTCAACCCTCCCTGTTACAATCCACTATCTCCTGTCTGGGGTGGTGTAACACCTCCCCGTGACAGGATACCAATTGTCCAGGCCTCCCTTGCCGGAGTTTCGGTCAGCAGCAGGAGGCCAGACTCGTGTCTGTGGCAGCAGCATCCATTTTGTGATGCTGCAGCTCTGGTTAGATTTAACCGCGTTTAAGCAAAGCAACATGTCTTCTCCCTCTAGAAGGGTGGAATGCTACCCCGTCGCCAGGACTGGTGAGGGGGTAGTATTCCAAAGCGTATGACACCTTACACAGCATGTTTTGATAAAGCCAAACCAAAGTTAGCAAGTAACCGCGAGGATTATAATGCACTTAAGAGTATATGGTATGGCAATATCCCGGAACAGCTAAGGGAGTTGGTCCTGAAAGCTGCAGACAGGCTCAGCTCATGCTAGAGCACCATCTCACATAAAACCAAGCACTCTGCCTCCAGGATTGATAAGGCCTGCCATAGGAGTGACTTATAGGTGCATATGTGTCCAGATATAGGTTTAGATATAGGTATACTATATCCAAGCAAGGGGTGATTACACGACCTTGCCCCAGCTGAGTGATCAGCCAGTTGTGTCAGTTTGGATAGCCAGCCAGGGGTGGCAAAAGATATGCTGCAGCCCCTGGTAGGCCTTGGATGCACCTATGCCCTGGGTACCTATAGTACACTGTACAGGGGCTGATAAGGTGACCCAATGCCCAATTGGTTATGTACCTAAAGTACATGGATGTGAATTTAGAGAGAGAACATCAGGCTGTGGGTCTGATTAGCAGGCCCATAGCCACATGAAGTCGAAAACCAGTGAGGCAAAAAGCAAAAATTGGCTTGACCATAGGAGAGCAGACCCTACACTCCTACATAACCCCCCCCCCCCCCAATGCAGGGACATTAAACTTCACCTTGACCAGATAGGTCTTCACGTTCTAAGTGGAAATACCTGGAGAGACCATCTGCATTACCATGGTCAGTCCCTGGTCTGTGTTCCACTGTAAAGTCCATCCCCTGTAGGGAAATGGACCACCTGAGCAGTTTGGGATTTTCACCCTTCATCTGATTTAGCCACAAGAGGGGCTTATGGTCTGTCTGAATTCTGAAGTGAGTGTCAAACAAGTATGGTCTCAACTTCTTCAGGGCCCAAACCACAGCAAAGGCCTCCCTCTAAATGGCTGACCAACGTTTTTCTCTAGGGGTCAGCCTTCTGCTAATGAAAGCAATGGGCTGGTCTTGACCATCTACATTAAGTTGTGAAAGCACAGCTCCCACCCCTAACTCAGAAGCATCTGTTTGGACAATGAACTCTTTGGAGTAGTCAGGACTCATTAGGATAGGTGCAGAGCACATGGCCTTCTTCCGGTCATCAAATGCTTTTTGACAGCTAACTGTCCACTTAACCTTTTTTGGCATCTTCTTGGATGTCAGGTCATTTAATGGTGTCACAATGGACCCATGGTTCTTTACAAATTTCCTGGAATACCCAGTCAGGCCCAAGAAAGCTCTGACCTGTGTCTGGGTGGTTTGAGGAGCCCAGTCCTGTATGGTCTGGATCGTACTCTCCAGTGGTTGAACCTGACCCCCACCTACTAGGTGGCCCAGGTACCAACCTTGCTCCGCCCTATCTGGCACTTGGTAGCCTTGATAGTCAGGCCTGCCTTTTGCAGGGCCTCCAGAACTTTCTTCAGCTGTCAGATCAAATGTGCTCAGAAATTTGGCAGAAGCCAATTTATCTATGAGCTCATCTGCCCTTGGAATAGGATGAGCATCTGTCCTAGTGACAGCATTGAGACCTCTATAGTCCACACAGAACCTCATTTCTCTCTTTCCATCTTTGGTATGAGGTTTTGGCACAAGGACTACTGGGATGGCCCAGGGGCTCTCTCATGGCTCAATTACTCCAAGTTCAAGCATTTTCTGCACCTCAGCCTTTATACAATCCCTGACATTGTCAGGTTGCCTGTAGATTTTACTCTTCACAGGCAGACTGTCACCAGTGTCCACCTCATGGGTGCACCAGTTAGTTTGACTGGGTGTGAGGGAAAACATGTGTCTGAAAGACTGTAGAACTTGTCTGCAGTCTTGTTGCTGCTGGTCAATAAGGCTGCCATCTAAGGCCACACCATCAACTGAACCATCATCAGGGTTATGGGATAACAAGTCTGGGAGAGGGTCACTCTCTTCCTCTTGCTCCCCATCTGTAGCCATGAACAAGCCCATGTCTGCCCTGTCAACAAATGCTTTCAATCTGTTTACATGGAGCTCCCTGTGGGGGCTCCTTGGGGTGCTAAGGTCCACCAAGTAGGTGACCTCTCCCTTTTTCTCAATGATGGTGTGGGGTCCAGACCATTTGTCTTGGAGAGCTGCCGGGGCCACTGGATCTAACACCCACACCTTCTATCCTGGCTGGTACTCAGTCAGCACAGCCTTTTGGTCATGTCAAGCTTTATGGAATTCTTGGCTAGCCTCAAGGTTTGTGGATGCTCTCTCCATGTATTCAGCAATCCTGGAGCGGAGACCAAGTACATAATCCAATATGTCAAGTTTAGGCTTTTTGAGAGGTAACTCCCATCCTTCCGACACAAGACACAAGGGACCCCTTACAGGATGCCCAAACAAAAGTTCAAAAGGGCTGTAGCCAACCCCCTTTTGTGGGACCTCTCTGTAAGCAAAGAGAAGGCAGGGTAAAAGGTTGTCCCATCTTCGCCTAAGCTTTTCAGGTAACCCTTTTATCATCCCTATTAGGGTCTTGTTAAATCTTTCAACAAGCCCATTGCACTGTGGATGGTAGGGTGTAGTGAATTTGTAGTTAACACCACACTCCTTCCACATTGCTTTTAGATACCCGGACATGAAGTTGGTACCTCTGTCTGAAAGAACCTCCTTTGGAAAGCCCACTCTGGAGAAAACTCCAAGTAGGGCCCTTGCCACAACAGGAGCTGTTGTGGTCCTCAGGGGAATTGCCTCTGGATACCTGGTGGCATGATCCACTACCACCAGTATAAATCTGTGCCCAGATGCTGTTTGGGGGACAATTGATCCAACAATGTCAATCCCTACTCTTTCAAAGGGTACCCCCACCACAGGTAGTGGTATGAGGGGGGCCTTTGTGGTGCCACCTGATTTGCCACTGGCTTGGCAGGGCACACAGGAGCGACAAAACTCCTTGGTATCTTCTGACATGTGAGGCCAGTGAAAGTGAGGGACAAGCCTGTCCCAAGTCATGTTCTGACCTAAGTGTCCTGCTAAAGGAATATCATTTGCCAAGGTTAGAAGGAAGCCCCTAAATTGCAGAGGTATAACCAACCTCCTGGCAGCATAAGGCTTGGGGTCTCTAGCCTCTGAATAAAGGAGCCCATCATCCCAATACACTCAATCGGTACCTTGAGCATTCCCAGCAGCCTCAGCAGCAGCCTGCTGTCTGAGGGGTTCAAGAGAAGGGCAAGTTAATTGAGCCTGCCCCAGATCTGCCCTTGAGGGCTCCCCCTGTCCCCAGAAACTCAACCTGATCAGGTTCAAGCTCTTCAGGGACTGTCTCCTCTTGGATCAAAGAATCAGCCTCCTGTGATGTCTAATCCTCAACCTGGGGCAAGTGGGAAGGCACTGCCTTAACCCTCTTGCTCTATCTCTTGGGTTGTGCTTGGTCTATTGTTCCAATATCCAGCACAGGTTCTGGTAAACACTGTTTGGCCTGTGACCTGGTCACAGCAAGGACATGTGCTGAAATACCTAGCATCTCTGCATGAGTCCTGTACTCCACTTCTGACCACAGTGAATCCTCTAGATCATTGCCCAGAAGACAGTCAACTGGGAGGTCTGCACTTACCACAACTCTCTTGAGGCCATTTACCCCTCCCCTGGAGAATTTAACAACTGCCACACTATGGGGAGTAGTGACATTGCTAGCATTGGTTACCAGGTAATTATCACCCAGTATAAATTGTGCAGGGTCCACAAAGTTAGGTGTCACCATTGTGACACTGGCACATGTGTCCCTGTAGGCCTGAGTCACTTTACCATTAATCAAAGGTGTCTGCCTGTACTTGCCCAGAGCACTGGGTCTCATAGTAGGGGACATGTCCACGTCCCCATCACAGATCAAGACTGCCTGAGTAGGAGCTCTGACTAGGCCAGACTCCATCTCAGTACCCATAGTAAACCCTGACAAGGTAAACAGCGCCAGCATTATACCAGCGCTGCTGCAAGCGTGTATATTTTTAATCCTCCCGTTTTGTATCTTATTTAATTTATTTTACATTTTCCCTGCTTTTACTCTGTGTGCTCGCGCTCCTCCCCGCCCACTTACCCACACTGTAACTTTGGTGAAATCACCGCCGCTTGAGAGGGTCCGACTCCGGGGATTGCCATTATTCGCTCGCCATCTTGGGAGTGAGGAGGCCATTCTTGGGGGCCATTTCCGAGCGTTCTAGCCCGCTGGAGAAGCGGGATACCCCTACTTAAGGCGCTCCTCTTAGAGCGCAGTGGTGACGCGCAGCGGGTGCGCCTTCCCTGTGCCTGAGTCGTGCCAGAGTCCTGCCCGTCTGCGCCTGTCAGCGCTAAGGAATCGCGGGTCGTGGCAGGACTCCTGGTTTTAGCTTTCTTGGCATGTCGGCATCTATGATTACTTACCTAAGGGAGGATCTCTTGTCCATTCGAGATCGGTTTCCTAATTGCGCCCACCCTCCTGTGGGTCCGCTATGTGGTCCTTACCGTTGTATGTGTGGAGGTTGGTCTTTGGACACCCCTGCTCATATTCGATCGTTGGAGCTGCCAGCTTCTCACAAAACCACGGTAGGATCGCGTGATCTTAGCGTATGGAATCTAAACGTTAGATAACTGGTTAAACATCATCAGGAGGTCTATGACCTCATCACGGGCGACTCGCCTGACTTGTTTTTCTTGACTGAAACTTGGCTGCAGGATACGGATACTTCTATCCTTAAACTGGTTTTCCCCCCTGAATATTCCATCTACATGCTTAACCGAGCTACTATTGGGGGAGGCATTGCGATGGCCAGCAAGTCATGTTATCCGTGCGAGTGGAAGGTTTTACAACTCCCAGGATGTGAGAGTGCACTTTTTAAAGTCTCGATCAGCCATCACTTTACCTTCTCTGGCATGTTGATATACCACCCACCAGGTTGCGATTCTGCTTTTAGGGCAGCACTCCCGGACGTAATTAGCACAGAGGCACTAGGATGTGCTAATTTTAATATTCTTGGAGACCTTAATCTCCACTTTGACTGCCCGACTTCCCCTTCTGTCAGCAGTATTTTGGCTGATTTAGAGGCCTTGCAACTCACCCAGTTGGTCACATCTTCTACACACAGGGGCGGGCATACTATTGATCTTTTTTTACTAACTTAGAGGGAGCTAGAGCCCTATCCCCTATTCAGATCGCTTCGTCTGACCACATGCTGGTGAAAATGCTATGCCCCATACACGAGCCTCCTCTGATACCTAAGGATAGAATGGTACTTAGACGTCATTGGAATAAACTGAAATTGGAGGATTTTTACCATCTGCTGAGAGAGGCTCCGTTGGGCCCTTTCACTGATGTCGAAAGCGGGTATGATCTTTTCTGTGAGTGGATCACCCACGCTCTTGATTCTCTGATTCCCCTGGTATGGTCTAAGTGCCGCACAAAAGAGCCTAGTCCCTGGTATAACAGCTCCCTAGCACTTCTTAAAAAAGCCTGTAGACAAGCTGAGAGGGTGCGGCGAAAATCATTCGATCCCAGATTGCAGGCCTCCTATCTCGCTAAAATTAAAATCTATCACAGGGCTGTCTGTAGAACGCGAGCAGCCTTCTATGCTCAAGAATTTCAGAACAGTGCGAACCCCTTGAAACTTATATTTAAAGTGCTAAAGGACCTGATGTCTAAGAGGGCAACAACGGTGGAAATCTGCTCGGACTCCCACTGTGAGGATTTGGCCTCTTTCTTCTTGGAGAAAGGTCAAGCCATCTACCGCGCATTTCCCAATGGCTCCCCTATCCCGGAGCAGGTTAGCCGCAGTTTTGGGAGGATGTGAGTTTCTAACCACCCTGCCTCCCTTATCGACAGAGGCCTTTGACACCTTGAGCCTCAGAATTACATCGGGATCTCCTGCAGACCCGATGAAACCGGCCCAGCTCAGAGCTATGTTACCGCTATGCCGTACTCCGCTGCTTTCCTTGATTAACCGGTCTCTAGCTTCAGGTGTAGTGCCTATTAGGTGGAAACAGGCCGTAGTAACACCTATCTTGAAGAAGGCCACCCTTGATCCCTTAAAACCTGAAAACTATCGCCCAATTTCCTTGCTTCCGTGGCCAGCGAAAGTTGCCGAGGCCCACGTGAACGGAATTCTTTCTAACCATCTTGCCAGGGCTAACATCCTTGATCCCTCTCAGAACGGTTTCCGTGCGGGCCATAGCACGGAGACGGCTCTACTCTATATGGTCGAACATCTGCGCTCTGTGCTTGATATGGGCTGGACGGCGGCACTGTTGCTATTAGATCTTAGTGCCGCCTTCGACACTGTCTCACACAGGATTTTGCTCCAGCGCCTAGAAGAAGTGGGACTCTGCCCTATGTTGGTTCCGTTCTTTTCTTGCCGAGCGGTCGTTTAAGGTGGCGATCCCACCCGGTCAGTCTATCCCTTATCCATTGGATCTGGGGGTCCCACAAGGATCATCGTTAAGTCCCACACTATTCAACCTCTACGTGAGGTCGCTGGCTGCGGTCGTCAAGCACTGAGGCTTGACAATGGTTTCATACGCAGATGATACGCAGCTGGCGGTCACGTTGAGTGGGGACTCTGATGTGGAGGCCCCCAGGTTCCGAGACGGACTACGGGCAGTGGCTAACTGGATGAATTCCAACTGTCTCCAGTTAAACACCAAAAAGACCGAGGTTATGGTATTTGGCAAGAAGGCAGAGTTATGGGGTGACCTGTGGTGGCCTTCCGAACTGGGTGTGACCCCTTCCCCAGCAGCGGAAATAAAAAACTTAGGAGTTTGGCTTAATCCGACGCTTAGTTTCATTTGCCATACCAAGAAAGTGGCAGCCTCCTGCTATGGTATTATCAGAGGTTTAAGACCTATCATGAAATTTTTCGACGCACCCACTAGGCAACTAGTGGTTCAAGCGTCAGTGTTGTCCCGACTGGATTATGCTAGCTCGCTTTTGGCGGGGATTAATCAGTCGGAGCTCACCCGGCTGCAGCGAGTTCAAAATGCTGCAGCCAGAGTGGTGATAGGTCTGCCTAGGCAGTGCTCGGTTTCTAATACTCTGTGCTCTCTTCATTGGCTCCCTGTGAACCAGAGGATTAAATTCAAGGTTTTATGCCTTGCCTTTAAAATCCTCAAGGGTTCAGCCCCCCAAATTTTGGAGAATTTGGTGGTACCATATGTACCCTCATGAACCCGTAGATCTCTGGGCCAAAACCTGGCTGCTGTTCCGCGCTTCAGGCTGAGCAGAGCCAGTGGCCACTCTTTTCGGGTGTTAGCGGCAAAATGGTGGAACTCTCTTCCAACTCACATCCGGGCTTTGGAAGACTTGCTGCAATTTAGACGTGCCATTAAAACCATCTTATTCATCTAGCCCTGATCTTCTATATCCTGCTGCCCCCTCTTTCTGGTTTTATTCATGTTGTGAATACTGTGCAACGGGGGTTTTTAGAAAATTAGGACTAGAAGGGCGCGCTGCCTAGGTTAAAACGTTACAAAGTGTGTGAGAGGCAAGATAGTCGTTATGTAGTGCGTGAAGAGCAGACGGCAAAACACCCTTAACCGTCCAAACAAGTCAAAAGACAAGGCAATTTAAACAAAACTAAGCTCTCGCAACTACAAGTGTGTTCATCAAAACAAGGTACAATGACCAAAAGTTAAAAAAGAAGCGCAGAAGCAGGTTCTTTGATGTAAGTCTTCTTGTCACAGCAAGATGTTTAATTTTCTCCAGACTTGAGAATAATACAGTCGCCGACACGTGTTTCGTCGTGTGCGGTTGAGTCACACGACTCTTCAGGGCTTCCACTCCAAATTCCAATGTATGGATGGAGTAAGTCTGGGTCTTTGAAAGCTCAGTATCAAGCAATGGGTTTTCTGTGGGTATATGACAAAGTCGATGCTGTATAACACAATATTCAGTTGCAGTGTAAGGACAGAAAATGTCGTATCCCACTGGTAATTTTCATTTGAAGGTATAGCACTGTGTATCACTATGTTGTAAGGCGGGGAGCCGGGAGGGGATTCTTTATGGCGCCAAAAAGAGGAAACGGGTACGTAACCTCCGCGGTGGTGTGCCGCTGCAGGCAATCCCTCCTCTGTTAGTTCCCGGCGGTCGTCTCTCGTGTACGAACCTTATTCATGTTGTGTTCTGTGTACCTTGTCTAGCGCCGGGACGCCCCTTTGCTGGGGCAGCTGTGCGCGGTATAAGCTCGAATAACATAACATAACATAACATAACCCCACTATCACTTTAGTTTGGAGACCACCACTGCTGACTTTACTAGGGGGTGCAGTTGCCTTAGGGGCTGCAGAGGCAGGGGCTCCACCTTTCTTAGTGTACTCACTAAGCCAGTGAGAAATTGACTTACAGTAATTACACCAAGGTTTCTTTGGGCCATCATTCTTCTTTTTTCCATTTTGGGACCCCCCTTCTTTATTACTATTTTGGGGGCCTGAAAAAGACTTCTGGTCTTTTTGTTTCTGATCTCCACCCTTCTGGTCTGCCTTCTTCTGATCACCACCTTGGTCCTGGGGCTTCTGCTTAACCCTGGTTCTGACCAATTTGTCTGCCTTCTTTCCCAATTCTTGGGGAGAGGTCAGATCTGAGTCAATCAGGTGCTGATGCAACTGGTTCTGGCAATTATTAAGGATCTGTTCTCTCATTATTAGATTGTACAATCCTGTATAGTCTGTAACTTTACTTCCCAGCAACCAACCTTCCAGAGCCTTAGTGGCACAATCAACAAAGTCAGTCCAGTCCTGAGTCTGAGTCTTTTGGGTATCTCTGAACAACAACCTGTATTGCTCAGTGGTTAGGCCAAACCCTTCAATCAGATCACTCTTCAGGACAGAGTAGTTTTTAGCATCCTCAGGTCTAACAGTGAGGAGCTTGTCTCTCCCTTTTTCTGAAATGGAGAGCCACAAGATTGCTGCCCACTGATCCTGAGGAACCTGCTGTACCAAGCAGGCTCTCTCAAGAGCAGTTATCCATTTGTGGATGTCATCCCCATCTCTGTAGGGGGGCACAATCTTACTCAGGTTTCTATTGTCATAGGACCTGTCTTTATCCTTGGGGATAATGCTGCCACCAGTGGAATCTAATCCACTTAATTTTTGCTCCCTTGCTAAAGCAAGTTTAGCTTGGGCCAGGGCTACCTCTTCCTTTTCAATCTGGAGTTGGACAACTCTCATCCTAGCCTCATGTTCTCTTCTCTGGGGGGGAAGTCATTCCCCTTTGAGATCCCCTGGAGGCATTAGACTGGTTAGATTCCCTGGAAGGAGATCTAACCCTTCTATTGCCAGGGTTAAGTCTACTATTGGGCCTGGAAAGGTGGACACCTTCTCCATTTCCATGTAGGCTTAAGTTGGCCTGGTTCAGTATTCTAACTTGAACCTGGTCCTCCTCCCCCTGATCTTCAGACTCATTTCCATCCTCATCCTCGTCTTCCTCTTCAGGATCAACTTCTGGGGCATCAGAATTGTCAGGTGGGCTTCCCTCTCCTATCTTACTTGAAGGACCTGTAGCAGATTCCTTCTCAAGATCAGCTTTCTCTAGGATTGCTATGAGGATAGGGATGGTGGGGTTGAGACCCCTTTTCAGCCCCCTTGAAGTGCATAGGGCAGTCAAGTCCTTGTGGCTGAGTTTTTCATAACTGAATGGTGCTTTGTGAGAGTCACCCACAGGTAGAGAACTGGAGGGTTCACCTGTGCCAGGCCTGACTAGTGAGGTGCAAGTGGTGCACTTACCTACAGTATTTGTTTTCCTACTGGAACCTCCCTAGAGGTTGTAGTCAGGGTATGCTAAGCCCTTTGGTCTACAACCACTAAGTTCAGTAGAACTTAAGTATGCTAAGCTTTTGTTATATGTACCTAGGCACTTGATGTGATCTTTCAAATGATATTGTCAAAGATTACAATTGGTAAAACAACAGCAAGCTCAAATCCCAACCGCTGCACACCAATGTGAGAAGTTGGCCTGGTATATGGTGTTCACTATTCTTGTGAGCACCTTGCACCAGTCCAAATGATCCTTATGGTGATTGGTTGTAAGTCAACCTTATAGACCAGCTATCCTAGTGGTAGCATGGACAAAAGCAGCCTTAGGCTAAACTCAAGAGGTCATGTGAAGCCAGCTGTTTTACCATATGTAATCCTGTAATACCAAATGAAAGGACACCACACGTGTTATATATTATAAAAATATATGTATTTATTTCTAAAATAATCCCCTTAACACTTTATGAGTACAGGAGCATAAGTGGTAGTGAAAAGTTAAACATTTTTTTTTATTCAATAACTTGGAAGTGATAGATTAATAACATGTCTGTCATTTTAGTGTTAGGGTCAGATTTATAATTTGGCCAGTCGTGCCATCCTCCGCCAAGGTGAAATAGTAATTTACTCACTCGCCCAGGCAAAGGTCCTGACCGCCAGATTATGAAATGTCCATCAGCTAGACAGACATTTCCAGCATTCAAAGGAACCACTGTCAAGGCGGTTCCTGTGAATATATTGGAAATTTGCTATACAGCAAGGTTTCCAAAGCTTTTTAACTCTGAAAAACAAAATCCCGAAGTGGATTTTTGAAAATAAAATAAAACATGATTCTCTCGCCCTGGGAGTAATGCCCATGGTGAGGGGGGCATTTTTTGTTTTCTGCTGCCCCCTAATGCCAGGGTTTTCCTGGTGGTGACGGGCAGTAAAAAAACAGCTACATGCAAGCCCATCCAAATTGGGCATGCAAACATATACCCAATTCTCCGACGGCTGTAACTGCATCAGGCTGGCGGAGAAGTCTGGCCATGGAAGAGATGGAGAAGTCTCCACTGTGGCAAACCTATGGTCCACTCACTTCTAAATGCAGTGGGCAGACTATTATGTTAGCTGTAAGCATACTCCATCACTGTTGCGAAGGAGTATGCTTACTGCCAACATATAAATCAGGTCCTTAGTATAATCATAAAATATTTTCTCTGTAAATAAATTGTTATGGAATCTTTACAGAGTGGTTTCTTGATTCAAGGGGTGTTGGTGCCGTTTGCATTCCTACCAGGCTAGTTTTGGGGGGGAAGCCTGTTATCTCAGGCCAATGCTCCCAAAGGGAGACCCAGTTATCTCAGAGACAGTGCGTGCGCCAGATTAGGAGCTAGATTATTACCGTGATAGGAGACTCTTTCACTGTATTCTACCATAGGTATTTTGATAGGTTAATGCTAAGTTCATTTTCACACTAAAGCAGTTGAAATGCTTGCTATAGATGTGGGTAGAAGCTCCCTTATATAAACTGATCAGAAAAGGTCAGTTTTCTTGTCAACTGTGTTTGCCCTGGAGCAGGACCAAGGCTGATTTCCACATTGCAAGTCTCTTCCAGGCGTGATATAGTAGAAGAAAATAATGGTCTGGAATACATCCCCAAACAATCACTATTGGCTAAGATTGACTCAGAGACATTCCTTCCAGCACCTTGCTGTTTGTTTCGAGGGCCCACACACAGTGGGGGGCCTCTGTTTGCCGCCCCGGGCCGCATTGAAGAGTGGGAGATGGGAGGGGGGGGGGAGAGCTGGGAAATCCTTTGATTATCATTGTCACCACATGTCGTCTGCAGGGGGTGCTGGTGATTGCCACCCCGATACAGCAGGTAACAGGGGGAAGGCCGCCACATCTCCCCCTCTCCCCCCATTGCTACGCTACTGCCTACATAGCACTACAGGATGGCAAAGGAAACGGTTTCACATCAGATTCAGTAAATTTACAAATGTCTTGGTTTAGAGCTGCAATAGAAATTTAGAGGACAAATGACTGTGTAGGTAGGGTATATCTATAGGTACTGATTATATGCACACCATGGACACTGCCTCCAAGACCAGATGGACCCGCTAAAGCTATATCAGGTCAGGTCACAGGGCTTCTGTCTGAAGAGAGAGTGTAGGGCCTCCTACTCTGCAGCAGTCTTTGCTTCAAGAAACAGCTACTTATTCAGCAATGGTCCCGCTAACTTGGACCTACTGCCAGGGTTGCAGATGGCACAAGGTACTTCTGGCTGCAGAGGCTATTTATTTATGCATATTTATATAGGGCAGACAGTATCCAAAACTGCTAGAGTGCTTTACAGGAGAAATATTCTGTTACATGGAAGTTACAGATGGTTTAAGATACACAATACAGCTATAAGTAATAACAAAGGTTTAAAGTACAGCAAGGTAGATCATTACATAAAACAGAATGTACGAAAGCCGTAAGAAGGTTGAGGTAGTATTCAGAGAGTACAAAAGGCATATATGGCCGTAAAAAGGTTGAAGTATTATACAGACGTAAATAGGTTGAGGTAGTATAGAGGTCTGTACAAAGAGTTGATTACAGTGTTTTACTTAATATACAGTTAGAAGAGACGGGCTTTCTAGTCTGTTATAAAAGTCGTCAGTGTGGTAGTTTTGCACAGATTATGAGGTAGTGAATTCCAAATTCTGGTTGCGCTTCACGAGAATAATTGTGTCGTCAGTGGTTCCCTTTTGAAGGACGGGAGTTCAAGGTGGTTTCCGTCAGAATTTCGCGATGGTCTAGAGCCGCCTGATAGGAGCTAAAGGAGGGAACAGAAAATCAATATTTAATTTATTTTTTCTATACAATGCAAAAAGTAAAATGTCCCTTACCTGTGTTGTGTAGGCTGAAATATGCCTTTCTGTGGTTCCTCAATGTATCCATCGAATGGGCCTCAGTGGACGCCCCTGCCACTTCTTCAAATTAGCTGCATTGTTGGCTCTGGACGGCGAGTGAAGTGGACAGCTGTCTACTGGGGACTGGAAGAAAGCCACAGAGCCACTGCGGATTGGCCAGAGACCCAGACATAGAGTGTCGATGGCTGCCATCCTGAGCCGGATCTGAGCTGTTACCATGCTGTGCCCGCGCCTATGTGCCAGCCTGCTGCTCCTGCCTTTAGACACAGAAATGTAGAAGCAGAGGAGCCAACCCGTTGTCATTGTAGAATGGGACCGAGAAATCAGTGTAGGCGGCAGCTGAACTGTTGCCTTCCTTCTCAGATCTGCAACTGTGAAGCACACAGTGGTAGCTCTGAACGCCAGTATTATAATAAATACATTTTAAGTGAAGATATATTTCTTTTGGACTGAGGTTCCCAGCAGGCTCCACTGGGCTGAGCCGAAAGGGGCGTTAAATCGCACATTACGCCCACTTTCAAGGCACCAGGCTTCCAATTAAAGGCGATCTCTCGCTCCGCAGCTGGCGCCGTGGGCGGACGGGCGAGCGCTCTCGAGTCAGGGGGCACGCGCCTCTCCCGCGCGGAGCCGGCGCGTGACGCGCTGCAGCCTTGTCTTCGCCCGGTGGAGGGGACAGCGCACGCTGTGAAATGCGCAGCAGCGTGCCCGAGCTTCACCCCGACGTACGCCGCGCGCAGCGGCCTACATCAAAACACCCGCTGCAGGCGCGGAGCACTAAGCAGTGACGGGCCTAGCTGCTGCTGCGCCGTTACCAGGGCCAGCCTGGTAAACACGAGTCCGAGGAGTTACAGACAACTCTCGAAATGAGCTCACGCAGAAAGGGAGCTCTGTAAATGCGGCGTGCGTGCGCGCGACTGTGTGCGTGGTAAGAATGGAGGCCATCCAAAAGGGAAAGCATGGTGCTGGAACCTCCATCGAGAGTGGCCGTCTCTCAGCCTTTACAGCTCGAAGCCTAATGCCTCAGAGAGCAGGGCTATCCCTCATATTATACAAACCTTGCTGAGTGATGCCTGGGGCAGCAGGGCTATCTCCCATACATCGCAGATCTCGCAACTTAACGCCACAGGTAGCAGGGCTATCCCTCAAGTTATACAAATCTCGCAACCTAACATCACAGGCAGTAGGGCTATCTCTCAGATTACTCATAACTCGAGTCGCTGACATCAGGTAGGAAGGGTATCACTCAGGTTACACCCGTGTCACAGCCTATGACCTCAGGCAGCATGACTACTACTGGTTACAGAGATCACACAGGCTCCGGGTTCATTCTACACTTGTCTATCATCACCTTGTCTCATTAATTCACGAGAACAGTGGTTCCCCCAAGGAGAACTAAACTGCCTTTACTTCCTAAGTAAAAAATAACATACGCTTAAATGAAAACAAAAAACACAAATTTCAAACTTCAATTCGTTTAGTAAACACCCATGTATTTTGTAATATTTTAGGGTTATACTTGTTATACAGACAATCGCAATATTTAACCAAAAAAGTCTGCACAGACAAATTTAGGCAAAAACATAGTAGGTGTTCCTTGTGAAATGCCAGCATTTTTAAGTCAACTCAATGTTTGGTTTATTAAATACTGCACACTAGTGCTCACTATTTTGCACCATTCACTAAACACTGCGCCCGTTCACAAGGAGCATCTACTATGTTTTTGTCAAAACTTGTCTGCAAATCTTGTTGGCTGAACATTGTCATTGTCTGCATAAGTATATATCCTAATATTACACAGGCTTGTGCATTCAAAATCTTTGGGTATTTACTAAACGAAATGAAGTTTGAAAATTGTGTTTTTCTTTTCCATTTAACCCCTTCGACGCTGATGACGAGCTCAGCTCGTCATGAAGTACACCTCTCGTACGCTCATGACGAGCTGAGCTCGTCATGAACCGCGGGATTTTTAAATCTTCAGCGCACAGCGGGAAAATGTGCTGCACCGATCGTGTTAAGTGTATAATATTCTTTACCTAGAAATTAAAGGCAGGTTGCTTCTTCTGAGGGAACTACTGTTCTTGTGAGTTACATAGCTACCTGGGTTCCTAGGGATACTGGGTCATCCCATTTTTTGTTTACTATCGCCTTTTCCCAGGCATCAGGACTATCCCTCATGTTACATATGAATGAGATCCTCCAACCTCATACAGCAGGGCCATTGCTAAAGGCTTTAAAGAGCTCACAGACGCCTGTCTCAGTGCACCATTCTATAGAGATCTCTCAGTGCCTGCCATCAGCAAGGCTATCCTTCTGGTTACACTGACCTGCTACTTTCCAACCTCAGGCATCAGGACCATCATTCCGGTTCTACCAAGTGCACAGGCTCTGGCCTCACTCAGCTGGGCAATCTGTCAGGTTAGTTACACACGTCTTGGATGTGCAGTCTTGCAATGATCTGTCAGCCTAAGAAAAAAGAGGTTCCTCACAAATTATAGGTCTTACCCAATTCTTGCTTAAAACAGCAGGGCTATCCCTCAGGTTGTACAGTTCCCCTAGGGGTAATCCTTAGGTTAGAATATAGCTGACAGAGCTGGGTAGATGTTGGTTGTGCACTCACCTTCCAGGTTCCTGCATAATTCATCGGAGTTTTCTCTAAGATTATTAAAATTGGCCAGGTTTTGAACTGCAGAGCTATCCTGAGATTGCAAACAAATGGCAAAGTTAGATATTTCTCAGTATACGAAATTTGCTAAGTATGTTCTGTTATATTTTCTATTACTGCTGAGCCCTGGAGCTGCTCATGAGCACATACAAAGGCACTCAATTCCTTGGTTTAAAAAAAAAATGTGGCCCTTGGAGTAAAATTATATACTTTATTTCAAGCATCAGCTACATTTGTTCAGTGACTTTTGATACATTTTTCTTAGAAGCATTAGTAATTAAATTCATGGGGAAACCTTGTATATATACATCTCTCCTTCGCTATGACTACAGTGAGTGCTTTAAATGGGCAGGTACCGAGCACCGGCACTCCTTTCATTTGAGAGTACATGCACTTTTAAGCAATATATTTAATGGGAGTGTACCGGCACTTCACAAGAGCAAATCAGTTCAGTGGATAGTGAGTACCGGCACATCTATATTTTCATTTAAAGTACTGGCTAAAGTACTTCCTCGAGTGGTCGACTTTTGGGCGAGAAAATATGCTTCTCTTTTTTGTGTGCAAACATTTAGTTAAATATTGGGAATAGACAGCTGTGGCTGCAATGGTCCTCATATTACACTATCCTTTGGTTTGAAAGGAGACTGTTCCTGCCCCAATCCCTCTCCATTGGGAATTTCGATTCCTGATCCTTGAGTATTAGTTTAATTTAAATAGGAAGCACGGAGAGTGAAAGAAAGAAGTGTAAACACTGATTCATTTAGAAAATAAAGACTTTAGACTGACATAGGTTAAACCTGACCCCTGAGGCTGATGCTTCTTACCTTGTGACTTCCTTTCAAGGAAGTATTAGTAAGGTAGAAATTTGGCACTTCCTGGTATCACTGCATGGTGGATGTTTGCGTACGGAAATAAGGGCTATTTAAGACTTGCCAAAATGACGGTTCAGAGCGGAACACCACGATTAGAAGAGAACACCAGGAGTCACTTTAGAACAACATGGTAAAAATATTACAAAAATATTTTTCAAATGGAAATCTAAAAAGGTAACTTACGGCAATCGCAATACAGGTGAAAGCCTTTTTACGCACTATGCAAGCTTTAAGTGAGTAATGATTGCACCATTATGTACATCAAACACGAAGCTATCATAGCAGCTTCCCAAGAAAATAGACATTGTACCGACGTTGTGCAGTTTGAAACCTCAGAGCTTTTAGTGCGGAGAATCGTTTTAAAAGGTAATATTCACTGATGATAGTGCTACTTACTGTGTTCTTACTAGTAATATATATTGTATTCTATAACTTGATTTTCTCGTTCTTGTAGAAGCCGGGTCTGAAAACAGAGGGTAAATTATTGAACATTTACGTTTTTTTTTCTGAACAACCAAAATATATAAGGGAAAGACGAACCGCTCTTTGTTACTTCTGATGCGCGGCCTAGTTAAAAGAGAAGCCTCGCTCTGTGCATGTAGTTAGCACACACACTCCTCTCATTATCACAGGCTTTAAATCAATTTGCAGTGGGGCCATGTATGTTGAATGTCGGTAATACGGTGATTAATACTGATTTTGAAATCATCCAGTATGATTTCATGATTTTAATTGAGTAATTATTACAAAAAGAGCTCATATGTCATAAGTGGTTAGAATGATAAAATATGATTAGAAGCAGGCGTGATGAGCATAAGTAACACACATTAGGTTTGTCATCTGAGAATTAATCATGATATGAAGATATCGTTTCTGAAATAATCAAGTATAAGTCAAATTGGTTTAATATGCGATTCTGAATACATGATAATCTTTAATAACTAAACTGGGTGTATTTATCAGAAATCTTTTTCTAATGTCTACCCACCTACAGACTAGAGGAAGCGGCTTCATTGGCAATCTCATGTTGGCTGGCTCTTACTAAATGGAATTTGAGGTTCAATCTATTTAAAGCTTTACTCTTGCAAAAAGAATGTATACTTTGTTAAAAATTTGAAACAGTGGCCCCTAATTTGCATTTTGGAAGCGTTATAAACATTGTTAGGGGTAACAGTGTAAACTTTGGAGCTCTTCACAACAGCGCCATGCTATGGTTCTCCTTTCCTTGTTTGTATTCAAAGCTTTCAAAGCTTTAAGCTGTAGATTAGATCACTGAGAACCGAGGGGAGGAGGATGAGTGGAGGGGATCAAAAACTTGATGAGCATTGATGAGGTGAGTGTATACAAAGGTGTGGCTTGAAACACACTTGCTGGTAATATTCAGCTAGTGGGCTACAAATAGCCACCAGAGTGGGTAAAGTAAGAGGTCAATAGAATTAGAAAAAAGCAAAGTGATGGAAGCAGGCTTGCCTGGCAAGGTCTCCTTTATCTTACTGCTCACCTACATGTTTCCTTTGGTGGTAGCAGGCCACAGCTACATCTTGCTATCCATGGATCAGTCCTGTGCCAACACCTCACAAACACGCCATATGTGGGCAGAATGGGTCTTAGCAATGGCCCAGGGGGTTGGATGCCTGTGCCAGAGGACTAGCTTTCCAGTAGGGAGTCAGCCACTCGCTGCACCACAGCACTCCGGTGAAAAGGAAGAACCTGTCTTTGGAAGGGGAGACTATATACCTTTTATTAATAATAGCAGTTGGTGAGACCTCTCCTTGAGGGGTACAGTTAAACTCTGATCTGCTGACCATGTAAGTAACCACCAAACAGGCCTTATAGCCAGGTGCCCTAGGGATGAAAAAGTGCTCCTTGCCAGGCTGAGTGCGGAATTCTACTTGGTAGCACTCTAAGAGGTGGCCTTTTGGTTGTTCTCAGGGATCTATAACTTTCAGGGGAAACAAATTGGAACTTCTAGAGCCAAAATAAAAAAAATCAAGCTGGGAATGTTGCAACTAAAAGTTCTCACCTTTCATTCTTTCAGTAAGACAGCACAGATAACGCATGTAAAATGCTTGGCTGCATGGAAATGTGTTGAAAACTAAGCTAAATGACTACTGCAAATTACTTTTCCTTCCTGGTGACTACATAACAGCCTAGACATTCAAAATATGTCCAGGTCCAGTATAAAAAGAGTGATCTTTGATAATATGGGACCAAGGCCCTTCATGAAACTCAGATGTGAACAATATTTTGAGGAAACATGGCTGTAACACAATCAACAAAGCTCTTTCATAAAAAAAACGCCTTTGAAAAACTTCCAAAGAAAATAGCGGGGCCAGACCTTGCGGCATTTGACTCTACAGAGTTACATAAAAATTCAGTGAGATTCCACAGAGTTCTGTCAACAGGCAGAAATAGGCACATTGTGCTGTGATTTAACACCAGCAGCGTATTATCCGCTGAAAAATCAACGCTACAGCTCCATTACGTTTTCTACTCGAGCTGCAGCATTCTGACCACCCGCATTAGAAAATCTTGCCGGATGCCCTCCTAGCAACCGGAAATCGTGCTAGGGGATGCCAAATCTCTCTCGTGCTAGCCAACTTACTGTTCTGAAGCCATTCACAGGAAAAAATTCCAGCACACTGCAACTGGCGAAATTTCGCAAAAACTCTGCATTACATGAGTAACTTGGAGTCGCCAAAATTCTCCCAATTCCACAGGCGGAAAGTAATATTCCACTCACCCATAATAGAAATTCCACTTTTGGAAGAGAAGTCTGCTTTTGTGGATGGCCTAATGATTCCGATCACACCGGACTATAAGTTTCTGATGCACATTAAACACATGGCAGTGGACCAAATAGATCTCATTCATAGCATTGCATTTTGAGACTTGGTGAATGATGTCTCCTTTTTCATGTTAATTAATCATTTATTGTTTATTTGTGTATGGGGTTTTATTTGACACTGGTTGTCAGGTTGCAGTTCTACAGTACAGGTATCAATAAAGGGTAAATCGTTGACAAAGGGGTGTTACCATCCAGTGGGATGAAGAGAGGACCACCGATCCGCTTTCATTAAATTGAGGATAGATTTAGGCAAATAAATTTTCAGGCCACCCCCGATAAATGAAACCACTTTGTTATAGTTGTTATATTTTATTAGCACTTTCCAGTGCTTGCACCCTCCCTACATTTTGTTGCTGGTATACCTGAGTTACCATTCACATTTGTACTTGGCAATTATGTCTCGTTAGCTAAGACATTTAAAAAAAATTATGGAACAGTTTAAATGAAGTCATAAAAACTAGATAATGATGTAACCTCAAACCATGCTTTTTGGTATTGGCGGACCACTACTGGATATCCGCTAGACAAAAAGATTGGCACACAAGGAATCCATAGCAAAGAACACTGAAGTCAAGGGTGGAAAGAGCTTGCTCTATTGCTCTATGTAAAAATAGGATTCTGTACATTTCATAGAACAAAAATGGTCAATTGACTGTGGAACTTTAATGATGCTCTTATAAAGAATATTACACAGTCTAACATGGTTCTAAGTCATGCAAGTTATACTAAAGCACTCCAGATTAGCTCTATCTTTGCTTATCAACTGCAATCTAGCTGCAATTGGTCTTTCATCAATATGCTCCCTGAAATATGTCGATACTCTTCACAAAAGTAATTGACATTGGCTGGTGCGGGAAGCCCAGTTGCTTGGTGGGTCAAATTCTCCAACCACCTTGCAAAACTAGCTTCTTGTCACGAAAAAGTTACTCTTCTGGCCGGCCAGCCAGCCTCAAATACCCCGTGGTAGTGCAGAACCGAAACAGGAGACTAATCCAGATGATGCGCATTAAAGACCAGTCGTACTAACACAACACTCAAATCTAAATTTTTAAAAATCACTTGATTAAGCTCCAGAAACAATTTAGTAAAATTAAAAAGTCTTTTATGATTTAAATAAGACCAAAACAACAAACACTAAACCAGTCATTCCAACGATATAGAGCTTCAAAGTAACTGTTACGCTCACAATTGCTTCTGTATGGACAGTTAATAAAAGCTTCCAAGTGTTTCTGACAAATGGCATCTGAATGCCACTTTTCACTCCTGGAGGACAGCCCAACTCCCTGCTCCCGGCTCACTCTTGCCCTTGGTCAGGCCAGAGGTCTGGATGAGAGCCACTTGCTGTTGGAACTGGCTGTGTTTCGTTGAGTGAAGTGATGCCCCCAGCTAGGCACAACCTACTGCTGCCATCAAGGACAGGTGATTACACAACAGTACAAACCGTGCTCATCCTTGGGTAGCTTGGCACTGAGCAGTCAGGCTTATATCGGAGGCAATGTGTTAATCAAAGGCACAGCAGCCACACTCGGTAAATATACCGAGCGTTACACAGGATGTATATACATTTTATTATATATGTTTATATTCAACACACCTATTCAATCCTTAAAACATTACTTTTAGGCATAAAATATATTCAGAAATATTGCTAGCAATTCTAGGCCCCCTTGTATTGCTACAATCTCAACGGTACACAGTCAAAATATCGAGTTGATAATATCGAATTGCCATAATATCGAGTCCTAAAAGTCGAAGGTAAGAAATATCGACAACCAAAATATCGACGTTGAAAATATCGATTTATGTGTGTTAATAATATCGAAGACATTAATGTCAAAATAGGAAATATCGAAGCTCAAAATATCGATAGGCAAAAATATCGACATTTAAAAGTGATGTTTTAAAGTATGTTAAGTAATGATATAGTAAAATGTTGTCTATATATAATTTAATTTATAATTATAATTTAATTAATTTTAGTTAAAAGTTTAGGAGCGGGATGTAGAGTTTATAGGGGATAAGGGTGGGTAGTGTTTTAAAAAAGTATAGTGTAATTATAGAATATTAAATGTCAAATTTTTAACAAATTTTCAAAATTTTGAAAATTATAA
Organism: Lissotriton vulgaris; assembly: GCF_964263255.1. Lineage (NCBI taxonomy): Eukaryota > Metazoa > Chordata > Amphibia > Caudata > Salamandridae > Lissotriton > Lissotriton vulgaris. Next base: position 1,484,934,651 of record NC_141693.1, read on the forward strand.
TAAATATTCGTAATTTGCGAAATTGTATAGACATTTATTGATTAGTGTTTAATGTTTGGTATAGTATTTTTGTGTATTTAGTGAAAAGTATTGTAAATATAAATTTTGTATTAAATATTTAATAAATACATTAAGTTAAATTTTAGGAGCGGGATGTAGAGTTTATAGGGGATAAGGGTGGGTAGTGTTTTAAAAAAGTATAGTGTAATTATATAATATTAAATTTCGAATTTTTTAAAAAAATTTAAAATTAGAAATTTATAATAAATAATCGAAAATTGCGAAATTGTATAGAATATTGTTAATTATTGTTTAATGTTTGGTATAGTATTTTAGGGTATTTAGTAAAAAGTATTGTATATATAAATTTAGTATTACATCTTTAATACATAAATTACGTTATATTTTAGGAGCGGGATGTAGAGTTTATAGGGGATAAGGGTGGGTAGTGTTTTAAAAAATAGTAGTGTAAAAATAGAATTTAAAATTTCGCATTTCATATAAATGTAAAAAAAACGAAATTTTATAAATATTTTCGATTTTCGCCTAGTTGTTTTGAAAATAATTTTTGTTTGTAGAATGTTTGGTACAGTATTATTTGTTATATACAAAAATGGATTAGATATATAATTTCTGTATTAATTTATAGTTATATTATTTATGTAAAATTTTTAGGAGTGTCATGTAGAGTTAATAGGGGTTAAGGGTGGGTAGTTTATTAAACATTTAGAGTGTAAAAACATTTTTAACAAATTTCGCAATTATAAAATTTAAAAAAAAATGAGAAATTTAAAAAAAATTACGCATTGTGCGAAATTGGAAATAACAATAATGATTTATGTATAAAGTTTGATAGTGTGTCATTGGGTATATAGTGGGTATATTTATGAAAGTAATCTTGTGTTTATAAGGAAAAAAGGAAATATTTATTGTTCAATTTAAAGAATTTAGAAATAAAAATTTGTAATATAAATTTTGTACAATTAAAAAAAAAAATATTATAATACATTTTTACATTGTGTAACTGGGTATATAGTGGATAACAACGGATATTGTTTGAAATAGTATGTTAGTTCATACAACATATTACAAGTATATGAATTATGGAAAGTGTGTAGCACTTAACTGCATTAAGTGTTAATTGGATGCAATTACTCGAATTAAATGGTGATTGGAGTAGGAATAGTAAATTATTAAGGTTTAGTGTCCAGCACTTACTCTAACTAAATGGTGATTGGAGTAGGAATAGTAAATTTAATAGGGTCTGTGTCCAGCACTTACCCTAATTAAATGGTGATTGGAGTTGGAATAGTAAATTATTAAGGTTTAGTGTCCAGCACTTAACCTAATTAAATGGTGATTGGAGTTGGAATAGTAAATTATTAAGGTTTAGTGTCCAGCACTTACTCTAATTAAATGGTGATTGGAGTTGGAATAGTAAATTAAATAGGTTCTGTGTCCAGCACTTACCCTAATTAAATGGTGATTGGAGTTGGAATAGTAAATTATTAAGGTTTAGTGCCCAGCACTTACTCTAATTAAATGGTGATTGGAGTTGGAATAGTAAATTATTAAGGTTTAGTGTCCAGCACTTACCCAAATTAAATGGTGATTGGAGTTGGAATAGTAAATTAATTAGGTTCTGTGTCCAGCAATTACCCTAATTAAATGGTGATTGGAGTTGGAATAGTAAATTAAATATGTTCTGTGTCCAGCACTTACCCTAATTAAATGGTGATTGGAGTTGGAATAGTAAATGATTAAGGTTTAGTGTCCAGCACTTACTCTAATTAAATGGTGATTGGAGTTGGAATAGTACAATATTAAGGTTTAGTGTCCAGCACTTACTCAAATTAAATGGTGATTGGAGTTGGAATATTAAATTATTAAGATTTATTGTCCAGCACTTACTCTAATTAAATGGTGATTGGAGTTGGAATAGTAAATTTACTAGGTTCTGTGTCCAGCACTTACCCTAATTAAATGGTGATTGGAGTTGGAATAGTAAATGATTAAGGTTTAGTGTCCAGCACTTACTCTAATTAAATGGTGATTGGAGTTGGAATAGTACAATATTAAGGTTTAGTGTCCAGCACTTACTCAAATTAAATGGTGATTGGAGTTGGAATATTAAATTATTAAGATTTATTGTCCAGCACTTACTCTAATTAAATGGTGATTGGAGTTGGAATAGTAAATTTACTAGGTTCTGTGTCCAGCACTTACTCTAATTAAATGGTGATTGGAGTTGGAATAGTAAATTAAATAAGTTCTGTGTCCAGCACTTACACTAATTAAATGGTGATTGGAGTTGGAATAGTAAATTATTAATGTTTAGTGTCCAGCACTTACCCAAATTAAATGGTGATTGGAGTTGGAATAGTAAATTAAATAGGTTCTGTGTCCAGCACTTACACTAATTAAATGGTGATTGGAGTTGGAATAGTAAATTATTAAGGTTTACTGTCCAGCACTTACTCTAATTAAATGGTGATTGGAGTAGGAATAGTACATTTAATAGGGTCTGTGTCCAGCACTTACCCTAATTAAATGGTGATTGGAGTTGGAATAGTAAATTATTAAGGTTTAGTGTCCAGCACTTACCCTAATTAAATGGTGATTGGAGTTGGAATAGTAAATTATTAAGGTTTAGTGTCCAGCACTTACTCTAATTAAATGGTGATTGGAGTTGGAATAGTAAATTATTAATGTTTAGTGTCCAGCACTTACCCAAATTAAATGGTGATTGGAGTTGGAATAGTAAATTAAATAGGTTCTGTGTCCAGCACTTACACTAATTAAATTAGATGTCAGCCCCAGACATCACCATTGCCATCCCGGAAGGCCACAAGATCATCCGAAAAGACCGCACCCACCAAACAGGAGGAGGCATCGCTATCGTCCATAAGAATTCCATCCGCATCTCAACCAGCTCAGACGTCAACCTCGCTAGCGCCGAGCACCTTCACTTCCAGATCCACACCGACCCCAAGACCACACTCAGAGGCACTCTCCTCTACAGGCCACCGGGACCCCGTGCACAATTCAGTGATGACATCACTGACTTTATCACCCCACACGCCCTCCCCTCCGAGGACTACATTCTATTGGGAGACCTCAATTTTCACCTGGAAAAGAGCAACAACAACAACGCCACCACCCTTCTGGACAATCTTGCCAACCTCGGACTCAAACAACTTGTTAATACCCCCACTCACTATGCAGGTCACACACTCGACCCTATCTTCACTTCCAGCAAACATATTTCCTTCAGTCACACCACAGTTCTCCATTGGACGGACCACAGCTGCGTTCACTTTACCTACAAAAAGACCACAACCCACAACCATCCCCAACCCACTCTGCAAAGAAACTGGAACAAAATCACCATCGACCAGATCTCCTCATCGCTTCTTCAAAACCCCCCTGCCCACTCTTCGAACCCCAACCAAGCAGCCATTAACCTCACTCAATGGCTAACCAACAGCGCCGACAACCTAGCACCTTTGATAAAACGTCAAATCAAACTAGGCAGCAAAAACGCCCCCTGGTTCAATGATGATCTTAAGAAATCCAAGAAACTCTGTTGCTCCCTAGAGAAGGCCTGGAAAAAAGACCCAAACACCAGCACCAGGGACGCCTTCAATAACGCCACCCGCATACACCACCAACTGATCCGGACTGCCAAGAAAGCCGCATTCAAAGATCGACTAGACAACAACGCCCACAACAGCAAGGAATTATTCAACATCGTCAAAGAGTTCACCAACCCCACTGCCAACTCCAACGACATCACTCCCTCTCAAACCCTTTGCGACTCCCTAGCTTTGTTCTTCCAGGACAAAATCGCAGACATCCACAACAGCTTCGACAACCAACCCGGAGACCAACCCACACAACCTTCTGCCGTACCTTCACCCCTTTGAACATCCTTAATGACTGGAACCCAATCTCCACTGAGGACACCATCCGCCTGATGAACTCCATCCACTCAGGATCCCCCACAGACCCATGCCCCCACCACATCTTCAACAAAGCAGATTCCATCATAGCACCACACCTCCGAGACGTCATCAACTGCTCCCTCAACTCCGCCACCTTCCCTGAAAGCTGGAAACACGCCGAACTCAGCGCCCTTCTGAAAAAACCCACAGCTGACCCCACCGAACTCAAAAACTACCGCCCCATCTCACTCCTTCCATTCCCGTCCAAAGTCATCAAGAAAGCTGTCAACAACCAGCTCGCCGCCTTCCTCGAAACCAACAAATCCCTCGACTCCTCACAGTCCGGCTTCCGAGCCAAACACAGCACAGAGACCGCACTCATCGCAGCAACAGACGACATTCGAACTCTACTGGACAACGGAGACACAGTCGTCCTCATCCTCCTCGACCTCTCCGCAGCCTTCGACACAGTCTGTCATAGCACCCTGTTACAACGCCTCAGAAACATCGGAATCCAAGGAAAAGCACTGGAATGGATCACCTCGTTCCTTGCCGGAATAACTCAGAGAGTCCGCCTCCCACCATTCAAGTCAGAGGCCACTGAAGTCATCTGCGGCGTGCCACAAGGATCTTCACTCAGCCCCACCCTCTTCAACGTATACATGAGCCCCCTCGCGGCCATAGCACGCCAACACAACCTCAACATCATCTCCTACACTGATGATACTCAACTGATCCTCTCACTCACCAAAGACCCTAACACCGCCAAAACCAACCTACATGAAGGAATGAAAGAAGTTGCCGAGTGGATAAAGCACAGCCGTCTGAAACTGAACTCAGACAAAACAGAAGTCCTTATCTTAGGTACCTCCCCCTCCACCTGGGACGACTCTTGGTGGCCAGAGGCCCTTGGAAAAGCACCCATCCCGACGGACCACGCACGGAACCTGGGCGTCATCCTGGACTCCTCACTCTCGATGACCAGACAAGTCAACGCCGTCTCATCATCTTGCTTCAACATTCTTCGCATGCTCCAAAAAACATTCAGCTGGATCCCCACCGAAACTAGAAAAACGGTCACCCACGCACTGGTTACAAGCCGCCTGGACTACGGACACACCCTATACGCCGGTACCACCGCAAAACTTCAGAAAAAACTCCAACGCATTCAGAACGCATCAGCCAGACTCATACTAGACATCCCGCTCAAAGACCACATTTCTGGTCACCTGAAAAACCTCCACTGGCTCCCCGTCAATAAGAGGATAACATTCCGCCTCCTAACCCACGCACACAAAGCACTTTACGAACTTGGACCCGAATGCCTCAACACACGACTTTCCTTCTACACCCCCTCCCGCCAGCTACGCTCTTCCAACCAAGCCCTTGCTGCTGTACCTCGCATCAACAAAACCACCATGGGAGGAGAATCCTTCTCCTACTTGGCAGCTAAAACCTGGAACTCACTTCCAACTCACCTTTGCCTCACTCAGAACCACCTAGCATTCAGAAAGCAACTTAAAACTTGGATATTCAGCAAGTAATTCCCCACCCTTCTTCAAGCGCCTTGAGACCCTCTGGGTATGTAGCGCGCTATATAAATTAATTGAATTGAATTGAATTGAATTGATTGGAGTTGGAATAGTAAATTATTAAGGTTTAGTGTCCAGCACTTACTCTAATTAAATGGTGATTGGAGTAGGAATAGTAAATTTAATAGGGTCTGTGTCCAGCACTTACCCTAATTAAATGGTGATTGGAGTTGGAATAGTAAATTATTAAGGTTTAGTGTCCAGCACTTACCCTAATTAAATGGTGATTGGAGTTGGAATAGTAAATTATTAAGGTTTAGTGTCCAGCACTTACTCTAATTAAATGGTGATTGGAGTTGGAATAGTAAATTATTAAGGTTTAGTGTCCAGCACTTACCCAAATTAAATGGTGATTGGAGTTGGAATAGTAAATTAAATAGGTTCTGTGTCCAGCACTTACCCTAATTAAATGGTGATTGGAGTTGGAATAGTAAATTAAATAGGTTCTGTGTCCAGCACTTACCCTAATTAAATGGTGATTGGAGTTGGAAAAGTAAATGATTAAGGTTTAGTGTCCAGCACTTACTCTAATTAAATGGTGATTGGAGTTGGAATAGTAAATTATTAAGGTTTAGTGTCCAGCACTTACTCAAATTAAATGGTGATTGGAGTTGGAATATTAAATTATTAAGATTTAGTGTCCAGCACTTACTCTAATGCAATGTTGATTGGAGTTGGAATAGTAAATTTACTAGGTTCTGTGTCCAGCACTTACTCTAATTAAATGGTGATTGGAGTTGGAATAGTAAATTAAATAAGTTCTGTGTCCAGCACTTACACTAATTAAATGGTGATTGGAGTTGGAATAGTAAATTATTAATGTTTAGTGTCCAGCACTTACCCAAATTAAATGGTGATTGGAGTTGGAATAGTAAATTAAATAGGTTCTGTGTCCAGCAGTTACACTAATCAAATGGTGATTGGAGTTGGAATAGTAAATTATTAAGGTTTAGTGTCCAGCACTTACTCTAATTAAATGGTGATTGGAGTAGGAATAGTAAATTTAATAGGTTCTGTGTCCAGCACTTACCCTAATTAAATGGTGATTGGAGTTGGAATAGTAAATTATTAAGGTTTAGTGTCCAGCACTTACTCTAATTAAATGGTGATTGGAGTTGGAATAGTAAATTTGATAGGTTCTGTGTGCAGCACTTACCCTAATTAAATGGTGATTGGAGTTGGAATAGTAAATTATTAAGGTTTAGTGTCCAGCACTTACCCAAATTAAATGGTGATTGGAGTTGGAATAGTAAATTAAATAGGTTCTGTGTCCAGCACTTACCCTAATTAAATGGTGATTGGAGTTGGAATAGTAAATTAAATAGGTTCTGTGTCCAGCACTTACCCTAATTAAATGGTGATTGGAGTTGGAATAGTAAATTAAATAAGTTCTGTGTGCAGCACTTACCCTAATTAACTGGTGATTGGAGTTGGAATAGTAAATTATTAAGGTTTAGTGTCCAGCACTTACCCAAATTAAATGGTGATTGGAGTTGGAATAGTAAATTAAATAGGTTCTGTGTCCAGCACTTACCCTAATTAAATGGTGATTGGAGTTGGAATAGTAAATTAAATAGGTTCTGTGTCCAGCAGTTACCCTAATTAAATGGTGATTGGAGTTGGAATAGTAAATTATTAAGGTTTAGTGTCCAGCACTTACCCAAATTAAATGGTGATTGGAGTTGGAATAGTAAATAAAATAGGTTCTGTGTCCAGCACTTACCCTAATTAAATGGTGATTGGAGTTGGAATAGTAAATTAAATAGGTTCTGTGTCCAGCACTTACCCTAATTAAATGGTGATTGGAGTTGGAATAGTAAATTAAATAAGTTCTGTGTCCAGCACTTACACTAATTAAATGGTGATTGGAGTTGGAATAGTAAATATTAAGGTTTAGTGTCCAGCACTTACCCAAATTAAATGGTGATTGGAGTTGGAATAGTAAATTAAATAGGTTCTGTGTCCAGCACTTACCCTAATTAAATGGTGATTGGAGTTGGAATAGTAAATTAAATAGGTTCTGTGTCCAGCACTTACCCTAATTAAATGGTGATTGGAGTTGGAATAGTAAATTAAATAAGTTTTGTGTCCAGCACTTACCCTAATTAAATGGTGATTGGAGTTGGAATAGTAAATTATTAAGGTTTAGTGTCCAGCACTTACCCAAATTAAATGGTGATTGGAGTTGGAATAGTAAATTAAATAGGTTCTGTGTCCAGCACTTACCCTAATTAAATGGTGATTGGAGTTGGAATAGTAAATTAAATAGGTTCTGTGTCCAGCACTTACCCTAATTAAATGGTGATTGGAGTTGGAATAGTAAATTATTAAGGTTTAGTGTCCAGCACGTACTCTAATTAAATGGTGATTGGAGTTGGAATAGTAAATTATTAAGGTTTAGTGTCCAGGACTTACCCAAATTAAATGGTGATTGGAGTAGGAATAGTAAATTAAATAAGTTCTGTGTTCTTCACCTATTTACATTAAATGTAGATGGGTGTATGAATAATAACTTATATAGGTTCAGTGTTTAGTATGTACTCTAATTACATGTGGTATATTGAAATAGATAGAACATTACATTTATAAAGCATTTGAAAAAGAAATAGAAATGATTTTGCAATAGCTATAAGAAAATAATTACACAATTTTTTTTTAAAACAAATTTATTTTTTAAACATTTGAAAATAACGACAAGATATAATTTTTATAAAGCAATGTTTAGTATAATTAATACAAAATATAAGGAAAATGTAGTTTGAAAAATCACATTTTTGAGTAGTTGTTTCGAAAAGTACTTTTAAAGTACAGAGAAAAAAAGGTTAGTTAACATTATGCAACGTATGATACTATACATACATATTAAAATTATGATTTCTTAATAAAACATTAAACATGTGTCATGAAAAAAATTATTCACATATTTAAATAAAATACAGTGCTCTACAGATGATGATATAAACAAATGAACATCTTTAAAGGTATAATAAAATATTAAGAATCTTGATCAGAACATTTAGATCATAATCAGGGATTTTTTTAAGTATACAATATTTTTATGTATAATTATTATTATTAATAAATAAGTTTTAATATTAATAATTTACACATATTAGTCATATTGTAAAAAAGTTATACATCACAAACAAATACTATATTACACATTTTTCAATACACTTATTTAAATAAATATTACATTAAATATTAAAATATTTTAATATTTAATGTAATAAATATTAAAAGTTTGTAAAATATACAATAATATTTTGAAAAATAACATATATATCTCAAAATGTAGCATACAATTTTCTGGACATTATACATAATTTATAAACATATAAAATAAATTAATGGACATTTATAGTAGTAATTTTCACAGTTAGATATAATTCGGGTCTTTTATTTTGTAACCGCTCTTAGTCTTTTTGCGTTATTTCGGGAAAGGGAAAGTCGCGGTTGGAAGCAGGGTCACGTCTGAGTAGGTAAGATTCTAGTTTTATATTTTTAAAGTATTTTAACTAAAAATTAAAGGTAGTACTTTGTTATTTAGGGGTTGGTGATTAAAGTATGACTATTTAGATATTATGGAGTGCACTCAATACGTATTTCCGTTATCGAGGCTTTGTGGTATTTCAAGTAGTTGGAGTTAGTGAGTCTGTTGTATGATTTAATTTTAAATAAAAAAATTAGGGATGTTATGTTTATATTATATGCTATATTCGTTAGTGTTATGTCGGTGGGATTGTTTAACGTTTTTATTTTTTCCTATTTTGAAACAGCTATTTCCGTTTCCGATTACTGATTTTTTTTAGCAAAGGAAGTGTGTTTCAGTTGTTAGAACTGAGATGTATAACATACTCCCTTTATTTTTTGAGTTCCCTGAAACCTTTCTCACATTTTTAAGATTATAGTCGTCATTTTCAATGGCATTTCAAGAGTCGCTTTATTTGGATGATGGATACATTTAGCACAGTTAATTGCAAAATATTTAGTGCTTTGTTTAATTAGGTTTTTGAGATTTACACACTATATTGTTGGTAAAGGATTAATCGTTATGATGCTGTATTTAAAGGTAAGTTATTCACTTATATTATTTTTTTTGGATGGGAACAGTATTTAAACCAAATATATTTGATATAATGACATACTTATTTAGTCTATTTATAAATGAGATTAGAAATAAATTAGACTAAATAATTAATGAATTGTTATATTATAATATGTGTGGTGTCATATTTAAGGATATTGACGGATGTTGACCCATTTATTTACTTATTACAATTAGTTTAATGTTTTGGCTATCATTTTTAGATATTCGAGTCCTCTTGTTGTAGGATAGAGTTGGACTTGCTGTTGAAGATATAGATACATTTGAGCAGTTTGTCTAGAGAGTTTTGGTTTTAGTTGTATGACAGATTGCTCCATTCCTAGTTCCTGAAAGCTTTGTTCTTTTTGGATAGCTGTGAGTAGTTTGTGTAATGTGGGTGTTGTACGTCCAGTAGAAGAGAGGAAGGCATTGTGCCAACCTTCAACAGCATTGTTTGTTTTAGCCTCTTGGTTCAGCGTTGGTAGATATACATTCCACCAGGGAATTAAAAATTTAGGCTGGCGTCTGTGGCCTGACCTATGTAGTCTCCCTACCCAGTTGTCCTCAAAGTAATCTAAAAGTGGGGCAAGTCTTTGCTCATTTTGGGTGTAGAAAGGACTTTCAATTAATAGATTGTAATGTTCGGCCACGTCAGTTATTGGTACATATGCTAGAGCAATGAGATGTTCAATTTGGTATGCAAAGGTTATATTTGTTGCATACTCAACACTAAGGGCAGATTTTTGTAAATGTCTCCAGAGACATTGATTGAAATGAAAATAACATCCTTGAATGGATGTGTGTGGGTAAGTTTTCAAAATAGAATTAATCATAGCTTGTTCGAAGTCTATGATTATTTTCAATGGGAAGTAGTCAGATGGTTGTTCTTTTATTTTTTGCAAAATTTCTGTATAAGTTGTGGCTTGTTTGTTCGGTAACAAACAGTATATGAATGGGATACAGGTATTATGATATTGCCCATGAATTGTGTACAATTGGTAGAAAGGTTTTGGGCATATTGAAAAAGTTCCATCCATCATCCAAGTAGCACTTTCTTTTAATTTTTTTATGTTGTTATTTGTCGCAAACATGATTATTCTTTTGTCTTTGCTATGATTATCATAAAAGATAAATGGTTCGTCATTATGAGTGATTACAAGGTCAGGTGGAATAATGACTTCCTCAAAAGTTCTAGGAATTGGTATATTGGGTCTACTTGCTTTTTTTGTCCTAGCTATTGTTCTTTAATTGAAGCAATTGATGGTAACTGACCTCTTGCTTCTCTGGGTACCTTAGGTAGTAATTCTTTCAGAATTACGCTGCTTGGTAGGTCAGATGTGCTACTTAATTCTTTGATATTCTCGAGAGTGGATCTAACTTCGATTTCCGAGATGTTTGGTGGATGGTTATGTTCAGTAGTATTAATAACACTTGTTTCCCTGGTTGTAGCACGCCCATAGCATTTATTCGAGTAATATTTAGTACATTTCCAGTTAACTTTAAGGTCTTTTTGTTTCTCCTGAGTATAAGTGTAGCCCATATAGCATAATAAAAATGTTCCTTTCTGAGATGTAATAAATCTTGCATCTTCAGTCATTCTTGAGTTCTGTTATCTAGAAAAGTTATTATAAAAATATTATGAAAATGTGTAATTTATAAAACATTTTAAATTAAGCATGTACTATTAGTAGTTTCTTACTTACCAACAGTAAAGTTGTATGTTTAGAAAGTAGGTGTAGTTTCAGTCAGATGTTGTTGTCCTATTGGTAGGTCTGTTGAAAAAAAGAGAAGTCTGGTATAGGATATGTTTAAATGTATATTTTTGTTACACATTTGCTAGTCTCTAAAGTGACAAATAAATAAGTTACTTTATCGGGATTTCAAAAGAGAAATTTGCAAGACAATACTAACTGAAGTATGAAAAAAGTCAACTATTGTCATTGTATATTCTATAGAGCTTATAATGACTTGTTATGTTTCACTTTTGTACTTACCAAGAGATTTTGAGTAGTTGCAGAATGTCTGTTCTTGGATGCGAATTATCTGTTTTCAGTTCTTTTGAGGTCTGTTTAGAGAGAAAGTTTTAGAAAATTACCAATGTGTTTATATGTTGGAAAAAGAATAGACACTTTTTATAAAGCATTGTTACTTATTTGGTGAAAAGAACCTGGGATCACACATGTATTATGAGTTAAAGCAGAAGAAACATATTAGAGAACATGAATAGACAGTTTTTTATAAAGCATTGTTACTTATTTGGATGAAAATAACCTGGGATCACAATATGTATTATGAGTTAAAGCAGAATAAACACATTAGAGAACATGAGTTTAGTACACTACTTGTCTAATTAATTTAAGAAAAAAAAATTATGTAGATACCTTTTTTATAGTCAAAGTGTCGAATATCTTGAAGTAAAAGTAAAACTTTATTTTTTTGTAGAGTCTGTTTTAAGAAAAAGTACATAGAGAAACAACATTTTAGTGGTATATAAGTAATAGTTAACAAAACATTAGAAATTATTAACTGAGCTATATGAATACTTACTTGTAGTAATTGGTAGTATTTTCTTGCACAGAAGAATATAGATGTTGCTCCCAAAACTGGCAGTATGTGGTCACGTAGAATCTTCCCTGCAGGTTGTATGGATGTTTGTGACTGGTTTATATAGGGTATGTGTAATTAAGTTTGCTATCTGATTGGTCACATATGTTAAGAGTTACTATTGGTTAGTTTGAATTTTTTTAAGTTAAAAAATTAACTTATATGTGACTTAATTGTTTATATAGAGGAAGAGAAAAGATGTATGTATGTATTAAAAAACCGTTGTAATAAATATAGCATTTTTATACTTAGTACAGTCTATAAAAAATGTATGTTTACAATGAGTGTATAAAAAAATATAGTTAGTAAGAAACAAAATAAATGTAAGTAAATGAAAATGTTATTTAATAATAGTAAGATAAATTAGTGAAGTATTTAAAAATGTGTGTATTACTAAGAGTGTAGATGTTTTGGGGTTATATATCAAAAAAAGAGTATTTTTAAGCTATCGATATTTTTAGATAGACGAAATTAGTGTTATCGATATTTTAGTTTTCCATATTTTTGTAGCGTGCTATATGTAGTATTGAGTGTCGATATTATGGTAGTCGAAAATAATGATAACGATATTTGTGTAGTCAATATTTTTGTGCATCGATATTGTGTGATCGATATTTTTGTAATTTTCATGTAAAGTATAGGGAGTCGATATTAGTGATATCGATATTTGAGACTCGATGTTATTGTAGGTCGATTTTTGTGAAATCGAAATTCTGTCAGTGATTCAATATCAACAGTACACACACTGTAGACAATTCCTTATCTAACCCCTCCCCCTCCAATTGAGAAAGAGAGAGCACCCTTACGTGGTGCATGATATTAACAATATGTACATACATGAAAGTAGAACACTTTTTAGCACCACCATGGCACTGTCGGCCAGTGTCGTGAATCACAGGCAGTCTGCATATGATCACGCCACCTCGCACACACTCACTCCACAACGCTACGCAGTACGACAGGTATCAGCAAATCGGAACGGGACGCTCTTACACACAAATGCACTCAGCACTCTAATGCAGTGCCATTGGTACCCAGCAGGTAAATAGTTCACTGTCTGCAGACTCCATGGCCCGAATCTCCCTCCACTCTCTAGTTCACCCCAATTACCCTATACCCACAGATCGAAGATAACCAACCCCACCTCCTGAACTCTGGGCCTCACGCTTCCGAAGTCAAACTTAGTCTGGGTCTTCAGGAAGCGGGTGGGAATATGCAGCAGTTTTAATTAGGAGGTAGACGTAAACAAGGGAAAGTTAGCAGCCACTCGGGAAGTTCACCCACAGGTCTCATTGCAAAAAGGAGTCATGCAGTTTCTTGACCCGCATTCAAACTTTCTTGGAAGCATTCCTTCAACCTAGTCAATCTCTCTCACTACTACCTGGTGCCAAGATGTCTTTGGGAGGGGCCAGGTGAGGAGAGGACATTTGGTCCGCCACAATGAGGGCCAAAAAGGAAACAACCAATGAACGGGGAATAACACAGGGAAGCCTCTCGATAGGATGAAGCACCCAAATCGGTACACGATGATCCGGGTCATTCCCAGGCAATATGGGTGCAGCACCTGAGGCACGTTGGTATGAGTCGCACCAGACACTTCCTTTTTCAAACATAAGTTGCATATTCTGAACCTCCCTGGAAAGAAGGCACAGTGATCGGTGCACATTGAGGTGGGTTGCACCAGGAAATTCTCGTCACAAACAGTGAAGAGATGCAATTCTGTACCTCCCTGGAAATAAGGCACAATGTACGTGCACAAGGGATACAGGTTGCACCAGACCAGTCCGGTCACACACACAGGCGCAAATTCAGTAGAGCCACATGAGGTAAAATGAGGCACTACTACGGGTATACCCCCAACTCCAAGGGTTGCACCCTGTGAATCGGACAGCACACGCAATGAGCATGCAGTCAGCGTGTCGCATGAGATAGATACACACGATCAACCAAAAAGGCCACGCAGGGTCCTGTAACCGGTGAATCCGCTCACCACCAGCTAGACGGCTATGAGTGTCAGGGTCCCCGCAGTACAGGAGCCATGCCTTAGATGCGGGCAGGATTTCTGGGGCTCCGCATTTGGCAATCCAGTCTCCAGACACAAGGGTTAATTGCACGCTCACACCACTGTACCAGTTGGGATTCAGTGGCCACGGCCAGCCACTATTCAGGCATTTATCCCCCATGTGCACAACAGAGTCCTCTGGTAATGTGCACCACACAGTCTAGGTTCTATGGCCCCACGGTCCAACACGTGTATCTCACCTCTTGCCGACGGATGGCACTCGTAGTTATACTGTTGTGTGTCTTTGAAGTTCGGGTGTTTTGAGGGGTTTCACTTTGAACCACAGATATTGCCCCTAAATTGTAGGCCTGCCTGCCATGGGGCCATGGAATGCAGATCTTAATATTTAGTAGGGCCATGGTCCACCTCTTAGAGGCTAAGTGTCATAACCTCTCTCTTCAATCTATCCCAGGCAGCCCTCAAATGGCAGAGGTCTGCTGTTTCTGTGGAATGCCCATGATTTATGGCTGTCACTTGAGGTAGGCACAGATGTGCTCCCCTTGGCCCTTGGCATTCACTGAAACCAGGCACCATAGTGCCCAATACTCCCGGGGAATAGAAATGTCCATATTCTATAAGTGGCATTTCTAAACAAGGCATGCCAAAACCCCCTTTACCAATGGAAAGGGTTTGGCACTGCGAATCAATTGATATGAAACATCATGAGGCTGCTCCACTGCAATCCACAATTGCAGTCCAAAAGAAAGTCAACCACTTTCCTATGTTAACTTATGGGAAGAGCAGGCCTCACAGGTAGTGAAGAAAAACACACATAGGTATCCCTCACTACCTGAGTGCATGTGCTCTAGTGCACACACCGACCTGCGATGGTTGGTGGGACACTTATTTCCCAGTACCAGGGGTGCAACTGCACCCGGCTGAGTCTACACAGCAGACTGGACGCAGGTCTAACTAATATGTGTGTCTGTGCGCAAGCACAAGCCTGCGTTGGCGGGCAACACACACAATCTCGGGCACCCCGGTCTGTGCTGGCAGACCAGCCCATGTTTCAGAACATCATGACAGTGCCTCTTCCTAATCTGTGTAGGAGGAGAGAGAGAGAAGGAGAGTGTGTGTGTGTGTGTGTGTGCGCACGCGCACATGCAATCCACTGTGATACCTCAGACAGCATCAATCTCTCTGTAGATAAAGTCATTTGTCAACATAGCTTGTTGGCAGTCTTGGATGACTGAACACAAATCGAATGTTTAAGCAGTTTTAACCTCCCTTTCACATTCTTGTACTGGTATAATACACATTTTTGGCTAATATGGGAAGCTAACAGCATTAGATAGGAGGGCACATCTCCGTAGAATGATTATTATATTAATGGGACGGATTCAACACAAACTCCGAAGAGCTTCTATACTTTTAATTTGATGGCCCTAGTATTTCTCAGCCAGACTACTGTACATTTAATGGGGTAGTACAGGTATCCTGATCATACTGGGAACTGCACTAATCATCTTTGTATGAGCAGGTTTGGATTCATGAAAGGCACCCTTCCACCCAACTAAGAACAATTAAGCTGATTGGTGTTTTAAAAAGCAAGGTGTCTTTGTTTTGTCCAGAGGAGGCCATGACCAACTTGGGCTGAAATACATCGACTAATATTGTTGGAGAAGTTCTCTATCCCCATATGAGATAGAAGTAGTTAGGATTACGCCCTATGAACTGTTATGCTGCAATTGATTAAACGGTCCCTTATTGTTGGCCTTGAT
Organism: Lissotriton vulgaris; assembly: GCF_964263255.1. Taxonomy (NCBI): domain Eukaryota; kingdom Metazoa; phylum Chordata; class Amphibia; order Caudata; family Salamandridae; genus Lissotriton; species Lissotriton vulgaris. The sequence goes on from NC_141693.1 coordinate 1,484,950,661, forward strand.
GCTGGAATATTGGGACTACCTCTTGCTGGATTTTTAATTCTGAAGTTCCAAGTATAAACACTATTGCATATAAATGGATGGAAGGATACTAACATGTTTTTGCTATGAATGGTGTATATGTGCACTAAATTTGAAATATGAAATCTTTGTAACTTCTCTACCCAGTTGATGCAATAGGATATGTAGAAATGATTATGCATATTATGTGAATTTAATGAAAAAATATAATATTTTTTCAATAGCAAGCTTTGCCACTATTGTAGTAGCAATTAAGCGATTTGATAAGCAACCTCTATGGGGAAGAAATTTCTTTCACAGGTGGTTGCCTGTGAGCCCCACTTGCACTTGTTTTCGGGGACGGTGACTGTTCATTCCCAAAGGCAACCATCCCAATTAAGCAGCAGTTACACTTGGGGGAGACAGTTAGACCTCGTCCACTCCCCGAGCCTGCCAGTGGTTTCCGTGACCAAACTGCCTGCCCAAGATCACGTTGGTGTGTTTTTTTTAAAGGCACCACATCACAGGTGGCCTTAGACCCCACTGCTGCCAAATCATTAAAAGTAATATTGGGGCAGGGCTGCATTGGAGCATACAGGTGCACTCCAGCAGCTGGCACGCGCCTGGGTGACCGTGTTTGGCGCGGCTCGTACTTGGTTAATCCTCGTAGTCCCTGGGGCAGTGTCCGAGTGCCCCAAACCCACCGCCATGCCTCCCCAGAAAAGGACCTTATTGGGAAGAGAGGGATTCTGGCCTGTTGTAATGAAAAGAGAAGACACGCAAAACCTACCTTTGTTCGTCTTTCGCAGGGCCACTGATGGAAATGAGGGGAAGGGGTGAGTTGTTTGAAGGCCTCAAATGATCCCTGTCCCTGTTTTTGCTGTATTTAGCCACAATCAGTGCTACTTGGAACATGTCCAGGGACAGGTGACGGCCACCACCCTATGCACATGGCTCACCTCCAGGGCCCGTGGCAGTCAAATTCGCTGCAGCTTCTGACCTCTAACAAAGGGACCTTGCAGTCCTTTGAGATTGCTACTCTCCCGACCCTTGCCATCTCCTCTGGGCCTAGGTAGTCAATGACACTGTATTGCATTGCTACCCAAAACATTTTTCCATGGGCCAAAAAGTTTTGTCTGTTGTTTGAACGAGTAACGCACCAATGCCAGTAGGGTGATGGTTCGGATGGGCCAAGGGGCTGGGAAGGGGATGTAAGGTGGGTGTATGGGAAGTAAAGTAGTTACGTCTAGTGGCTGAATTGAATTGCATAAAGTGGAGCCACAAAACATGGGATCAACCCCAGCTTCCCCACTTGACCAAAATGTGGGATCCTATGAAATTGTTTTATTTCAATTTGCCCTCCATTTTCTCCAATATCAATTATAAGAGAACCTCGAAATGCATGACTTCAGGATTTGCACTGTACAAAGACTTCCCCTATGTTTGACTCAATAAACTATAATGTTGTTTATGTATAATAGCAACCCAGGCCACCCACATTGTGCTCATAACAACTGACTTTTATTCCACTATTGGCATTGTTGTCAGGGTGGGGGAGAAGATAAATATTTCTAGATTCATGTTTGAAAACTATAATTTTTTTTAAATGCTTCTCTATGAACTGATATAATCTGATTCACTTAGGTGAAATGGTTCTGCATGTTAATGAAGTACACATTTTGAATTTTGAAGAGACTTTTGTTTATTTTTTTTCTCGTTTTCTGCATGATGTCTTTAAAAATGTAGTTGTTCCTTAAGGTAAGCTGTGCAGGATGCCCTACATACCTCCTTTCTTTAACTGCAATTAACCTTTAAATAAATGCCTGCCTGTTTATTTAAAATCTTTTCAATGTTAATGCTCATTAGAGTAAACAGCAGCCCAGTGCTGCTGTTGAGCAGGGAGCCACATGTAAAGGTCAAGAGGGCCATACTTTGAGTATAACTCCTGGTTTGCGTGGCATTGTCGCAGTTATATAACGCACTGAAGCATTTGCCTACTTGGGCAGAAAGCTGTGCTGTCTAGGTTGTGTCTTTGAAAGGGTGTTGCCTTTTTATTTTGATCCTTTGGTGGGTTGTGTTTCCATGTCGTTCGTGATGACCATCAGAATTATCTGTGTGTGTTAGGGGATACAATGCTTAGTATTGGAGTGGGAGAGGAGGCGTTAAAGTGAGACATACAGGTTATGGTTTTCAGTGGGCTGACAGCTTTTAGTTGCTCTGTAAAACCCTTTGTTATATTTCTTACAACCTGATATTTTCTTTTAAGTTTTTGGTCCTGAGCAGGCATGGCTGGAGAGAAATGGTGAAAGAGATCAGCTGAGACGTGAATAATGTTGTTACACGTTTAAAATACATATGTAAACTTAATTTACATTAATATTTAACAAAAATATTTTGCTAATTTATAACGTTTAATAAACTTTTTAAAATGTTCTCTATGCTTTACCATAGCAAGCTCTCCACATCGGCTGTGGAGTCTCCCTAGGGTAAAATATAAGGAAAAGTAGAAAAGTTTGTTTAACTCGAAAAAATGAATAAGAAAAATATTTTATGTTAAATAATAATGCAAATTAATGAGGTAGCATCATCACGTCTCTGCAGGGCAGCAGTGCTTTCAGTGGGTGAGTACCAGTACTTCTCTGCTGGGTTCCTATAATATGAATGTGAAAGGACCACCGTCCATTAGTACCTCCATTTGGTGACAGTTGAGGTGGACAGCTCAAGGATTGACTACGCATAGTCTGAACTCCCCTTCCATCCATCATGTCAAGTATGATAGACACCGGTGAGAATGTAAAAAAATTTGCACTGCAGCCCATGACTTCTTGTTATAACCCTGGCTCTTTTCATAAACTCTCCCACAGCTTAGAACTTAGTGTCTGGCACTGTCTGGGTCAATGCAGCCTTTTAGTAGCACCAGCCTATCAGGAAATTCCTTACAGGAACTATACAGTATGGGAGAAACACATTGGACCAGATGTACGACTCACCAATTTGCGACTCGCAAATTGGGATGCACAACAGTGTCTCAGACACTGTTTGCGATTCATAATGGGGCCGCAAATTGCATGCCTCATTAATATTAATGAGGCAGGCGCTATTAGCGTACGCATTAGGAATAGCTAGCACTCACAGGGATGGTGGCCTGCTGGGGTCAGCAGACCACCATGTCTGTGACTGCCTTTTTAATAAACAGTTTTTTTGTTTTTAAATGTAGACCGTTTTCCTTAAATCCCTCATTGTGTGGGAAACGCCACAGCCTCACATAAGTCCGGTGTCCCTGCTTTTAGGATAGTCATTTCAGTATCCAGGAGGACTGGGGCATAGTTAGTCACAAACAGGACTGAGCATGCCTCGCATTGGACTGACACGGCTTCAAACGTACAGCCGCTGTGGATGAACTAGCCTGGTTCGTGGGTTTAGTGTGCCTGATGCAGAGATCTGGATTTGGAGTCAGATAGATGTACAATGGATTTTGCATGTGCAAATGGGTGCTAGACCCGTTTGCGCATGCCAAAAACCTGTGGGCCATGTAGTAACCCTATTTTGTGAGTCACTAATTAAATAGCGACTCGCAAAATAGGGTTAACAGCTCGCTACTAGGAAGGGGCGGTTCCGAAGTCGTTTCCTCTTAATAGCAAGTCTGAACCCTAAGTAAGAATGTTTTGCGACCACAATTGTGGGCGCAAAACACTCGCAGTTTACCACCCTCTTCAAAAGGGTGGTAAACCATTCACAAACAGGAAGCGGACCCCTTCCCCTTTGTGAATGGTTGTGCAAACATTTCTTCAGAGCAGGCAGTGGTCCCAGGGACCAGTACCTGCCCTTAAAAAATGAAACAAAAACGTTTCATATTTTTTTTAATGCATCCCATTTTCCTTTAAGGAAAACGGACTGCATTAAAAAAAAACTGCTTTATTTAAAAGCAGTCACAGACATGTAGGTCTGCTGTCCCCAACAGCCACCATCCCTGAGAGTGCCAGCCATTTCCAATGGGGTCGCAAATTGCGACAGCCTCATTAATATGCAAGAGGCATGCAATTTGCCACCCCATTGGGAATCGCAAACAGTGTCTCAGATACTCTTGTACATTGGCAATTGCGACTTGCAAATTGCGACTTGCAATTTCACGCAATTTGCGAGTCGCAATTGCCAATGGTCGTACATCTGGCCCATAATCTTTTAAACCTATGTTCCAATGCTGGTGAGGTAGTTAGGAAGGTCAATATATCTGCACCAGAGATGTGCATAAAAACAGCATCTGACAAATTTGAATCGCAGGGGACCTGACATAACCTTCCACTTTTCAACAGAGCTGCAGTACTTTTAATTGGACTTGTCTGCTAAAGGGGCCGCCCCACACTTCTCAGCAATACTCCTACTTGTTGATGGAAAAACCTAGATATCCGTGCATGTATGCACTTCTGAAGATACATAAGAGCATGGCCGCCCCACCCGGTAGACCGATCATCTCTGGGATTGGGGGACCCACTGAGGGAATTGAGGAGTTTGTAGACACCTTCCTGCAGACATATGCCGTTAACCTCCCATTATATAAAAGAGATAGAAAAGATGTGTTGAATATCCTTCATGATCTAACTTGTGACCCCAGTATGAGATTTATGACCGTGGACGTGGTCTCCTTATACACGAATATCTCCCATGACTGTGGAATTCTGGCTCTCAAACACTTTTTATATAGACGACCTGTGGAGTTGTTGGAGCACTCTGAGATGCTCATCGAAATGTCACTCTTGATCCTTAAACACAATGCTTTCCTCTTTATTAACAAGTGGTACCTGCAGACTTGCGGAACCCTGATGAGTTCCAGATTTGCGCCGTCTTTTGCCTGTCTCTTTATTGGATGGTTTGAGGCTGAGCATATCTGGGGCCCATCTGGAGCCAGACGGCAGGAGATCATCATGTATTATGGACGCTATATTGGTGACTGTCTTTTAATATGGACAGGTGTTGATAAGGATCTGAAGGGATTTTTCAAACACATGAATAACAACATATACAACATGACTTTTACCATGACAGAGAATGTGGATAAGATCACATTTTTGGATCTAGAACTGTTTGCAGTAGAAGGGAGAATAACCACCAGGATGTATAGCAGGCTACTGCGCATAATTCACTTCTACACGCAACTAGCTCACACCCGAAGAGCCAGATTAATGCCATCCCCTATGGAGAAATGTCGAGGGCCCGCAAAAACTGTAGTAAAGACACGGACTTCGTACACATTATGGAAGATATTGAGAAACCAGTCCTCACTAGAGGATACTCTAGGGAGGTAATACATAGGTTTAAGACCAGGACAAAACGTCTACAAAGACTAGATACCCTCAAGGATCGCAAGAATGTTGTGCATAAGATCACACCGGTGCGACTGGTGACCAATTTCCATCGTTTGTCACACAAATTGTATGGCATACTGAAACATCACTGGCCCATGGTAACTGCTGATAGGGCCTTGGAACAACAAATTCTCATACAGAAGCGGCAAAACAATCAGAAGTCTGGTAAGTCCCAGTTACCCCTCAGAACAACACTCTAATGTTACTTGGTTAACACAACTGAATGTGGGCCCATTCATCTGCGGTTACTGTGTAAGATGGCAAACAATGATGTTAAGGAATTTGAATATAATGGATCGCGGAAATTTGAGATTCATGATCACATTGACTGCATGACCAAATATGTTATATATGTAATTCAATGTAAATGTAAAAAGATCTACGTTGGCAGCACAATACTCCCACTTAAGTAGCGTATAGCAGAACACTTTCGTGCACTCAAGAAATCGGACGTAAAATACCCGATAGGAAGCTTGACACATGGCTGTACAGAACAGAGTAAATCACTTGGTTTTAGATTTCATGGCATAGAGGTTATTAAATATGACCTCAGGGGAGGCGAGAGGGAGCTCAGATTGATACAATGCAAGGCCCGCTGGATCATGAAACTAGGGGCAGTGGATCTGAGCATTAATGTGGATAATGAACTGCATTACATTTTACAAGTTTAAGTTAAATATGTATGCTGACAACTGTCTATGAATTACCGTCACTACTACAACTTTCCCTGAGATTTATCCTAATTTGTACATGTCTTTTTGCCTTTTGTGTCAACTTTACCTTTCTGGGACACCTACAGACCGGCTGCCTTTCCCTTGACTTTCTTTGGACTATCCTAGACCAACTGTGGTGCCGTGGTCAACCCATGCTCACAAAGCAGAAGGCAGGACCACTCCAAGGCATGGGCAGGGCACAAAGACCACAGGGACACACCACCCCCAACCACACAGCAACACACCCCATCAGGTCACAGGCCAGGTGCCCAACCTGTGCACCCCCATGCACACCAACAAGCAACAAGCACAGCAACAAGCAAGCACAATACACACCCTGAACCACACAACAAACAACCAGGGACACAGCCACTGCAGGAGTGGCTGACAAGGAACACACAACACCAGTGCCAATAGCACAAAAGGCTGCCAACACCTCCCAGCACAAACACACAAACAAACCATACCCTGGGTGTAGGTACAAACAGAACACACACACAGGGACGCCTGAACCAATGCTTGCATAAAGATAACACACAAAAACCACAGGAACACACACAGAATCACATCAGAAACAGGCATACCCTGACAGCCAAACTGTGGCAGGCCAATGGGAGCACAAACACAACATGAGTGCACAACATCATCACTCAAGAACAAAACACACACAACAGACCACAAATCACACAAGAAGGGCACCTGCACAGACTCACACTGCCACATCAAGCCAACCACACATGCACACGAAAGAAACAATCTACAAACACCACAGGACATCAGGGAATGCACATCAGTCAATGCCAAGGCCACATACACACAGCTCTGTATGTACAACAAGCAGCCAGTGCACAACAAGCACAACAGCCACACACAGACATGACTGATACAACCTCAACACACACACCACAAATCAGTACAGCACAATTACAACAGCACACACCGGAGGTCAAGCAATACAACATTCTACACACATACATCCAACACAAAAACAACAGGATGCACCACTCTGGGACACAAGAGCACAACCACCTCCACCAGATCTCTGGGCAGCACACACAGCTGTAGTGCACATGAACAATCCACACTAGACAAATAGCACAAAAACATCACTCATAAACCAGCTGGGCAAGGTCCAATATGGAACAACACTCCAGACCCAAGAACTGCACCACATGGCACAGTCCCACAAACAAGTGAAGTGGAGGCACATACACATGTAAACCAAGGGGATAGCTGACATTCCAGTCAACTGACTAGCATGTCAGTAGTAGACATGTAAGTGTTGTATCCTACATAAATAGAGGTAGTGCAGACCTACAATGGCCAGGCATAAGTGGCACACATAGGTGATGGCAGTGCACCACACACACCATGCCATGCAGGAGGATAAAAGGTACCATGTGCCTGCAATGCATGACAAACACAAACACAATGCCAGTGAGGAGCAGCAGGGCCACACAGTCTTCACAAACACACACCAGACACGTTGATCATCAAACTATCACAAAACTGAAGTGCAAGTCACACACATTTCACAACCATAATTGACAAAAACAGCAAGGGAGAGTCACACAGAACTGCATGGACACACCAACACACTGCACAGTGCACTCCAGACAACTCACACAGCTGCATACAATCATTTACACAGGGCAGGACAATACAAACAACAGGCACACGCCTCCTGGGTGAGACATGTGTGGCCATCACAATCCAGGGGCACACACACATCCACAACCACCACAAAGTCACAACCTTCACACTGCACACCTCGTCACCACCCAAGAGCACACATCACATGTAGTCCAGGGGACCATGACTGAGGGCCAATACAAAATCACCATACACATACACATCTGGGCACAGATACAGGAATAACACACATACATCATGAGCTTGCCCCGCCTGCATGCAAACATGTGCACACCATCACACCCATGTCAGCTTGGGGCACTGTACATGTCTGACACCCCTCCTGCCCTACTGCTACCTCAACAAGGACTTACCACTACATTGGGGCCACCATACAGCCTTGGGTACTGTGCCAGCACCTTGTCCACCAGGACCTCCAGCTCCTCACTTGTGAATGGACTGGCACGGATCTTCTCTGTCCTTGCCATCCCTGTGGCCACGGAACACCTGTGTTGGAAGTGACTGGTGAGGGGTTCCAGGCAGCAGCAGGAGAGGGTCCCAGGCAGCAGCAGGAGAGGGTCCCAGGCAACAGGCACTTCAGGCAGGAGAGGGTCCCAGGCAGCAGGCTCTGTGAGCAGTGGAAATGTGAGGCTCACTCCCACAGATTTATAGCCCCCTGGGGCGTTTCTAAGCTGTAAAGCTGCAACAATGCAACAATTGGTTGTGTAGTTCTGCCTCATTCAAATTCATCCAATGACGGCCTCCGCGGTGGCGGAGCACGCATACCGCGATTTGCAAAACTGCATCAGGCCACCGCGATCGTCGCTCCCATTGGCTGTAGGCAATGCTCCATGGAGGTGATGCCCCGCAGGGTCTCGGGGTGCGCTACCGCGATGGTGTATCGCTCAAATTCATCCAATGACCGCCTCCGCGGTGGAGCACGCATACCGCGATTTTCAAAACTGCATCATGCCACCGCGAACGTCGCTCCCATTGGCTGTAGGCAATGCTCCATGGCGGTGATGCACCACCGGGGCCAGACGGTAGCTACCGCGATTTGGGCGGCGGAGCATGCCCACTGCCATCTACACATGTCCATATGCTAATGGCTACCGCACTTGTGAAAGGGGGGGGCTGGTGTCGCACCTCCGGGGCCAGGCTGTAGCTACCGCGATTTGGGAGGCGGAGCATGCCCACCGCTATCTAAACATGTCCATATGGCAATGGCTACCGCACTTGTGAGAGGGGTGGTGCTGGTGTCGCACCGCCAGGGCCAGGCAGTAGCTACCGCGATTTGGGCGGCGGAGCATACCCACCGCCATCTACACATGTCCATATGCCAATGGCTACCGCACTTGTGAAAGGGGTGGTGCTGGTGTTGCACCGCCGGGGCCAGGCGGTAGCTACCGCGATTTGAGGCACATGCTATGGCAGTGTCCATCGTGAACATTGCATCAGTAGACAGCAGCAACCTGGTAAAGGGCACATGATAGGGCACACAATGGCATTATCACTTATGATACACAGGTGGAGGCACGTTATGTGTGAGGCACATTGGTCTGTGGTCCCTCCCATGTCACGTAGGCATTTGATAGTTGCTCATGCTACACAGTGTAAAGCTGGTGTGAATAATGTGTTCCGAATCAATGTGTTGTGTGTCAGTGCTGGCCTTGGCAATGCTTGTCCCACTGTATGGTGTTGTCACTTACTTCTGCTTTCATTTTAAGCTCATGCACACTAGGGAAATCTTTACTGCTACTGTCATCATTGTGTTTTGGATGTGTGCCAAGTTACATACATGTATTAATGTGTGACAGGTACAGCAGATGGGAATGTAAATGTAAATGTAAATGTATAGGCATTTATATAGCGCACTACTTACCCGGAGGGTCCCAAGGCGCTTCGACCGCTGCGAAACCCTTCCTGGCTTCCCTGAGAGATGGTCCCTTAATGGGTATCTCCAGGGTGAGACCAGGCATCCCCGGCGGTCTGGTGGGGCCGTTAGTGAAGATGAGGCAAGCTAATGCCCAGAGTTGCCGAGTGTGATCGCTGATCAGAGTGGGCACCGAGGCGAGAGAATTATCAAGTCCGCTGACCCTGGTCCAGAAACCTGCCGCGCCGGGAATCGAACCCTGGTCCCGGGCCGTCCTCTGCTCTCGGGTCTGCCGCCTCTAACCAGTGAGCCACACCACTTCACCACTTCACTTCACTTCACTTGAGACAGTCATGATCATCTTAAGCACGTTGTTGGATGGTACGGTACAAGGCGTACTAATGTGTAATGTGTGTTTCTGTATGTGTGCATTCACATTGACCAATGTGTTGTTTGTGGCACTTGTGTATAGCTAATGGATAGGTGTGCCCTCAGTGTGTCCTATATGTCCACCCATTGACATGGTGTACCGCGCATATCTCATGGCAGTCTTTGCTTTACCGTCACATCCTTACATGTATGTGCAGTGTCCATCTCAGGATGGTTGTCAGTGACATGTGTCCATTTACATCTCAACTAGGAGGAGGCCTAATCTCAAACATCACCTGACAGTGCTGGAGGACATGGAGGATATAGCGATCATTCGCAAGTTTCGCCTTGACAGACCGACACAGGAGACCCTTTGTGATCTGTTGGAGCCCCACCTGCAGCCTCGTTGCCACTACCCAACAGCATTCACACCCACATACAAAGTGATGGCAGCCCTCCACTTTTTTCTACTGGTTCCTTCCAGGAGACTGTGGCCAGCATTGCAGGGATGTCGCAACCCATGTTCAGCCTGGTGCTAAGGGGTGTGCTTGCAGCCATGATGTTATTTAAGGATAGATACATACATTTCCCTAGGGGAACAGAATTGACCGGCGTGAAGGGTAACTTCTAGCCCCTTGGGCACATCCCACATGTTGTTGGTGCCATCGATTGAACCCATGTAGGTCTGGTGCCACCACAGGCGAGTGAGCAAATTTTCAGAAATCGGAAACATTATCATTCGATCAGTGTGCAGGTGGTGTGCCTTGCGGACAGGGCCATATTTATTTATTTATTTATTTTTATGATTTGTAAAGTGCGACTTATACCCGTAGGCACATATCACATGTGTGTGCAAGATTCCCTGGCTCTGCCCATGATTCTTACATCCTGAGGAACAGCATTGAGCCCCGGATGATGACAAATCTGGTACCCGAGCGTGCTTGGATTGTGGGTGAGTATACCTAGTGGTATGGTGTGCTGTGTGTGGGACCTGCTGCCCTCTGCCTGTGCAACATTGCAATGTGTGTTTGTCTGTCCTAGGTGACTCTGCATATCTCAGTCGGCCATGGCTGCTAAGCCCTCTACGGAATCCCAGGACCCCGGCTGACATCAGGTACAATGAGGCCCATGGCAGGACCCGGCGTGTCATTGAGCAGACTTTTGGCCTACTCAAATCAAGATTCCGCTGCCTTGACAGGACAGGAGGAGCACTGGCATACTTGCCTGGGAAGGTCTGCAAGATCGTTGTGGCATGCTGTATGCTGCACAACCTGGCCATTCACAAGGGGATACCCTGTTCCTGGACGATGATGAGGACCCAAGACCCTTGCCTGTTCCGGGCCATGAGTCCAGTGATGAGTACAGTGGAGAGGTGGAAGGAGTTGACATGCGTCAACAGCTCATCAACCGCTACTTCACTTGAAGGTTGGTAAAGATGTACGATTTGTACATAGTCTGATGTGTTTGTTGTTGTGAAGGGCTATGGGCGGATGGTACAGACAGGTACATGTTGAGTCACCTGTATGTCGGAAAGGTGGCATTGACGTTCCATATGTGGAGGTATCCTGGACTCTATTTGTTAACACCTGCTGCACATGGTCTTGTATGCCTGTAGTCTCATATGTATGTTTTGTGTAGTTTTATGTCTGTGATGCCACAATGACACCAGTGACTGTAGTTCTGTTGTGTCTCCCTAGGTGCTTCAGGATAATCCTGTCCTACATACTGTACATCATTTGGACATATCATGGACATTTTCTAAACTGTAAATATTGCACTAAAAACGATACAGCACAAGATCTGGTGCGTCAGGTTTTTTTATTTGCAAAGTGGACATGTGAGGGGTGCGGGAATATTTACATGAAGGTGGTGAATGGGCAGTGATTTGGCAGTCATGGTAGATGAGATGCATGGATGTGGTGACCCAGTCCAACAGACAAGTGCCATTGCCAAGGCAGTGTGGGGAAGGACACAACAGTCAATGCAGTGGGGAAGAGGGTTGCCATCAGGGCTGGCTCCGTGACTGGCATGTGGCTGGTGCTTTGCCTCCGGAGACTCCCAGGCTCTTCTTTGGACGCCCCCTTGATCTTTTTGGCAGTGGGGGGCCTACTGAATGGCCAGCGGCGTCTGAGGACTCGCCCCTCTCTGTTGACGCAGGTGAGGGTGGTGCACTTTCATCCTGCGGCACAACAGAAGGGGGCGGAGGTGTTGGTTTTGATGCAGGCCTGTCCCTCAGCAATGCCACTTGCTGATCCATGAGGTCCACCATTTGACCAATGCGTGTGTCGATGGACATATCAGCAGGATGAGCTCACATAAAAGTTCGTCTGACCGGCCACTTTGTCCCTAGACCTGTTCATTTGCACAGATGACTCTGGTGAAGTGGTCCAGGGTTGGTGTGCCAATCTCCTGAGGTCTGGGGGGACCCTGGCCCTTCCACCTACCCTGCTGCCATGAACCTGTTGCCTCGCCACGGTGGGTCCCCTGCCCTCCACAGTTGGGGTTTGTGTCCTGGTCATCCCCTGGGACAGGGAGGGTGCTGGTATTGGTGGTGGTGATGGCAGCGGTGGAGGCACAGGCCGTGACTGCAGGGGTCTGCTGTGCAGTTGTTGGTGCAGCAGACGTGGTGGTGGGGAGGATTGGGTCCTGGGAGCTGTTGGGCCTTGCCACACCAAATGGGCCGGCCTGGAACTCTTCGTCCAAACTATCCTGGGAGTCAACATCCGAGAGTCCATGTACCGGGGGTGGAGACTGGCTCTGCTGGTCATTGTTGCCATCAGCAGCGAGTTCTTCATCACCTGTGGATTAGATTGTGAATGGTCATTGTTGGTCTCTGTGCAAGTATTCTGTTAGCTGCATGTAATCAACTGTCTGTACACTACGCAATTGAGAGATCTTCACTATTATTAGTAATGACATTACTGACGGTAATTACATGGTGAAGAGAAACATGAATAACTGGTACATGTAATGTATCGATGCATTGCATGCAACTGCTGCTGTGTGTTGTGGTACAGGCCTCCCTCCCCCAAACAGAACTCACATGCAATATGGATACCTACCTGTTAGGTGAGGGTGGACAATGCAATGGCTGACACCTGCTCCTGGGTGGTGTGGAGGGAGGGCTCCATCTTGGTAGGCTGTGGGACAGGGGGTATGGTGGGAGTAGTAGTACAGGCCTCCCTCCCCCAAACACACCTCCCATGCACGATGGATACCTACCTGTTAGTTTGTTTGGTGTGCTGCAATGCTGCCACATGCTCCTGGGTGGGGGAGGTCTCCATCTTGATGGGCTGTGGGACAGGGGGCATGGTGGCAGTAGTAGTACAGGCCTCCCTCCCCCAAACAGACCTCTCATGCAAGATGGCTACCTACCTTTTAGGTGAGGGGTGACAATGCAATGGTGTTTGGGTTGTGCAAGGTAGTACTTAGTGTGTTAGTTAACATTAGTTTGTACTTACCAGCCTCCACTCCCCGGCTACTCCTGTGAGACTCTCAGGATGCAGTATGGCAAGTACCTTCTCCTTCCATGGTATGAATGTTTTTGGTGGAATGGGAGGACCACCGCCAGTCCTCTCAGCCAGTTCCCGGTTCTTTACTCCTCTTCTCCTTGACAACCCTCTTGAGATCATGCCACCGCTTCATGATCTCCTTCTTGGGTCTTAGGGTGGTCCCTACTGCATTGACCCTTTGAACTATCCTTTCCCACATTTGTGTCCTTGTGGCTAATGGTGTCTGTTGGACCAGGCTACCAAACAGTTGTGGTTCCACTCTCACTATCTCATCGACCATGACTGTCAACTCACTCTCTGTGAATTTGGGCATTTTCTGTGCTGCCATGGTGCCTGGTGTATTAAGTGTTTGTGGGTGCAGGGGTGTGTGTGGTGGGTGTGGTGTTGAGGTGTAAGGTGTGTTGTGTGGTGGGGTATTGTTGGTGGTTGTGATGGTGGTAGTGGTGGTGGTGGTGGTGGTGCGTGTGCTGTGTTCTTGTGCCTCTCCTGTCAGATGTGGTATGGCCTTCTCTTCTGGAGTGTTGCAAAGGATTGTGGTCAGTGTAGGGGCTGGTTTTATGCTCAACTGTGTGAGTGTGTCCAAATGGTATTTTGATGTCAGGTGTGTTGTGGGTGTAGGCCAATGGATTTGTATTATTTTTTGGGGGTCTGTTCTTTAATTGTTATGTGTTTTGTCTATTTGTGGGGCATGGCTATTTTACTTTGTGCCAGTTTTGGCATGTTTGCTGTGTTTTGGCATCGACCGCCATGTTTTTCGTGTTTGATCCGCTGTGGTAGCTATGCTGCGGCTCTTCTGCTGTCTCTCCCATTCACTCCTGTTTGCAACCTCGGCGGTCGGAAACACCGGATCGTACCGCGGAACCATCGGGGATATACTAATTTCCCGTGCAGTGTCTCCGCTTTGCTTGCGGCGGTTTGTGAGTTTTCCGCTGCGTTTCCGACCGCCGCAGTCAGTTTCTTGGACATCTCTGCCCACGTCAAGCAGTTTTTGTTAGCCCGCTACCGCCGCAGTCGGTCTTTTTTGGCGGTTGATCCTAATTTGACCGCCGGTTTATCTGCGGTCCCGGCGTGCGGTTGTTTCCCGCCTCCATGGCGGTCGGGGTGATTTTCCGCCTGCTATCCTAATAGGGCCCTTGGTGTCTTCATCAACTATTGTAGAGTATGTGATTATGTATAGTTTAGTACGTGGTGCTTTCCCTGCCTGATTTCACTTTCTAGTGATAAGTCTTTTTTGCTGAGACACTCTGATGGATGTATCTGTTAATTATAATGATATATTATACATGCACAATATAACAAGAGCAAGTCTCCTATACCATGTGGGACGGACATGCGTGAGATACCATTCATCTAGGAGCCCATGGCTTTGGATACTATTGTCTGTGGGCGGGTTACTGAACCGTTAATATATAGCTAATAAGTAAGATGTACATATCTTCTAGTCTTTACGCTTCTTCATGGCAAAAACATTTTGTGTCCCTCTCCTTTTAGATACATGTCTTTTAAAGTACTTGTTATCCCGAATACTAGTGGATACAGGTACAGTTTACTATTTTCAGTTTTTAATAGTTTAAGAATAATGAAAGACGTTGACAATTTGTTTAAGACCGCCGTCCTTGTATTTTAGGTTACCTTCAGATGCTATTACAATACAACCCAATAAGGATTTAAGGATATTTTATTGACTTTGGGCCAGATGTAGGTGGCCTATTACTGGTCGGTAACAGCTGAAATTAACGAATTTCAGCCGTTACCGACCGGTAATAGGCTTTTCTTATGTAGGGGGCCGAAATTAAGGATTCGGTAATTTACTGAATCAGTAATTTAAGGAATCAGTAAATTATTGATTTCTTAAATACCGATTTGGTAAATTACCGAATTCCTAATGTAGGGAGCATTTAAATGAGTGCTTATCCCATGTTAGGATTCGTTATTTACCACCAACTACAAGTTGGTGGTAAATAACCAAAAAAAAAAAAGCAATTTAATGCAAATTGCTTCAGTGCCATGTTGCAGACATACATACCCTTAGGGCATGTATGTCTGCAACATGTGCACCCATAAACAATTGAGGGGTGCAACAGGGTGTCAAAGTGCCACCCTGCCACCCTTCAATGTTTTCCCCCTTTTACCAAATCGGTATTTACCGATTCGGTAATTACCGAATCTTAACAATTCGGTAATTCTTACCGAATTTTTAGCTACATAGCATTTACCGATTCGTAAATACCGAATCGGTAAAATTCGGTATTTACGAATCGGTAAATGTAGATTACCTACATATGGCCCTCTATGGTGAGCCATATTCCTGTATTTTGAACATGATTACGCTTACTCTGTAATCTGTTCTGTGCGACTATGCTGTTGCACTCTATAGATCTTCTGGATGTTTTGTTTGGTTTGCACTCCTGATTTTTTGAATTACACCGATTATGACTGTCTTGGAACACGATGTACACTTGGTTTTGGTGTGCTCCTGTTTGTAGTTCCTTTTGCGAGACTCTAGGACTTTCCTCTCCCGTGTCCTCTTACACGTTCTCTTTTATTTTTCCTTTTTGGGACATTATCCCAATCTTTCGGCACCTCCGAATTGGTGTGGTGGTTGATTCCTGTCTCTTCTCTGGTTTTCCACTAATAATGAAACTTCTAGCAATCATGTGATGAATCATCCTCTGAGTGTATATACTTCTATTGGTAGTGTAGCCCTGAGGAAGTCATTGGGTGATGCCCCCAAGACGAAACATGTGTTGGCTACGTCAATGTGATGTCATGAACTATCTGTAAATCACCTGTTTCAAATGGAAGTGATGACTTCTTGGAAATAAAGAAGAAGACTTGGATTTGGAAAAATATGGTTTTATGAACTTATTTTGACTACTAATGACATATGTTTGCTCAGGATTAAGATTTATCTTTTAGCATGGGAACAGGTCCGTTAATTTCTCAGCGGGGCTGCAGTGCACATTATGCACATGCATGAACAGCACGCCCTAGCAAAGTCTTTATATATTTCAATAAGCGAGCAAAGGCACATAAAAACTGCTCCCCCGTGTTTGTAGTAGACACGAGGACCAGCATTACACAGCAGGGTAGGCCTACTTCTTAATCAAACTGCACACTTGCCACCTTGGCTACAATGTCTTTATTGGGAGAGTACGAATATTTATCGGTAGGACTGCTGTACTACAGAGGGAACAGACAAGTAATTGGCCGCCGGGGTGCTGTACTGCACTATCGATATTCAGTGGGAAAGTAGAGACACTTTCCAGCTGGGCTGAGTCACTTATTGTTAGTTTTTTTTTGTAATGAGACAAGCACATCTCATAGGTGTGCCATGTAAATGGAATTGCACAACCTCTTTCCAGCAGGGGCGCAATGGCTTAAGGAATCGTCTCAGCGGTGCTGCTATGCCTCTCCACCGGCAGCAGGGGGAGCTCTCTGCAGGGCAGCCAAAGTTCTAATTAAGGTATGCTGCACGCCTCGGCCCATCACTTAGATAAGACAACCTCCAGGATAAAAAATACACCCCTTGTGGATAAATCAACACTATATGCCCTTTCCAAACATTACCCTGTGATTCTTTCCCCATCATTTGCTCTGCCTCATACTGCTAAATCAATCTTCAGCTTGCTAAACATAAAACATTAAAAAGATAATACTTCAGGTAGAGAGAGGAGGAGAGGGGAGCTGTACACTGGGATGCAAGTGTGAGAGGCCAAGAGACCGAAAGGTCAGCTAGTCAGAGCGCCTGTCAGTGACATATCGTGAAGGTCTAGTTACAAATAGAAAGAGAAGAAAGAGAACAGATAAAGAAAGGAGGGTAAAAGGGGGCAGTCGTTGAAGTGCATTAAAAACAAGTATGGGAACTGTGATGCGTGCAATGCGGGTAGGTGAGTGAGCATGGGACATTGTCAAAGGCATGGCTAAAAACAAAATATTGTAACTTTTTTCGGTCTTTCATGCACAGCTTAAATGAAAATGAAATGCAACTTATGTCACTCGGTAGAAAATTCACTATCGTACATAATGAAACCTCTATTAGTTAATGCACTGCACCACAGAATCACAGAATTGAATCCAGGTTGGTGCTGTCAACAATAGTTACTTTTTTATGCTACAGCGTTCCAGTCAGTGAGAGAAAGCACTATGCAGGTATATGTCATTATTTTGAAATAGCATCATGCACAGTATAAAATAGGCTGCTACAAAGAGTACAAAAAATATTTTAATAGTAACCAGACTGTACCTAGTGCAATTCTTTTTTATACCTGTCCTTTAAAAGCTCACACTTCACAGCTTAGTTGATAGCTCTCTTACAGTACCTTTCAAAAAGAATAAATGTGTCATCAGGAAGCACATTTTTGTATATCTTTCTTTTAAAAGCACCCACTTCACAGCTTAGCCGGCAGCTCCCTTACAATACTTCTCAAAAGGAATAAATGTGTGACATCAGGAAGCTTCAAGTGATTCCATCAATTTGAGCCCATACCGGCTTCCGAACACCCTTTACATTGGCACATTGACCAGTTGGGTACATTTACATTTCTTTCAGGCAAGCAGGCACCTTGACAAGAAGGCTTGTTTAGCTGTCAGCCGCTTCCTCGGTTTCACAGCACAGAAGACTCCCTGCCTTACTCTTCTGCTGAAGCATTTCAACTCTCATTTTTACCCGTCCTGGAACAGTGGTCTTTTCAATTCTAAAATTAAAAAAGAATGGGTACTTCGTGCCTCTCATAAACCCTGCGCCCCCACTTCGACAACTGGAAAGGGGACTAAATGAAGGAATGAAAGGAATCGAAAGCATGAGCTTCAGAGAAATTGTGAAAAGTGAAGAAAGGGAAGAAGAAGAGGTGAAGAAAGGGAAAGAGGTATAGGCAGAGAAGCGATGAGAGCAGATAACAAAGAGGAGAAAGTCAAAGGGGTATATCTACAAGCCCCTATCACCATCACCATGTCACTGTTATGGCGATAGGGGCTTTGCCTTATTTACAAGGCAGCGCTAAGCCACTTAACGTGGTTTAACGTTGCCTTGTAAATAATGCCTCCTTTCACACTATGCTTAGCTTGAAAGTGGAGGGCAATGGGTGTTGCAGTGGGCGTACCACCGTAACACCCATTGATTCCGACGCTGCCTCCTATTCATAAGGGAGGCGTAAATAGGAAGCGGCACTAGAATTAAGACCAGGGAAAACCTGGTCTTACCCTGGTGCATTGTGCAGCTCAAGTGAAAACCACAAAAGGGCAATTATTGTTTATGTGCAGGAAGGTCCCCCTTCCTGCACATAAACAATCATTTAAAAATGCTGTTTTGCAACTTCTGTGTGTGCTGCCTTAAACAGCACACATAGAAGTTACAAAGCGGCATTTAAAGATTGTTCATGTGCATGAAGGAGTACCTTCCTGCACATAAACAATATTTCCCTCAACTCAGGCACCCTTGCACTATGGTGCAAGGGTGCCTGCGTTGGTGCTAGGCTGCAAAGTGTAACACTAGCACACGGGTAAACACAGGGCTGCACCACATTATTGTAAATATGGTGCAGCCCGGCATTTCTGAAGTGGCGGAGTGAGGCGTTAAGCCAGGAAGGCTAATGCCTCTCTCCGCCACTTCCCTTGTACATATGCCCCAAAGTGTGGAAACTAGTGGGAGACAGAATAGGCAGTGAAAGGCTGTCAGAGAGAAGGAGAGAGGGGAGAAGAGAGGGTGAGAGACAAAAGGTAAGACACAAGAGGGAATAGATTTGAGGGAAAAATTAATGGGGAAGAGGTAAAAAAGAGATAAGCAGAGAGGAGATATAGCTATATTAGAGGAAAAGATGGAGGAATCGATGGCGAAAGAGAGAGCACTGAAGAATAAGGAGAGAGAACGAGAAAGGGGAGCTTTAACACCGTTTTAAAAGATATTAGGTGTTGACCATTTTTACGTGGCCGAATTAACATCCTAAAAAATGCAAAATGATGTACTCATAGAAACCTCTGCTGGAAATTACCTTAGAATTCCCTCTTCACGTGGTCTTTAAAATACAATAACATACTTTAAAATTCGCTGTTTACCACTGATTGTCCCACTTATTCTCTGGGAGTGAACACCTGAACTTCATCCAAAGTGGCATTGAAAGTCTATGAGTTTTTGACTAATGGGGTAGGGCAAATTCCTTTGAAACACATACTTTTGCTCTTCCTTCCTTAAACCTTTATCCTCAGAGACCCCATGCATGCTCTGTGCTAACTGATCTTTACAATCACGTTTAGCAAATACCTTTCTTCTCCCAAAAGCATTTGTATAATTATGACCAATGTTTAGGGCCCACAGTCCTTTAAAATGCTACATTTGCACCCCAAGTTCCCCAAACACTACCCATAACAGAATAAAAACAGTATTTAAAAATACCACAGCAAGTATTTTAAAGGCGTGGACATCTTATTTTCCCATAATATTTACATGATGAAAATCGTCCCAACTCAATTTTAGGTTACTGTAATTAATGGGGCTTTAGAAAAACCCTGGTCGAGTCAGGAATTTTTCATCAAAATCTGTGTGTTGACTACAATAATTGAATGACTTTATGAGGTTACCCAATGTTATAGGCGTCAGGTTATTCAAATGATCGGTGGGACCTATGCCTGGTCGTATGAGCAGCCCCGTTGAAGTTAGGTGTCGTATGTGGGTGGAAGAGTCCCATGGCCCTCTCTTCAATAGAAAGGATTAGGGAATGCCTACTCCCTCCAACCAATGGACCATACATGAATTAGTTGTTTATTCATTTTATATAACACTGCCCAACGACCAATGGACACCTAGACCAATGTGAAATTATGTAACCTTTTCACTGGCAGAGATGCCACAATCCTCACTTACCCTTAATGGGTCACACTAGGCTAGATAGGTGACTGTAGAAGTATGTAAAGTATGTAAATTGCATTTTACTATACAAATCACAGCTTCATCGTTATGAGTGTATTTGTCATTGCGAAACTGGAGTAAATGTCAGAAGCCCACAAGTAAAAAATACAAAAATATCGAAATATTCAATCATGCTTGCAATTGACGTTGAGAAATGCAAAGATTGCTTTAGGAAGCTGTGCAATCTTTTGCTATCATGTTTTATGTATGGATTTCATCAAATTTATATTAGCCATAATTTGTCCTATTAGAAGCTTGTATTTTCGATAAATTAGGGAAATTGTGTCACGAGGTTTGAGTTCAGTTAAATTTGTCACTCAGCGATCTGAGAGATTAGTGATCATGTCCAAAGCAGCCCGTTGACTGGGAGTGCCAGACAAAAACAAACAATGAATTAGATATTATCACCCTTAGATATGAGAAAATACCTTTGCAAAATAAGTTGAGGTATCGTAAATCCACATGTATCTTTATCACAAGCAGTTATCCAAGATAGTATAGTAGCCAGGCTGAGGCTAGATTACTCTAATGATGTCTTTC
The DNA here is from genome assembly GCF_964263255.1 of Lissotriton vulgaris. Lineage (NCBI taxonomy): Eukaryota > Metazoa > Chordata > Amphibia > Caudata > Salamandridae > Lissotriton > Lissotriton vulgaris. The sequence continues at coordinate 1,484,971,564 of NC_141693.1, forward strand.
TAGGATTTCTCCAAACAACAGGCTTTACGCTTAGAGGTCCTCCTAAATGTGACAGCCGCCTTCTCCTGGGGAGCAAAAAACATTGCCAAGTGACGCATCTTCGGGAATTTCAGTGATTAAATATTGAAAAGGGTGTCTGTTGGGCTCTCTGCTTCAGCAATCTTGAATTGGCAGCATTCTGACCCGGTTATACTCAGCAACACTTTAAGCGCTACAAGCCCTCTTGTGTGCCTCAGTCATCATCTGCTAGTGATCTTTCTATCCGCTGCTTACGGATAAAGAGCCTCAGAGGTTGATCCTTAAGCCTTCTTAAGGCCTAGAACCGACTTATAAATCTCTTCTCATCTAGCCTTAAGGAAACTTCGCCTTAAAATCCTTTCCCAGGTCGTCTTCTTGTATGTGCAGCTATTGGTGATCATAGCATCAGGACACTCCATCTCTCAATCAATCAATCAACACATTAAAGAGTAACAGAAAATCTACATGACACAAAATGGCAACAGTTTAAAACAAAGGGAAGGTAAACTTAGTTGATACATTTAGAAAATACTTTTTTCAATAAGAAAATACATATTTTAAGCGCATGGGTTTAAAGGGATAATGAGCCTTTGAAAACCTCCCGCCCTTGTACTATATTAGTTTGTCCAAGGATATTTGGTGTGCACGTGACAGCTTTGATATGTGTTTGAGTATTGCCCATCATGCTTATTATATGAACTGAATCATGAACAATAATCCCGTGAAATAGAGAGGCCCTTTAAGTAATTATGCTGGTCATGACATGAGGTCTCAGAGATTAGCACTATACATTTTTAGGTCGAGCATTCGAGACCTCTTGTACATACTTTATTAGGTCGAGCATTCAAGACCTCTTGTATATACTTTAGTATATACCTATATGTATGTACTTTGTGGGCTCTGGAGATCAGCCCTAGGACTTTTCTGCTTCCGACTAGGGAATTCTTTTTCTCTTCAACTTCCTCTATTTAACTGTCTTGATAGAAAACAACCAGCAGAGGTCAGTAAAATACAAGAATTGCTTTCTGCTGAGGGACTTTCTCTTTTTTTATTTTCTGGCAACTGCCTCTATTTAACTTTCTTGATAGAGAGCGACCAACAGAGGTCAGTAAAATACCAGAATCACTTTAGCATTCTCTAGATTCCAGTCCATAGAAATTTTCTTCCACGAGCACCCATAGACAATAATGTTTTTTTCAAATCTTGTATTTTCAGTGATATGACCACGAAAGGCCCTAATTTTATATTAAAAACAGAGCTTTGGACTATACTATTTCCCGCTGAAAGGCAATATTTCTCTCCATGTGTTCCAATACCTGTCATGTCATGCATTGTGGTGCTTGCGTTCCCTCCATGTTAAAGAACAGTAGATGTTTCAGCACCCAGGCTAATATGCTGCATAGCTAAATACATATAAGGTCCCAAAGGCGAGATCGATTGCATTGCAAATGCTTGTTAATATTCTGTGCCTCATTTATGCTCTATGTGGCCTTTAAGTTGCTAGGTCAATGTCTGTGGTTAGATCATGCTGGTTCCAATAGCTAGGTATCACATGGTAACTGATTAGGTAGGAACACTAAATTAAGATCTTTCATCGGGTTCATTTACTTAAAGTCGGATTTTGATTGGGGTGCTTCCTACCTGCTTATAGAAGTAGGTAGGACACAGTGAGAGGTACTGACTCCACCCATACACAGACTTGTTGTCCTGCATTTAACATAATCTCAACTAAGTAACAGGGAAGCCGTCTGAGGGCTGTAGAAACACATTGCTTGATACATATTAGGTTTTGACACTTGTTGTAAAGTCTTCGCCTTTCTTTTGCAATATCTATACTGGTCTCACTGCAATTTGTATTGCACTCTCTTTACGCTCATCATGACTACCAAAGATTTAACAGTTAGCTCAGTGAATATGAATGGGTTTACCTATTTCATTGAAAGAAAAGTGATTGGGTGGGCAAAGCCTAGAATGCCAGCAACATCAGTCAGCAAGGTCAGGACGTACAGGTCAAGCCTGTTTTAGGAAAGGCAATGTTGCTATTGTGTACAGCAATAAAAGACAATTGAATCATGGGTGGACCCAGGTGGACGACATGTATTTGCTCAAATTAAGATTCAAGACTCTGTCATAGTGGTAGGATTTGTCTATGCACCTCTAAGTACCAAAGTAGGCTTTCTACTTTGCATAAGTAAACTACTCACACAATTTTGTTTAAAAAAAGTTATTAAGGGTGTAAGAAAATAGATTATTATATGGGGTAGGTGAATAATCACAAACCTTTAAAGTCACTAAATCTGCAGAACTCAGCCCCCTGGTAACTATTGCAATGAGCATACTGTCTTAATTTAGTGCAATGTGTAAACCATTTATGCAGTAGCAAATCAGTAATAAAGTAAAAATTAAAAACAATAAGACATTCATACTAAATCAGAAAAATAGAGTAACATTTGCTGGGTGAAAACAGAAAGTTTGACGCTGTGAAAAGGAATCTGATAAGCGTTTGAAAAAATGAAAATATAGGAAATGTGTTATGGGCATTGCGCAGTAAGGTAACAGGAGGCACTTAAACTTTTTTCCAGAAGAGAGCCTAAAAGATACTAGCACTGGTGCAAGTTATTGGCAGCGGCTAGCCGCAATGACTTGTGGAAAAATGTACAACTATTGGAGAAATTAAAGAAGAGGGAGATTTTACACTGGTGGTAAAGTGCCTCCCTCAAGCAGTATGTACAAGTAGGTTGAATTCCAAGGGGACTGAGGATCATGATTACCCCGACTTATAAAAACCCAAACCCAGTTCTTTTTATAGGAATGGGCTGAACACAATGCACAAAGTTCATTGGGAATGGTACACATGCTAAGAAAGTATGAAGAAATTGAAAGAACGGACTTGATTCAGCAAATGAAGGAATTAACAACTATCCTAGATAAGAAGGCTGACCAAGGAAAAAATCACAAAATTCAAGAATGAATTAACGGATGCCTAATAAAATATGCACAAAGAATAAAAGATAGAAAAGCCACAAACTTTCTACCAGATTGTCTGGATTATGAGAGAACGCAAATATAAACCTTTGCTAAAAGATTTGATACCCGCAGGCTGCAAAAAATACAAAGAATTCAGGATACAAACAAAGCCCAACAAGAACATTCCCAGAGTGAAATGAGCTTCGATTCTAGATCCAAGGTGGAATTGGAAGATATAACCAGACAAGAAGGAGGGGCAACTCGATTCTCGGTCACTGATGAACTACGATTTCTACAGTTAGACCAGAGAACAGATCACAGAACAATGCGAGGGTGAGGAAGACCGCGAGGAAGAGGAAACAAAGGAGGGGCGGCCAAGGACGGAAAAGAAACACAAGGCAAAATTACAGTGAGATCAACCCTTTCAAACTGGAAACAGACATCTTGAGAATATTAGCGAACAAACCAGTATTAAAACTGAGCCAGATAGACTCACCAGAAGAAGAGAGTTAAAGTTTGAAGCTGGGTTTGTCATACTGCCATGAAAATAGCTTCAACTATTCACAGAGTAGAATAGATCACTAAAAATACGTAAGGAAATTAAAATTGATTAAACTACACAAAATAAAAGAAGAAGGCAGTGCTCAAAATACAGATATAGAGACTATCAGAGCAAGTGAAAACCCTAAGCTTGTAGTCTCGGACTTGCAAATACTGGAAGATCTATAGACGTTGCAAGAGGAGAATAATCCTGTACAAGATCCGCTATTGGGTTATGAGACATCAAATCCAGAGTGGGAGAGCCTCAGCGTCAAAACAGAGAGAATTACCTCTTTTCGACCAAAGTACAGATTTATTCCTCAAACAATGAAAGACAGTTTAGACATTTTTCAGAAAGTGTGACTAAGGATCTGCATCAATTGTATTGAATATCTATGAATAAAAACAAACGACATACTTGGAGAGACAAAACCCTTTTACCACTATTAAGAAAATCAACAGCTCAGCAGAAGTGGCAGTAACACCCTTGTATAAAGTGGGAAATATTGTTTTGTGGGACAAGGAGCTATACACAACAGAAGCACTAACTCAACTGAATAATTTCAATGCTAAAAATTCATATCAATGGAGGAATATCTAAATACAAAAGAACAATTCACTAACAGACTGAAAATCTATAAAGAACAAGAACTGATAAGTTGGGATGAATTCTGCTTTTTGGAACAAGACCAACCCATAGTCCCAATTTTTTATACAATACCAAAAATTCATAGAGACCTTCACAGACCATTCGGTAGACCAGAACATTTTTGAGAATGTGTCAAAGTATATTGACTACTTTTTAAACCCCATTGTTACTATTCTACCGTCATATATAAAAGATTCTTCTGATTTTAAAACCATATATATGATGTGAAATGGGAGTCCAATATGTTATTGATGACACTAGACATGTCTACTTTGTACTCTAGTATTAGGGAATCAGGATAGTCTGAGGGCAGTCCAGCATTTTGTGAGCTTGAGAGCAATAGGCCATGCCATGCATAATCTTATGCTGCTAGAAGTTGCAGTTGCCACAACCCTATGTCATATGGAACCTACCGCATGGCATTCGTAGATTTTGGTTTCTTTTACGTTATGATTTAATTCCCCTAAATCTACTGTTATCCAAATGGTATGGCTCCTCTGCTTTGTGCAATTTATGTAAATTGAGCACCCAGGACTGTATGCACGTTTTACTGATTTACCCCATGCTCCGTAAATTGCGCACCAGATGGTTAAAAGTTATCTGTCTCCGCCTTGGCATCGTCACTTTAAATGGCTTTCTTCATGCACTTTATTGCCCTCCTAATGAAATGTTCTGTATCCATATTTTTAACTTTTTTAAAGGTTTTTTAGCTATTTATTAATATGTACCTGGAGATGTTTTGACTGTCCGACTTTTTGTAGATTAGTTTCCGCTTGTCTATTTTGGATTTAATCCTGTCCCTCAAATGTCTTGATTTTGTCTTGTATTTGTCTTGTTGTTTTATATTGTATATTTTATGTGGCCCTCTTTGAGAGCCAAAACATAATAATAAAATAATTATGCTGCTAGAAATGATGCAATAGTGTCTGACATGGAATTTTCTTTTGTTTGACAACAAGTTGTTCCAACAAGAACAGGGCAAAGCCATGGGCACCTGTTTCACCCCAGTTATGCTAATCTTCATATGGGCTGGTGAGAGGAGCAGGTGCTCGGGGGCGACCATCGAACAGTGGACTGAAAATGTTACGAAGTGGCTTAGATTTATTGACAATGTTTTCGTACTGTGCAGAAGCAGAACTCTTTATTCTGGACCTTAATGATAATGTACTTAACTTAAAATTAACAGGAAAAATGAGTACCACATCTATAAAAGTTTTGGACATTCGAATCTGGGTCGGTGAGGAAAAACTAGACACAACTATATTTAGGAAACCAATGGCAGCAATACTATTCTGTACGCCTGAAGCTTTCATCCATATATTTTATTTGATGTGATATCCCGCCCTATAGATCTTTTAGAATCAAAGAATAAGGAGGAACCTAAAGTAAGAGTTGTAGCAAAGGGTTTGATTTTGAAACATGGAGGCGAGGCAGAATATGTACTTTGTAAATAGCACGTAGCACTTTAATACACAGGCACTTGCCATAGAACAGCAACTTATAGCACTTTTTCAATCTGAGCACTTTAAACTGTATAAGTGATATCAATATGCTTTTGAATTTATTTTATGAGTGTAATGTTTCTTTTAGAGGAAATGTATACTATATTTCTGTGAAATCACATGAAAGTTGAGTGATTTTGAATTCACTTTTAACCTGTATATATACTGCTGCTGCTGCTGCTGATATGGTTGAAATAAATTAACATCTTGCCTACAAAGAAGTGGTTCGCTTCTCCTTCTTCGCTGCCGAGGCTTTTGGTGGAAGTGGTTGGAGTTTTGTCTTCGATTGGAGATGTGATCAAGGGCGTCTGAGCCCGAAACGCGTCATCTGTTGTTCGCTGCTGATATGGTTGAAATAAATTAACATCTTGCCTACAAAGAAGTGGTTCGCTTCTCCTTCTTCGCCGCCGAGGCTTTTGGTGGAAGTGGTTGGAGTTTTGTCTTCGATATATATATATATATATATATATATATATATATATATATATATATATATATATATATATATATACATATATATATATATATATATATACACATATATATATATATATATATACATATAGATATATATATATATAGATATATATAGATATATATATATATATATATATATATATATATATATATATATATATATATATATATATATATATATATATATTTTCCTCATGTTAGAATTCATTATGTATCAAACCAAAACTATGAATGCATTTGCATTTTTGAAGATGGCGCTGAGTATAACTGACATTATGGTGTACACTTACACACTGTTGTTTTTCCCTTTTCTATTTTGTTTAAAGCTCAATGCATATAATGAAAAAGACACATGGCAGATGTCATCGTGAACAAGGCTGCGAGAGGCAGCCAAAACACGTGGATGACCTAATAATTTACAGAATTCGAAAATAAAATACCTTTCCTAGTTGGAGTGCAGTTTACGTCCTTATCAAGGAGTTTTGTTTTCAAATATATCAATATATATATGAATTAAAAAACTAAAAACAAATAATCAATTTACATAATTACTATTCAATAAAGCAAAGTTATGAATTCATAAACATTTTTTAAATTATTAATTAAATAACTTACCACCTATACCCCTACAAATCTAGCAACTCACACCTAAACTATAACTAAAAAATGAAGTATTCCAAAATTTAGATTTAAAATCAATTAAATAATTAATTCATTGATAAATCATTGTTAATAAAGTAACGTCCCACCCTAGACCCCTACAAACCATGCAGCTCACAAGTAAAATAATTAACCTCTTCGACGCTTATGGCGAGCTCAGCTCGTCATGAGGTACAGTGTAGCTGTGCTTATGACGAGCTGAGCTTGTCATAACTGCCGCGGAACGCCCACGCGAGGCTAATTCCCCTCCTGTGCGGGCGTTCCATGGGAGTGGGCGGAGTCGTGACGAGCTCAGCTCGTCACAAACACCCTCCCTCCCCCCACACCGCGGGGGAATTAGCCCTGCGTGGAAGGGGTTAAGTATTCTAATATTGAAATATGTACAATTCAATTAAATGATATTTTTACAATAATAGTTAATAGTTAATTAATTATTACTTAATTAACTTCCCACCCTAGACCCCTACAAACCTAGCAGCCCTCTACTAAAATATAAGTAAAATAAATAAGTATTCCATAAATTACATCATAAATAATCAATGAAATATGTAACTATAAAAATTAAAAATAGTTAATTAATTATTATTTAATCAACTTCCCACACACATCCAACAACCCACTACGACACTATAAATTACTATTCTAACTCACATAAAATTACAAGCTATATTTAAAAAAACGTAATAATATTTATATAAACAATAGTAACATAAAATTAGTATATCACCTAGAACAATCAATTTTTTTTTTAAACAACTATAACACTGAAAACAGTATTGAGAACATCAATATTCTTTAAACAATATTATTGTCAATTATATTAGTGTGTACAAAGAAAGAATTCCCTTGAACTGAGCTAGATAAGCAAGGCACGAAGGTCAAAAAAACAATGAAAAGATTCACTAATGTAAAAAGAATTCTTAACAATTTATTGAAAATACAAATGCTAAAAAAGTGGACATACAAGAACCACTATAGCAAAATTTAAAAAGAAAACGACAATAAAACTGTTTGACATTCAATATTGACCACCAAGATTGAAACATAAAGACAGAACACAGTGAGACATGAAGCTTGTACAGTACTAAATGTATATTCTAACTCTATTTACAACACCTATGTTATGTAACACAATATTTGTGTGTCACAATATTTAATTTCCGATATTTATTTCTCCCGATATTTTAAACTCGATATTTTGTCTTAACACCATATATACATGTATCTTTTGGGCTGATTATTCTATTTAGCAACTTTCCAAGCTATGGTGCCTGGCAATAGTCAACTGAGCCCAAACATAAATTAATCTCCTTTTTTCTTTTGCTCACGGCTGTACAGAGCAACCATTACTCTGTCTTCAGCCTTCCAGGGACCAAGTCAGATTTAACAGCCCTCTTTATGTGAAATAGTATTGGGAACAATATATGTGATCCACGGTCTCTGTTCTTCAGAAAAGACCCAACAGAGGATACAACTCACTCAGTATTCCTCTGTATATGGTGAGGACGGAGGAGAGGTTGTTTGGAACCCCAAATGATGACAATGGTCACTTTGGTGAATGATGGGATTCCAATGATTCCTAATGGGTCCTTTCTTCTCACTATTTTTCACTAATTTCTCTTTTTGTGATCCTCCTTTTGTTATACTCAGTTTGAGAGCATCTTTGCATGCACTTTTGATTCTAGAAATCTATCTAGATTACCAGTTGGTACCAGAGACCGCGGATCACATATATTGTGAGGGGGATTTGATCCGTGTTTTGTCTATAAATTCCCTCAGATCCCATATATTTGGTTTCCCTTGTGAAAACCTGGAGCAGGCTTCACACCAAGGGAGCAAAAGCTGATTTACAAACTTAAAGCTCATACCATTGGATTAAATGATCAGATTGATAGTCTCATGTTACCGTTCCAACAAGGACTTTGTGACTAAAATAATGTTACATTGAACATTACTGTTACTTTGGGACTATAGTTCTAATGTAACTATGATTGGTTTACCCCACGTGCAAATGACAATGTGAATAATGGCAAATACTTACAATGGAAAAAAGATGGTCCCTAGTGTTAATGGTACCCAGACGTTTGAGTAAAAACCTGCATACACCAATTAGTATTGTCCGGCTAAGCATTATTTCCTTGTAAACTAGAAAAATGTATACTATAGAAAGCATGTGTCTCTGCAATGAGACAATTACTTCTGAAACATCTGTCACTAATGGATTGGAAGCACATCCACTTAAAGCAATGAACAAACTTGTTTAGACAATTTTGATCTTTTTTTCAACAATACCTAATATGCTTGTAAGATCCTTACCACCTAAATGTTTTGATGAGAGTATTATTCTATGGTAGTATTACAAAACAATAATTTAATATGACAGTGAAACAGCAGAGAACAGTTAGGAAATTTGATGAGATCTAGCACCAAGAAGCTTAATGTAATCAGTAGTATGAACTGCAATTAAAGAAATACTAAGAATAACATTTTGTAATATCAATCTGATCGATAATGTACGTCATTTAAATTCCAAATAAATAATGGTGTTTTGGTTTTTAAGCATGAAACAATAGAGGTGTCGTAAGAAAAAAGTTGAACCCAGTAATGTATACTTTGGTCAATATGATACAGTTCATACTACAAAGGAAAGTAAAGAAGTACTTACCCATGTTGTCCACTGTGGTTAATTTATTTAGGTGTGCAGACTTAACCCATTGAGTCTAGAGAAAGGGTCAACAGGACTTTGTAACAGTGGATGTAATAATCACATGTTCTGTAATCAGACCCACAGGAAACAGGAAAACAAACGACCTGAATTCGACTCAGTTGCTAGTCTCTAAACTTCCATCCATTTCGATTCGGGAAAACCTGTGTGTAAATTGACACCTTTACGATATTTCTAAGCCCTATTCCATTTATTGAATACCACTCTGCCAAGCCTCAAAGGCAGCAAATTGTCACCAAGCATTCAGCGGACCTTAAGAAAATAGTATCTTTGCAGAAGGTTTTTTTTACAACACATTTAATAAAATTTGTGGACACATCATGGCCGATAGGGGCCGGAATCACATATAAATCGTCTCTTGATCAGTGACATGGCGGTATTCTTTATGCTTATACCACGCAATAACGCTAATGCGAAAAGAAGAATACAAATGAATATTTGAACCAAGTGCGCAACAACTCCCCAGTGCCCATCCCTCCCACCACGCACAGTTCGCCATACGCTTGAATTATGAAGCAGTGTGTGTCCAGGCCATATTGCTGAATTTCCATCTCTAGTTGTCTACTGGTGTGATTGGCGCAAAAGTCAAGTCCCGGAATCTCTGCCCACTGCTGCCAGATTTTAGGGTGTTTCTGTGGGCATCCCCGCGCCTAAAATATGGGTGCCTCCAAACCCATGCAGAAATCCATTCCCTTCCTCTAAACGAGTGTTTCCCAAAATGTGGTCTGCGGACCCCCAGGGGTCCCTGACATATTCCCAGGGGGTCCGCAGGCAGCAGTTCTAAAAGTTCTAAAAGCAGTTCTAAAAGCACTGCAAAGTATCTTGTTTAATTAGCAGTTTTCAAAGAACAATAAAAGTGTCAAGATAACAACAGTGATTAATGTCCCTGCTGGAGAGACATGGAGTTTTGTCCAGTGGCAGCTTTGACTTGTCTAATGTAGCACAGAGGGTTAATATCCCTATTGCAAAGAACAGTGTACCATGCATTTTATAAAACATTATTTTATATGCTTAGGTCAGTGGTTTACTGCTTTTGTCAGAGAGATTCTTGTGTTCCTTTGCAGTTCATGAGTGACAATAGTAATCTAGCCCAGTGACCTATAAACTGTCACCAAACAGTTGCTTGCAAACTGCAAGGTACAAGTTGGTGACTTATGTTTATTCCCAGTCTTTAATTATCCTGATGCTGCTAAAAAGGTTTATTTGGGTGGAAATACATTTTTATTGTTAAAGTCTATGCTAACCACTGTGCTATGTTCTGAATCCTGAGTTTGTGCTTCTCCAGACCAAGCACTCTTTAAAAATGCCTACCAGTATGAATGATATATGAATGCTACACCTTGTAGTCAGTCCCCTTTGCCTTATGTAATATTTTCTATACACTGATTTACACATTTGATTCACTGTCTCTATATGTGTGTGATGTAAAGTGCTCTGACATCCTACAATGGTATGAGAGATGCTATAAAAAATGAAATAAACGTGACAGAGGGGCTACGGAGAGATGAGAAACACTGTTGGAGGGTGATAGTGGGGGAATCATTGAAGAAACCCCAGAAAGATTGTCGTATTCTTGTGCATAGTCAGGTCTTCATTTACTATTCTTTAAAAGCTAATACAATTCAAGATATAATGATAAATGTGTTGTAGACTGCACCATTGTTTCCAAATTTTCTTGGAGGGCGAGCCTCCCAAAACCCCCTTTGTAGTGGCAGGCTCACTCACCGCACATGGTGTGCACCCTATGGGGACTGGTCTGAAATCATTTGCCAGGGCTGCTTTGGGTTTCCAGTCTGGCCCTAGCAGGAGCCTCGTACTGCGGAATAAAACCAACCATTGAAAAGTTAGTAAATGAGATGCAGCACCGACCTTCCCATCAACTTTTTTCGTTTTCTTGCAAATTCTTTCAATATAAAATACAACAGAAGTGGCGGAGAGTGTCGTTAGCCTCCTTGGCTTAACAAAACACTCCGCCACTTCAGAAACGCAGGGCTCCGCCATATTTACAAGAATATGGTGCAGCCCTTTGTTTTCCATGCACTGGTGCTACACTTAACAGGGGAAGATTGTTTATGTACAGGAAGGTGACCCTTCCTGCACATAAACAATCTTGAAATGTTGTTTTGTCACTTCTATGTGTGCGGCTTAATGCAGCACACATGGAAGTTACAGAATGTCATTTTTGTTTTAAATATTGTTGATGTGCAGGAAGGGTCACCTTCCTGAACATAAACAATTTAAGGCGTTTTGCAAAAACGAGGAGAAATGAAGCATTTCTCCTTGTTTCGCCAAGTTAAGACCAGGTTTTCCCTGGCCTTAATTTTGGCGCTGCCTCCCATTTATGCTGCCCTTGTAAATAGGGGGCAGCATCAAAATCAATGGGTGTTGCAGTGGAAACGCCCACGGCAACACCCACTGCCCACCCCTTTCACATTAAGCATTGGGTTAAAGGGGGTCTTATTTACAAGGCACCGCCAAGCCACGTTAAGTGGCTTAACGTTGCCTTGTAAATAAGGCGAAGCCCCCATCGCCATGGGATCGTCTCAAAAAGTGATGTTCCCATGCTGATAGGGGCTTGGAAATATGCTCCTAAAATCATTAGTAATTTGAGTATTTGTTTTGCGTGCACATGTGTGTTAATTTTTTCTGAATTACTGTTTTAATGTTTGATATTTAAATCCTACAAATTGCTTGGTGGTCCCCCGCTTCTAGTGGTGACTCAATGGGGGTCCTCAGGAGTCAAAAGTTTGGGAACCACTGCTCTAAACACCTATTAGGGGTGGAGACCCGGCCTTCCACTGTCATGCAAAGTCCCTCCTGGCGATGACGAGACTAAGAAAGAGCAGGTGTTGTTTGTACCTGTTGCCCCCTATCCCCTCGGTACTATGGAGTTGGACAAGCTTCAGAGACATAGGAAAATCCAAGCCCAGGACCTCGGCCAGGCATGCCACTATCCCTCTCCAAAAACGAGCAAGAGTGGCACACGCCCACACCATGTGTAGAAAGGTACCATCCTCAGTCCCAAAGTGCAAGCAAGTGGGAGAGTCAATAAGACCCATTCACCACAGATTATGTCGGGTGAAGTATGCACAATGAAGAGATTTAAAGTGAACCAGACGTAGATGAGAGGATATCGCCGCCCCACATGGAGACTCCATGGACACTCTCCAGTCGTCATCATCAATAATTTCCATGTCTCCCTGCCACACCGTCCGGAGGGAGTCCAAGGGGGTGGTATTGTTTGTGATTGAAGATTGATAAATATTGGTTATCTTATGATCCCCAAGGTCTTCCATTAGGAGTTAACATATGGTGTTGGGGCATGACGGAATTGTAGATACTTAAAAAATTTGTGAAGGGGCATCGAGAATTCAGATTGGAGTTCCTGGAACGATTTAAGGATGGGGCCCGCATCACATCCCCTAAGGAGGAGATGCAGATATGGTCCCATTCGCAAAAGCCCAAAAGATCTGTAATCTAGGGGAGAAGTCTATTCGGCCACAGCGGGGTCACCTATGTGAGGCAGCCCCACCACCCCATCCTGTGAAGAGATCGCCTCCACATGAGTATCATGACTTGAGACACTGGGGTGGGAGGTACCACATCCGATCTGCTATATAGATACCCGTGAAGAGAGAGATCTCCCGTCACCCAGCGTTCAACTCCGTATTCCGGGTCATCTCTGGGACTGTATCATAATTCATTGAGCACCTGTAAGTGCGAGGCCGCATGATAGAACTGATAGTCAGCTGCAGCAATACCACCACAATATGTGGACTTGAAGCAGGTACACAGGGCCACTCGAGAGACACCTCCCCCCCCATAGAAACTAACCCAAGAGCGAATTGATCTGCCAAAACCACACAGGGCAAATCGAGAAACGGTGGTTTTGAAGTTGGTAAAGAAGGCGGGGCAGGGATAACCTTTTGAAGATGGCAGAGCTCCCATGTAGGGACAGGGGCAAGGAGGACCGAAACCCACTCTCAGTCTTCACCCGTTTTGTCAGGGGGCTCAGATTGCGCTCCCATGAAAACGGCTGGCTAGAAGACTCGGAGATATTGCAAGCTGTCCACTTCCCCAGATAAGTCCATGGCCCAAGTACCATGTCCCGATGACCCCTACAGCAGCCACAATGTCAACTTACCAGGATTCATATATAAACCCTACATTTCACTGAACACTTGCATTATACATAAGATCCTGGAGACTGATCTATGGGGGCGAAAAGAAGTGAAGCTCCACACAGCAGGGTAAGAAGGAGGACACTTTATTCCAGCCTGACACAGGAGCTCCCCGGCAGCAACTGCCGATGAGAGAACATTCCCCGCAGAATGTTCCACGCAGGGAACGCTCATACACTAAGGTTCCCAGAACAGGAGAACCAGATCCCAACACATCTCCCCTCCTTCAACAGAAAACAAAACAGAACCAAAATGAAAAAGAAAGAAGAGTGAACAGGAAAAAAAAGAAGAGAGAAGTGAAATGAGATAGACAAAGTGAGGAAACAAGAAAAAGAAGCACAACACAACTTCAGTGAGAGAACATGACCAGAAAGAACAAAAGCCATGAGAAAGACAGCAATGACAGAACCACAGACTACTGCATATTATAATCATGAAATTTTGCAGGTAAACGCTTTGTCCTGGAAGGCCTGGATGACACACAGAAAGGAGAAACACGACCAGAAGGAACAACACCATCCCTACCAAGAACATCAGAAGACACTTCAACAGGAGGAGAATGTGTGCCCAATCTTCTGTTGACCTCGCCAACCATAGACTTAGGAACAATGGAAATGCAAGACTTATTCCACACTCTACCGTCCGTCAGTACCACCACTCGTTCTTTTACCACAGACACCCTTTTAGGGGATGAAAACCGAGATTCACCTTTGCGGAGAAAACCAGGTTTCCTAAATCGCACCCAATCACACACCATACCGGATCTCCGACTCCGCCCTTTCCTGGATTACGTCTTTCCTGTCCGACCGTTCCCAAACCATTACTCTGGGCCCATTCCACTCCAAAGACTAACTTGTCTCCTCAGGTGTCCCGCAAGGATCTATCCTAAGCCCTCTCCTTTTCAACATCTATCTCATTCCTCTCCTTAATCTGATAGAATCATTCGGCATACCTGTCACCTCGTATGCCGATGATACACAACTCATTGTACCCCTGGACAAACTATCTACCAAAGCTGAACTCAACCTGAAACTCTGTTTGACCGAAGTATTTTTATGGATGGACAATAACCACTTGAAATGTAATTCAAGTAAAACTGAGATCCTCCCGATTGGCACCAATATTACCTTCTGTCCAGCACTTTGGTGGCCAGATAATTCTGCTGCCCCCCCCAGACAGTGTCGTCAGCTAGGAATCTTGGTGTAATCTTTGACTCCGAACTCTCCTTCGATCAGCATGCCAGAACCGTCGCTGGCAAATGCTTTGGAACGATCAGATCCTTGAGAAAGTTCTTTGACTTTCTCCCCATCGATGCCAGAAAGACGGTGACAGTCGCACTCATAATCTCGCGACTGGATTACTGCAACGGCTTGCTCGCAGGAGTCAAAAAGAGCACCATCCTTAAACTGCAGAGCGTACTTCACACAGCCGCCCGTCTAGTCCTGGGTCTGCCCCGCAGGTCCTCTATCTCTGCAGCGCTCCGTTCGCTTCATTGGCTCCCCCTCCACAAAAGGATTCTTTTTAAAATCCTGATTATGGCATTTCGTGCCTACAATAAGACAGGCCCTAAATACCTCACAAGACGTTTTCTCCACTACGTGCCCAGCCGTCACCTTCGTTCTACCGACGACAATCTTATCATTCTTCCGAAATATAACCTGAAAACGAAGGGTGCGAAGACCCTCAGCTTCCTCGCAACTAAAGCTTGGAACAAACTGCCCAAAGCCCTCAGACAACAAACCCAGGAAAAACCCTTTAGAAAGCTCTTGAAAACATGGATTTTTAAACTCCCGGATGACTACTCTAAGGCTTCCATCTAATTCCTCCTGGACCGGCTCATCTAAGTTCACCAGCGCCAAGATGCTCCCTTCGGAGCGAACGTCGCGCTCTACAAATACCCCACAAAATATCAAAATATCAAATAATATCCAAGGGATAACTCGCATCAGGCCTGGTATCATACGTCACTTGTACAGCAGCTCTGACATCAGTTACACCAGACAATTTACTAGAATCGACCACTCTTCTAGACATCCATTCATTGTTCAGTTTGGAACCAGCCACCTTTCCACGAAGCAAAGTGAATGGGGCAACACCAGTGCTAATATGAGGAGTAGTTCTCACAGCCCACAACATATCACAAAGAGCTTTACGCCAATGCAACCCATTCACCAAAGCAAGTTGCACCTGTTCCTTGACAACACGGTTGAAGCGCTCAACCAAACCATTACTAAGTGGGTGATAAAGTGATGTACAGACATGCTTGATGCCCACATCCTTAAAAAATCCCTGCATCTCAAAAAAGGTTAACTGAGTGCCGTTATCAGAGACCAGCTCTTCCGGAAAACCCTCCCTAAGAAAAACGTCAAGAAAGAAACCAATGATGGATGACGAGTTGGCATTATCAACAAACCTCACCTCAGGCCACTTAGACATGTAATCAATAAGAACAAGGGCATACTTGGGAGAACAACCAATGAGACCGAAAGGACCAGCAATATCAAAAGCCAATTTTGACCAAGGTAAATTCTTCACCACGATAGGTTCAACAGGGGAAGGTCTTGTCACTTGAGACTTGTCACTAGTGACACATGTACAACAATCACGCACAAAATGTTCCACATCTCTATCCAGTGCTGGCCACCAAAAATCTTGATTAACCCTACGCTTCATGGCACAAATGCCAGGATGGCCTTCGTGAGCCAAATCAAGAATTCTGTTCCGAATAGAAAAAGGAACCACAAGTAAACCACACCTACGTAATATGCCATCCACAACAGACAACTCATCTTTGACCCTTTTAAAAGGAACCAATTCAGAAGGACACTCCTTATCACACGGCCACACACCAGATAAACAATCAATTACCTTCAAAACCACGTTATCTTCAGTTACTCCATCCATCCACTCACACTCAGAAAGAGCACAACCAACAGTGTCATATAAAGAACACACAGCACACACCATTTCCAAATCATCGCGCTCAAGAGTATCATTCTCAGAACAAAGGGGCAATCTAGACAGACAATCAGCCACATGATTTTTAACATCGGGCACGTACTCAAGTCGATAGCGGAACTCTTGCAACCTGAACTGCCATTTGGCAACTCGTGGTGTAGCCCTACCACCCCCCTTTGTAGTGAATAAGTCAACTAAAGGTTTGTGGTCGGTCCTCAAAATGAATTCATTTCCCCATAAAAAGTTCTTAAAGTGCTCCACGCCCCACCACAAACCCAAGGCTTCCTTTTCAATAGTTGAATAAGTGCCTTCAGCACCCCTCAGTGTTCTAGAAGCGAAGGCGATTGTTTCTTCACGACCATCACTTCTTTCTTGAAGCAGGACCGCACCTAGACCCACATTGCTGGCATCGGTTGAAATAATGCATAGGTCATTAATATTGAACAATCAAGTGGACTAGCTTGTACAATTTCATTCTTAATTGACACAAAATTGTTCTGACAATCCTCATCCCATACAAATTTGATATTTTTTTTCAGCAAATTGCGCATAGAAGCAATTTTAGTGGAAAAGTTGTTAACAAATTTAGAATAATATTCCACCAACCCCAAATATGACCGAAGCTGATCCCTATTGGTAGGCATGGGTGCGTTTTGAATCGCATCCATAATCTTAAATTTAGGTTCGATGCCTTAGCGAGAAATGTGGTGACCTAAATATTCAACGCCATCTTGCAAAAATTTACATTTGTCACCCCTCAATGTTAAACCACTAGACTTAATTATACTCAGAACATGTTTAACCCTCTCATCATGCTCAAGTTCAGTTTTCCCATGTATAAGAATATCATCCTGAAAGAATACAACTCCAGGAATATCCTTAAATAAGTTTTTTTTTCATCAAACATTGAAAAACAGCCGAAGCTGAGGCAAGGCTGAAGGGCATACGAATGTAACGGTAAGCGCCTTCAGGAGTAACAAAGGAGGTCAAATGCCTAGACTCTTTACTAAGCTCAATCTGATGGTACGCAGAAGAAATATCGAGGGAAGTAAAGAATCTAGCGCTGTCTAAGGTGGTCAACAATTCATTGATATTAGGGAGGGGTTGACGGTCAACCCAGATGTTGGTGTTAAGGTCACGTAAATCAACACACATTCTCAGACAATTGTCTGATTTCCGTGCTAATACAATTGGTGCGAGCCACTCAGAACCCTCAATGGGCTCAATTACCCCTGCCGCACACAACCGTTCCAGTTCTTTTTTGAGTTCAGGGCGAAGACTCAAAGGTACCTTACGAAACTTATGCGCAACAGCCTTAGCATCGTTTTTGAGAATAATTTGGTGTTGGAAACCTATAAGTTTTCCAAGTTTCGCGTCAAAAACTTCAGGAAACATACGTTCCCACTTGACACCAGAGAGTTGAGTCACGATATGAGAAGAAGAAGCAGGCGCAGAATTATAAAATTCGCTACGAGAAATCACCATATCAGGATGATTGGGATCCAAGACAATGTTTAAATTGCCCTGATCATCCCACCCTAAAAGATTGGCACCCTCCTTGACCACAAATATAGTACCAGAAGCAAGATCAGAATGAAATCTGAGATTAGCGACAAATTTCCCTAAAACTTCAACCCGTTTCCCACCATACGCAAAGATTTTTATGCAAGATTCCACAAGTTGCACATTACTTAACGTGTCATAATCCGCAGCATTAATTAAGGTAAAAGGAGAACCAGAATCAGCCAGAAAAGTCAGACAGGTATCATTTACAGAAACACTGCAGGAAGGTGATTTTCTTTTGTGAACACCCCCCAAAGCAGCTAATTCAACCACACCATCACCAAGAAATGAAGAGGAGGACAGCATAAGCAGTTCATAACACTCTTCGTCAGAGTCATCAGTGATGGTTTTCACAACTTGATCCTGATTCCTCTTGGTGGAAGCGACTTTGCACATCCTAGAATAATGGCCCTTCTTTCCACAGTTATAACAAGTTTGATTAAGTGCAAAACAAAACTTAGCATTGCCAAGATGAGTGGTACTACCACAACGGAAACATATTACATCCTTAGGTATAGACTTGGCTTGGTTAGAAGTCACAACAGAGGAACGTGGAACTCCAGAAACAGGCTTAATGACTGACGGCAATTTGGTGGGTTTGGAATTAGATTTCAAAAGTTCAACTTCGCCAGAAGAGGAAGGATTGCTCATCTCTTTCACACAAAACTGAGAATGTTCAATGGATCTCGCAAGAGTGAGTGCAGTTTCCAAGTCAGGATCATCAGACGATAGCAGCTTCTCCTGAATTTTTTTGTTGGAGGTCTTCTCAATCAATTGATCCCGGATGATTTCATCCCTAAATTCCCTGTAATTACAATTTACAACGAGAATTCTGAGCGCAGCCACAAAATCATCAATCGATTCACCAGGAATTTGTGCTCGCTGAAGAAATTTGTGTCGTTCAAGAACGATGTTCCTTTTTGGACTAAAACGTTCGTCCAGGGTTTTGACGACTGTGGCATACTCATCCACAAACAAAGAATCACCACTGTCCCCACCAGTCACTAAAGTGCTTACAGTTTCCATGGGTAGAGTTTTTAAAACACTCCTGCCCTCAGCCCCAAGATTATAAATCAATAAAGCTTTCTTTTTTTTAGAAGTAAAAGTCTCTCCGTCAATTGCTTCCAAGTAAGCCTCAAATGTGTCTTTCCAATCATCCCATTTTACAGGAGGTGTACCAGCAGATTGTAAAAATGGTGGAGGTGCAATGATGACATCCATATTGGCACGTGGGTGAGTTGCTGCCCCACAAGGATACCTAATAAAAGAACAAACAGAACTGCAAGGAAAACAATACGAAAGCAGAACAAACATGCACTGAATAAATAGCGAGATGGTTAAACCAGTTATCATGAAATGTGCACGTCAGTCAAATGGAACATATTCAAGAATGCTTTGAAAGAAAATTATGCACATAAGTAATGAATATTTAATGTAATACAGCAATGTAAATAAAACACAGTATAGAAATACAAGAGATATGCACTAGAAATTAGGTTTGCGCAAAAAATAATAATAATAATAATAATAATGCTGTGCACATCAGCGGTGAAAGTCGAAATGAAATTAGAGCAGAAACTATGAGTAGAAAGCAATGTCTTTTTTATGACGAAGACTACTAGATGAATAAAGTTTTCAAAAGAATTTCACTTCCTGTGTAACTAGATCAATTTGCTAGAAGAATGCGAGATTGATTGCAGATCGCGCTGAAAACAAAGCTGTGCGCATCAGCGAAGTAGTCATGGTGATGTATAAACAAACGCACTGAAAGTAAAGTTGAACACGTCACTGAGGTTGGTATGGCAATGCAGCAACAAAATGGCTACACGCGAATGTGCGTAAGGATCAGGCAGGACGTCAGGGACAGAGTCAGGCGCACTCGCGCTGACGCGAGAGCAGGACGGCTCAATCGCGAAAAAAAAACGAAAACACAGAGTACCTCAAATGTTGATAGCGAAGGCTCTTGATCGATTAGGACATCACCCAAACTGCCAGGACAACCAGAAATGAGGCAGATGTCATCAAAGGAGGAGCAAACAGGACACGGAATTGGGCGGTCCCACGAAGGCATTCACACGAAAGCAGCCGACCACAGCAGCTGAAACAACGATGGGGAGGCTGGATCTGGCATCAAACGTCGCCAGTGAAAAGAAGTAAAGCTCCACACAGCAGGGTAAGAAGGAGGACACTTTATTCCAGCCAGACACAGGAGCTCCCCGGCAGCAACTGCTGATGAGAGAACATTCCCCGCAGAATGTTCCACGCAGGGAACGCTCATTCACTAAGGTTCCCAGAACAGGAGAACCAGATCCCAACAGGGGGTCTTTAAGGAATATACCACGATGCGATCCAAGACTTCCCATGACCATTCAAAGCCCCGGATTAAAGCATCCATTCTGACTCATGCGGGCAATGACTCCATGGCTCAGACAAATAAAAGGGGGAGCAGGGTGCCGCGTCTTGGGATGAGACCGAGCCCCCCATGCGCATGTCACCCGTCAACTCTGTGTAAAGCAGGTGAATGTAAGATAAAAAACGGGGGCCTATATTAAGGCATTGAAGGAGTGCGAATAAGTAGGTCCAGCTAACAGAGTCGAACGTCTTATCTGTGTCCGCAAGAACGAGGACCACGATGCGCCCCAGGCAATCCACTGCTGCAATAGTGTTGGGAACCTGGTGAATGTTGTGACGCTTGGCACGGTGGGGCATGAAGCCAGCCTGGTCCGGGTGTACCAAGTCTTGTCACGTGGTAGCTAGAGTCATTGTCGACATCTTTAGGTTAGCATGAGCCCGGAGGCCAGGCTGCTGCTTTTGCACACAACACTGTATGCCTTTATTTTTGCACAACTTTGTTTATGCCTTTCACTTGAGAACTCTCTGGTGTGCTCATTCTCTGCCTGTTCCTGGAGATTAGTCTGAACATTGTGAGCAAGGTCGATAAACACTGATTCTTGTTATTCTGTTCTGGTCAGGCCCTAGCACTTAAACAAAACATACCAATGCAGCTGTTTCTGCTGGAGGATCGTACTTTCATATTATGAGGATGCATGTTTAGGTAACACACACTTGGAGAGGGACTTTTCCAGGGAGATGAGCAACCTGCACCTGTGATGTAGAAATACGATCTATGGCTGAGGTTTGGGGTCTGCTGACAAAGCCCAGAGTTCTTCTATTATATAATAATACTTCTGCTTACCAAGGGAAGGGTGGTTAGGCCTTATAGTCCTTTATCCACTGTCTTTATAAAATTATACTATATAATAACACTTCTGCTTACCAAGGGAAGGGTGGTTAGGCCTTATAGTCCTTTATACACTGTCTTTATAAAACAACACCTCCCTTTATGATATATGGCCTTGCTGCAATGCTAACTGTATTGATATTATGTATTTTGCTGCTGGTGGTGGCTTGTATACTGCATTTTAGAGCATGTTAGGTAAAATAAATATTTTGAACAATTTACGTGTCTCCGTTAGATCTTATTTTGGACAAGTACGAGAATGTAAGCGTGTGTCTTGTTACCGCAATTCCTGAGAGATCCGGGAGTGTTGTGTTCTGGGGTGTCTCATCATTGGTTTCTCCATTTGTGAGTAGGAGAGCGAGTAAGACACTATAGCTAGTCGGTCCTGGGATCATGGGTACTAAGGTGGTGGGAAGGCTTAGCCCCTATACACCGAGGTCCCATATTGCTGCGCATAATTCTGTTTATGTGCAGAATCCCTGCAACAGTCTGCCATGTGGGGTATCAATCTATAGCTAGGACCTTAGCCAACAATCTATCCTCCATATTCAAAAGTGAGATTGGGCGATATAAGGACTGAAATCTGGGGGGGGGTGGGGACCAGGCTTGGCAAATACCACAATCTCATTATGCCACCAGTCCGAAGGTATACAAGTTTTCTTCAGTGCATCTTGGATTACGTCTAGATCATGATTGCCCAACTGGGGCATGTATGCCTTGTAGAATTCACTGGAAATCCATTTGGGCCTGGCGCCTTTCCCTGGCATAGAGCCGATAAGGCTGCAGTCAACTCTTTGACCGTGAGGAGAGCCTCTAGCGACTCCCTTGCCTCTGCTGATAATGTCTTCATGTGTGGATCATGCAGAAACTTTGCAACCTGTGCAGTGGTCAAGATGTTCCTATTGGAATACAAGGCCCTGTAGAAGCCGGCGAAGCTGTTAGCCACAGCATCTGGTTTGGTAAGCACCACGCCCAGCTCGTCGCAAATCGCCGGATTCTGAACATGTGCCAGAGCATTTTGAAACAGCCGATGCAATAGTCTCCCAGGAGTATCTCCCCATTGGTAAATCCTGCTCTGGGAAGCGAGTCAAGCACACCTTGACTCTTCCAACAGCACCAGCCATGGCCAGTACAGGTAAGAGAGGTGGGGCCCGGTGGGGGATGATTTAGACAGATGACTAGGAAAAATTTATTGTTTCGTTAATTTTCGCTCGTCATCGTCCGTTGAAACCGCCCCACCGCTCTTACCTGCATGGGCCGAGGCTGTACAGCACCCCCTAAAATTTTTGCTGAAGGAAACCCAACTGCTGTCATGCCCTGCCCCGTTGCTGCAGATCTAGGATTTGGGCTTCGATCTGTGATAGTTGGCACTTACGCAGAAACTGATATCAACCCCTGATATGGTGGGCTTCATAGCCTCCTACAGAATACAACCAGAAGAGGCAGTTGCCTTGTTATGGCCAAAATACTCTGTCACCGCGTGGTGTATATGGGTCTTTTTTAATGCCAGGAATAAAGTCCCCAGCAAAACGGGGGTGGCGGTGCCCACCGATATCCATAATGCTTCTGCAGAGTGGTCCGAGTGGCCGGTAGGCAGCATCTCAGGATAAACCACTCTGTGTGCATGCCCTATCAGTACACACAAATAATCCAACAGAGAAAATGAGCCATGCCTGAGGATTGGAATGTATAACCTGCCTCCGTGGGGTGATGAGCACTCCACACGTCCGTCAATGCAACCAGATCTGTTAAGGGTCTTAGGTGGGAGTCACACACCCTCCCAGTCTCACCAGACGTGCGCCATCTAACAAAGTCAGGATACATAACATCATTCCAGTCCCCCCTGATGATCGCCTGACCACCCGGCATGGACCCCCATATACCTACCAATCGGTCCACATGGGTTTGATTAAGTGGTGGAGGGGCATAGACACTACCAATGACAGTGGATTTCCCATATACATTCCCAGTCACAAGTACAAACCTCCACTGCCCAGGTCTTCAAGGGCTGAAAGGGGAACCTACGATGGACGAGGATGGCCACACAGTCGGGAACCCCGTGTAAATCCTGAGTGAAAGGTGTATGCATAGCCAAAGGCTTAGACCCTAGAAGATGCATCTCCTGCACTAACAATACGTCTGCCTGTATGTGTTGGCCAGGTGGAGCACTGCACCCCGTTTGACTCTGTCTAAGACCCCACGTATGTTCCAACTGACAATGAGAAGCATCCCCATTGGAGTGCTAGCATTTGTATCAGTCGTCTGAGCACACATTCAATATGTGGTGAGTTGTCTAGGCAGAGCTTCCAAATGGAGGACACCAAGACTGTGCATGGAATATAAAGCAAACAGACTCCATCTTTAACCCCAACCCAACCCCCCACTCCCTTACCCCAATACCTCAAACCCACTGAAGTATCTGTTGCAGAAGGAACCCGGCACCAACCCAATGGGGGCCGAGCACCGGACCCGTCCAATGGATCTCCATATTTCGCATCAACAGAATGGCGTTCTGAAAAGTTTGAATCGCAACTCTCCAGAAGTGCAGCCAATGTAGGGTGCCATCTTACCAGGTGTTTAGGCTTATACAGGAGGTCCTCAGTCTGACCGGGAAGATCAGCTAAGTGCAGCATGTCAAGTGTTCATTAACTATTCTTTGGAGGCATCTTCAGTGCTGGGTCTAGAGCGCCAACATTATCTGGACCTATGTCGGTGTTTGTCCTTCGACGAGTCCGAATTCAAGCGCAGCGGAGTATGGGGCTTCACAGTAACAGCCTCATCTATCCAAGCAAAGACCTCTTCTGGGGTGTCAAAAATAACATGCATGAATTGTAGAGCACTCTTAGGCAGGCCGGGAATAAGAGCATGTAAGAGATCTTGAGATCCCTAAGACAGGCCTGTGTCGCAGTAAAGTACTGGCGCTGCCACTGAACCCTTCTGGTGTAATCTGGAAAAATCATGATCCGCTGGGATTCACCAAAGCTCTATGGGCACTTCGATAATAAAACTGGAGGAAAGAGCATCCTATGGAACCCACTTGGATATACAGAGGGCGAGAAATTTGCCCATGTCATCACCCTCGCAGCACTCTGGAAAGCACACAAAATGAAGCTTATTTCTACATGCTCGTCCTTCGACGTCTTCCACATGAGCCGCCAAGCCCTTGGTTAGAGTCTATAGGGACATGACTTTCTTCTGGAGTGTAGTGACCATATACTCCACGCCAGAGACCTGGGTTTCAGCTTCAGTAATGCGCTCCACAGAGTTGCCGAGGTACTGACATAGAAACGTCACGTCTGATCCCACAGCACCAATCTTAGCATTCAAGCATATCTCTGGACTGGGTAATGGTGGCCAACAGCGCAGCGTTGTCAGGAGAAGCACTGGGGCACCACTGGCCTCTGATTTTGCTGCACCAGCCTCAGCCCCAGTGAGGAGGTCCATCTTGTCTTGTTTTGAAGGAGGACCTGGGTGTTTATCTCTGCTCATCTTTAGGGCCCTGCGCAACTGTTATGAGCCCTAGGGCGCTCTGCAGTGCGAACCACTGATAGCCGTTGGCATAAGTCTGTGGTCTGATATGGGTTGTGAAGGGACCTCAAACCCCTCTGATCCAGGAGGTGCCCTACCAGCCAGCAGGCTCCAGACCGGATGGGAAAGACTGCCGCCCCCCTGCAATATAGGATGTGGATCAGGTGGGCCCCCGCCTGCAAGCTTCACCGGGACCTAGCCCGGTTGATTCTGCGAACGGAGGTCCCCCCCGTGGGGCCCTCATCTGTCATCACTCTCTCTGTCCAGCTCCAGAGTGGCCTCACCCATCAAGATCAGGCACTGCAATGGCCCTTCACATGGGCACAACCAAGCCAGCCAGCTGACAAGGCCCTCGAGTCAGCTCGCTTCTTCGGTGATATGCACCTGGGTTTTCAATCTGCACCACATGAGTCCAGTAGTGTTTCCCCGGCCGTGTTGTAGTTCCCTGCCGGCGCACAGCCACAGCCACATGATCTCCAGAGCTGCGACACACCCGATCCCCAGCTCTGCCACCATGGGGCCCAGCAGCGCCACATCAAGCCGAGCTGCCAATCACCGCCAGGCAGCCCAGCTCCTGGCCCAGAGCCCTAGTCGCCTCAACGTCACCACCACGGGCCAATATGTCCACCGATGCTCGCCAGGCAGGAGACCGCACCATTCGGACCCCCCAGGTCCATGCCCAGGAACCATCCGCTTTCATGTCTTTGCGGGCTGGCGTCTGCAGCGCCGCCACCCACCCGATGTCGGGGAGGGGCAGAGTAAGTAAAGATAGCCAGTATTCTGGCAGGAATCCTCAGGATGTCTAACAGAGGCTGCAGGAGCTTACCTAAAGCGTGTCCGCCATGTTGAACCGTTAGGCCACGCCACCCATCCTTGCAGCAGCTTTAATGTCATTTCCCTAACTGCTTATTATCAGGTCTCCATCTTGTAACTCTTTTTCTTGATCATACAACTGAATACCGGAAGAGTTCGATACCATATTGTTAAAATCATAACTCTCTAGTTGTCACCAATGTCCCAGTTTCCAGGCCAGTGGTTTCTGCTAATTCTCTACCTTTCTAAATTTGCTCAAGTGATTTAGATACCACTATTCTGTTAGCGCCTTACTTAGAACCCAATGCATTGACATTTGCCGGCCATGTTGTGATTCCGTCAGCCCTACGTAGAACAGTTTAATGTAAATCATACTTATTTTCTGAGTCTCACAACAAGTGCTATTTGTCTCTAGATTTCAGATTTGACTCATTTTCTGTTGAATAAATTATGCATTTTATGTGATCATAAAACAATAGGACCTCTTGTCCATCTACTCTATTGAGTATGTAAACGATGCTTCCGCATTTGAAACAATGTACTCTTTACCATGGTCAGCCACCTGTTCTGTCCTCCCAGCTGCTAAGCTACCAGTGTTCCATGACTGGCGTCACCCTATGAGTAAAAAAATGAACAAAATAGTATATTTTTCACTTCCACGAGAAGCCACATGTTTGACATTTTGTGGTGGTTTCTAATAGTCAGTTGCCAGTCAGTAGAAATGCATGCTGCAACAGCACATACTCACACTCCTTAAAACAGACCCTTCACTAAATGGAAGACATATCAAACTATGTCTGAGATCTTTACCATTATATAGAGCTCAGCAATTATACACTATGTTTATCCAGTTCACAGCTAACATACTTTTTTAAGTTCTCACTATCTGATACAAACTGACACTTATTACTAATATGTTCTACTGCTGGCCTCCACGTTACTACTAACTTTCATGGGAGACTTGGATACAAAAACGAGGTTGTGTAAAACCCCCACTTACCACTGTTTATTTGTGCTTCTTACCACAAAGGGGAGGAGAGTGGTTGAGACTGCATCAGCACACTTACTTCTAAGCCACCGTTCAGGCTGAAGCACTAAAAATGTGAAGTTTATGCATGTTTTTTAAAGGCCCAACCCACTGCTTACTCTACGAACAGTAATCCTAAATCTTTAAACCTATTACTAAAATTTGCAGTAAAGGCATGAAATGATAGTGTCTCAAGGTCTGGCTCCTGCTGTAATCCTTTGCTACTGAAGTAAAGTGGGCACACTTATGCCTGCAGTTCTATTTTACATTAGCCGTATTCATCTCAAGGAGACGATGAAAGGAGGAGGTTACAGGAACCTTGACCACTTCCTTGGGTATGAGCGTGCTAGGCTCACGGAAGTGTAGACACTGGCCAGAGAGCCATTATTGTTCACTAATCAAACTATAACTTGTTTGCTAATAACTTTGGTACCATTTGATGAAGCTTCAGGAAACATTAGAAAAACATATTATCCACCTCAGCTCCTTCCTGTAATGTTTCAAGGTGATCCATCAAGTCTGGACAGAGAAAAATGGAGCTCCTAAAATGTATTCCCATAGGAATTTTGGGAAGCGATAGAGAAAAAACACAGCTGAACAGAATTACATCAATTTACCAGAAAGTTAGATCTTTACTCAGAAAGTGTACTTTTTGTGATTCGCTGTAAATCCATTCAGACGTTTTCGAGAAAGTAAATTATAGTGATAGCTGAATGGTTGTTCCCATGGGACCACAAATTTAAAAAATAGAGCATCCTGATTGAACGAGACCGAGCGATCTGATATTCACCTGTGTATATCTGCGTGCATGCTGACTTAAAGAGTTGTCATGCAGTGCTATAGATAATGACTATAAAAACTGGATATTGCAGATATTAATTTCCAAAAGTTCAGTGAAGATTCTGAGACACACATTGATGTAGAATGCATAATATATGGATGACTCACTTACATGCGGTTCAAATCCCAGTACAATTGTAAGCTTTCTTTAAACGGTGTGCACCATTTTGCTCATTTTAGAAGTATGTGGAAGGTATTTTTACATACTAGTGAGGGTTGTCTATAGGGTCCGGTAGCGCATGCCTTGCATTTGGCTAATGTACAGAAGTGAAGCCATTGATTTAAAATTCTGTTTTTGATGAGGTATTTAAAAGAAATAGCTCATTAAGGTAAGTAATATGAAAACACTGTCGTTAAACAATGTTCAAGGTTTAATAATCTGTTGATATCATTAATGTCTACAGAGCTGATACATTTAATATGCACCTCAATACCAGTAAATAAGGAGAGCTTTTCATCTACTTAATGTGCATGATTTCGCAGATATGCTTCATGTTTTGCTTGTTGTGAAAGGATGCGCCCATTAGTACTACAGATGTTATGGAAAACTGTACTGGGCGTACTTTGCTGAATACTTTCCAGTATAAAAAGCTTACAGCAAAATTTCATATCCGTTGGATGATGTCATCTGTGATGTGTTCAGTGATGCCATCAATGATATCATTTGAAATGTCATCAGTGATGTCGCCAATGATTTCATGAGTGATGTAATATTTGAGGTCATAAGCAGTGCATGCTGGGGATACAAGCTATAATTAGCGCATTACAGTATAACTGATACATTTCAGTGGTTTGTTTTGGTTTTTAAACATTAGATGTTACCTTATTTCAAACCCTAATTATAATGTCACTTGAATTTTTTCCCAGTGCGCATATATATATATATATATATATATATATATAAAAATCTATACACCGACATCAAATGCGTATTTATGTGCAAACACTGTCTTCCTTTCTTCACAATGTGCTGTTATGGATGTCCCTCAGGGCCGGACAGACCGTAGCTGGAACCGGGCGTTTCCCTGGTGGGCCGCCAGGGTGGGGGACGGTTTTAGGCCCTGGGGGAGGCGTTTTTTTGTTACCGGGGGCAGAAATATCATCCCCCTGTAGATAAATCGGCCGAAACGGCTGTAGCAAGCAACTCGGCCGCAGACCACTCCTCCCCCCCAGGGTGACCAGCCGAGCAGTTTGTGAGGGTCAGTTTTGGTTCCCAGTCTGGCCCGGATGTTCCTATCAGTTTTCCATCAATCAATCTGGATGTGTATAACGCGGCTAATCACCTGTGAAGGTATCCAGTCGCAAGAGTTCTGCTGCAGGAAGGCTTAGTTGAACAGCCAGGTCTTGAGTCCTTTTTTAAATTCCTGTAGAGGGGATGAGGTCCAGAGGTGAAGTAGGATGTTCTTCCAGGACTTCGCAGTGAGGTAGGACAAGGAGTGTCCTGGACTGTTGCTTGTTTATATGTGGGTCCCTGTATGCCCCCTTAAAAGACACTTCTAGGGGCACTACTGCTGCTCCTCATGCCTTTCAGAGGACTTTGTTGTTTTCTCAGTGTGTAAACTGTCATCAGCGTGGAGGGTGGTTGAGAGACAAGCCTTAGTCCATGTTGAAGATCTGTGTGCACTCTTGGCAACAAACCTTCCTTGGATTTGAATTGAGAATTTGCTAAGAAATGAATACAAAGTTTAGGTGCTGGTATTGTGCAAAGAAGTGATGAGATTTTAAAAAGTCTCAGTGTACATAAGTATAAGGGAAAAAGTCAAAGGAAGTACTGAGGTTTAATAAATAATAACAATCTACAAGTGTGACTAGTAAGCAAATGGGGAGATTCCGACTGCCTAAAGCGGTTACTCCCTCTGGGTGGCCGAGCTTTGTGCTTACCTCGATCCTTTCTCCTACTGATTCCTTGTATGCGCACTAGGCACAGGGAGGTGCCTGGCTCCCATCTCGGTGGTGGCCATCTTAGGTCAACCTACAGGAGCACTGTCAATCCTTACCTGTTAATTTCATTGTATGCGCATTAAGCACTGGGAGGTGCCTGACTCCCATCCTTGGTGGCGGCCATCTTAGGTCACTCTACCAACGTGTCGAACGTGCTGTAGTTTCCCTTTATTTTTAATTTGTCTGGCACTAGCTGTGTTTTTAACTATGTTCTTGCACTAAAACCGTGTTTTTACTCATCTCTACCACGGAAATGAAGCGCTTGTCTTCGGTTCGCACCCTTTGCGCATTCGCGATTCCGAGGTCGGACAAAGCCAACCACCCTTGGAGGCGGCCTATATATTGATGTCAGCTGCGCAGAGCAGCGGGCGGTGTGTCAAACGTGCGCCAAAGGCAAGTCCGTCTGCTTCCTCCCGTGCCCGGATGGAGCCAGGGGCCATATGACCCTTGCCCCTCACACCATGCAGTCCCACGTCATTAAGCCCCATGCTGTTAAGCAGATTTCCCACTCACCAATGGACCCAATGGAGCTCAACCGCTCCGTGAGGGAAGCCTGCTATCACTCCATAAATGTATCACAAAGCCCTAAAGGATGCAGTAGCTGTGAATTCCTCTTGGGCGAACAGCAATTAGCGAGTCATCATGGTAAGACAACCCAAATGTATCAAGGCGGAGATAGCTGACCTAATTTTCGAACTCCAACCCGTCACGCTCTTCCTAACAGAAACCTGGCTTTCAGAAGTCTCAGCCCCTGATGTATTATACGCAGTTCCCTCTAAAGAGGCCATTCTCAGACTTGACTACCCCAGCCCAGGGGGGGAGGTCTGACGATAATTTTCAACTGCTGCTAGCAATGCAAGCTGCAGTCGGTAAACATTGCCAACTCTGAGGCAGACTTTTTTAGTCTAACTCTAAACAGCCACCTCTCATTAGCAGGGATTTAATTTACCAACCCCCGGGTCTAGCTGCCACGTTTGTAAAAAACCAAATAGATGTCATCCCTGATTACGCAGTTCGCTATGCCAACATTATAGTACTAGGAGAACGCAACATCCATATTGATAACAAGAATTGTGCTACTGCTAAAAACTTGGTGGAATACCTTGGCCTGCTCCAACTTGCTCAATTGCTTGATGCACCCACACATATACTGGGCCACATACTGGACCCTATATTCACCAACTCGCACTCCTTAACGGTGGCTGCGCCGACCCCGGTGGCTTGGTTGGACCACCACTTGATCCTGTTTGGGATCTCGGAGTCCCCCCCAAACAGGGGCACCCCCTCAAAAATGCAGCACACATAAATGTGCCTGCATTACCCCCACGTCTTTTCCTGCGGTTTTACACCTAAACACACCTACACTTGCAACCCATCCGCCTTCTGCCAAACGCAACTCAAGGGGTGGATTAGCCAGGCCTTATATACTTAAGCCACTCTGAAGATAGTTACCAGTAGGCAGACCAACTCCTCCACACCTTGGTTTTCAGAGGCACTTTAAAGAAACGAAAAGATTGTTCAAGCGGTTAGAATGCATGTGGCGCAAAGAGTACGTTGAGCAGCGTAAAACTGTCTACCTTGCGGCCCTGAAAAATTATCATAAAGATCTTGGGCGTGCTGCACATTTCTACGCCCAAAAAATTTAACAATCTAAAAACTTGTCTAGGGATCTTTTCAAGATAATTAAATCCTTAACCTACTAAGAACGTACGGCAGTGTCAATTCCATCCTCAACTGATCTTTGCGATCAGATTGCACAATTCTTCTTAGACAAGATTAACAACATCTATACCTCTTTCCCTGAAAGTGCCAGGACTTTAAGACTGATTACCCCTGCCTGTACCCTCTCAGCTGTTTCAGGCAAGCTCCACAACCTGAAACCTATCTTGGAGGATGAAACCAGCAGCGTGACGCTGAAAGTTAAGTCCGGATCTCCTTTAGATCCTTCATCCTCGACAATTTTATTACAGGGTACAGAAGCCATTGCACCAGTACTTACTAAGCTGCTAAATGAATCGTTTGCTCGGGCTTAGTTCCTAAAGAGTGGAAGCATTCCATGGTGATCCCATTACTGAAGATACCTACTTTAGATCCTTCGCTGCCCCAAAATCTCAGACCCATTTCGCTACTGCCTTCCTTGGCAAAGATTGCTGAGAAATGTGTTGAACAATAACTTATTCAGTTTGTGGAAGAGAAGGATCTTCTCCATGAGATACAATCTGTGTTTAGACTTTCTTTCAGTGCAGAATCTGCATTGTTACTCACATCTGAATCTATCTGCAAAATAGCAGACAAGGTCATACGACGGCTCTAGTCATGCTTGACTTGAGTGCCGCTTTTGACACGGTCTCTTATGGTCTGCAATTAGACAGGTTACACCGTGCTGGGGGTGGGTGGGGGTGGGTGGCACATATGAAAACCTGGTTGTTTAAGAAAAATCTTAACCAACAGTAGCTTCTGCCCAGTCTTTCTCTACTGTTTCTAGGTCTTGTTGGAATTTAGCGCGGGGACATCATGATCTGGAGTAACCATGCGCTTTACAAGCTGCCAAGATAACATAACATGTAGGTGGGTGTGCTGATTAGAGTTGGCCCTAGCCAAAACTTTTTGATTTCACTTAAGTTTGTTTTTATATTATGTGGTTATATACAGGCAGTTTCATTAATCCCTCTTAATCCATTGATCTGTTTTTGCGGCATTCACATTTTTTTCTGCCTACTACAGCAGACAACACGGGGAAACAGGCCACCCACTTCAGGCAGTGGCTAACTATACTGCGAGTGACGGACGGCATTCTGCACTTTCGCCAGGATCACATTCAAAGTCCAGGACAAAACAAAAAAGCAATGATAAAGCCAAATGGCTGGCAGCCAACGCCAGGCCTATTGGCTTTGCCAGTGCTTGTGTTATTTTCTCTTGTGACTTTGGTTTTAAAAAGGATGGTTTCTCCACCTCCCTCCTATTCCTCTTCTGCTGCACAGCGATTAAGGGAGGCTGAGAGAAAAAAACTCCCATTCTTTTCTGCAGCAGAAAGGGGATGGCAGAAAACTCCCAGCACAGATATGAGAAGGCTGTAATTTGGTAGGTGTGCAGGTCTCTCCTCTGATTACTGTAATTAATATTGCTCAGGCTTGGCAGTTATAAAGTTTGTCCTTGTTTTTCGAGAAGAGGAGCCTTGCAGGCGTGGGCACAGTGATTGTCTGTGTTTCAGTTAGTTTTAGTTCGGGCAGACACTGCAATCACGGAGCCACGCCTCAGCTCCAAAGGCCTTATGAGAGGGGTGGCTAGCACAGCTGGCACAGCTCCCTGATGTGTGAGCAGGCTCTGCCCACAGCTCTGCCTGTGTACCTCATTCAGCATCCCTAGCTATCCTTGTGTGTAGGAATCTGGGCCTGTGCTGAGGTTTCTGTGATCATCCCCAGAGTGAAGGAGCTTGTATAGCGTCTCTGATTTCAGTGTGAAAGGGTGCATCACCAGAGCACCCCGTGGGAATGGAGCCTCCATGCCTCCTGTGAGAGGGCATCAAGTGTGGCACTCTCTGTGTGGGAGAGCCTGTGTGTGCTGGTGTTTGTGTGAGAGAGTGCATGATCTATAGCACCCCTGTGTGAAGGAGCCAGTATTTGTGCTGTTGGTTGTTCGAGAGAGAGAGAGTGTATCATCTATCCAACCCCTGTGTGAAAGAGCCTGTGTCTACTGCGATTTATGTGGGAGTGCCTCATCTGGACCACACCTGTGTCAAGTACCAGTAACCGTGCCATAGATTGTGTGAAAGGGTGCATCATATATAGTACCACTGTGTGAAGGTGCCAGTATTTGTGCTGTCGTTTGTGTGAGAGTTCAAAAAAAGGGGAGGGACCCCAATAAACCCTTGCAGGCTTGGGCGAACTCAATATAAGAAAAACAAATTGCCTACAAGGGATTTTGTTTATGAAAAAACTTCTATGAGATATTTACTCTGTATAGTGAATTGGCAGCACACTCTAATTAGTAGTGTACAATGAAACTTAATCAAAAACAGTTACATGAAATGTCTTCAAATTCAGTAAATGATGAATAGCAATCACATGAACTAATTTCAAAAGTAATACACAGGGCGAAAACAATACTATGAAAAAATCATATATTTAATATATGAAACGGGTATAAAATAATAAAAAGCAGCCAAACATAGCTTGCAAGGATTACAATGGTATGGCTTATACAACAGCTATGTTGACATCTTTCTATAGACTTTTAAACAATCAATGTTTGTAAGAAGAGATGTCACTGTCGACGTTTCGGTCTGTGTTGGGGATGAGACCGTCAGACCATCTTCAGGACGGTAAGTTGACAAAAAAACTTACTATTCCTGAAAAGAGGCAGTCTTAGATGGGGTTTAATAACTGCACAGTATAGCCGTCGGTGTATTAATTGACCGTAGGCTGTGACTGAAGAAATGAAGTAAAAGTGTCTTGGTAAAGTGGCAGTCCAAGATAGCGAGTTGTGGTCTGCAAGCTAGCGCCGCCGGTGTACTAATTTACCGTAGGCTACGGCTGGAGAAATCAGGTTAGTAGATGATTAATCCTCAAAAGTGTATCAAAACACTGTGGCCAACGCATACTCCTCTATCGCCATTATCGATAGAGGAGTACGCGTTGGCCACATTCCTTCTCCAAGCATTCCTGTACATACAACATATAGGACAAACAAACATACCGTGGAGAGTCTTAGCATGATTTAAGTAAAATCATAATCACACGAGTACATATTTGCCAGTAGATTAGTGCATATTTGGTGGAAATATTGCGGCAAATGTGAAACCGTATTGGTGGTACGGTTTAGTGAATTACCGCTGATACGTGTGGTGGACTACGTTGGGTAAGCACACACACATGAGAAAAGTGGACTTGCTAGGGAGTATCCTTACGCTTGAGATTTGCAGCAAATCGCCCTCAAAGAGATTTCCGGCAGAGGTTCACACCCTGTAAGAAAAGAAGTAGTGGCGCATGGGCCATTTAGAACCTGAAAAGAGAAAATCTTGCCTGGTAGTTGCATTGGTAAGTCTTAGTGGTCTACTCATGACTTTGATGGTCAGGACCCGTTTAAAAGACAACATTCAGACATGATTCCAAGACAAATAAAATCCATAAAAAGATTAAAACAACAAAGTATTAGATAGCATGGCACAATTTACCATTTCATGTATGAACAACAAAAATGCTGCAAGGAGAGATATGAAAACGCCCTGTCCTCACACCATACAAAGGCCTATACCAAAATTGTCTACAAAACAAAGCAGGCCTATATCAAGAAAGTGCTGGGTGCAGATAAAAGCACAGATATGCGAAAAGCTGCTTTCAATGTCCCATAATTGTCAGCGGTCCTGTGCAAGACAGGAAAACTACTCTTCCCTGGTTGGACAACCCTTGCCACCAGGAATGCGGGGGTAGATGTTTATTTCCCCACTAGCTTTCTCACTCGAACTGCAGCAGATAAAAATGTATATACCATCAAACATATATGCACAGTTTGCAATAGCTGCACGAACACAGGGCGGGTCTACAGCTTCTGATGTTCAAGTGCTTTAGAAAGGGAATTAATAACTGCTTCCGAGGAGTAGAATATAGCTTACAGAAAAAAAAAATGCAAGAGAGACTAAGCTGATGAAAACGAATCATTATAAACAGTATTAGGGTATGATACCAAATAATGAATAATACAGAAATTTAAATCTACTTAAAAGAAATCTTTGTGAGTGGGAAAGGGAAAACAACAGATATGGGGACATATTAGCAAGAACTTCGTTAAAATTATCGCCGTTTTAGCTGCAGGAAACTGCCGCTAAAACGGCGATAATGGGCTTGCTAATATGCGTTATGGAATTCCAATAGAAGCCCAGGTTAGATGTCCTGCACATCTAACCTGGGCTTCTATTGGAATTCTATAACGCATATTAGCAAGCCCATTATCGCCGTTTTAGCGGCAGTTTCCTGCCGCTAAAACGGCGATAATTTTAACGAGGTTCTTGCTAATATGCCCCATGGTTCCATGTTAAAGGTCGTAACAAGAGGAAGAAAGTACTGTACCCGCTTCTTTCTTTAACTCCTTCTCATGCGGCTGCCGGGCACATAAGGCAAAAAAAAACATGTTTTCATTGTTTCGTTTGAAATAGTAGCCATGAAGAGCGGATTGTCCTAACAATCCACTCTAACCATCCAGGCAAGATGCTCATTTGCAAACCATGTGAGATTCTGCACTTTATCTAAAGATTTGCACTCATCAATAGAATCCCCACTAAGCGAAGTTTCTTCTTTAACCCATATTGCTCTCCAATGCATCAATGGTGCTAATTTGACATGGTCCACTAATGGAACAAGTCCCAAATCGGCATGACAGAGAGCTTTTGGGATTCTGCTAGGGAAATACAAAAGTCACAATAACCGCAGACTCCTGCTTCATGCGTCACCATAGAAAGACACAATGAGAAGTAGATATTAATCATGGCATCTAGAGTTTTATTGTCTAGCTTCCCCACAAATCTAAAAATTGCCTCAGTGGATTGTTCAAGCTTTAGCTTCATAACGTTGGTTAAATGGGACTATGAATGTTTATGGTCGAAAGGAACACCTAAATATGAGAAGGTGGGGATGTACGAAATATTTTGGCAGATGATGTATTGTGTCTTTAAAACAATACGTGTCTTCCCAATGACCATAACATGGGATTTAGTAGTGCTAGTCCTCAGACCCAAACTATTCATGAAAAGATGGAACTTATTCAATAATTTTTGCAGACTAATTCCCATTCTTGCAATTAATACACAGCCCTCCCGTAGAAAAGGGCGGGTAATTTCCTTATGCCAACCTCTTCTACACCAGCCTGATCTACATTAAGAAACACCTCTAGATCATTAATGTAAAGGCAGAATAAATATGTTGTGGCTTGTGCGAGAGTGAGGGTGTCATCTGGAGAACTCCTTGTGGGAAAGAGCCTGAGTGCTGTAGTTTGTGTAAGATTGAATCATTGGTAGCATCTCTACGTTAATTAACCCTTACGTGTGCTGTGGTTTGTGTGAGGGGACGCATCATCTGACCCACCACTGTGTGAAGGAAACAGTATGTGTGCTGTGGTTTGTGAGTGAGTACAGATTCTTGAGCTGTTTTTTGCCATAATGTGTTTTCTCTAGTAACAATATCTGGGAGCCTTCTATCTGCATTTGTTGTGTCATTCTAGGCCATAACAAGTTTTTTTGGGCCAGACACACTGCTTATGGTGCGTATTCCTATCTTACACCAAGCAGGGGTGAGCCAGAAAGTAGGAGTAATGTAATATTAATACGGGAAAATTATGTGGTAGTCCATAGTAACCCATTTCTGCAGACTCCTGTCATGTCCCTGCCACAGAACAAGGCACAAAACACAGTTTTCTAAGTAGGAACAATTATTTGGTGTCTGGGCTCATGGGCATCATATGCATGTCCCTTACATGCCCACCAGCTCCTATACCTCAGCACCTTCATCTTTGTGCCCAAGGGCACAAACGGTGAGGTGGTTTGTGGGCATAGCAAGGACCGCGGACCAACTAACTCACTAAGGTGAGCAAACTAAAGTTACTTAGAATTCTGTTTACTTGGCTTTGGTATATTTTATAGAATCACTTGCTTGTTTGAAATTCTGATTCGAAAATGATATAATAATCATTTAAAATAATCAACATATACTAATATACTAATTATAGGGCATATTAGCAAGAACCTCGTTAAAATTATTGCCATTTTAGCAGCAGGAAACTGCCACTAAAACGGCGATAATGGGCTAGCTAATATGCGTTATAGAATTCCAATAGCAGCCCAGGGTAGATGTCCTGCACATCTAACCTGGGCTTCTTTTGGAATTCTATAACGCATATTAGCAAGCCCATTAGCGCCGTTTTAGTGGCAGTTTCCTGCCGCTAAAACAGCGATAATTTTAATGAGGTTCTTGCTAATATTCCCCCATGTTGTTAGACCTGGCTTCCTTGGCATGGTTTACCCCTAACTTTTTGCCTTTTAACCTCCTGTTTGCAGACTTCAAGATTCTGCACATTTTACCACTGCTAACCTGTGCTTAAGTGGCTGTGCCCTACCCCCACATTAAAACATGGTAGAATTGACTTATACCCAATTATCACATCTGATTTACTTGTCCCTAGTAAAGTGACACTGTCTGTGCCCAAGACCTGTAAATTAAATGCTATTTGTGGGCCAAGGTACTGATTGTGCCACCCACTTAAGTAGCACTTTATCAATGTCTCAGACCTGCCATTGCAACCTGTGTGGGCAGTTTTAAACTGCTGTTTCATCTTGGCAAAATAATTATTTTGTGTAAAGGAACAATGGCTATGATGCACTCAACTATACAAATTTAACGTGTTCATACAAATTTACAATTAATGCCCAGGCCTGTGAAATAATCTCAGGGAAAACTAGGTCACTGGAGTGTTCTATTTTCAAACTTCTAGGAATTATATATGTAAGAAATTAGGTTGTTGGTTGACTGGGGTATGAACCCTGGTTAAGCAGCACCACAATCCTTGTCAGGGTGAGGCACAAGCTAACCCTAAATTAACATGTCCTTAAATCTCTGCTAGCTTGGCACAGAGCAGCTTAATTCAGAGATAATGTGTAAAGTACGTGTGCAACAATTCAAACAGTAATAAAGTGAAAACACCCCACAAAAAGGATCCCACACAAGATTAGAAAAAAAGTGTGATTTCTAATGAAAAACAAGACTAAAATTAAAACAATCCAATCAGTAGAACCAGAGATATGCAAGTTTAAAAATGTCAGTAAAAATAGCGCCAAAAGGCACAAAGCTCCAACTGTGGAAATCTGGTTTCCACAGTTACTACTACTACCTTTGATGGTTTTCAATTTATCAACCTTAGAAAGATGAAAGGTGAATTGAGATGGGATTCAAACATGAACTGTAGTGGTACAGGTGTTGGTAGCCATCATGCAGCTCACTGTGCTATCTTGCTGAATGGTTTACATTGCAAGCTAGATACCACACATGTAAAACGAAAAACACATAATTTACAGATTCAGTAATGTTATCTATTGCTCAAAATGAAAGCATAAATTACCGCTTAAAAGGGGGTTTACGCTTCGATTGAGTCTCATCCAGTAAAATCTGCCTCTGATACTCTGAAGCTAAAATGCAT
Organism: Lissotriton vulgaris; assembly: GCF_964263255.1. Classification (NCBI taxonomy): domain Eukaryota; kingdom Metazoa; phylum Chordata; class Amphibia; order Caudata; family Salamandridae; genus Lissotriton; species Lissotriton vulgaris. Next base: position 1,485,010,374 of record NC_141693.1, read on the forward strand.
GCTTGCACTACCACTCTACGAGTACCAACCAGGGAAATTGCCTTGCAACCGAGCGTCCCTGAATTAAAGGTACATTAAACCGGACCAATGGCCCGGGCGGTAATTGCGAAGAGTCCTCGTAATGCACATTGCCTAATATGTGCTGCAATTACTGCATAGATTTAAGTGGCGTTCATAAAGGGCTTCTTTTATATAGCATCCACCTGCAATGGTTCTGCTATTTTAATGTTATGCAAATTAGCCAAGGCTTAAAATGGCACTGCTGGGATTTGAACCTTTGAACTTCTAGTCTCACAGCGAGCTCGAGCAAGCGCTTAGTTTGCTGATCTACAGGATTTGCAGACAAATAAACATCCGTGTAAGTTAGAAAACATTATTGAGAGAGCGCAAACTGACCAAAATGTAGAAATACATCACACTTACACGTAGTAAGCACAAATCATGAAGAGAAATGCCATGAGTGCTGGTAGTATCCAAAGTTATATTCTGAAATGTGTAGTTAATATAGAAGTTTAAATAGAAGTGGAACTAATACAGAAATGTGTGAAGTAATACAATTTTATTAAGCGTGATTATTCCTGAATCCATGTTGTGTAGCTGCTAAATGTAAGATGGCATATGGAAAGTTGAAATGTGGTAGGCCTCAGGGCCAGAGCAAGGCGGGAGGGGGAAGGTGATTAAAATTCACAATATGGATTGCACTAATGTTTAGTATTAATGAGTAGGCTTTTTGATTTATAGATGTGTTTACCGAAATCAGTAGAATATGAGTACTAACATGCTAATAATTAAAGAAGAAGTTGAATGCTATAAAATGTAGTAGAGCTGGAAAGCTTTAAATGTTGATTTATACGTATTAGTCTGGGTCGAAGAATGTTGCAATGCGGTTGGAAAACCATGAGAATTGGGATTAGGCTGCAGATGTCTGTCTGGAAGAGAAAAGGGGGTATTCAATTATTAATATAATGAATAGAAGCTTGTTCAAGAAATGGACCAGACATGGAGGAGGGTTCCGGAATGTTTAAGGGGTATCAGCGGGCCGGAGACGAGTCTGAGAAGCAAGGTCGACTCTAACCACAAGGCCTCATCATGGAAACAGCCAGAAGCTACACCACGTGAGGGGCGTCTCACGAGGGGCGTCCTAAATGTTGTTGTATTTTTGTATTAGGGACAGCACCCCTGGGGGGAGTTAGAGCAGACGCCTGAGGATCCTTTAGAGAGCGGATGGGTAGGCAGAGAGGGGCCATGATTGGAGAACTATAGGTTTTCACCAAGAGTTCGAGAGTGAGTGGCTTCCCTTGGGAGTCATTCACTGCTGACACCTTTGATAGATTGAGACCTGGTTAAGTAGGGATACCATCTAGAGCAGGGTAGGGAAAGCCTAACCTGTATTTTCCTTCCGCCTGTAAATGAGTGATAGATTTCAATATGTGTCTATGCTAACGGCACTATTGTTTTTAGAACTGGTATTGATAGTTTCCGTTGTTCGTCTGAGGGCTTTCAGAGAACACGTGTACGTAGTTGGGCCCGTGTATCTGGTGAATCTCATCTTGAGATGCTTGTACCTGCAACTTATAATAAATCTTTGAAAGCTAGAAGTTGTTTGTGATCCTTTGAAGCAGAGTCCTTTACTGGGGGAACTAACTTGGTAAGAGATGCACTTTCTTTCCTCAATGACAGGCAATAAAGATTCAGTCGGCCAGACCGGGGTTTTAGATCGATAGCGATAAGGTATTGATCAAAATCTCAACCCTTCCAGTTGGTAGCTATAGAGAATGGTTGCCTTCTTGAGGAAGGTGATCTAGGCCAGGTTAGATTACCCCAAGCCCCCTAGAGACCGATGATCGGAGGAACCGCCCGCGGAAGAAGGACCGGATGACGTGAGACAGAAAAGCAGCAGTATCGGTCGAGAGTGAGTATAAAGGGTCATGCGTGTTAAGATTGCGGTGTTTTGTATTGTATCTATGTTGTAATGTTTGGCGGAGTTGAATGACTGTAGAGAGACTGTGGAACAGGTTGTGAGCGCGCGCAACCGGTGGAAATCTTAGGCTCAAGGAGAGCTTAAGTGGTTCGGGTGTATCGGACACCCAGAAGTAATTGTTAACCAGGGTGAAGGGGGTCATGAGGTACCAGTGACCACCCGAAGGACCAGATAGGGGGAGTGAGTGCGCGAGTAACAGACGCTGGTCGGAAGTTACTGTGTGCGTAAAGAACCTATCAGAGTGACGACAGACATCTCGTCAGTTGTGTTGATAATTACAGATAGACTGTGGACGTACAGTCGAGGGAAGTGACCGCTTGGTCGGAAGTAGTCATTTTTCGGAGTATGAATGGGACGCATGCATGACCGCGAGGAGAGCTGAGAAAGGAGGGGTGCTGCTGCGAAGCGGAGACTAGTGACGTCAGAAAGTGCCGCGCTGGGATTGGCCGGCCGGGGAAAGACCGCGCTGCGATAGGCCAGCTAGCAAAGCCGCGCTAGGATTGGTGGATTGTCATCAGGAAGTAAATAGAGTATTCAAGCTGGAAATCTTGCGCATAATTATGAAGTGTTTTAAATGGTTAAAAGCGCTGTTTAAAAGAGAACGTAGAGGATCGTATGAAGGGGAAGAAGCCCCGCCGGAGGGTACGCCAGCTCATTACATGGGGGTAAATGTTGGGCTGCACACGATTCTGTGGATCTCAGAGTGGAGTAAGATGACAGATGGAAATGAGGAACTCACGTTCCCGAAGTACGGGACGTATAGATTAGAGGTGCTACATAGATTAAAAGCAATTATGACCTCTACGAGACCCTTGCCTAGACCAACTCAGTTCGAAGCCCTTAATGCATGGATTAGGGCAGCGCATGAAAAGAACATGAACAGACGACAAGAAAGAGTGAAACGCTCGGTAAGGGCAGTACAGGATGCCAAGTGGGATGAGGATGCTAAAAGATGGAGGGTGCATAACATGGAAGTAAACAAATTGTATCCAGTGTTAGAGATGCCAGGGAATAAAAGCCCCCTAGAAGAGGATGACGAGAGCGAGACAGAGGATAGCCTAATAAACAGATTATTGACAGACAGGCCGCCTCCGTATAACAGAGCGGAAGGAGATGCCGAGAAAGGGGGGGGCAATGCAGGAGAGCATGGGCCGCTTCCCAGTTCCGAATGGGATCCTGCCGCAAAGAAAGAGCTGTCCCAGCCTAGCCAAGTGCAACAGGTGGTCGGGAGGTTTGTGGTGCAAAGAGCGCCAGAAATGGAGTGTGCCACATCCTACGCGTTACCTGATGCACTACAGGTACCTGTTACCATAGGTCCTATAGTATCGATATATGACCCAGAGAGAGCTAGGGGGGAGGAACGAGTACGGAGGGACAGAGAAAGAGCAGAGATGGCAAGGAGGAATGATACGATCAACTCCCCAAGCCAGTTGCCGATACCAAGAGAGTGGAGCACCCCAGTACCCACGGCAGGGGATCTGGGGGACATTAGATACCCAGAGGATATGAGGGGACCAGGACGGAAATCCTTTCAAGAGTTAAACGAGTACATGAAGCAATGGGATGAGGCAGTTGGGGCTCACAAGAGCATCATGGCGGCGGAAGCGGAAAGAGAAAGGCAGGACAGCAGAGCCCGGACTCACTGCGGGGCTGAAGAGAGCAGTCCGGAGTGGGACGGGAGGGAGAAAGACAGTAGGAGAGGCACCCATTGGGCCCGGAGTGGAGGTAGATCAGACCTGGAAAACGGGGGGGTGTCTCGCCCACTATGTAGTGATGAAGATAGAAGGGCTCGGGACTACAGAGACAGCTTTAAGTGTATCCACTGCGTGCCAGACAATAGAGAGCAGAGTGGGAGTTGCGAAAGGCCGCACCATAGTCCCTGTGATGACGGACATGAGCGCAGCCCAGGGAATATGGGAAACCAAGAAGGATCGTATCAGATACTGAGTGATACAAGGCCAAGAGGGGATGGGGACCGAAGGGAGAATAACAGGGAGTCCTACTGTGAGAAAAGAGGAGAGAACGGACAGAGTAAGATAGGGGGTAACAGGCCTGTGTTCCATCACCTTCCAAGATCGGATGGCCGAGCATGGGATCTGGAGAGATGGGAACAAGAGAGAGCACTCCCCAACTCTCCCGAACCCAAACGAAGGGCCCGGAGTTGGGATGGGAGAGACACCTGTGAACCTCCCTCGAAGGAGATATTACGAGCAGAAATAAAAGCCAAAAGGCTCGATGTCTCCAGCTTAAAGTCAGATCTGGATGACATGGTAGATGGTACCCTGCCCTTAGAAAGAATAGACATGTATGAGCAGGGTGAAATTCTGTTCATGGCAAAGGACGTAACTCGAAAGGCGAGAGCAACCCATGAGAAATTAGTGGAACTAGCAGGCAAGTACATGGTAGACCTGTCAAGAACCAAAGCCTTACAGGGCAACCACAGGCTACATTACACAGACCGAGACCTAGATGAGAGGCGAACCATCGGATTGAAAACACACATAAGGGAACTGATCACTGGAATAAGGACATGGAGGGCCCTAGATAAGTGGGAAGAGAGGTGGTCCAAGAGAGGGACCGTCAGGAGAAGCACACTTATGATGACACCAGGAGGACAGCAGGGAGTAGAGACATACCCTTTGAGGGAAGTCGCAAATGGGACCTATGTCCACGTCCCTTGGAGTAGGGGGGATTTAGCTGCTTTTACCACCTCTTTCCCCAAATTGCGGGAAAACCCAGTGGAGTGGTATAAGCAAGTTGAGAGATTCGTAAAAATCTCAAAGGTCTTATGGATAGATTTGAACACGCTGTTTGACATAGTAGTGCCAGGAGATTTGTGGACCGCATGCAAGGTTAGCGCTGAGTGGCCCACCATAGAGCCCGAGAGAGATGCTAAGACTAATGGGCCGTCCGAGAGTGTGATGGCAAAGTTCGAGAGAGTAATGACTTGGCTGAAAGATAAAGTGCCAATGCAAGACATAGATTGGGTAAAAATTGACCGAACCAGACAGGAACCCAAAGAGACAGTTCACGAATACTATGAGAGATTGCTGAAGGCGTTCAAACAGTATAGCGGTCTGGATGTAATGGATCCAAAGGACATAGGGCAGTTTGTGTCCAAATTCGTCTTGGGTCTGAGACCGGATATTAGTTTAATGATACAGCAACACTTGATCTGTTGGCAAAATAAACCCCTAGACGAAATACTGAGGTATGCCAGGTACTGCTGTGATGAGATAGACTCCAAGGCTAAGAAACTAAAGGAGAAACTGATGGTGGTACAGATGCAGGCAGCAGGGAAGGGGGGACAGCAGCAACAGCAACCGGGAACAGGTACTGGAGGAAAGAAACAGTACAGTCAGAACAAGGACAATGGGGAGAACTCCACCTTTAGGCCCAGGATAGATATAACTGCCTTAAAGAAAACAACTAGGTGCCACCAGTGTAACGAGGTGGGACATTGGAAACGCGAGTGTCCCTATAATGTTGAGATAGGAGACGAAGAGGTAGAAGAGGAAGCGACCCAGAGTGCGCCTGCAAGAGGGGTAACGCAGTACCAGGGAAAGGTGCTCAAGGGGGGGGGGGCCACCTCCCCGAGCTCAGTTCCCACAGCCACCCAGATTAGGGACTATGGGTAAGACCTATAGACAGATGCCACTGTTTGTCGGGGGAGAGGAATGTTATTATGTGGACCCACTAACTGGACAGAGGGTAGAAAGGGATGACTGCACCCTCGGGGCAGCTCTGGAGGTAGATCAGAGGGGACCCTACGTTGAGGCCGAAGTGGCAGGGTTCCCCACGACCTTTCTAGTGGACACAGGAGCCACCAGATCCACGATCAGGTCAGCCGCAGTGCCAGGCCTGCCTATGTCTGGAGAGACCATACAAGTGGTGGGGGTCGCTAACAGGAGAATGACCAGTCCTCTGACGGAACCCGTGCAGGTGAAAATAGGGAAGTACAGTGATGAGCACCAGTTTGTGGTTTGCGATTCTAGTCCTGTATGTCTGTTAGGAAGAGACCTTTTATGCAAATTGAACTGCACTATATATTGTACACCGCAAGGAGTGGAGGTACTGACAAATGATGATGATGCTGACTTTAAAGTCGCCAACTCCAGAATATGTGTGGAACTGTATCCCACTTTGACAGTAGACGAGCTCCCCTGGGATCTGAGAGAGACCGTTGCTCCAGAAGTATGGGATTTCACTGGGGAAGAGATTGGGTTGGTGAAGGGAGTAGACCCAGTGAAAATTGTAGTGAAACCACATGCTGAGTTCCCAAGAACCCCTCAGTATAAATTGACCCCAGAAACGATTGCAGGCATACAACCCGTGATTGAGTCCATGATTAAGCAGGGAATACTAAAGGAAATCGTGGGTAGTCCATGTAACTCCCCGATTATGGGTCTGCAGAAACCAAATGGGAAATTCCGGATAGTGCAGGACCTCAGAAAGATTAATAACATAGTCGTTTCGTGTTGTCCAGTGGTACCAAATCCATCAGTGATACTGTTTCAGATACCGTTCCAAGCAGAATGGTTCACTGTAATTGATCTTTGCCAGGCTTTCTTTTCGATCCCTTTGGACGAAGAAAGCCATTTTCTTTTCGCATTTAAGCTGGAAGGTCGCGTCCTAACATGGTGTCGTATTCCTCAGGGGTATACAGAGAGCCCATCGATCTTCAACCAGCTCCTGAAGAGAAATCTTGAAAGTCTAGTACTGCCCCAGAGGTCAGTTCTGGTCCAGTACATAGACGACCTCCTTGTGGCGTCAGAGACAGAGGAAGCTTGCAGGGAAGACTCTATTGCTTTGTTAAACCATCTAGCCGAAAATGGGCATAAGGTGTCCCCGGGAAAATTGCAGTACTGCCTGACAGAGGTACAGTACTTGGGACACAGAATTGAGAAGGGGAAACGGAAGGTGTCACCAGACAGGATAGAGGCCATCATGAAGATGAATGCGCCTAAAACGCAGAGAGAAGTCAGGATGTTTCTAGGAATGGTGGGATATTGCCGACAGTGGATCGCAAACTTTTCACTGAAAGCAAAGCCCTTACAAAAACTGACGCACAAGGAGGTGAGTGATCCGGTACCATGGGACAAAGACTGTTTGATGGCGTTCCTGCAGCTGAGAGAGGACTTGTGTCGTGCTCCGGCTCTGGGAATGCCAGATTACGATAAACCATTCTTGCTCTATTGCTGTGAGAGAGAGGGATGCGCGCTGTCTGTGTTAGTCCAAATCCATGGGAATGCCCGTAGACCAGTCGCGTATTTCTCGGCTACTTTAGACCCAGTAGCCGCAGCGTTGCCCGGATGTCTCAAATCCGTTGCCGCAACAGGTGTCAGCATTGAGAGGTGTGAGAACATTGTAATGGGGCACCCGTTAGAGGTGCATGTGCCCCACTCTGTTGAATTGTTGATGACCAGGACCAAAACCCAGCATCTGACGAATAGCAGGCTCACGCGCTATGAGCAAGTTATTCTTGCTGCAGAGAACGTGACCCTCAGGAGATGCTCTGTTTTGAACCCTGCCACCTTGATGCCACTTCCAAACGATATTGAGGGTGATGATGAATGTACGGACCATGACTGCCTCGATGTGACTGAACTATGCACCAAACCAAGACCCGACATCGTAGATGAGCCACTGACCGACCCCGATGAAATTTTCTTTGTCGATGGCTCATGTGTAAGAGACGAAGTTGGGCAGTTAAGAGCAGCTTACGCTGTTTGTACAATTACTGGAGTAGTGGAAGCTGGATGCCTGGAAGGAGTACACTCCGCTCAGGTAGCCGAGATTATTGCCCTGACGCGTGCCTGCCTGGCAAGCAATCAAATCCGAGTCACCATATACACTGACAGTCAATATGGTTACGGGGTAGTTCATGATTACGGGCAGTTGTGGTCTCAAAGAGGTTTCATGACCTCTTCAGGCTCTCCCATTCGCAATGGAGAGTTTGTGCGCCTGTTGTTAGAGGCATTGCAATGTCCAGCAGGTATCGCAGTTGTGAAGTGTACCGCACATACCAGAAATATGGACTTCGTGTCACAAGGCAATAGATATGCCGACGAAGTCGCACGGTATTGCGCGGAAACAGGGTACTCTTTCACCGAGGCGGAAGTGGGTGGAATAAATGTAAGGACTGAATTAGCTATGATATTGGAAACTGTTGATACTTGGGACGAACTGAAGGAGATGCAAGAAAATGCTCCTGATTGTGAAAAAGAAACATGGCAAAAGGCAGGATGTGTAGTGGGGAAGGCCCATTTCTGGGTTTCAGCAGATGGCAGAGCAGTGTTGCCCAATGAGATGGTGAGCCCAATGGCCCGACAAATACATGGTCCTGTCCACTTAGGAAGAGATGCTATGCTGAGAGTGTTTAGACAGACCTGGTACAACCCCAAGTTCAGAGTAGCAGCCGAAGCAGTGTGCCAGCGTTGTGTGACGTGCCAGCAGTTGAATGTAGGGAAAAAGACACCAGTTGCACTGAGCCACATAGGGAGGTCAGGAGGTCCATTTAACCGAATGCAGATAGATTTTATTGAAATGCCAAGGTGCAGCCGCCTCCGTTATATCTTGGTGGTTGTTTGCGTTTTCTCCAGATGGGTTGAGGCATATCCTACACGCAGGTGCGACACCCTCACAGTAGCTAAGATATTGCTTAGGGAACTTATCCCGCGCTTCGGGGTGCCGGCCTCTTTGGAATCAGATAGGGGAACGCATTTCAACAGCTCGCTTGTGAAAATGATTTGTGCAGCTTTAAATATAGATCAAAAACTACATTGCAGTTATCGACCCGAAGCTTCAGGAATTGTGGAGCAGATAAATGGCACCATCAAGGCCAGAATTGCGAAGGTGTGTTCATCAACATCCTTGAGTTGGCCTGATGCGCTGCCATTGGTCCTTATGAGCCTCCGTAGTACCCCGGATAGGAGAACTGGTTTGTCTCCTCATGAGGTACTGATGGGAAGAGCAATGAGGTTACCTTCTGTCCCAACTGCTGCATTGATTAGCATCACAGATGATATGATCCTGGACTATTGTAAGGGGCTGTCTGACGCCATTCATTCTGTGTCCCTTCAGGTGCAGGCTGCCGAGGTACCATCGTGCCAGGACCCTTGTCATGACTTGCTTCCTGGGGACTGGGTCCTGGTGAAAAAGCACGTGAGAAGCAGCTGCTCGGATGTTCGTTGGCGTGGGCCCTTCCAGATCATCCTGACCACAAACACGGCCGTGAAGGTGGGAGGCCTGCCCAATTGGATCCACGCGTCGCACACGCGGAGAGTTCCAGCACCTCTGGAAGAAACAGCTCCTCTCTCGGATAGACGTCCAGCAACGGACCGAGAAGCCATAGAGGGGGCTAGCCAAGCTGTAGAGGTGCCAGCGGAAGCAGGGAACGAGTCTGACCAAGCTGAGGACGGTCAGTACAACAGCGAGACAGACGACGCTACTGAAGGGGAAAGTAGCTGGGAGTACGAGTCAGACGCTGATAGGTCTGACAGAGAGCGTGAACAAACGAGAAGAAGACGGAGTAGAAGGGTACGCGGAGAAGCTGATTGGCCGCAGAGAAGGAGCTCTAGCCTAAGGTCAACTCTGGAGAGAACCCTTCCTCCGATATCAGAAGACTCAGACCCAGAAGACGGTGCTCAGGGCGCTGAAGCACCGGAGTTGAGGAGGTCAAGAAGAGTGCGGGTGCCTAACAGAAGATACTCCACCCCTGAGTGGACATATCTGGCGACAGATGGCTTCGAAACCAGTGACAGGGAGGATCAGAGCGGTGGTGGTGTCCAGTTCTGAGCCCATCGTAACAGTGGAGATACGACTGTTAGTACCCGGAGTCGAACAAGAAGGGTCACTAACATTCATGCTCCCCCGTCCTCCCCGCCTCAGCAAGATAAAGGACATGTTTCTCACAGAATTGCAATTCCCTGATTTTGTTACAAAGATATCAGCCGCAGAAGAGCACAATCTTCGTCTGGAAATATTGAATTTTGCTGTCGAAGCTGCAGGCGAGCGCCTGATAGTGGATGCTTAAAAAAACTTTGTAAATACGCGTGAAGAAAAGAAGATTACCTAGCGCCTAGGAAGCAGAGAATCGTAGGGACTTTCCCTAAGTTGATGGAGAAGGGCTAGGGTTGTCTATATTGAACTAAAAGGAACTTTGGCGGAAAAGGTTGTCAGCTTCCAGTTGCGTGGTTCTCAGGACAAAAGGAGTAAAGAGACTGTAAAGGAAGGAAAGAAAGAAAGGAACTTTGTGCAGAGTTACGAGAGAGCCACACTATCTGACGAAATGGAGGCTGGTACCCAGAACCGCAGAGCGAAATGTATAATAGGTACACTAATAGTAGGAGTGATAATATTAATAGCTTTAGTAGTGACTGTCTCCTATGTAAAGGGACGTGAGGAAGAGGCGAAGGTAACGGATGTGAAATCTGTAGAGGCGCTTACACCCACCGTTGCTGGTGGGAAAGGGGAAAACACACAAGAGAAAGCGTTATTAGCTGCAGAAGCCCGCAGGTTACACGTAGATGAGTCCCAAGGTGACTTTAGGTCAAATGCTTATGCAAAATTATTGTATGAATATGTGGATGCCATGGAGGTCAAGGACTGCTATGTCTGCATGCAGTTGCCGGCATCTGTAGATGAAGGCATTCGATATCATCACCTCCCGCTGACATATGGCATTACATGTAGCTTATTGCTTAGTATATTTTATGGGAGAGATAGTTTTGAATACTATTTCTCCAATTATGACTCAGTGCTACCAGAAGTCCCAAATTATAAGCAGATGAACAAATGGGACTACTGGAAGAGTGAAGACAGATTGGCCAAGTTCTTCATTCCTTGGATTACATTAGACACTTCACATGCCCGCAGAAATAACCTGACATGTAAGGTGTCAGAGGTCGAGAAAAAGTTCATAGGGCAGGTGGATGATCGGAATAGGAGACAAAAGATTTTGAAAAAATCAGGACAAGGGAAAACAGATTGGACCGATGAAGAAAAGGTACACAAAAGAAAGGGTAGTAGTGGTCCAATAGCTTTAGATAGAACGCAGAGAGGAAAGTTATGTCTTCATAGAGCCAAAACGTATTATGAAAATGTATACGTGGGAGAAGTTAGCTGTGAACATGCTTTCAATTTAGAGTACTACACCAAGGACTTCCTGAAGGGAATGCAAGTGATTCCAAATGTATATTTCGTATGTGGAAGAAATGCTTACGTGAAGCTACCTGATAATTGGTATGGCTCATGTTACTTGGCAATTATCTTCCCTAAAATATACCATGCCCAAGACTTAGAGATCATCGAGGGCAAGACATCATCGAGGGGAAGGAGAGATGTAGGAGGTGTAGAAATGGTTGGAGATGTCTTTGGAGCTGTGTTCCCTTTTCTAGGATTAATTCTTAATGATGTTAAAATTAGACGACTAGCAACAGTCGTAGACAGGTTGTCTGCCAGTACTGCTCAGTCCTTAATGCTGGTAGAAGGAGAGATGCAATCGATAAGGGCTATGGTTCTTCAGAACCGTCTTGCCTTAGATGTCCTATTAGCAAAAGAGGGCGGAGTTTGTAAGGCTTTGAAGGTCCAAGAATGTTGTACTTACATTCCAGACAATTCGAAGCCCCTTGAAAAGGTTATTAGGAACATAACTGATATTCACAAGGAGATCGAAGACCTGAGCAGAGAAAATGTCTGGGAAAAGGTGGGCCAAGGGATAAGTGACGCTGGAGGTTGGCTCACCACCTTAGGCAAAAGTTTTGTGTGGAAAATACTAAAACCTATCATCATAATATTGATCTGTGGGATCGTGTTGTGGGGATTGGTGAGGGTATTCAAATGGTACAGATCAAGAAGGTCAGAGAGGGCTCGGAGAAAACAGCTGCAGAGATTGGCTGCCATACAAGATAGTCAGTACCGGAGTCTGAGGGCTTTGGAAACACAGAAACGAGTTATGCTAGCGATCACTGCAGTTTGAATATTAATGATGACCCCGAGAGGTCATCAAAGGGGGGAACTGAGAGAGCGCAAACTGACCAAAATGTAGAAATACATCACACTTACACGTAGTAAGCACAAATCATGAAGAGAAATGCCATGAGTGCTGGTAGTATCCAAAGTTATATTCTGAAATGTGTAGTTAATATAGAAGTTTAAATAGAAGTGGAACTAATACAGAAATGTGTGAAGTAATACAATTTTATTAAGCGTGATTATTCCTGAATCCATGTTGTGTAGCTGCTAAATGTAAGATGGCATATGGAAAGTTGAAATGTGGTAGGCCTCAGGGCCAGAGCAAGGCGGGAGGGGGAAGGTGATTAAAATTCACAATATGGATTGCACTAATGTTTAGTATTAATGAGTAGGCTTTTTGATTTATAGATGTGTTTACCGAAATCAGTAGAATATGAGTACTAACATGCTAATAATTAAAGAAGAAGTTGAATGCTATAAAATGTAGTAGAGCTGGAAAGCTTTAAATGTTGATTTATACGTATTAGTCTGGGTCGAAGAATGTTGCAATGCGGTTGGAAAACCATGAGAATTGGGATTAGGCTGCAGATGTCTGTCTGGAAGAGAAAAGGGGGTATTCAATTATTAATATAATGAATAGAAGCTTGTTCAAGAAATGGACCAGACATGGAGGAGGGTTCCGGAATGTTTAAGGGGTATCAGCGGGCCGGAGACGAGTCTGAGAAGCAAGGTCGACTCTAACCACAAGGCCTCATCATGGAAACAGCCAGAAGCTACACCACGTGAGGGGCGTCTCACGAGGGGCGTCCTAAATGTTGTTGTATTTTTGTATTAGGGACAGCACCCCTGGGGGGAGTTAGAGCAGACGCCTGAGGATCCTTTAGAGAGCGGATGGGTAGGCAGAGAGGGGCCATGATTGGAGAACTATAGGTTTTCACCAAGAGTTCGAGAGTGAGTGGCTTCCCTTGGGAGTCATTCACTGCTGACACCTTTGATAGATTGAGACCTGGTTAAGTAGGGATACCATCTAGAGCAGGGTAGGGAAAGCCTAACCTGTATTTTCCTTCCGCCTGTAAATGAGTGATAGATTTCAATATGTGTCTATGCTAACGGCACTATTGTTTTTAGAACTGGTATTGATAGTTTCCGTTGTTCGTCTGAGGGCTTTCAGAGAACACGTGTACGTAGTTGGGCCCGTGTATCTGGTGAATCTCATCTTGAGATGCTTGTACCTGCAACTTATAATAAATCTTTGAAAGCTAGAAGTTGTTTGTGATCCTTTGAAGCAGAGTCCTTTACTGGGGGAACTAACTTGGTAAGAGATGCACTTTCTTTCCTCAATGACAGGCAATAAAGATTCAGTCGGCCAGACCGGGGTTTTAGATCGATAGCGATAAGGTATTGATCAAAATCTCAACCCTTCCATTATAATACAATAACCGGTTGTGTCCAAGTTCTACACAGCAGCAACCCTTGAGTATTTCAAAATGTTCCCTTATAGGGACGCAGGCAGGGGAAGGGAGAACAGGAGTGAGGCATAATGGAGAAAGGAACAGACTGGGAAATGGGGGCGGGCGCACAAGGGGCACAGCAATGGGGCATGGGGGATGGGGCACAGGGAGAGCATAAGTAGTAGAGAATGGCACAGGTGGTCAAGGTGATGGACTCAGGCAGCAAGCACACTGGGGGTCAGAATGGGCACAGGGCAGTCGCCAGACTCCAAGGGGGCAAGGGGCTAGAATTGCAACAAGAGTGTGAGGGGCAATGGGACCCCCAACCGAGGCTGGGGAAAGTGCAAGAAAGTAACACGTGCAGTGGGTTGTGGAGGAGAAGGCTTGTGCCCAGCGCCTTCAAGCTTAGTGGCCAAAATAAAACTTGAGGGGAAGGAGGGATGGGATGCAGACAATGACGGGGACCTACACCAAGCATGCTCTGGCAGGATGAGTCAAACATTTAAGCCCCCAACTGCAAAGGAAACTGAGCTTGGCCCAGCAAATGTGCTCGTCTAGCTTGTGCGCAGAGGGCGTGGCCTGTCCCTGGTAACTCTAGGTCCAAACCTGTTCTGTGACCTGAAGCGGGTTACCAAGTGTGGCCTCATGAATGACATGAGATTACTGTGTATGTCTTGGGTTAGTCATGGTAAGCATTAATGACAGCTGCCCGAGGTTTTGTGAATCATTCCTGTGACCAGACCTTTACTCTTTATCAAAGGAGAGTGCTGTTTACTCAGCCTTTTCATGCAAAGTGTTTCTTTTATGTGAACCTAGGTCCTTGCGCTGGAGTTCTGTGCACATGTCAAGTGCATGTATGTGCAGTGGATGTGTAGTAATATGTGGTAATAAGAGCATGTGTGGGGAGAGTCTAAGTACTGGGGCCAGTTGGATCCATTTTGGATGGCCCCTGGCTTAGCATGGCACAAGAAAGAGGGAGGATAAAGCTTTCACAGGTAATGCAAGTGCATTGGCTGAATTCCTGTGGCTGGAGATACTTAAGAAAGGGAGAATGGAGACAGTGCTATCCTTAGAAAATTCAATCTGGTCCTTTTTTCCTTTTTGTAGAGGGCTGCTGATGAGTTGTTCTTGAGAACGGCCATTTGGTAGATGGCAGGTCTAAGGAATGGGACTGTAGTGTTGTTCTGGGTTTGGACATTAGTAGGCAGGGTCTGCCCTTTTGTCTGTCCTTTATGAGCGCTTCTAGAAGGTTGATGGTAGCCTGGTGCAGAGATATCCCCCTTCATTGTGCTCTTTTTGGGATATTCTTGCTTGGATCCAGCATTATTGCTACCTACCATGAAAGCCTTTGTTCAAACCTGCCCGCATGTGTAGCCAAGAGAATCCTCTGTATAACCTGATCAATGCTGATGTCTGGGTGTTCTGTGGCGATGGCGAGATATTTTGTGGTCATCCGTGGGTGGGTGCGGTCTACAAAAACCACACCCATTCTTGCGACCGCTGCTCGGCTTACTGCCGTGGCAGCTCTATCCCTACCCGTCAGGTAGGCTGCTTCCGATCTCAATACCGAGCACGCCCCACCTTTTCCTGCCCCACTACCAATTTCCTCACCCGTTTCCGAATATCTCTTCGGCTCCAATTCTGGGATCCTTGGAAGGAAGACCGCTCTGGCTCCTGCTACTCTGCATCTCGAACACCTATGGATAGAGAAAAAGGATGATGCTTATGTGTTCTGCTACCTGGATACCCGTCTTAGTTAGTATCACAACAATCCATAGGTTGAGTGCACGGAACCTAAATAAAATGGACATTAACTTTGTTTGTTTGACATCGCGCCCTGTAAGAGATGTTCACAGACTTTGTCGCTTTGGGATCTAAAGAACCTATTTTTTGGACACTCAGAAAATACCAAACTTCACATTGGAACCTTGGGAGGTGATCAAGGTTTCTTTACGTTTCCTGAAAGACTGTGTGTGTTTTTTTGCAATAAGGAATGTCGTTTCTTTGAGACAGTTAACTTGAAGTATGTGATACAGTGTCAAACTGAGGCACCAGCCAGCCGCCCGAGAGCCACACGGACCTAGGGTACCACTCTGAGAGACAGTACCACGAACTGCATAAAGGTCACGAGCCAGGCCTTACTCTTTGTTTTTTCCCAAACCACTTTTCCTCTGGGGATTCAATCACCAGCAGGGGCGGATTGGCAAGGCGGGCATTCGGGAATGGGCCGAAGGGCCGGTGCCTCAGTGCCCTCTGTGGGCCGTTTTTTTTCTCCCCTGTCCCAGTCCACAGAGAGTGGACTAGGAAAGGGGAGAAAAAAACCGGCCCACAGAGTGCACAGAGACAGAGAAAATGAAAGCAGCCTCGCAGTGCGGCCAGGTAGCGATTGTCAGCTGTGGCCTCTCCTTCACCCCTACCCTGCCAAGCAATCAAGCTGAGGCTGGGCTGGGGAGGGGTGATTGTTTGCAATAATTGGCCTCCCTTGGGGCCAGGTGTTAACGTGTTAGTCTTAGCACCTCGCCCACAGCCCTTCACATTCAGGGCATAGTGGAGGAGGAAGAATGGGTCTTGCTGTGGGGGCCAGGTGATGTTTGGAATTTTTTTGTTTTATTTATTTATTTATGCGATTTTATATAGCGCGGACTTTACCCGAAGGTGTCAGAGCGCTTCACACTAGGAACAGCAATAATACATGAGGAGAAAATTATAAGTGGACAAATTACAAAAGCAAACATTAAGTTACATGAATCAAAAGTGACAATAGTGAGCAACCAAAATACAAGAGGAGCAAACGATACATTACAGGAGGAAAAAGTGATATGTGTGCAGGTTACAAAAGCGTACAAAATACAAGTAGAGGTATAATACTGCAATTAATGGCAGACACTCCAGCACAAGAACAAACGTTACGTAGGCAATGGTGGCACTTGTGCAAGTATCTAAAGCAAACAAAAGTGAGAGGTAGCATACAGTGTGTTACAAGAGAAAAGTGACGTGTGCAAGTTACAAAAGGGTACCATACACAGGTACAAGGGTAATACTACAGTAAATGGTAAATACTCAAACTGCCAGAACACACTGGGAAGGCACTTCCCATGCACCAGCTTCACCTCAGCCTCCCCCCTGGCTACCTTGGATGACCCAGAAAGCTGTGTTTTGTGCACCCCTGCCAGGACATTTTCCCAAGGCCTGGAGGGTTGATTAATTTACCAATTGCAGGGGCCTTACCTCTGTTCATGTGCTCCTGAGCTGAAGGTCTGGGGAGGGCTAAGTAGGTTAGTAATAGCAGGGGCTTTGCTGCTTTTCAGGTGCTCCTGTGCTGGAGGGCTGGAATAATTTTGTGACAGAAAGGGGCCTTGCTATTTGTTTTAGTTGCTCAGCATGTAGGCCATTGTCACCTTGGCCCTGTGTCGTGTGCAAGAACAGTAGCCTCCCACTTTCATTCCTTGTCTGTACAAATGGTGTTTCATGAAAGGGCACGCCTCTTGAATGTGGGCCACGCCCCTTAAATATGGGCCACGCCTCTTGAATGTGGGCCACTTTTTTCATCAGTGCCCGGGCCGAATTGTGATCCCAATCCGACCCTGATCACCAGCACTCATTTTTGGTGTGCGGATGTTTTGGGTCGCTCTGCGTGGAATTGGGAGGACAATCTTCACTCCTACAGAGCCTGGGAGCTCAGGTGAGTGGATCTTGACAGCCATCTCCTTGCACAAAGGCTTTATCGGAGAGGCTGCCAGAACCTTACAATTGAGAAAAAAACTATTTAAACTGATTCTGAAACCTTAGTCAGTGAACCCATCTCTCCTGTCTGGGAAATGAATAAGAAATTACAACTAGAGCAAAAGTTCTTCATGGTAAGGAAGGGAGTGCTTCTCGGAGTAGTCAAAGGACTGCTGTGTGACCAGGGATGCTGTCTCCATGACGGCCAGTATCCCGGAGGTGAGGAGATATAATATAATATAATCCACATTTGTAAAGCGCACAATCTCCCGTTAGGGTCTCTAGGCGCTGGGGGCCGTCGGAAAGATTAAGCAAGCTATTGCCCAGAGTCACATGGTGCTGGGCTAATCGGCCGCCGGTGCCGGGGATCGAAACGTGATCCCCAGATTATCACCTTTAGTTTGCAGTTCTTGCTGGAAGAGCTGAGGATCTGCCTACACTTTAGAAGCCGGAATGCCTTCTGGGTGAAGGAAGAAGAGTGACTGGCATTGCAGGAGGAGGGACTGCCCCGACGGGAAACCCAGAGTATTCCTGGCATGAGGAGCACTCAGAGAAAGCTAACTGAGACAGGAAGCGAAGGCAGAAGTGGGCCATATTGTGAGGGGTCGCTGGTCTTTCAAGCAGTTCCTGTAGTGAACTGGAAGACTTCCAAGGGCAAAGTATCAACATGTCGTCCTGCGTCCCACGGTGTTTCTGACAGATGGGTGCTGCTGCTGCCCGACGTCAGAGCGAAAGATTCCTCATCAACACAGATGAGGAATCTTTGATCAGCCCTTGGCTGCCACTGCTAAAGACGCACACCAGCTGCAGAACCAGCACAGAGGCTGCAACTGCTGTGAATGAGCAGTCATCTGCGTCAAGCCTGGGAGATTGCAACTGCTTAAGATGAGTGCACGCAGCGCAGGCCTGCTGCGTTGATCTCCCCCAGCGGAGCTGTTCTGAGAGGTTGCCTCTGTCGCCCCCACATTAATGAAGCTGTCGCTGCTGGAGCAGATATCAGAACATGCCCTCGAGAACCACTGGAGCTGCATCTGCAACAAGCGGGTAAAAGCAGGGCCTGTCTGTGAATGAAACTCGAGACTGAGCGTGCAGAAATCTGCCACATGAACCCAAGAACTCTGGGCCTCATTTATGAGGCTGTGCGTCACTATTACGCCGCCAGTGCGTCTCTTTTTGTGACGCACCAGCAGCGTAAAAAATGTGCCTTGTTGCACCATATTTACAAAGTGACGCATCTAGGTAGATGTGTCACTTTGTAAACCCCTGCACTACATTATACCTACGCCAGGTATAATGTACGCAGGGGGGCGCTCTGGTGCAAGAAAGGTTCATAGAAGTGACGCAGTGAAATCTATAAGATATCATTGCGCCACTTCTAGGACACAAATGCGTCAATTTCTTACGCCTGCCTCACAGCAGGCGTAAGACTGACGCAGGCCCTTTCACATGGGGCTTGCCGCATGTGAAAGGACACATTGCTGGAGTTGCGTCACTTTTGTGTTACAGTCTAGCAATGCGTCACTTTTGTGCCATACAGATACGTCAGAAATACTGACGTATCTATAACTCCTTTCGCCATGATGCGTCATACTGTAAATATGATGCATCATTGATGTCGCAAGGAGGGCGCAGTGAAAAGTGATGCATCGCTGTTTTCACGCAGCGATGCGTCACTTTTCATAAATGAGGCCCTCTGTCTGGATGAATTCCACTGACTTACACATCAAGCCAGGGGGATAATTAAGAGTGAACTGCGCCTGGGCCTACATTTTGCCTCTATCCACTCCCTGTACGGGGATTGCAGACATTTGTGAACTCCTGTAGCAGGGGAAAGGGCACCGGAGATGCTGTAGCACCCCACTAAGGAACAGATCCTTTCTCTGGAACCTCAATAAACCTGTGTAGTATTTTATTTTGATGTGAGATTAAATTACTTTCTTTTTAGTAAAAGATGAGCAGTGGGTTGAACAATGCATTATTATGCTGATCGGCTGTTGACTTCCAAGCTCTTTTCTCTCGTGCGACCTGCCTTGGCAACCCCTGACTGCTCACTACCCTGAGAGCCTAGTGCAGAAGGGGCATACCTGGCCAACCTTTGCAGAGCCATTGTTTGACGGACCGAGGATACCATTGGCAAATTACCTTAGCCACCACGGTTGGGGTCCAGTGGACATTGTCTGTGCTTTCCTGCCTTCCGGCTAAAGGAGAGTCTACACCATTGAAGCAGAATGGGAAACAGGCAAGGTGACACAGCAGTAGCAAGCCTCACCATACTTGCTGATGTCTGTGTGTCGGCAAAACAACACATAGGCCAGTGGCCGAGTAAGGCACATTTTGCATTATCAGTATTTGCTGAATCACAAAGCCTTCCATGTCTGAGCGCCCAATATGAGCCTAGAACTTCTTGAAGATGTTCATACTCATGTGGAGAGTTTAGATGCCAATTGAAACTATCTGCTGTAGTTGTTGATGCCAGCAGTGTCTGACACCATTAGGAACATGATCTGCAAGTGGCCATCTGCCACAGTTTCTTTGAATCATTATGAATAACGGGATTCACCTGCGTACACTTGACACACAGCTCTACTTGAAGGCCTCGTATGGGACCAATATTAAAGGCCAGATTTACTTAGCCCTTGCGTTGCCCTTGCATCACACAAGGCGACTGAAGGCAATGCAAGGGCATAGGCGAGATTTACTAAGCCACGCAAAGCCACCTTGTGTGGCTCTGTCTGGCTTAGTGAATCAAGAATAACTCAAGGTAGCGCAAATTGATGCCTTACATAACTCTGCATTGGGCAGGCGTTTAATGGGTGGTGCATACGTATTCCCCTGCATCCACCGTAGCAGGAAACCTGGGATTGCGTCAAAATGGTACACCTTCGCAAGAGAGGTGTAACAAAGTTAAATATATTCATTTCTCCTCACTATTTCCTCTTTCCATGTGTACTGCATTATGCAGCACACATAGAAAGAGTAAATTGCCTTTAAGGATTGATTTTACAGGAAGGTATCCCTTCCTGCATAAAAACAATCCTGCCAGTAATGTAGGCATCATGGCGCAAGGTGCCTGTCTTGGAACTAGTCTTACTTTGGTGTGCCAGCGCAGGGAGAGAGAAGGCACGCATCATAACCTAGTAGATATGATGCTTTCGTGCTCTTGCCCTGCCACGCAGCTCATCTCAGCAAGTTGTCTTGCTGCACTGAGTTGCTTGCCTTTTTGATAAATCTGCCTCTAAATATCTGAAAGAATGCCTTGTCACAATCTAAGCCTAGATGTTGACATCCTACCTCAAGTCACCCTTTTGAAGACGATGTTGTAGCTCAGTATTAATGACAAGCATAAAGAATTGCAAGAAAGACTCTTATCAACAAACCTCAAAGGCATAACACACAACTCATCACCAGCAGCAAATCATTGCTATTGTACATAGACACCAAGCTTCACTTCAGAACCCTCATCGTGACTAATAAAGAAAAGGATTGGTATCATCTTCCTTGTTCAACAAAAGACAGGTTTGCTCCATGAATTAGACTTTAGAATCACAGTCAAAGCTCCAATCCTGTCACAAATTGAGTGAGGTAGAACCCTGTTGTCTCGCGTCCATGAAATCCAACTGAGTCCCCTAAGGAGTAACCTGGGTTGATATATCCCGAATAATCAAAGAACTTAGGGCCAGATGTACGAAAATGATATTCCAAAATTCCTAAATTGCAACAAATATCACATCGCAAATTAAGAACCACTAAATATAATTTATGTACCTTTCCTGTAGACAAATAGTCATTCATAAGCATGCTCTCTATTTTAATATTAAACTGAATATTGCAAATCGGCATGAGTTGCAATTAGCGACTGTCGTGCCGGCAGCAAGTGATGATCTCATCCAGTTCAGCTGCACAGCAGAAAGAGAACATCTCTTCCATCACAGGAGGAAATCAAACCACCATGTTCAGCCAGGAGCCAGAAGAGGAGGTTGGAAAGAGGAGGAGGCCAAATATAGTGACCAAGAGCTGGAGATTCTTGTAGAAGAGAGTGTCTCTGAACATGAGAAGCTCTTTGGTAAATCTTCCAGGTGGTCTGTTGATGAGGCAACGAGAAACACATTTGGATCATGATACAACTAAAAGATTAATGCTGGAAGTGTCACCAAAAGGTCTGTTGACGATATCGAGAAGAGGTGGTACAACATGAGTTTTCGCACCAAGGAGAAAGTATCAACAAGAAGACAAATGGGTGCAGCTACAGGTAGGGACCAAGTACCGATCCAAAGTCTACACCTTTGGAAGAATTAACGGGGATCGCCTACCGACTTGAATCCATGTCTTGAGTATCTAATATTGACACGTCAGCTACTGTATCTGATGCTCCAGGTCAGGTCATTACAATGTATGAATCTATCTAAATTAAAAATAAGTATACCAACTTTTATAAGTAAAATGAACAGCTGTTCTAATAATATATTTTTATTTAGTAAGTAATCAAGAAAAGTCTAGTGGAGAGAGTTGAGAATACTATTGGATCAGAATAGTGCAGATCCTGTTCTGATTGATCAGGAAGACAAACAACAAATACACACAGTGGAGAAAGAGTTCCCAACTGTATTTTCCGGAAGAGTGGGAGAATTAAAAGTTTTTTTTCACAGGATAGTATTAAAAAAGATGTAAAGCCATGTATTCACGGAGTGAGAAACATACCATTTAGTGTCAGGAAGGAAGTAACTCAAGAATTTAACAAATTGGTGGAGGTTGGAACTATAGAACATTTACATCATAGAATAGGTCCCCTGTGTAGCAGTTGAGGGTCAGTGCTGTGCAATCCTGAGGCCAGGTTTACTCTGGTGCAGGTGCTGCTTCCCGCAGGACTGATCCTGGACAAAGTGGTGAGCTTGGCAGCCTATAGCCTCTCATTGTTGCTGCTTCCACAGTCTTTCTTGTGTTTTGGGAAGGAGTGGGAAGACAAACACCCTGAGATGGTGACCTTTGTGATCATGTGCTTCACAGTCCGCTGCCCCAAGACATCTAGCTAGGGGAGATTTACTAAGCTTTTGCCCTGTGTTTGCGTCACAAAAGTGACACAAAGCAAAATCTTTTTTTTTAATTACATTCTAGCGCTATACTTGTTTAGTGCTGGAAATAATGTAAAAGTAATGCGAAGAAGTGGATTGCTCTGCTTTGCATTACTTTGCGCCATGGGGGCATTCTAAGGGGGGGGGGGGGGGCATGGGCGTTCCTAGGCGCAAGGAAGGAGAAATGCTTTTATTTCTCCTTCCTTCTCTGACTTTGCACGTGTACTGCACTGTGCCTCACGCATACGAAGTCGGAAACGCTTTGCATCGTGCCTAGCATAGTATTTTATACAGGAAGGGTACACTTCCTGTACAAAACGTTTGCTGGACTCATGCACCCACCCTAGCGCTGCTGCGCTACGGTGTGTGCATGGCACATGGCAGCTGTAATCACCGCCGGTGCAAGGGAAAGGGGAGGAGAGAGCCATATCTTTGAAGATATGACGCTCTCCTGATCCCTCCCTGTCGCGCAACACAGCACAGCCTCGCGGGGGGGCTGCGCTGTGTTGAGTGACTTTTTCGTAAATCTCCCCCCTAGTGCCCTTTTCCAGAACCTTGACAACTGTCAGGTGCTTGGATCAAAAGGGTTGTGTCTCCAGCCCCTTTGACCTCCCTGTGCAGCCCTGGACAGAATGACTAGCGGCCTAGATGACCGGACAGAAGCTCGGCACCACGCCTGCTTTCCAGGTTGAAATACCTCTTCACTCACTAGGGATAAGAACTTCAAATGTCACCCAGGTATAGAGACGCCCCTCTCTCTGTGTGGATACAGGGGGGGGGCAGTGCTACAATACAGGTGTGTTACAGATGATTAACACTCGAGCAGAAGCCTGGGAGGTCTGATCCACACTACTGGTTAGAAGAAAAAGTATAAGGGTGAGCTGTACAGTGGTAGGAGCCATGGCTGCCAGTGACGTATATTCAGGTGTATAATACCTGGCACACAACCCCTTGATTAAACAACTCTAAAAGCAGCTTTTGGTCAAACCAGTAGGTGCACAGTACACACACATTAAGCATGGGATGAAGCCTGGCCTGGCTTGGGGAGGTCTATGCAGGCCTTCCAGTCTGGAAAATGAACCAGCATCAGAAATTCAGAAATTGTGCAGTAAGAGCCCTCTTGGAAATAAACCTACAGAGAGGATTAAACCTCTCCTTGACAAATTGAATTGGTTCCTAATGTGGTGCTGGGTTCCCAAGGCCTACATGCTCCGCAGAAATACCCACTTACACCAAAAGAACTGTTGGCACGGAAACTGAAAAGTACAAAAGACAAGTTTATTAAGACCCCATGGGGTGGTGGTACATTCCTACAGCACCCTTCGGCAATGCAAGAAGTATCACACCGAACGTTGGTGTGAGTCCTTCTTTTATACACTTTACAGGTAATAAAAAGTTAGGCGGTACAAGGTTACAGAGTTTATGTACATATATGGTCATTTTTGGAGCACAGCCAACTCATGGGAGGGGTTACAACTCCACTGGTCAGTTTGGCGGAACATTCCTGAGGGGTGACTGGTCAGTTGGAACTGCGCATGTACAGGCTTGACCGTTACTAAAAATAGCCTGTTGCTGGGCAAACTCGAGTGGTCAGCGGCACGGACAAAGGACTAAAAGGCATGCTGACCACGAGGCCGCTCATTCCCTAAAATAGCCGCCGTACATACAAAATGGCGTTTTCGAGTAAGGCCAAGTTAAGGGAAATAACGTGTAGCAAAGCTAAGCGCTAACCCGGCCATTGTCAAATTACGACACTAATGGAAGAAATACCATCATCCAGGATCCTGATAGTGACTCCAAAGGCCTTCTGGGACAAGGGTGCTACATATAAGTACAATTCATTTCAGGGATCCCAGACCCCGTGCAACCTGAGCCCAGGCCACCTCCATGAAATGCAGGGTCCAGAATAGAAACAATAGAGGAGGAGAAGCATTGCATTTGACCAGCTTGATCTATACATTGCATATCTTGCCCTAATTCATTCTGTCCTTTTTCTGGTTCCTGTTAGTAGCCACATAGATGAGTTTTTGAAATAGACCATAACGGATACATAGAGCGCAGTAAACACAAACGACCTAACAAACCATACGTAGCTTCTATTTCCCCACCTGTATTCCTTGGAATCAGATAGATTCTATAGATGTGGTCCTAGAGGTTGTCTTCACTTGAACACATTTTACGGGACCAACCATTCAACTCTGGCATCCTCTGTTAAACCACTGCCCAGGCAGACGTCTTTGAATGATCAGGCAGAAGTCCTTGAATGATCTCCACATTGCCAGTTTCCAGATTTTAGACAGTGGTATGTTTGCAGTGAACGCCGCTGGCTTTTCCTCTAGTAAAAGTTCCTTTGATCCAGTCTACATGCTATCTGGCTATTACATTTTTTTCCTTCCATATACTTTTTGACTGTGCCAAAAAGGGCATTAATATCTTTGACTTTACCCTGTTTTGCCCTTTTGACATACCCACATTGAGGTTTTTTTTAACATCTCACGAGTTGGTAAGATTTTTTAAAGAAAATTGACACAAGATAAATGTAGGGTACAAACGTCCAGGGTCAACGGCTTCAAATCCTCCACCGTTTATATATTTGATTTTAACAAGTATGCACGCTATGTAATCTAAGGTAGCATGGGTACAACTCCAGGGTTCCTCTGCAATAGCCATTGGCTGCTTCAGAAAAGGTAGTGGCCCCAAAAGAGTTTCCTACCATTGGCTAGTTTGGTGCCTCCTTCATTCACTGCATTGCTTATAGTTTAATGTCTTGTTATAGTGATTTTGTTTACGGGCACACCCTCGCTTTATCAGATAGGTAACATCTACTAACTCCCAATTGTAAATGTCCAGCAGCCAAAGCAATGGGAGCACATTTCCTCCCAATTATGAGAGGGCTATGATCATTTATTTAATTGTACCCTGTAAAACTCCGATCCACCATACCTCAACAATTGCATATGGTTCCACAAATACCTTCCCCCCAGAAAAACTCCACTCGGCCAAAACCTACTTTCACACATCGCATGCATACAGAGAACCAGATCCATAGGCTGTACTTTCTCCTATACAGTTCCGAAAGGGTGAACGACTGCCGCTGCACATTGGAGCATCTTCCTTCTCAAATTCTCCATGAAGCTGAAGACCTAGCTTTTAGTAATCTCTTGTGGCCTTAGATGGGGCTAGTTTCTTACCTGCTCAGTCCCAGGATACCCTCCAGGGTGATTTTGTGCTTTTACAGATTGGCACTGCATTAAATAATATAACAACAAAATACGGTTGTTTATGCAACAAGATGGTGGATTGTATGTGTGAAAACTCACAGCAGCTCCTGGCCTTAGAGAGAAGGTATTCTGTGTATCCCTGGCCCCTGCCCATCCCCTCCTTCTTCCTGCTACACTGCCTGGGGAAAAACACAAACCTTTTAAATCAGATCTCTTATGAAGTTGTTGCACACTTGGCGTGTAAGTAATAGCCTTCCCAAATGCATCATGGTAAATTTAGCTGAAAATAGTAGTTTTACTTTCATTTCTTTCAGCATTCATGTTTCTGTCAAAAGAGAGTAGTCCACAGTGTGCATGACTATCTCCTCCAGCTTCCTGTGGTCAAGTAATGTACAAAGCTCAGGTGCCTATGTCTGGCTCAGACAAGCATTGCCTACTCCTCCAACGGAAACGCGTTTCAATCAATCAATCAATCATTTATAGAGCATGGCAAATTAATTATGAGGATCTTGAGGCGCAGGAGATTTTGGCTGTTGTGCGTGGTGGTTGTTTATTCAAAATTCCAAGTCTTGAGTTATTTCCAGAACTGCTGGAGCGATGGTGCGGCCTGAGGTGCAGGGGAAGGTTGCTCCATGCCTTTGCCGCCAGGTGCGAGCAAGAGCGTCTTCCGCTGTCGGTTCGGTGGATCCGTGAGGTGTCTGCAAGGGAGAGGGAAGCAAATTGAAGGTGTTTGGTTGGCTGGCGGAAGGGAATGTGTCTGTATGTATACTGGTCCTTCATTATGCAAGGCCTTGTAAGTGTGGGTCAGCATCTTGAACTGGCATCTCTTTTGGATCAGGAGCCAGTGTAGTTCTTGAGGTGGGGTGTGATGTGGGTCCTTCTGGGGAGGTCAACGATGAGACTTGCCACTGAGTTTTGTATTGTCTGGAGTCTCTTCAGGAAGCGTGCAGTGATTTCTACGTAGAGTGTGTTTCCATAATCCAGTCTGCTAGTGATGACGGGCTGTGTGATGGTCCTTCTGGTGTTGACTATGAGCCATATAAAGATCTTGCAGAGCAAGCAAAGGGTGTGGAAGGAGGCAGATGAGACTGCGTTAACTTGTTTCTTCACAGATAGCTTACTGTCCAGGATTATGCCAATATTGTTAGTGTGATCTGGTGAAGCAGAGGATGGGCCGAGTTCCATGGGCCACCAAGCATTGTTCCATGGTGAGGAGTTGTTCCCAAAGATGAGGACTTTGGTCTTGTTCATGTTGAGTTTGAGACAGTTGTCCTTAATCCAGTCAAAGAGGCTCCTCATGCAGTTTGAATCAAATACAAATAATTAGGTTAGGTTGCCTATGCTGGAGCGTCCTGGGCCTTACAAAGCTGACTCTCGGTCAAGTCACCTAAGATTTTACCCACAGACTATCTGGACCTTTGTAGCTGACATGAAGCATTGAAAGGGAGAAACCATCGGCAATGCAATTTAGCTTGTGAAGCCTATGTGACTTCACATTGAGGACCGGGAATCAATGAATATGATTAAAGAGTTTTATTTAGATTACCAATCAATTCAGACAATACGCAAGCCATATGCAGATTCAATAAGTACATTAGTACAATAGGAAATGTAAAATATCTCAGTTGGTTGAGATGCAATAAAATGAGATACATAATTGTGACAGCCAGAAGCTTATCATAGCAAATAAAAGTGAACAGGTGTTCCATAAAAAACCTACCCTTCTCTACTGTAACATGGGTCATCTTTTGGGAAGCAATAGAATAGGTAGATGTCAGCATGTTTAGAATTTAGTAGAAGTCCAAAAGAAAAGAAAATATGTCTTTAGCATTACACATTAGCAAGAATATGGCAAGCAGAGAGGTCTGTACCCCTCCAAGTACAGCAAAGCTCTCTTCTAACATTTAATTCCAAATACACTATCTCAAAACTATTTGTGCACTGATATAAAAGAATAGGAGATTCAAATATGTTATCTCTGTTCACCGTTCATACAAACAGTCAGAGCACTAATCATGTGTTTCTGCAACATTGCTCTGAGTTCCCAAACCATCAGAATGAGGCTGCTGTTCTCACCCTTGAACATCGTGTCATTCTGGTACACAGTGAACAGAATTCTTCTTTCGAGCATTGTTCCTCCACGCTCACTGCCAAGTCTCTCCCTGGTCTCTCTATCAGGGGCCTAATACAGACAAACATTTCACCAGCT
Organism: Lissotriton vulgaris; assembly: GCF_964263255.1. Taxonomy (NCBI): domain Eukaryota; kingdom Metazoa; phylum Chordata; class Amphibia; order Caudata; family Salamandridae; genus Lissotriton; species Lissotriton vulgaris. Next base: position 1,485,038,003 of record NC_141693.1, read on the forward strand.
AATTTAAATCATGATAATGAATCTGTAGGGGAAAAAGTGAAAACATTATGGTGAAGCAAAAAGCATTTCAACTGAGGCCTGTAGTCAGTCTATCTAAAATGACCATTTAATCTGCATTTCATATACACGGTTATACATGCACACATGTAACTTCCAATGAACTGCAAAACGTGAGCAATAGAATATATGTTTAGATATGCAATATAAATTGGGGTATAAAGTCAAAAGGAATAAAGAATACAATATTCAGGATTAAACTAAACATTAGTGCTCATACATATATAAATCTCTAGTTTCTACAATGAATACATTTCAGTAACGCATTTAAATTCTTCACTCATGTTAATAAATTTTAGGCACACAGTGAATATAATGTCAGTTGCACATGTATAATTACACTCCTGTGATCCAAAGGTTGGAGTGTAAATTGTGCTGCTCCAATCCCCCCTCTGATGACAATCATAGCTATCACAATCAACATGTGAATCTTAGAAGATGACCAATCAAAACCTTGAAGTTTTCATAATGTTTTCATTTGGGATCTTCGAAGTATTTCACATCATCATAGTATCTACACTGGCTCTCCCTTAATTCCACAATATTTGTCTTTCTCCTTATTCCCTTTCTTTCCTGGTGGGCTTCTCTTTTTGCTTTCATGTACCTGTACCCTTTAAAGATTACAAACAGAGATATTGCACAAAGGGCGATCATCTCAAAGTGTACCAGTGAACCAAATATTCACTTCCCAGATTTACAAACCATTAGCCTAGTGTGGAAAATCAATTTTCAATTGCTTGCCAAACACATGTAGCTTCCAACTCCTTTAAATCTCCCTTTAAGTCTGTAATGTTCATAATGTACTTCTTCAATTCTTCACTCTGTAGGTACAGCATTGCTGAACAACATCTTGTAGACTCCGCCCTCCTTTGCAAGAAGGCTGTCTAATGCAAGACAATTCTGCAATACCTTAAACCGAACAGCTATTTTTTCAATGTCCACAGCTAACAGTGAACTTGCAGTTTTAGTGGATGATTTATCAACTATAGTAGACCGTTTGATAATTTTTACATCATTCAGAACTACTCCTGCAAAAGGAATCAATGCACCAAATATGTCTCCCACTATTTCAGTGCCACTACTATTTCATTTACTTCTAATATGTGAATTCCACACAGGATCATCTAGATGTTCTATATGATAAATCTTTGGGAAAACTACTCCTAAATAACATGATTCATAACAACCTCTGGGAAACATGAAATAAGCATGTTCTTCAAAAACAGAATAAACTCCATTAATAACAAGATCCTGACCTCCTATGAATAATGGCAAATCCTCCCGCCACATATTCAAAAGTGTGATCACAGTTGTTTTTTCCCATAAATTAAGTGTGGACCATGAATTTACCTCTAGGTACATATAATTTCTCTTTATGTTTTCAAGCTAGAGTTAGTGTTGCCATAGAACCTGATTCTTGATGCTCTACTCCATCTTTAGCCCACTTGTTTCTATAATTTTAAGTCCTTTCCTGATTTCGATCTAGCATCCATTGCTCTTCTCCTATCTGAGGTTCCGTGACAATTGTAAGTGATGTTTTTGACTCGCACGAATATGGTCGAGTCTGGTATCTATGAACCGCAAATGACGAGTTTAGTAAGTGTGCGCAGTTTCGCTGTGCTAACTTAAACCGTTCGTTTGTTATGTGGGTTTTTCATCTGTACCCATGGGTTCCATCTTAGATACGGCATCCATTTTGTCTCTTGCCCTCAAGTAGCCAGCGAACGGACGCTGTCCGCTTCGCGACCCTGGGACTCCCAAGATATTTGCGGAAGACACATGTCCTTTGTAAATGTCTTTATGATGAGGGGGATGATACTGCAAGGCAGATGGCCCCGCTTGAGGCTCATCTTGCCGTGCCAGTTTATTGTCTTAGCCGTGCATCTCATTAGGCACGTCCCTTTGATGCCTGTATCTCGTGTTTCCCGATACCTCCCCTTTTACACCCTTTTCCGATCTCCCCACTGTCTCCGTCTTCCTCTGCACCTGTCTTTGTTCCTATTTTCGATCTGTTTTACTGCCGATTGGAATGCACTAATGTTGGGAAGATGGGTCTTTACAGTTGGGAACCACCAAATGTTTCCGCACTTATGTTCCGGACCTCATGTGTATCAAAGTGACCAAAGCGACCCCTCTGGGGGATAATGGTGGGAACCGGGTTGTAAACTTTTGTGTGCCATGTTGTCCTATGGGTAAAAACTGTATAAAAGGAGCGATCCACAGAACCAATTTGAAGCAGTCTCCCCGAACTACACTCGATGTACTTCCTGTGATTTCTGTGTTCCCTGCAGCGAATAAACCTTGAATCTTTGACGCCGAAGGAAGTGTCCCGTGTCTCTGTCATTCGTATGCCGGAGCAGGTTACCCACGAAGGTTTCAGGTGTTGTGCCCTGGCACCGCTGGGTCTTAAAGAACCCAGTCCTTCAGTTGGCGCCCAACGTGGGGCTGCATCAGTGGTACCGGTCCAAGCCCGACGATCGTGAGGAACTTCGTGTGAAATCTCCGAGGGAAAGTGCACTCCGCTTCATCGATCCTGTTGTCGAAACAAGTGGCCCGACGACTTTTCCCGCGAAGATTCCCGCCTCCTGACGGCTGCGACGGACTGCTGCCCTGACTGTAGACCTGTTTTGGCGCCTGGCGTAGACCTTGGTATAGCGAGACGATTGACGGGCCTTCCTGGAGACGCCATCGATCTTTGAGTTAAGTATTTGTGGGTCGCTCCCAGAGTTCTTAGTTGTTGACACTTTAGCGAGTGTTTTTGTTGTTGACGCTGTGTGAGTGTTTTTGTCGGTGACACTTTGCCAGCGTACTTTGTTGTGTTATTTGACGACTGCAGCCGCCAAAAACCGAGGGTTTTGTTCTTTGCTGGGACTTGGTAAATCCCGTAACCCTTGAAGTTTGTGAAACTCGGCTAGTGTGCAAGATGCCTGGTCGCAGTACTTTGTTTAGTTGTTTCAGGCCTTGTGGTATGGATTCCCGACTGGAGGACTCGTGTCCGATACCTCCGGTTGGAACTCCCACGTATGAACTGTATAGTAAGCATGGGCTAGGCCCGATTACTTTTAATGAATACTGGATCAAATATACAAAGAAAGATGGTGACCTTCGCTGGCCACCACATGGTAGCTTCGAGGCCCCGATCTTAGATAATCTAGAGGTTAAATTGTTCGCGAAAAAGTCAAGGCCGGCCATGTTTGATGCCTTTCGGTTGTGGCGCAAAGAAGCCCGACAGAAAGAAATCAGACAGACTAAGCGAAATCAGAGAGATAATGCTGGTACCATAGTGAAGAAAGCAGAGCAATTTCAGCGTGATAAGGAGGTTAAGGAAAAGGAAGTGTTTGATAGATTACAGCGTATGACTATAGATAAGTGCTATCCTACTTTGCCTACGGAGTCGGAAAAGAAGGAAGAGGCAGTTGAGGATCCTTTAATGTCTTATCTTATGAAGTCGCCACCTCCGTACGTACAGGGTACCACAGCCCCTGTGATTCCCCCTGTACCTGTTCCTGCACCTATTCTTCCTTTGCCTGTTCCTCAACCTGCACCCGTTCTTCCGACTGTTCCTGCTCCTTCGTCTGTTGCTGTTCCTACTGCTCCTCCGCTTTCACATACTCCTGCTCATGCTATTGCTCCTGCTCTGTTAACTCCTGCTGTTGCTTCTGTTTCTACCCCTTCACTTGTTAGTCCTGTGTCCTATGCTTCTTCCTCTACTCGTAGTCGCAATTCTCCTCTTGCGGCTAGTTTCTTTCATTCGCTCGGCCCTGTTCTTGGGTCCGCTGGTTCAGATGGTCCTCAGAGACGTAGTCAGCTTCCTGGTAATAGGGAACGTGCTTCGCTATATAATATGGCGATGGGTTGGATGACGCACCCCCTTAGAAATCCACCTCGTATTGTACTCGACACGTTTTGTCAGTTCAATATACCAACCCAGAGATTTGTGTTCGAGGAAATGTGTAAGGTCCTTCGTGATCAGATATCGGCCGACGCACCTGACGAGGTGCTGACCGCGTTGTCTGATCTACAGCTTCAGTTTTCGACTGGACTGATAGTGGATACTAATGTTCGACGTGCTGTTGAACGGTTGCTATCTTTTCGTCCCACTCCTATACCTCAAGCCTTGTTTGTCGAGGATGTCGAAAGACAGACAGATGGGTCTGGTCAATTTCCTATGCGTGAGGTTCCACCAGTGTGGATGCCAGGCGATCCTACTGCTAACCCCATTATTCCTCCATACTTCCAGAGAGTGTGGATACATCTCCCGTGGAAGCGATCGGAAGTGTTGCAGGTGAAACAATCTTTGCCTGACCCTCGCAAAAATCCTGCAGGGTATTACAAGGAATTATCGCAGCTCGTAGACGCTACGATAATGAATCTTGCCGATATTGACATGCTGTTTGGCAATGTTGTACCGCAACCGGTATGGGCTAAGATTCGTCAGGAAAATCACGCAAACGAACTAGGTGGTGATTGGGCGGCCATTATAGCGGCGGATGGGTTGCAAGTTGGTGGTGCTAAGCCTGAACAGTTGATTACTGCTCTCCCTCAAAGAATAATAACGTTAATGAAAACTCTTATGCCAGCTATGAGGGTAAATTGGGACAAATTGTCAGCTTGTTAACAGAAAAAGGACGAGAGTGTCTCCGACTTCTTTACGAGGTTCGAGGAGGCATTCATCGACCATAGTGGCCAGGATATGAGCACTGAGGGTGGTCAAAGGTTGTTCGTGGATAAATTTGTTTCGAACTTACTGCCCGATTTGAGCAATAAATTGAGGAATTCAGAAAGTGCATGGGCCGTTTCTACTTCAGCTCAGATATTGGCCACGGCACAATATTATGAGAACAGAGAGAAAGAAGAAAGCGACCGTGCTGATAAAAAGACTAAAGAGCTAAAAACTAAAGTGCTGCTTCAGCAAGCGTATCCCCCACGTTCAAATCAGAATAATTCACAACAAAATAGATCACAGCCGCAATCTAATAGATCACAAACTCGAAATGACTCCTCTTCCCAAAGATCTTCGTTAGGGTACAATCAATGTGCTTATTGTAGACAAGAGGGTCACATAAAATTCAATTGTCCTGTTTTGAATGAACGTAATAGTGGTAACTCGTCTAGAGGAGGTCGTGGTGGTTCGCAGCAGGCACCACGTGGTAGAGGTCGCGGTACTCAGAACGATCGCTCAGATAACTCATCAAATTCCGATAATTGTTTTGATCAACGTGGATCGTCGCAAGGACGATCTGCGCAGTACAATGTAGACGATTATTACGTCGATCAGGGAACTGACGACAGTAATTACTAGGACAGCCATAGACAAGGAGAGGGAGTGGTATCAGTTCCGGTTGATCAGAGAGGGCCTTACATCGCAGTTGCTACATCGGGCGTCGTTGAGCCTTTTCTGTTGGACACTGGTGCAGCGAAAAGTTCCATTAAGCATTCGAAACTCCCTGGCGCACCTTTGTCTGGCTTAACAAATGTTTCCGTTGAATTCTCTGGCGCCCCCGTTAGCAATCCAGTTTCGCGCCCTTTGCCCCTTAAAATTGGGCTTCGTGAGCTAGAATCTCCGTTGATTTTGACTACGGGTTGTGGTGAAAATCTTTTGGGCCTGGATTTGCTTAAACGTTTGTATGCGACTTTGTATTGTTCTCCTGCAGGTGTAATGCTTACGTTAGGAGAGAGGGTTGTCTCTCCCATGTACTTGTCCCTCGATAAGCTCCCACCGGAATTGAGTTCTCTTCCTGCGTCTTTGTGGGCAACAGGTCCCAATGATGTGGGCCTACTTGATATCTCCCCTTATGTTGTTCAGTTGAAATCTAATGTGCGATTGCCACGTATTCCCCAATATCGTATCTCCCTTGATGGTGAACGAGCACTGTTAGCGATCATCTATGATTTGGTCGAGAAAGATGTTATTGAGGAGACTCGGGGAAACGTGTGCAACAGCCCTGTACTGCCCATTCTAAAACGTACTGATCCTTCAAAACCCCCTGTTTATCGTTTTGTTATCGATTTACGGGAGGTGAATAAGATTGTGGTTCCTCAATTCCCCGTTGTGCCTGACATCACGGCGCTACTGACTCTGATTCCAGCTTCTGCATCGTGGTTTTCGGTGATTGACTTGAAAAATGCGTTTTTCAGCATCCCGATTGCCGAGGTGAGTAGAGACCTTTTCGGTTTCTCTCTCGGTGGACGCAGCTTCCGGTTTAAACGCGCTCCTCAGGGCTACTGTGAAAGTCCATCGATTTACAGTCAAGCCTTGAAGGGTCAACTGGATGCGTTTAGGTTGCCGGCCGGTGCGGCCTTAATCCAATACGTCGACGACTTATTGGTAGCTGCTGATACTCAGGACATTTGCAAAATTGCTACGGTGTCGTTGCTGCAACATCTCTGTGAATTGCATCATAAGGTGTCCCCTTCTAAACTCCAATATTGTTGTCAAGAAGTAACCTATCTAGGTCACTTATTGTCAAAGGAGGGAAGGCGGTTGACCCCAGAGAGAATTGCAGCAATTGCGCGCATGGCTGTGCCAACAACCCAAAGAGATGTGCGTGCCTTTCTAGGTATCACGTCGTACTGCAGGCAATGGATTCCAAATTTTTCATTGCTAGCGAAACCATTAGTGGCTCTTACGTGCAAGGATGTTTCGACTCCTTTACCATGGACGGAAGAATGTCAGAAAAGTTTTTCTGAACTGCGTGATTCATTGTGTTCGGCTCCTGTGTTAGGTACTCCTGACTATAGTAAGCCGTTTACATTATATGTTCACGAGAGAGAAGGTTGTGCGTTGAGTGTCTTAACGCAACCTTTTGGTGGTAAGCAACGTCCATGTGCATATTTTTCCTCGACCTTGGACCCGGTAGCTAGAGCATTGCCGAGTTGTTTGAGAGCAACGGCGGCAGCCGCGGTCTCCATCCGACAATCAGCAGGATTGGTCATGGATAATATGCTTACGTTGATGGTTCCGCATGCAGTCGATACTCTTTTGAATCGGACGAAAACTCAGCACTTGACGAGTGCGAGGTTGTCTGGGTACGAGTTGACGCTGTTGGCAAGCCACATTCAAATAAAACGTTGTAATGTTCTGAACCCGGCAACTTTGTTACCAATTAGCACAGAGTCAGATGAAGTAGCAGAACATGATTGCCACTTGAGGACAGAGGAAGAAACAAAAGGTCGAGTGGACCTTAAAAACACCCCATTGGAAGATCCGGACGGTACATTGTATGTGGATGGGTCATGTTTTAAGTTGCCGAATGGCGATGTGACTACTGCTTATGCTGTTGTAACGTTGAATACTGTTGTTGAGACTGCAAGGTTGAATCAGAATTCTGCCCAAGCTGCAGAGCTGATTGCTCTTACTAGAGCGTGTGTGTTAGCGAAAGGGAAACGTGTGAATGTGTTTACCGACAGCCAATACGCATTTGGCGTCGCACATAGTTTTGGACGATTGTGGAGAGAGAGAGGTTTCTTGACGTCGCATGGTACGAAGATTCAGCATGGCCAGCTTGTGAATGATCTTTTGGATGCACTTACGTTGCCTAAGCAAGTTGCGATTGTTAAATGTAGTGCGCATCGTAAGGTGACGGATGATGTTGTTCGTGGTAATGCGTTTGCGGATGAGACTGCTAAGGAGACTGCCCGGAACCTTAGCACTCGAATGTATGTGACGAGTTCGGTTAGGTGGCCTACAGAATCGAGCATGTGTGAGGACACTATCGAGAGTGTGAAAGCAATTCAGAATGAGGCCACCGACACTGAAAAGACGAAGTGGAAAGAAAGTACGGGAAAGTTGGATGCGAATGATTGTTGGATTGATTTGTCCGATCAGAAAAGATGGATGTTACCTGATGCATATGTGCTGGCTGTTGTGACTATGGCGCATGGGTTAGCACATATTAGCGCGAAAGGTATTTGTAAATTATTGTCTCCTGTGTGGAAGAATGATGGTATCACGAAATGTGCTGAACGTCTGGTGAAGAATTGTATGGTGTGCCTGATGTACAATCCTGGCAAAGGAACCCCAACTCCTCCTGGCAGTTTTGCTCCCCCTTCATGCCCCTTTGAGGTGATTCAATTGGACTTCATCCATATGGAGCGATGCAATAACCTGAAATACGTCTTAGTTGTGGTTTGCGCATTCTCCCGATGGATCGAGGCCTATCCTCTCAAAGACAATACTGCTTTGTCTACTGCGAAAATCCTGCTGAAGGAATATTTTCCTCGGTATGTAATGCCTAGAGTCGTGTGGTCAGATAACGGAAGTGAGTTTGTGGGTAGTGTGATGAAGAGTGTGTGTAAGGGCCTTGGGATTAATCAGAAATTCCACAGTGCCAATCATCCCCAGTCAGCTGGATTGGTTGAAGGGTATAACGGCACCCTCAAACTAAAGCTAGCGAAGATTCAGGTTACGACTGGTCTTTCGTGGCCTGACGCTTTACCTTTAGCATTACTGTCAACTAGGGCGACTGTACACTCCCGAGTAGGGCTTAGTCCCTACGAAATAGTGTTCGGTCGTCCTGCGAATGTTTGGGGGGTTCCTAGGCCAGGAATGTTCTGCGATCTTGAGTACCCAATGTTGATCGATTATCTTCATGACTTGACTGCTAAACTGAGGTTAATTCACCAACAGGTTCACGAAGCATTTCCGACGCAGACGGAGGGTCCAGGCCACCAGCTCCAGCCCGGAGATTGGGTGGTGACGAGAAATTTTTCACGCAAGAATAACCTGGACCCGAGGTTTACTGGCCCCTATCAGGTTCTCCTTGCCACGAGGACTGCTGTTCGTCTCGAGGGACGCAAGAATTGGGTGCATGCCACCCATACCAAAAAGGTCCCTATCCCGTTGCCAGCAGACTCGTGGGTGAGGAAAGGCATTGCATCCACTGAAACCGAAGTGTTGCCGGCGTTTGTACCCTTTAGCGACGCACAGCCTGTCGGAGAATCCTCAGTGCAGCAGAGAGACACTGTTGAACAATTGTCAGCAAAAGATTCAAGACCAAAACATTCAGCTGATCAACAGGACGCTGTCCCTTCAACGGATCCTTTGTTTGACGAACAGACACGTCCTGGGAAAACTCGATACTTTTTGCGATCTAGCACTAGAGACTAATAAAAGATCCTGCTTTGCTGTATTGACAACTGCATTATCCTGTTTTCCACGATCAGTTTGAACATTTGTACCGTTGTAATTATTTTGTACATATATATTGAGTTTCATTCCTTATACTTTTTGCTTTCACAGCTGAGAGACTTTGTTTTTGCATACATAAATATTGTGCATTGAAGGCCGTAGGGCCGCGCGCGTACTTCCTTCTGGTTAGTAGGTCTTGACGCTAGGTTAAAGGCCGTCGGTTCCTGGGAACTCCTAGGGATTGACTATTGCTACTCAGAACGAAGTGCGTCAAGAAACGTTGCGGACGGTCGTAGGGAATGGCATTCTCGAAGTTGAAGGATTTGGAAGGAGCTCAGGCTCATAGATTCAAGCTGCAGCAACTCAGTCGCACCAAATGTTTTATATTCCAAATATTCGTATTGTTTTTGACTATTTCTGCATTATTGGTGGGTGGGGTGTATTGCACGATGTCTTACTTTTTACCTTCTGCTACACCTACTCCTACTCCTGACCCTAAACTTACCTCCACTGTTTCTCCTCATTCCTTTCATATGTTACCGGAACACGAACAGGCTAGACGTGTAGAATTCCGCAACAACTCCTTTATTCAGCTCCTTCATCAGCATCAGTTAGTGGTTAACACTACTAATTGTTGGGTGTGTGGGTTGATGCCACATACTACGGATAAGGGAATTCCATATCTGGTGTTACCGTATAGTTCCCAAGGGTCAGCTCGAGCATTTCAGACAATGTTTCGAAGCGCACTGGGTTTCCACCCCATTCGAGAACCACGTTCCCCCTACTCTGGTCCTACCTCGTATCAAAAACCTTTGTCGATAGCAATAGAGGATTTAGATAGCGATATCTATGATCCCTCGCTTATTCCTGAAGAAGAGGTACAAGCCTATAGGGTCCTAAGTAGAGGTGAATATAGTGTGTTCACTAGCGAAAAGCAGCTTAAAAGCTCGCCTCCGATATGGGTCGTACCCCACACTGGTAATCTTTGTCTCATGGGTCGTGGCCGAAGATCGCAAGCCCGACTTGGAGCAAGTGCTTGCGCTGAAAATTACATATTGCCGATGGTCTCGTCCCCTGTGTTTCTGGCTGCCAAGGGTACATACTTTATCTGTTATGATCGTGCATACGCATGGTTGCCCGCTGACTTCATGGGCTCATGTTTCATTGCAAATTTGTTGCCTCCGACGTTCACTGTAGATGCCGATTATCATAAGACTAGAGTTGTGCGAGGCGTAATTAGCGAAGAGGATACTGCCGGTCAAGAGGCAGGAGACTTTTTCAAGGGTTTCCTCCCGTTTTGGGGACCTATGGTTAATAGTAGGAACCTGAGACAGTTGACTCGAGTGGTAGAATCGACAGCTAATATTACAGCCAGTGCCCTCGGTAATATCACCACAGAACTTCAGGCGGATAGACTTATGACGTTACAAAACCGTATGGTTTTAGATGTCATCTTAGCAGATCGAGGTGGGGTATGTAAGGTGATCCATTCGAGCTGCTGCATTTTTATTCCAGATAATGCTCCTACTGTTTATCAAGCCATCTCGAGGTTGCATAAGATCTCCGAATCCATACACGTGGATGTAGGGGATTGGACGCTACTTGGATGGTTTTGGGGCCTGATGTCGACTTGGGGTTGGAAGATTCTGATGATCATCGGAGTTGTTGTGGTGTTCCTGTTCACGTGTTGCCTTTGTGTGCAGTGCGGTCCTGCCTTATGTGGCCTCTGTGCTACAACGTGTATGAGACAACCACCTGTTACCAAGGGGACTCGGTTGGACAGAGCTATGCTACAGCAACATCTCGATGGTCTGATGAATATCGAATATGATTCCGACTAGTGCTTGCCTACATGAGGGCAAAAGGAGCGTCTGAGGTTCCGTGACAATTGTAAGTGATGTTTTTGACTCGCACGAATATGGTCGAGTCTGGTATCTATGAACCGCAAATGACGAGTTTAGTAAGTGTGCGCAGTTTCGCTGTGCTAACTTAAACCGTTCGTTTGTTATGTGGGTTTTTCATCTGTACCCATGGGTTCCATCTTAGATACGGCATCCATTTTGTCTCTTGCCCTCAAGTAGCCAGCGAACGGACGCTGTCCGCTTCGCGACCCTGGACTCCCAAGATATTTGCGGAAGACACATGTCCTTTGTAAATGTCTTTATGATGAGGGGGATGATACTGCAAGGCAGATGGCCCCGCTTGAGGCTCATCTTGCCGTGCCAGTTTATTGTCTTAGCCGTGCATCTCATTAGGCACGTCCCTTTGATGCCTGTATCTCGTGTTTCCCGATACCTCCCCTTTTACACCCTTTTCCGATCTCCCCACTGTCTCCGTCTTCCTCTGCACCTGTCTTTGTTCCTATTTTCGATCTGTTTTACTGCCGATTGGAATGCACTAATGTTGGGAAGATGGGTCTTTACAGTTGGGAACCACCAAATGTTTCCGCACTTATGTTCCGGACCTCATGTGTATCAAAGTGACCAAAGCGACCCCTCTGGGGGATAATGGTGGGAACCGGGTTGTAAACTTTTGTGTGCCATGTTGTCCTATGGGTAAAAACTGTATAAAAGGAGCGATCCACAGAACCAATTTGAAGCAGTCTCCCCGAACTACACTCGATGTACTTCCTGTGATTTCTGTGTTCCCTGCAGCGAATAAACCTTGAATCTTTGACGCCGAAGGAAGTGTCCCGTGTCTCTGTCATTCGTACGCCGGAGCAGGTTACCCACGAAGGTTTCAGGTGTTGTGCCCTGGCACCGCTGGGTCTTAAAGAACCCAGTCCTTCATATCTTCTACTAGAACTTAAAATGTCTTCTCAACATCTGTCAGCAGACAAGTAAGGTTGATCCTGTGAGCATAAGCATTATTTAGTGTCTTTGTGGGTTTGAAAAAACAATCAGCTGTCTCCATCTCATTGGCATTGGGGGGGAAACATCCTTAACAATGCGGGCATTACCCCGCGCTGTTATTACGACGCTGCCTTTACAACGCAAGTCGTTACGACGACTTGCGCTGGAGGGCGCTATTAGATAGGGAATAGTTAATTTTCTATTCCAACACCTTCCCTACTGTAACGTGGGCTGGAGTTGGAATAGAAAATAAACTATTCCACTATCCAGCCCTTACAGCGCAAGTTGTTGTAGCGACTTGCGTTGTAAAAACAGCGTTGTAATGGCACGCGGTGTAAAAGCCCGCGTTGTAATGCCGTACATCCGCATTGGGTGATGATTTAAATGCTTATAAATGGGAACTTTTGAAAGAACCAAATCATAATTCAGAAAAAAATACTGAAAATGACCCTTTCCAAAAAAAGACTCAATGAAAGGCTACAAGTAACACCATAGGTAAGAGGAATATGATTGTACATAAAGCCCTTTGCATCTGATGTAGGTAACTGTGTACACATTATCAATCCATAGTGTCAATGTACTGATATTGCAATTTAAGATAAGCTTTAAAAAGAAAAGTCTCCTCTTGCTGAATCTACATGCAATGCTTAAAGATAAAGTGAACACAAACTACTGTAAGTTGGAAGTGGAGTTCTAGAGGTGGTTCTAGATCTATTCTCAACTAAATTGAAAGATGTGAGTGGATATGATCCCATAAGAAAAAGTATTAAAACTGCAATCGCAGCTATTGATACACGTGCTGATACGACCCCACATCTATTATGATTATCCGTTTCAATAACTTCTCTATAATAAGACCATTAAGCAAGGTTTGCAGCAAGTGGATTTCTTCTGTGTGCTTCTACTTATGCAGAAGACAAACAAAGTCCATTGATTAAGTGATTATGTTATCATCCAAAGCCCTAAGTTCTCTCGCTCTGTCATCTGTGATAAAGTATGTCCAGTCAGGAGAAAAGTACCTCCAATAGCGTACTCTAGCTCTTTTTGATCTCCTGAGCACATATCTTTCATCTTTACTGTCACTCTGACAGGAATCCTCACTATCCTCTGGGATATTGTGAGGCACACATTCTGTAGGCAGACTCAGTCTCTCTTTCTCCTGCTTTCAGCAATCAGAATGGAGATAGAAACAATAGCATGGAATATCCAGGTCCAAATGTCCCTGGCAAGATTTTAGAAACGCCAATCCCAAGGGGGCGCACAGAAGGTATCATATTGGTGCAGTGAGGAAATCAGGCATAGCAGCCTTAAATGGGCAATAGAAGCAAGAAGGAAAATTAAGGAGATTACTGGGGGTCTAAATGTGAGAGTAAACCAGAATCCTTTAGATGTTGCCTTTTCAAAGAGACTACTTAGAGCACAAGGCATGGAGCAATCAAGGAACCAAGACCTAGAATACTTAAGAAAGAAAGTGTCGGTCCAATGCATGGTAAAAGCATGGGAAAAAGACGCATGGTATCCGTATTTAGATACCTTGCCTAACCATGGACTTAGATATGAAATCTTGAAATTACGAATTGGCACCAACCCATGGTTAATGGAGGGAAGATTAAAAGCAGAAATGTTCTACCCCGATGGGCTATGCAAATGCGGGCTTAGGACAAAGTGCGATATATTGCACATAGTGGTAGATTGCCTTATAACGGTAGAAGCGAGAAAACTATTTCTACGGCCATTATTTATAAAATATGGAATAAGGTCTCGAGATCAAGCCATTACATTATTGATAGAAATGGAAAACCTGGATAGTGCAATTGCACTAGGAAATTATACGAGAGGGGTAAATTGTTTTGCTGGGGAAAAACTTAAGCAATGTTAGGGATGAAATTAAATATAAACGCCCCCTACTTACTAGCTATAGGCTTAAGACCGAAGAAATTTTACTCCAAACTGTCTAAGCAATCGTTACTAATGAAGATTGATAATTGTAAAAAACTTTTAACTTTAGGAGTTTTTGTTACTTCTGAGGTCTTTATCTTTTTAATTGATTTTATGGAAAATTAGAAATTTAGAGGTTGCAAGGGGCGACGGCAGCTACTGTTCTACTATAGAGGTACTAAGCAGAGCGGTCTGAAAAGTAATGGTGTGATTTTAAAATGTTATTTGTGTATACGTTTGTTTTAATAAGTATGTACAGTGATGTATTTTATAAGATCTCAGTGTTTAAAGACTACGGTCTAAATAAACAGAGTTTCTCTCTCTCTCTCTCTCTCTCTCTCTCTCTCTCTCTCTCTCTCTCTCTCCTCTCTCCTGCTTTCAGGGCTACTGTCTCCAGCTCCCACTCAGCTTACCTTAGCACTAGGCCCTTCATCAAGGTCTAAATCTGCCTCAGTCAGCACCACAAGTAGAGACTCTCTTGTCTCACCCTCAAATTTTGACTCATCAAGACACCCCTCAGTTCAAGCATGTGCTGTGTCATGCTCTCACTAGTCCTCTGTAGCTTGCCCAACCTCCTCCGGCTGCCTCTCAGTTACAGCTTGAACTTCTGTTAGAGGTACTGTCACATCATCAAGTGGACACACCCCTCTTCGAGTACAGGCAGCATGGATCCAATTGGGAGACCTCCGCACTTGCCAGGTAATAACGGTAATGAACAATGCTGTTAAGGTCCACGCTATCTGGGTTCCAGGCATGTTTTCCGAACATGCTATTCACCAGGACCCAGCCGCCAGGACTAAGGTCGGGGCACAGCTCTTGATGCGTTGGGGCGGTAGCAGTTCCAGCCTGGTGAGACACAGAATGTACCACATCAGCTAGTCCTTTGCAATAATCAAGAATCATGTCATCTGTAATGTTCACAAACACATTTGCAGTCACAGCAGGCAGTCTCATTGCTCTGTCCCTCAGTCCGGCCTCCAATCAGGAATGCTGCGTAGACTTATCAACACAAGGGGCAAAGCATCAGGCCACTTCAAAGACTTTGAAGCACACACTTTGACCAATCTGGATTTCAATGTACTGTTGACTGGGAAACATCTTCTACCCCATATGGGTTACTCCGTGTGCCATTACCCCACATTTTTTACACCATAAAATCTTTTACAACGCAGGACTTTACACCGCAAACTATTACAACGCATTCCCCAAAGTGACGCCACAGTGGAGTTAGAATAGTAAATTGTGTTGTAATGGGGAATGCAGTGTAATGGATTGCGTTGTAAAGCCCTGCGTTGTAAAAGAGTTTGCGGTGTTAAAACTGTGGTGTAATGGCATGCGGACTAAAAGTGTGCAGTGTAAAGTGTCCTATTCACTGTTGACCTGCTCCAGACTAAACCGGAAGCCTCAGGTGGGGTAATAGCAATGTCGTTTTTGCTCCACTCGCAATGCTGCACACAAAATTTTCGGAATCTCTTTATTGAAATGAGTCTCTCGGTCTGTCTCCAGTGAAATCGGGAAACTGGACCTGGGTGTCAGTTCCCTCAACAACAATTAAGTTACTGTGAGACTTATTTCTTCTAGTCAGGTAAGCTTCAACCTAATGCAAGAAGATGCACACAGTAACCAAGACATCTCAACCCGTTGCACACAGGCATTTCAATAAAAGTTAAACTGCATCCTGTTGAATGGATCATCTGATCTTCTTTTGAGGCTCAGGTAGTATCAAAAAAGTTATTTATTTGTAATTTCATACTGAAATTCTATGGTAAACAAAGCTCAGCCAACGCGTTTCATTCCCTCTAGGGGAACATCATCAGGGCTTATAAGTTCCGCGGTTAGTTTCCAAACTTTGGAGTGGGACCAGAATGACAAGTTTGTGGTCACAACATGCAGGCTTTACTATGCCTGTAAGTACTCCAAGGGCTTCCAGCACAATGCACTGGAGAAAATGTCCTGCACTACATTGCCATTACTGAAAACTAACCGAGGAACTTATAAGCCCGGAAGACGTTCCCCTAGAGGGAATGAAACGCGATGGCTGAGCTTTGCTTACCATAGAAATTCCTTATGAAATTACAAACATAGAACTTTTTTGATACTACCTACAGTCTATTGGACTTCATTGCCTGGCGCACCCCCATTTGTAGTTATCAGTTCCTCCATCATCTCTTAGGCAGGACCCATCAACAAATAATATGAGATATGCCTCAATCAGTGGCTCATCTTGTATGTCCGGTCTTGGCTTGGAGCAAAGTTCAGTGACATCAAGACATCATGCTCTACTTCTCTGTCTTTGTCTTCAATTTCAGGTAGGAGCAAAAGAGTAGCAGGGTTTAAAGTGGCACACCTTTTGAGGGATACGTTCTTAGATGCAAGAATAATCTTTTCATACTTTGTCAATCGATGATTGGTCAAGTCAACAATATCTCCACTGATTTGGGCACAATAATAGTAAGGGGATGACCCATAACAATACTTTACCATTGCTCGAAACTGACACAGCTGCCATGGCTTTAAGGCATCCAGGCAGCGCTGCGGCTACAGGATCAAGGGTGGCAGAAAAATAAGCCACCATTCTTCGTGCTTTTCCTTGCATTTGTGTAACACTGAGAGAGCGCAGCCCTCTCTCACAACAGAAAAAAAGCAAAAACTTTGTTAAAATCAGGTATTCCCAGTGCCAGGGCATTACAGAGACTTTCTCTCAGCTCTAGGAAGGCAATCAAGCAATCGTTATCCCAGAGTACCGGATCAGATACATCCTTGTGTGTCAGCTTCTGTATAGACTTGGCCACAAGGGAAAAGTTCGGTATTCGCTGACGACAGTAGCCCACCATTCCCTAAAACATCCTAACTTTTCTCCGGGTGGTTGGCAAATTCATTTTCAGAATTGCTGAGATTCTGTCTTGCGACACAGTCCTTGCTCCCTTCTCATTGTGATGTCCAAGATACAGAACTTCGTTTTGACAATACTGCAACTTACTCGGGACACTTTATGTCCATTCTCAGCCAAATGATTCAGCAGTGCAATATTGTTGAATTTACGAGGTTCCTGAATATCTGATGCAGCTAGGAGTTCATCAGTATACTGCATTTGGACGAATTACAGGGCATTATTAAAGACTTGAGAATTTTTTTTGAGGATCTGATTGAAGATTGAAGGTCTTTCTGTATACTCCTGTGGGACTTCGCACCATGCCAAAACACGGTTCTGGAACCAGAAGCCGAAAAGGTACTGACAGCCCTCTTGCAAGGGAATAGAGAAAAACGTCTGACACACATCAATCACAGTGAATCATTTAGCCTCATATGGAATCTGAAATAAAATCACATCATGATTCAGGCTGCAGGACAAAAAGTCATGAAAATACCATTTATTTTTCTCAAATCTTGAACATTGCGAAACTTAACACTAGGCTTCTGCAAGTCCATGATGGGTGAGTTACACTGACTCCCCTTTATCTCTTTCAAAATGCCTTGTTGTATCATTGGCTCAATCACCAGTGTAATCCTAGATATCGTTTTGAGAGTCAAATTGTAATGAGGGATTCTTGGGTACTCAACAATAGGTTTGACAGCTATGCGGATAAGCTGGCTCCACTCCTTTTATGAGACCTATGTCCTTTCCTGAGAAGTCTTACAGCTAGATTCATCAAGCATTTTTGCGGGCGCAAACAGTGCGAATCGCTGAATTTGGCCGTTTGCGCCCGCAAAAATGGCATTTGGAATTCATCAATGGGTCATGAACTCGCAATTTGAAAAATCGCAAAGAATTGAGATTTTTCAAATTGCGATCGCATTTAAGGAATCTCCATTTGAGATTCCTTAAATGCTATTCATGAACCATTAAAAAACTTGCGATTTCGCTATTTTTTGTCGCTATTTACCGCGAAGTCTGACTTCGTGGAAAATAGCGAAAACTGAGAAAAATGCACTTTTGTGCATTTTTCTCAGTTGTATGTTACACACACACATGTCCTTTGGACATGTGTGTGCGCAACATAAGTCTACATTTTCATTTCAGGGGTGCTACAGGGTGTCCTTTGGACACCCCTGGCACCCTTGAAATCGCATCCTTATTTGCGATTAGCAATTTGCTAATCACAAATAAGGAATGTGTAGGAATCGCAATTTATTTAGCGATTCCTACATGAATCCCGTTTTGCAAGTCCTTAATAGCGATTATTTAATAATCGCTATTAAGGACTCGCAAAACGGAACAATGATGAATCTGGCTGTTAGACTTAAGACTTCACTTTATCTCTGATTTCTAGTGGCAAATCGTAATTTGTTATTAAAGGGTAAAATCCAATGGTTAGCCCTTGGTTAGCCGATTTAAAGGAAATGTCTTCATCATAAGCTTGAAACTCCACTCCCTTTGGCATGCAATAAAAGGTGCAGTTTATCTTGCATAATAAATTATGTCCTAAAAGTTTTACAAGACTAGAGTCACACACCATGAACTGTTGGGACTCCTCAAAAGACCCTATTTTAACAGGCACTTCTTGTGTTATTGGATTTGTCATTTGTTTATTTGCAACTCCTACAACTTAGATTCCTTTTCCAGAGAGGGGTAGGTCTGGAACTTCTGCTGTTCTAACAGTGGAACGAATACCACCGGTATCAATCAAGAATGATACAGGGTGGCCATTCACCTCTCCTTCTATAAATGGACCACTCTGGCCTACCTCTAAGACAGTGCCAAGCACGCAATCTTCCTCCACACTCAGACACCGTCATTGTGACTGATATGAACCACAGCCATCAAGTGTTGCAAACATGGGAAGCTTCTGAAACGGGTTCCAGTTCTGTAAGGAATTCTCATTAAAATGTGGGACCTGATTACAATTAACTCTGAGGACATGTGCATTTTACTGTGAAATCAGGGCTTGAGGAACTTGCATTACTGGAACTTGTTGCATGTTAGGACTTTGCATTCTCCGTTTAGGCACATTTTGTTGTTGTACAGGATTGTTAGTCTTTTTCTGTACACACCCTGAAATCTGAATTTGATTTTCATTTATCACTCTGTTGTGATTAAGATGCCATTCCCTCTTCCAGTGCCCTAACTTGTCACAATAAGGACATAGATTTGTTTTCTTTAATGTGGCAACATCAATTCCAGCACTCGGGTAAACTGGGACACCTCATCCTCTGCCCTGTTGTGGATAACCATTTCCACCTTGCATCATATGAACTTCCTGCAGATATACACTTTGCATAGCACCAACATTTCCTATGTACGGTTGACTCTGACTTACTCTCTGTGCTGCTTTCATTTGCACCAACATCAACTTCTCTTTCAACCGTTTCTGTTTCATTTCTAATTCATCACTGCAATACTTTGCATACCTCAAAATGCCATCAATTCACTCGCTCTGCTAACAAATCAAGTGCTGTTGAACCATCGAGCTAAGTTCAGGTCTCATTCCTGGCACAAGCTAGTACACAAAACTTCCCATATCTGTGGATTCAAGATTCTCCATTCCACTGTGCTGTTTAAACACTTGCAGCAATCTGTCATAAAATGAATGATGTCCATCTTAATCCAATCAATGTCTTTTGCTGGTATCTTTCCCTTTAAAAAGGTAATCACCTGTTGACACTTATTTATCACTAAAGGTGACTTGGTATGTGATATCCGATTTCTCTGTGGCTCCTTCTCTGGCCACTGTACTGGTACCTTACATTCTGTACCGCAATGTCAAAAAGGGTGTTAAAATCTATCCACTATACCTGTGAAATTTTCCCAAATAGATCAACTTGAGTGTACCTCTCCACTGGCTCATCTCTCAATGTGGTGAAATCATTTGTGAATGACGCTAGATCACTCCTCCATGGTACATGACCATAACCTTAACCGGGCTCTTCCCTTAATGGAAAAATGGAAGCGCCTTCCAAATCTGTCAAAGCTGGGGGCGGCTCTCCCTTTGTTTTTTTCACTCCAAATTCTCATGTTACCAATAAATTCTCTAATGTTCAATTTAATTCCTGATGTTCTCATACTGTTTTTCTCAGAGCATGCATGGTAACTTTTCTGCATGTATTTGGTCCTATTTAAATCCACATCATATGATCGAGTTAGTTCAGATAGCTTACCATAAGCTTGTCTTTCATGTTTGGTAACATCTTTGCACATGTACCTAAGCTCATTCTTTAGATAGGTTTCCAATCTGGTAAGATAAACATTTCCTGAAATCATCTCATCCAATTCTAATTTTAATCTGATCACATCTATCGCATTCTCCCTTCCCGGAGACTAAATAACTCTACTCAAATCTGAACCCTCAGCTTCTTGTGGGGCCCATTGAAAAATCAAATCAAATCATCAAATTTCCAAGAATTAACACTATTTTGGACTCCACAAACATAGAGCGTAACCACTCCCTGAGGGCTACTGCTTGTAATATACTGAGGTGAATTCCAAATGAATATGTGAGAATTTTGAGACCTATGAGATGGTTCCCCTATAAGGGTATGTCCTGCCTAATTTATTACTGATGGTACAGGACCAACATGCGGTGAAGTCACCTTATTTGGGACTAAAAGAGTTCTTCCTGTGCCTCCCCATCCGGGGATAACAGGAACAGCAGTTGACATATTTACTCCAGTAGGAAAACACCAAAACTTGTGTTGTGGTTCCCCAAGACTCAGGTTTGTACAAAGGTACTGCAGGACCAATAGTAACTGAAACAGTTATTGCATCTGGGGTATTAGAAACATTAGAGTTAAGCGGAGCACGAATTCCTGAATCTCCCCCATAAGGTTCTGACTCATAATCGCTGGGGCTGTGGCCCCTGAGCTTCCACTGGTAACAACACCATTCATTTTTGCAGGTTGGGTCTCATTATAAGGTGATGGGCGGGTTAACAACAACACATCGAAAAATTAATCATTAGAATAGCTATCACTGTCTTCGCCTGTTCCCTCTGCACTGTCTATTCTATCTCAATTTTTCTTTTACTCTTTCTTTTTCAGAAGTTCCTTGCTCGACAATGCAGGGTACAACCTAACTCCTTCAGTCTTGTCGGTTCTCTACCTTCTTTGTTCTGCATCCCATCTAGCTTCAGCACAGACACGCAATGCCCTTTTGACTCTACTCTGATATCTCTCTTTCTCTTTGACATGAGCTATATGCTCTCAAGCATTAAGTTCCTTGAACCATGCAGGTCTAGGAGGTGGCTTAATCTTGAACAATACCCTTCACAGGTTTTCAATAATTCTCAAATAAAATGTAACATAATGTGGAAACTTCAATGAGTCCTCTTTCTCAGTGATCTTGTGCCATTGACTCAACCAAATGCATGTGGAGCCCCACCTTTATGGCCATAAAATGACATGCAGTGTCTTCCTGCAGTGAATTTTCTCCTTTTCGTACAGGGACTTCCACATGTCCCCTAAACAGATCTCGTATAGCCTTGAAAAACTTCATTTTACAGCAACAATAACAATCACAGTAGACATTTCATCTCAAACAAGGAAATCATTTTTTTACCTTCAGTTTTTGCTTGGCATCAACAATCTGTGCAACACTTAATGATGTATCAACATATAACAATGCGACACAAACACCAGCAGACCAATCTCAGCACAGCACACTATGACGTTATTCTCTCCTCGCAGCGCTTCACCCTCCTTGACAATTTTCAGTAGCGCACTCTTTACTCAGCACTGATGCATGCAAAACCAAATGCAAAGCAATTTCAACAAATAACTTTTGTCTGTTCCACTAAAGAAATCAAAGTATTCAATCACACTAGAAATGGTTCGGAGCAACACTTTCTGACCTACTCAGACACACACTTGAGTGAAACTTCGACCAGCTGGAATGTCTGGGATCAGTGCAGTTTCTCCTATGCACAACAGGATCTACTACACCAACCACATCTTACTCTCACACAAAGATATATAAGCCCTATCTCAAATGTGCAGCTGTTAGGACCTCATGACTAGCACGGCCAAACTTAGCAGACAATTTCAATACAGTGTATTCTACACTTTTTATCTCTATCTCGGGATCTGAGGCTATGTCAAGCCTGATAACAACTTCAACTGTTCAACATTAAGCACATTCACATCTGTGCCACAACAAAAACATCTTTGCATCACACCACACAATCTCAGCAAAATACTCAGTGGTGGTTGCCCCGCTAAGGCAGAGGAGCGTCACCCCACTGCTTCGCAGCAGTCAAATAAAGGAAACATAAAATATAATAACTCGGTTATTAACATTTTATGTTTCCCTCTGCTGCAGCTTTGCATTTAGGTTGGGGGTACTCTAAAGACAGAGGAGCATGGGGAGGTGTGTTTTGCCCACTCCTAAGTGCACATGACTGTTTGGCCTGCCCTCTAGGGCCGTCCAAACACTCATGTACACTTCGCATCTTCTCCATGCAGGCTGCATTACAGCCCTCATGAAGAACAAGCCCAGGCACCCATTCCCTGGCTGAGCACCAGTCCACATTGCAGCATTGTGATTGGCTATCGGGAGTCTGGGAGCCGGGTGCTTCCTGCTGTTTTCTGCATCCTGTTGTGGGACCAGAGTCAGGAAGAAGAGGATGGAAGATAGGTGACTGCCGGCCGTCACTGGTAAGTGTTTTTTAAAAAAACTTTTTACCCACCACCTGGGTCTGGTAGCAGCCCCTACAGAAAATACTGCAAGATTGACATTAGCAATCACAACGCATGAGCATGTTAATACTCCTCCGCTGGTGCAACTCTTTTCCAAATGCCTAGAACTCCGCTGATCTTCCGAATTGAGACATGGGCTTAAAGAGTTGGGGCTGGGCTTGGGCAAGTCTAGAATTTCTCAAAAAGACACAATAACTCTCTTTGCTTCAGTAGCTAACCATCCGACAATGCTACCAACTTGCTGGAGCATCCTGGGCCATACAAACGCGGTCTCTCAGTCAGTTACACACAGTTTTACTCACAGACTTTCTGGACCTATGTAGCTGACATGAAGCATTGAAAGGGAGAACCCATCAACAATGCAATTTAGTTTGTGAAGCCTTTGTAACTTCACAACGAGGACCAGGAATCAATGAATATGATTAAAAGGTTACATTTGGATTACCAATCCATCCAATCAATATGCAAGCAATATGCCGATTCAATAAGTACATCAGTACAATAGGCAAAATAAAATCTCTCAGTTGGTTGAGACGCAATGAGATACAGAATTGTGACAGCCATAAGCATATAATAGCGAATAAAAGTGAACCGGGGTTTCCTTAAAGTAACTATCCTTCTCCAGCATGGGTCATATATGGGATCATCTATTGAGAGTTTCTAATTCATAAGCAATAGAATAGGTAGGTATCAGCATGCTCAAACTTCAGTAGAAGTCAAAAGAAAAGGAAATAGGTGTTTAGCATGTAGCTTCACATTTGAAGAAGAGGGCAAGCCGAGAAGTCTGGACGTCTCCAAATCTAGCAAAGCTCTCTCCTAACCCCTAGCTCCAACCACACACACTCTCAAAGCTATACGAGCACTAATATAAAAGAACAGGAGATTCAAACATGTTATCTTTGTTCACACCACCAATCATGTGTTTCTGCAACATTGCTCTGAGTTCCCAACGCAGGAGACTAAGGCTGCCGTTCTCAGCCTTGAACATCTTGGCATTCTGGTGCACAATGAACAGAAATCTTCTTTTTCATCCATTGTTCCTCCACTTTCACTGCCTCTCTTTCAGTCGTCTAATACAGACAATAAACCTTTCACTAGGTAAGGTAAATCATGATAATGAACCTGCAAAGACAAAAGGGAAAACATTCTTGTGAAGCCAAAAAGTATTTCAAATACATGGGTATACATGCACACAAGTAACATTAAATGAACTGCAAGACGTGTGCAAAAGATTACATGTTTACATATGCAATATAAATTGAAGTGTAAATGTAAAACGAAATAGATTATATATCATTCAGGATTAAACTAAACATGAGTACGCATATGTAATTAAATCTCTAGTTTCTACAGTGAAAAAAATGTCAGTAATGCATTTAAATGCTTCACCCATGTTAATAAAATTAAGGCACACAGTGAATATAATGTCAGGTGCACATTTATAATTGCACTTCTGTGACGTGTAAGGGTGGAGTGTAAATTGTGCTGTTATTTGTACCAGTTTTCCCAAACGTATCCCAGTAAAAAGACTATTGTGATCCACACATAAAGTGCTCTGGAAAGACTAGAGCAACCATGCTACCAATGTTTGAATCACTTCACTGAGAATTGTTACAGGCTCCTCTCAACTGAAAGGAGTGGTCTTGGGTTATCTGGGTCAGTGGAATGCATGAGTTTGGAAGGGTATTTCACCATAGGAATTGAAAAGCAGCATGTTAATCTTCCCTCAAAATCTTTTGTCTTCCGATGATTGTCAAACAGCATGAAATTCTGAGATATCCCACACTGGCTGTGCTTGTATTTAAAAGTGAAAACGTAAGAAATACAAGTAAAAGGACTTGTGAAATGCTTATACCATAATCCACTAGGAGGACAGATGTTAGCAGCATGCATCCACTCCATTCAAAATCGTCCTCTAGAAAGTGTAGCAAGATAGAAACAACTTATATAAAGTTGGGTTTCTTATGTCTGGCATGGATCTAGAATACACAAAGGGCATCGTCTCTGACCCTCTGGTGTAGAAGAAATCGTCCAAAGAAACAGCTAGCATGATAGTTTGCGTAAATCTTCTACATCCACTCAGATTGGTAGTGGCTGCTGGTCCACACTCTATGAACCGAGAATATATGCTGTAGCCTCTCTCCAGGCTTTGAAGAGCTACAACTGAACGGTACTCAAGTGGATGTTTGGTTTAATGTAGATATTTAGAGCTGGACGCTGCCTTATCCCTCAGTGTTGAGCCCCAACTGAGCTCTACCCAAGGTCCTGCGATGTTCCTGCTAGCTCCAAGATATTATGCTTATGGAGAGACAGCCGGCATGCTCGTCAGACTTACAGAGAATGGCCTAGAGTGCCCGGAAGCCTTTTAGACATTCCTCATCAAGGAACTGTGGAAAGCTAAGATGAAAACATCCTAAGCGCAGGTGAGCTTCCCCAGGGGTGATTACTCTGCCCGGTTGCCTCACACCTGCGGTAACTAATGACTTCCAGGTGGACCCACCTGCAGCATCCTTTAAAGGTTATAGCCTGTGTTTGAATTGTAATGCGCACCGACCCATCATTAACCGTTGCCATGGGTGACAAAAGAACATGTCCAAGCCACATTAGTGTGTAGAGGCTGTGCGGAGGGCAAGCAATTGTCTGGAGGTCCTGTATAGCCATAGGCACAGATTTTATGAACTGAAATGAAAGATCCATTTATGTTTCTTTGTCCAAATCAAGCACCAGATTACAAATAGGATGACAAGTTGATGGGAGCATGAAAGGAGCTCCAGAGGGACCCATGAGCCTTATCCCAAGGGATTGATAATCTAAAATACTGTAGCTACAATGATCACTAGGTTTAGGTTGCCCCGACCTCTCACAAGAAGGCAGCCTTGATGTTCCTGTGTCCAGAACCTACCAAGAATTTCTCGAACAGGACCCTAACATTAAGCACATTTTCCTCAATTATTTTTAAACAGGTATTTCTTTTAACTTGAGACTACACATATACTTATTTACCTTTACTGTATTGTAATAAGAATATGGCTATTAAAGTGCTAGATCTTATCATGTGTCTTGGAATTTCATACTTACTGGAAATGAAGTAATTGTGCTAAACCCTGGCTCAACTTTGTTACCACTCCTTTTGAGCAAGGCCATTCGTTCTGGATCAAAAAGCCAGAAATGCAATTAATATTTAAAGACTCAGTCGTGTTTCTTGGATCAAGTATCCAGCTTCCTGCTCAGTAGGGAGCAGATGCGTGGCCTGCTAGGTGATGTGTGGTACTGCTAGGTGATGTTCACAAATAAAAGTATCTGAGTAATTTGAAGATAATCTTCAGAGTCAACCTCTAACGAGTTCCGAGGGTGTCTTTTACACTGTTAACAAGGATAATTTTCCACAATGTCCAGCACTCTTTGACAAAGTAAGAATGATCTATTTCTGTGCAATATAGTCACAACAAAATTAGATACACAGTATAGAATCACAGTATTTCATTCAGTCAGAATGGAGAATGCACCCCTTTTTTAAAATTGGCAGAGGAATTAGGCAAGGGTGTGTTCTCGCCCCCTTGTTGTTCTCCCTTTTTATAAACCAGGTCGACCAGTCCCTACAAGAATCTTTTGCTGATGCCCCTATGATTAATGGTAAACAAATACCCGTCCTCTTATATGCGGACGACGCGGTCCTGATTTCCAGGACCGCAAATGGGCTCCAAAAGCTAATTGACAAATTTAATATTTTTATCAAGGGCAGAAAGCTTAAAATTAACAAAGGTAAGACTATGACCATGACCTGTGGAAAGAAATTAAAGAAAAACAAGTCATTCTTCCTTGATGGGGATAAACTTGAGTCTGTGCAACACTTCTGTTATTTAGGCATTACTTTTTCAGGGGATGGGAGATGGGTAAACGAGCAATCCTGTGTAGGCATGAAGATGACTAGAAATACAAACTGTATTTTCAGATTCGCTTCCAAACTGGGGGGGCGCAGAATAAGAGAGATGATCTCCATTTATAATTCCAGGTGTATGTCCTCTGCTCTACATGGAGCAGGGATATGGGGATATAACTCGCAGATTGCCCTATCCATTCAGCAGGAAGAAAACAAGTACCTTAAACGCTTATTATGTCTCCCTGCTTCAGCATCAAACAAGATCACCCATAGGGAGCTGGGCATACATCATGCCACAGATTTGATTGCACTACGTCCCCTTTCCCTCTGGCGATCCATTTGGGCTAAAGATGAAACCAAGTTTACTCAGGAAGTAATTTTAGACTGTATTAAATTGGATCAGCATTCAAAAATCCCTTGGCTAAAACACATTTTCCATTGGTACAAGACCCTTTTTGGTCAGGATATTTTCAAAGATATCCCAACAGAATTAGTTTTAACGAAGCGTGACCTCAAAACCACCTATATGGATCATGCAAAAGGGATTAGAATGAAGGGGTATGCTATACAAAGTACATTCTAATTGTACCTGGAATATAATTTAAGCACAGGATTCCCATCTTATCTTGCATTTGTCAATATTAACTCCCATCGCTTCGTTCTGGCACGCCTGAGGCTGGGCATAGTTCACCATTTGGTGGCTTTCCCTACTGTAAAAAAGCCCGGGTCATGTCCGTGCCCATGCGATGGGAAATCTAAACAGAGTATCTGCCACTTTTTACTATTTTGTAATTTTTATACTGGTTTTAGAAAGTTTTATTTAAAACAATTATTTTTAGAATACAGTACGCGTAATATAAGAGCTGCAATGCAATTGTTGTTTGACCTGTCGTCCCCGAATGTGTGTTACCGTGTAGCCATCTATGTTCTTAAATGCATCGGGCACAGGAAATCAATCATTATATGATCCTCGTTGGTAAAGACACCTATTGACCAACTGTGAGCTACTGTTAAACCACATGCATTTCTCTTATACATGAATTTTGGTTACTATGTACTTTATATTTGTCTTGTATCCGGGTAATGATTGTCCCCCGGCTTTGTACCCTTTTGGACTAATGCCTTTTAAAATTTCTCGTATACAAATTGCTGCTAAAATACGTTAGAGACTATAAAGACATTGCACTTTAGTCATATCCTTGCATTTTTTGCACATACTATTGCACTTTATGCCCAGCGTATGCCTTTCTCTGATTTGTACTACCTCATTTGGCATGTTTTGCACTAAATTTCTAAATTGCTGCTAAATACAATGTTCAAGTTTTGCATATTTTGCACATACTATTGCACTTTATGCCCAGCATAGGCCTTTTTGTTCAGTACCATTCCACTTGGCATGTTTTGCACCAAACTTTTAAATTGTTGCTACATATAGTGATCAATTTCTACTGTATACAAATGCGATATATATTGCAGGTTTTAACTTGATTGGCTTGGATATCAATGTAATTGTTTTTAGAAAAAGTTTCATTATTCTTTCCCCTTTTACAAATGTGACCTCAACTGCATTTTGAATGTTGCTATATGGTTGTACCTGTACAAACCGAATAAAGCATTTTGAAACGAAACGAAACAAGAGCATTATTACAGTTGAGTCTAACTAAAACAGGCCCATGATGGGAGTCCACAAATGCCTGAATAGGACAGAAATAACCATGCAGTTTAATTGTCACTACTCCAGTGAGATTAAGCATACTGGTAAAATATTCTTGGGCTTTGTTTGATGTGAATAAATGAACTGTCAAGCGCCATTTACTGGGAGCTAGAGTCCAGTTCCGAGGATCAAGGGCCACGTTGCAGAGCGGATGCGGATTTTAGCATTGATGTTTTCACTGTTGATCATCGCTCTCTAGGTGCATAAGGGCGAAAGGAAGCCCCAGAAAGATTGCTTCAAAATCCAGCAAGCTGTTGTGAAGGCCAGAGTCTGAGGCCAAAATACGCGTACTTGAAGCAAACCCAAGGCAGCATTCCACTGAGTCTGAGGAGTCAATGAACACAGAAATCTGAGGGAGGGAGGGAGGACATGAAGGGGAATCTACCACAATAGGTGGTTCCTGAGACTGCTAGACCAGGTTTTCCAGTGAGCAGACTAAAGGTGGTCCCTAAAAGGCTCTCTCTTAATTCCAGTTTGAAACAAAGGCAGTTTTCTTCTACATGTTTCACTCTTATTAGAGCTTATAAGAAGAGTATGAGGTTAATATGCTCACTTGTAGGTGGTTTTCCGTATCCATTGCAAGTGCCCACATTCCATTCCATTTTGCAGCTGCAAGCTTGCTATGTTGAAAAACCTGAACTGCATCCTGCAGTTCTGCATCCTAGGATCCTCTCTGATGGTCATAAACATAGACTATTCCCACCAGCACTTCTTGTCATTAATGCAGTATGATTATAAGCTTGAACTTAAGTTCTTCAAAATTAGGTGTCACCGCCAATGTGAAAAATAGGAGAGTTTTTACAGAATTTTTGTTCCTGAAAATCAGCACTTTTATACAATTCAAAGACAACACTGCAGCACCTAGCTAAAGAAACATGCTGCATCAATAATAGGAACCTCTAAACCCATACATTACATAGACAAATATAAAGGAAAAGGTCACTAAGGTCGCACAAGATTTTAAAAAGTGACACTGCGCCTTTAAGGAGCCAGCAGGCTCCATCTCTAGGCATGCACTGTACTGGCAAGTGGCCTCACAGCCTCCTGTATGCTTCCCAACTTGTCCTGAGAGGATCTCAAAACACTTCAAGGTTTTTTACCCTATTTCTTTAAGGACTTTTCATCAGAATTCTCTTGTTGTCGCTTTATTTCTACGTTTCATGCATCTGGGAAGCTTTTCTCTTCTTTTTTTCTACACTTTTGAAAGGATTTTCTCCTTGAATGCCTTTACGTTATGTAAAGAAACTCTCCTGTGAGAAGAAAAAGGCTGCCAATGACCCACACTCTATGTATGTGGTCTGTTTACCATCCTCACATTTAGTCAAGGCATGTGAGCTTTGTCAAAAGCAGAAAAAGCCTGAAAGACCAACAGTGTATTCACCTGAGTAGAAAGCTTAAATACGAATAAAGTTGGGGTACCGCTACCATTGCTGCAGTGGCACCGGGGCCCAGAGCCCCGGCCGAGAGACTTATTTAACCTAAATAATTGCTGTATTTTAGAAAGAAAAAAAATCTGTGAAAATGGTCCTGTGTTTTTTAGGTTTCGACTTTTGGCGAGGGGCGAAGCCCCTCCCAGTCGAAATCTTTTGTTTTTAGTAGTGAGGTTAGGACAGCCTCTGTTTCCAATTGGCTAGCTCCATAAATGGAGGCTAGCCATTGGGAGGCAGAGGCTGTCAATCGCGCTTTCTCACGAAAACGCGATTCGGGGGCGTTTCTGGTGCTTTTTTTAAGCCCCGCCCCTTTGTCCCGGGCCGCGCTGCGATTGGCTGCCGGCCCGGGACACCCCGTGACGTCATTCCCGGGCCGCGCTGTGATTGGCTGCCGGCCCGGGACACCCCCGTGACGTCAGCCAATCACAGCGCGGCCCGGGACCTGACTGTTAGGTTTTGCCTCGGCAATGCTGTGCCAGCAAAATCTAATGTTTTCCTCTGTGGAGGGGGGTTGTTTTTGTGTCATTTCATGCCGACCACGAGCCCAGGTGAGTGCTTGTTTAGGGTTTGCCACAGCATACTTAACAAACATAGATTGCTCCCTCAGACCCCACTCTTTAAATAACTCCGGGGTACAGACTCTGAATTTCAGAATTTTAAACTTCTCTGCACCCCTCCCGTACTGCTGAATCACAGGACTGCCTCGCTTACCCACAAAGAGCACAGTAGTATGGAGCTTCTTCCAGCTCTCTGCCGCGCTTCTCCAATGCCCATATGAGGCGGAGCCGCGTCTCTCGGCGGCCGGTGTAAAAAGAGAGTTACCGAGACCCATACGAGCTTACCTTGTGATGGATATGAAAAAACATCCAAAACCGATTACCACACAGTCTTAAGGGCTTCGGGCTACGGGGGAGCATTATCCATGATTACAGTTTACATACAATGTTCTTCGTAAAAAACACAAAACCCCAACCACAGCCGAGCAGTATCCCTCGCAATTCAGAACCAGGCGACGGCGTCCTCACAGACCAAAAGCTGGCGTTACATTCTCCCGTAGCGTGAATCTAGGGCGGGCTCTCCTTCGCACAGGGTGTCTCCCGACTGGCGTCAGCCAGCCGCCATGTTCCCTGACCTCCCATGTCTCAGTCTGATTTTTCCTTAAGGGTGGGACGCCTGCTAAGACTAAAACATAGGGGCAAGCAGCCGGAGGTTGGCTGAGGTTTTCTTTATTAGCCGCCACAAACTCACTAACATTGTTCACAGTAGGGGGTTTTGCTCTCTGGGTATTGCAAACTAGAGTTGTGTTTTTTGTATGGTTCGAGGTGGCGGCATGAGTAGCTAAGTGAGCAGGTTGGTATACGTTATTAATAGCAGTAGACATAGCTAGTTCATACTGGGCGCCAGTGGGTTTAGGTATCAAACACTCCCTTATTTTACAACAAGTAACACAAGCGCTAGGGGTGCTAGTATGAGGGGGTTGTGTGAGTATTAACACTTGCTTGTGGTTATTAGGGCTAATTACGCTCTGTATGCTAGAAACCTGGGGCTTGAGGGACTTGACCCCCCCCCCGCCCCCCCCCCCTGTTGTGAAACCTGCTTATGAGTGGTGTTCCGGTCTGATTTGTTCACCAATGACTCTAAGCGATCTAAAAATTTCCAGAGATCAGCAAAACTCTGTCAACAAGTGTTTTAATGCAGTCATATACAGAGTCTGCTATAATGTCTGTTGCAGTATCGCCGAGTTTAAAGCAGGATGAGTGGCCAATCCCAGTCTCAGTCTGGGCATAAGTAGACTAATTTGATACTACGGGTAGTGTTAAAGCAACAGTAACAGTGGCGTTAGTTGAACTCGGAGCCACATTTACCCTGGCGCCTTTGATCCATGAACTCAGGGCAGTACACTGCTTATTTAAACAAGGTGGTTGTTTTCTTTTGGAGTTCGTAGGTTTGATCAACTTCCTTTTTCTCTTTGTCCCCGTAGTTGCTGAGTTTGGGGAGACATTTATGACTGGTACAATGTTGGTATTGCTTATCGCTACAAGGAGATCACTGTCAGTGGTAGTAGCAGCCTTTCTGCTCTTTTACATAATAATCTCACAGGGACTGTTTGCAAAGTATAATACTTACCGAATTGTGTGCACACACTCAAAATATCTGATTTTTTATGCCGCTCAGTGGTACTCCGGGGTTTATCCCTGTAGGATGAAAGGCGGAGTCAGCCTGCTGGGATTTGAGTTTGTGACTATTGATGATCTTGTCACATGCACTCGTAGCGCCACGAGGCAGGCGTGTCCGACAACACATGCTGATAGCGATGCATGCATGGACAGGTTGAGGATGCCGCACAAAGTGAAATATAAGGGGCTCTCGCTTCAGGAATGACACTGTTTGATGGTTCAGGTGTTTTCGGTGGGAATCTCAAGGCACACTTTTTCTTGATGTGAAACTCGGGTGCCCAAACCGTGCCCCCTGAGCATGCCTTTTTATAAAATACGCTACATGCCTTCAAGGCCACTATATGACGTATCTGGCGAACTCATGGGTTAGGAGATGCTGAGAGACTGGCCACGGGAGCAAGAGCCGCCACTGCAGTGACACTAGGATTTCGCACACCAAGCATTTGAAGGGTGTTTACTCTCTTTCTGTTTGGCCGAGAAGAATGCAGTAAAACCAGAAGTGAATTTGTATTTCGGAGGGTAAAGGCTGCTTTTCAAGCTATTGTACAATAAAAAAAAATGCTGAACCCTCTTATTGCTAGTGATCTGCTGTCTTTTCAGGGAGTGCGCAGATGTGCTTATTATTTGAAGGGTGATGCTCTATAAAAACTTTGCATAAATATTCAAATATTCTGTTGTGTGGTTAGGATGTTGCTGAGCCTTGCTTTGTTCTCTCAAAATTGCAATTCCGTTTTTTTCAGAAGACAACATCATTAACTATATGACGTGCTCATCCGAGTGTCTAGATTCTGTTATACCAATATTTTTTCAAAATAACTGAATTTTTTGTTCCGAAGTGTGCCTCAGATTTCAGAGAATAATCTAAAAAATAAAAAAATAAAAACTCTCATCTCTCTGGTGCAGTGTTTCTGGTCTCAAATTCTGTGATGATCATCAGTGGCTCTCGCTGTGATGCATCTTCGTGGTGGAGTCAGATTCTTGAATCTAGTCTGATGACCTCAGGGGTGTTCTCCGATTGGGCAGTAAGAGGTGTGCTAGCACCACCTCACAGTGGTTTCTTCCTTTCATCTGATGACTGAGGCCACGTGGTCACAGCTTGTTCATTGACATTCAGTCTAATCTTATGACTTCTTGACCCCTGGGAATAGTTATAAGGTGTTTGACTGCCATGCCAGCACAGACTGCTGTACACCACAACCACACATCGGTTTCCTCTTTCCAGCAGGTGGCTATGATCCTGTGGTGGCGGCTCTGTCGTTGATGTTGGGGTTTTATTTTTTTTCCCTCAGCCACTCAATAAGTCTTTGCAAAACTCTTTCTCTACAAATAGAGCAGGTTAGTTAGTAAACTAACGCCACTTTGGTTTAAAATGGAGTTATTTCCATTTCTTTCTGTACAAAATATCAGTAGAAGCTTTGAATCTCTTATCTCTACAGCTATAACCGCTTAATTAAATTTGGGGACGCCCATATGAATTTAGACACATGAGAATCAAGCCACCCATTAAGTAAGGACAGACAAAGTGGAACACAAGCTGTCAACTGGGTCAGGTAGCACCCCTGCGACAGAAAATAATGGACGTGCAAGGGCCTGGCCTGAATGGGACTAAGTCAGTAGGATTGTAGTTAAGATCACTGCTCCTCCCCTCAAAATACTTACAGGGATGCATTAAGAGTGCATTTAATCGTACAATATGAAATATAATTTGAGAAGCTCCGGAAAAGATGTATACAAACAGATTATATACTTTAGACAAGCGCCGAATGATATTGTCAAGTGATGTTCCACATTCCTACACATATTGCACACTGAAACCCCCAACTGGAGCATAGAAATAATCTCGGATATTATATGTGGTTCTCGTTAGGTTTCGCCTCGCCGAAGGCTGCGCTCTGCGCAGCTTTTCGGCGCAGGCGAAATCTAATGTTGGAAACAGTGTGGCTTGGAATCCGCCCCTCCGTTCCATTGGCTAGCTCCATAAATGGAGGCTAGCCATTGGAACAGAGATCTGTCCGTCATGGCCGGACCAGATTCGTGGGCGTTCTCGCGATTTCTTCCCTCTCCGATTGTCATCGCGGGCGTGGGCGGGGTTTATTTTTTTTTGTAGTCCGTTTAGTTTGGTCATTCTGCGGCCGACCGCCGCCAGAGGAAGTCCAGGTCCAGATGAGTGCTGGCCGTTCCCGCCCCCCTCCCGCTGTCCGTGCCTTTCCCGCTCGTCTTGTGTATCCCGTCTTATGTTGCCTGCCCGTCCCCCCTCCCGCTGTCTGTGCCTTTTCAGCCCCCCCTCCCGCTTTCCGTGCCTTTCCCGCTCGTCTTGTGTATC
Source organism: Lissotriton vulgaris (assembly GCF_964263255.1). NCBI lineage: Eukaryota > Metazoa > Chordata > Amphibia > Caudata > Salamandridae > Lissotriton > Lissotriton vulgaris. Next base: position 1,485,072,132 of record NC_141693.1, read on the forward strand.
CCGTCTTATGTTGCCTGTCCTCCCCCCTCCCGCTGTCCGTGCCTTTCCCGCCCCCGTCCCGCTTTCCGTGCCTTTACCGCTCATCTTGTTTATCCCGTCTTATGTTGCCTGCCCGCCCCCCTCCCGCTGTCCGTGTGCCCGCCCGGCCCCCCTCCCGCTGTCCGTGTGCCCGTCCCCCCGCGGCGTACGCCCCCATCCATGGTGTTTCACGACTTTCTACAGGTAGCTATATGCATTTCTGTTATTCAAAAGGAAACATTGTTTCTGCAGTTTCAAAAGCCTGCTAGGGAAAGCAGTTTTTGTTTTTATTCTCCTTTCTTTTTTTCAAATTATTAATTACGTAAGATATATTTAGCACTTCGAAGAAGCAGAAATATTTTGAACCTAAAGGAAACGCGTTTGAAGTATGTAGGCCAGTCTTACAAAACACTGCAGCATCTCATCAACGTAGGAGTCATAACTCATAAATAACTTGGTGATCGTTTCATCTTCACTGAGGGTATCCTCGAAGCAGTCCTGCTATTCTTAGGGTTGCTGTTTGGTTGTACAAAACGACAAAACCTTTTAGAGGTGTGTAAAATATAATAGCCATTATGTGTGATTGTATATCACCATCACGTGACTACCTACATTTGAAGGGATTTTGATTGTGAAAAAACAAACCATTTTGTAGTTTTTGTGGGTAAACCAAGGACATCGGAGCAAAATGTGTTTGAAATAGGTTAATATTATAGGTGAAGCCTCCAGTTCTAAGTATCTTGACATTGAAATGGATAATGTTGCTGTAAAAACCTATATCTGCATAGCCCACGAACACCGTAGTTGTGAGTCTGCGACACAAACCCCAACTCACCGCTAAAGCTGTGAGGCAATTACTTGCTGCACATTACAGGCTCCTCACCTACTCACTTTGGTGCCAACCATGCCACTCACAGCCCAAGGCGAAAGGCAATCACCCTCCACATTGCAGATTCACAATTCATTAACTATTACATTCCCAGTAGTATGGAAACCCAACAGCAGCAGAACAGTAAAAACACACCGAAGGGTGCTAAACAAAGCAGATATGCACAACAGTAGTAATCACAATGCCACCTAAGATTTCCGGTGTATTTAGCTCTCTGCAGAGAACATGGGGAATTACCTGCAGCTACTGATTTGTCCTGTTTGCTTCGACTTCTGTTGCTGGTGGCAATAATGATGGAATTATCATACAGCAAAGCAGTGAATGAATGAATGAATTAAGAAACATTTCTAAAGCGCGTGGTTACCCAGGGGCATCCCAGCGCTACGTCGCCATGTAAACTGTGAGGAGGTTAATGCAAGAGAAAGGTTTTCAGATGTTTCCTGAACTTGAGGTAGTCTTGCTCAGAGCATATGTGGAGGGGGGTACTGTTTCCAGAGTCTGGATGCATTGTATGTGAACAGTTGGCCTCCACTACGTGCACGTTTAATCTTAGGGACTAGGATTAAACCTTTATTCTCAGACCTACGGGCTCTGTTAGCTATATAAAGCTGGATCCAGGGGCGGATCAAAGGCGTGCCCTTTCCTGACAATCCCAATATTAAAACAGCTTGACAGCCCTCATCGGTCTGTTTTTTTTCTTTCTGTTGTATTTTCCCCACTCCTGTTCTCTTCTTGTAATTCCCGTTTTTCTCCACCCTCTCCCCCTTCCTTTATCTCTCCATATGTTCCATTTCCCCCTCTTTACAGCCTCTCTACCTCTCACAGGGCTGTTAATGACCCTTGGATATGTTTTGCGGCTTTGTTCTTTCATACAGGCTCATGCACTAACCGGAACGACAGCTGCTTCCTTACACTCCCACCTGTTAATTCCCACAACAGAGTTAGTGAGGAGCTATATAATAAGAGTGTGTGCCAGCGGACTGGGCCACAGGAAGAATACGCGGGGGCGCGTCTAGCTGTCATCGGACCGACATTTCACCCGAGTCTGCTGTACTTTCGGTGAAAGGCTGAGATTGTAGATATTGGAGCATCCCAGGCCACTCCAACCCTCAGATCCTGCCGTTCCTCCACTCTTGTGCCAGGTCTTCCCAGCTCCTTCGCCCACACCCAGAAGTTCTGTCACAAATACGACTCCACTCCTCCCTCATACACACAAACCCAGCAGTTTCACCACAGTTCGGCCTCCTCTCTCAAGGCCACCGAGTACAATCAACTATAGACAAACAGGCGGTTTTTCGTTTTAATGTATGTCCAGATTTGTGTTGCAATGTATGGTGGTGCAGTGTATGACTGGGCGTTCGAGACCAAGTGAGTTGGGAAGGGAGCATGTATTGTATTGCACAGTCTTGAATACACTACCTCCTACAGGGACGCCTGCTGACTCTCCTCTTGATACTCTTCTGCAGGAGTAAATGCACAAGCCAGTTTTCATCGTAGTGCAAAATGCTAACTGAAATAGTTGCAATACAGATCGCATTTGCGAGAGATTAAGCTATTTCCATTGTAAATGACAATGCCATTTATTTATCTGTTTTCAAAACAAACACATAAATAAAAAGTTTGTCATTCACAATGCCAATAGCTCAAACTTTTCCAAAGGCGAAACCGTTGCATTGTAAATGCTTGTTTATTATTGAGGTGCAACTAATTTTGCAGATTTGAAGGGTTGACCTCCAGTTCACATTTTTTATAATATTGCAGTGATGAAAAGAAGTGTTCTGGGGTCCCTGCTGGGGGGAATATTCTACGCTTATGCCTTCAGTGAGGATACCTGTGATGAGGAACTAGGATTTACACGTAAGTAACATTTCCATCTCCTCCTTTCAACTTTTTTAATTACACAAATACACAAGTGTGCTGCCGTAAAGGTTGCAGGCCATCTGGTATTTAATGTGAAAACGAAGATGGTAGGTTTACATAATAATCAGCAGTGTACACATATATTTTAGGTGTTGTAATATGCATGCTTCTTGTTGCTATGTTGCACATGGCTAAGATATGGACCAGTGTGCACTGCTGCAACAAGGGCGTGGGCTCAGTTCTGGCTATAATACACTTCTACCTTAAATGCTAGTTCAGAACTAAGGCAAAATGTACAGCCATGAGGCACTGTATCTAAACACACTTGGCCCAGACTCTTGGCTGGTGTTTATTGAATACGAAAGGATTCAGTGGCTGCCCAACTAGCAGGTGTTCCTAGGTCTTTCTCAGAGGTATTGGGATGGAGGCCAAAAGAGCTTGCCTGTACATTGACCTTTTACTTTTGCTTCAGCATCAACATCTGTGGGTTGAGATCTTTAAGTCCTGACTGCACATCAATCTTTGGGGGCCCACACCGGAAACCTCCACAGAAGATGATGTTGAACTCTTCCCAGTGTTTGCTGGTACTCAGAAGAGCAACCTCTATTGAGGATTGAACAGTAGGGAAGTAGAACATTTCATCTGCGATTGCTTATCAGGCTAGTAGAGCACCACGTAACATTTTTTCACCAGTACACATATGTAGGAAGGTGCCCATTTTTTTACATGGTCGCTGTTAGACCTGTGACCATAGGCGTGGGTCTCCCCTGCATTTTTTGTGTTTGCCTCCTATGTTTTTGCTGTGTGTTGGACTCCGTTTTGCTGGTCTAGATGCTTTGGGCACTTTGCCACTGAGGTTCAGTGCAAAAGTGCAAGTGCTCCCTTTGTAAATTATTGTTATAGATTTGTATTTCCATAATCTGATTTACTAGTCAGTCCCTGGTACAGTGCACTGTGTGTGCCCAGGGCCTGTAAATCAAATGTTGCTAGTGGGCTTGCAGCACTGATTGTGCCACCCATATAAGCAGCTTGTAAATATAACTCTGGCCTGCCATTGCAGAGCCTGTGTGCAGTCTGGTACTGCCATGTCGACTTAGCAAGTGCAGCCACTTGCCAGGCCCTAACCTTCCCTTTTCTTACATGTTGGTCACCCCTAAGGTAGGCCCACAGTACCCCTGTGAGTAGGGTGCAGTGTATGTGAAAGGTAGGACATGCCCTGATGTGTGTAGCGTGTCCTGGTGGTGATTTACTGCCAATTTCGTTTTCTCACTTTTGCAAGGCAACCTGTTTCCATAGGACAGAATGGGGAGTTTGCTTATAACATCTTATAAGCATAACTGCAGCTGGGAACAAGGTAGGAAAATAAAGTTTAATATGCCTGAACTCAGAATGTTAAAATGAATCTTATAATGAGGGTGATTTTTACATTCTGTGTTGGAAAATACCACTTCTAGAAAGTAGGTATTTTCTTGCTTAGCTATCAAGTGTTCCTCTGCTAGGTTTGTGTATTGCATGTCTGGCTTTTGGATGATAGGGGCTAGGGAGGAGCAGTGGCCTCAGAGAGCCTGATGAGTCAGGGTTGGGCTAAATAGACCTGGGCTGCATTTAGACTAGGGGGGAGGAGATATCCTTTCACCTGAATGGGTCTGGCCTGCCTACCACAATTCTGTCTTCACCTCCTGCCAGGAAGCTGCACCAGAAAGGACAGAACCGGTTTTGACCAAGCACAGGGCTTCACTGCCACCATAGAACATAGGATTTTGTAGTAAAATATTTGGGCCCGGACCCCAGAACTTTAGATCATTTCTGGTAATCAAGAGGAACATTTGCCAAGGAGAAGATCCGGAGAAGCTGAGGAGGAATACTGCCCCTGTGCTGTTTGCTGTCTGGGGTTGGCCTGCAGTGGCTACTTGCGGCCAATGAAAGGAGAATGGACTTTGCTGTTTGCTGTGTCCCCTGCTTGAGGAAGAACTCCAAGGGCTTGAAACTGAGCTTGTCTCCTGTTCTGAAGTCTCAGGAACACAAAGACTTCACCTCCAACTCCCCAGAACTTCCTCGCTGGGAGTTCTGACCTGCAGAGAGGTGCCTGCTGTTGTTTTGGACCTCTAGAGACTATTTTCTGCTGGAAGGTGGAAAAATACACGCAACACAGAGAAGCGTGATGCATTCGTACCTGTTTCCAACTTATCGCCAAAGAAACTGTTGCAGTGCCTGGTGCGGCTTGAGAAATCGCCCCAGGCTGCAACGATCTCTGAAGTCTAAGATTACCAACGCAAGCCCTGCTGTGTGGCTGCAAGAATTCACGCATTGTCCCGGAATATCGCATCGCATTGAGGCGCCAAGTCTGTTGCACCATTGGGGGATGCAGTAAGAAACCAACGCGTCACTTTACCATGCAGTATGAAACCGACGCATTACCTCCTCTCCTGTAAGAAGCCAACGCATCACCTCCCCTGCGCAGTAGTAAGGAACTGACGCGTCACCTCCCCTGGAGCAAGGAATTGATGCATCTACCCCAGCAACTAGTGAACCCCATTTCTAATAGTTGCCCCCCCACTTTTTGCCTGGTATCTAATGCAATTTTGACAGAAATACATTGGGTTCCTGCTATCCAGGTCCCCAGTGCCAGATCTCTTTCCCTAAAACAGTACAATTATTCCCCTAATTGGCAATACCTTTTGCACCCCCTGTAAGTCTCTTGTAAGTGGTGCCCTTGGTACCTTGGGCAAGGAGGCTAAAGAGTGTCCCTACGGGCTGTAGCATGTATTGTCCCACCCTACAGTTTCTAGAAATCCTAGGTTCAAATGAATCAATTTCTACCTCTTGCATAGAGCTTATCTAACACCTGACAGGATTAACAAGTTCTATGTGACTGCTGCTGAAAAATGCCTTAGATGTGGGGAGTTGGGGGCAGAAATGTTCCACATTGTATGGTCCTGCCCTTCATTAACGGGGTTCTTAGAGGATGTAATAGAATATATTAATGAATAATCTTGTGGGATATCCCTTGACACCCTTGGTCTGCCTCCTAGGGAAATACCCTCATACTAAAAATAAGAAAACTACTACTAGATTTACTGACTCCGGTTTGATTTTGGCGAAACAAGAATTGACCATGCACTGAAATCGGCGCTTGGTCCTCAAATTACAAGATGGCGTAAATAAATGGTTAAATGGGCAAGTTTTGAGAGTGCTGTGTTGTTTCGTGAGATAAAGAGAAGGCACTGAAAAATTGAAAGGGTTAAAACATGGAAAGACCTGGTGGATAGTTTGTTGGCCCCAGAAGCAGACACAGATTCATCGAATAACTCCATGAGTCCTAGCGAGTAATGGAAGGGAAATCTAGTGTAATACTGATGAATTGGATGATAATGGGTACTATTGCGATATATTTGTCCATGTGGAATATTTTGACACTTTTTTTTTTACTACTTTTCTTGATTAGGGCTAACTGCGGATGGGGGGATTGATGTAATAGTTTTATTGTACTAATTTTAGTAGACTTAAGATATGTGTGAAATATACAGTATTTGGAATATGCTTGAATGCTTGTGGATGCATGTCATATGAGATGCTCTGATATCAAATGTAATCTGTCAATGATGGCTATCTGGGTATTTCTCCTTTTTAACCTATTTTAATCTATTTATTATAATTATCTGTGTACCTTTTTAAAGCAAATTACTTTATATGCAGTGTACATCATTTATGTTCTGTATTATATGTGTGTCACTATTGCACTAAGGTCTATTCAATAAAACGTATAAAAAATTATTTAAACTAAACTAACCTCTGTTTTGTGCCACTGTAAGGGACCCATCAGCAACAACATGCAAACTGCCATTGCAGGCTGTGTGCCATGGTGCAGAGAAAAGTGAACTCAAGACATGGCACACCTCCTGTGTGCCATGCCTGCAGATACTATGTGCAGTATAGATAAGCCACCCCTACAGCAGGCCTTAAAGCCCTAAGGCAGGGTGTACTGTACTACATATGAGACATATCTGCATGAGCAGATATGCACCTGTAATTTCTAAGTCTATTTATAGATATTACAAGTGAACAGGCAAGCCATTTTGAGAACATGTGCTTCCCCAGCTACAAGATGGCTTCACTGAAACTAGAGATGTTTGGTATCAAATATCTTTCATTAATAAACCCACAGTGATTCCCGTGGTGGATTTATAATGCATGCACCCAGAGGGTACAATAGAGGTGCTCCCTGAAAATCTGCCAACTACTAGTGTGCTGGCTGACTCGGATAGGACAGCCTGCCACCACAGACAGGTTTCTGACCCCTGAAGGTGAGAGCCCATGCTCTGAGGGCAGACACAGTGCCTGCCCTGACTGGAGCTGTTGTCACCTCCTCCAAACAGGATGGTTGAGTGATCAGCATATCAAGGTAGGATGTTTCAAAGGTCTCTGCCACCTTTGATATGTGGCCCAAGGCTTCCCTAGAAAGGGGAAATGCCAACCCCTGCCCCGGGCCCATTTGACACCAGGACAAGCAGAACAATTAGCTAGTCAGGAGGCTTATTATCCTTTTAGGCTAGTTCCACCCCTAAGGTGAGCTACACAGTGGGACCACGAATTTTTGAATTCCACCATATTAGTTTTGGTGGAACTAGGCTTCCTGAGTTGGGGTTATGCCCACTTCCCACAGGAAGTGATCATATAAAGGGTGTATACACCCTCAAGATGAGTATGCCTTTGCCTACTACCTGCCACTCCTCTTAACACCCCCAAATTGAGTATTTAGGTGGCACCTCTGACACCAGGACCTCAGATTTGACAGATCAAGAAGAAAAGGTCGAAGAAGAGTCACAAGAAAAACAAGAACTGAAGACTGCTGAGGACTTTTGACGCCAAACCCTACATGCCTGCACCAGTATTGACATTCATGACTAGCAACTCGCCCTGCAGCTGAGCCCCAAGAACCCTGGGAGACTGGCGGATACTGGACGACTCGGAGCTGCAGAGGACCAATACCCAGAGTACCAGACCCATTTCACCAAACAGAGACTGTAAGAGTCCAATCCGGACTCCCACTACACCGAGCAGCCTTCGAGGGCTGTCAGCACTGCAGAGACCCACTTCCCAGCTCTCTTGATTTTGCACCCTCAACTGGAGAGACCAACAATCGTAAGACTCCAGGAAACAAAGAGCCCAGCTGACCTTTCCACTCTGCACCAGAGTGCCCCAGGCTAGATACCTACGAATTGGTTGTGCCCCCTTGCACCCTGGACCCTTGTGATCCCACTACCTGTTGGGAGCTCCTGGATCTATCCCCAATTCCTCCTCTGCAGACAGTTTCTAGGTACCCCCCTTACTTTCCACCAGCAAAGCGCGCAAACCTACCAACCCGACCAGCACCTCTGCACCCGGATGCCCTAGGGCAGGTAACGAGTAACCACTCATGGTACTTTGGACCTTGGCCCTCTACTACTCTAAGTCCCAAAGGAGACCCCCGATAATTGACCCTAAATACCTGTACGCAATATATGCTTTTTCTCCCACAGGAAAGCAGTGCTGCATAACGACAAATTTAAGTGAGCTATTTACTTATGTGTAAAAATTAATATTTAAAAAAAGTACTTGATAATGAAGTTCTTGGTATCAAAATGTATATAAAAATAGAACTTATTTTTCTAAATTGGTCTCTGATTTATTCTTGCATGCGTGTCTCATTAATGCTTCTGTTAGTAAAACAAATGCTTAGCACTACCCTCTGATTACCCTAAACTACTCGCCCACACTACCACAAAAGAGGGCATTAGGGGGCGATGCTGCTCTGAATTGCTCCACAGGAAGGGAGCAGGGGAGCGCCATATCTTCAAAAACATGACTCCCTTGCGCCGGCCCTGATTACAGCTGCTGTGCACCATGCACACACCTTAGCGCCGCAGCGCTAGGGTGTGTGTATTGAGTCCAGTGTAGGTTTTGTACAGGAACAGTACCCTTCATGTACAAAATACTATGCTTGACACAAGGAAAAGTTTTTCCCACTTTGTTTACCTGCTGCACAGTGCAGCACGCATGCAAAGTCAGAAAAAGTAGGAGAAATGAAAGCATATCTCCTTCCTTGTGCCTAGTTGAAAAGGGTGCAGTTTTCTCACGCTAAACTCAATCTACTGTTTTTAGTAAATTGGGTTTAGTGTGAGAAACCTTGGGTGGTTGCATGGAAACACCCATGCACCACCCTTGGTACGCCCCCATGGTGCAAAGTAACGCGAAGCAGCGCAATGCGCTGCTTCGCATTACTTTTCCGTTATTTCCAGCGCTGGAAAGTAAATTACCAAAAAAGGTTTTTGCATAATTTTGCATCACTTTTGAGACGCAAAATGGTTCAAAAGCTTAGTAAATCTGCCCCTTAATGTTTACATTTTTGCCTTTATAAACCAATAAGGGTTGCCAGGACTCTTTACACAGTGTACCTCGTTTTGGTCCACTATATAGAGAGCAATCTTCCTACAACATGGTGCCAATTATTTCTTGGTTTCCAAAGGTGCCCACATGATGCCCTCTGACCAGTTAACAGCGCTTCACAGTCTGCACGTGAGGTCAGGTGGACCGGCTGTAATCACCATGAAAACAATGCTGAATGTATCCTCCTTGGCACTTGATCTTGTCAGTGCCATTTTTGGTGGAGCTGCACTTGGTGAGGTTTTGGCCTTTTTTATGGAAGAGGCAGATGTGCATTTACCCATGCAAGGAGGGATCTATGGGCCTTATTTATGAAGCCCTGCATCACAATTACACAGTCGTTGCGTCACTTTTTGTGACACCGCAGTGGCATAAATAATGCACCACTTTGCGTTATATTTACAAAGTAATGCATCCAGGCAGATGTGTCACTTCATAAACCCCTGTGCTACATTATACCTGCATTAGGTATAATGTACGCAGGGTGGACGTTCCCCTGCATCAAAGCCAAATTCATATGATTTCAGTGCACCACTTCTAGGACGCCATTGCGTCAAAACCTTACGCCTGCCTTAAGACAGGCATAAGGGTGACACAGGCATTTTAACATGGGGTTTGACTCATGTGAAAGGACGCATTGCTAGAGTTGCGTCTGTTTTCAGACACCTCCGCAATGCGTCACTTTTACACCTACAGATACATCAGTAATACTGACTCATCTGTTTCTCCTTGCGACATGATGTACCGTACTGTAAATATGGCGCATCTATGGTGTCGCAAGGAGGGTGCACTGAGAATTGTTGCATCGCTGCTTTGACGCAGCGATGCAACACTTCTCATAAATAGGGCCCTATAAGTTTTGGGGCATATTTACAATAACTGGCACATCCCTGCAAATCAGCAGGGATACGCCAGTTATTGTGCGCCATAGCTCCACAATCATGGATGCGCCGCATTTATAATGCGGCGCACCATGGTGCAAAAACTGCACAGATGTGTGCAATGCTCTGGGGGCCCGATCTAGTTAATGCTGCGTCAATCCTTACGCCTGCTTCATGCAGGCGCAGGGTTTTGGCGCAGCATGGGCCTAAAAGTGACTGAGTGAAATCTTGTAGATTTCACTCAGCCACTATTCGGAGGCGTTCCTGCGCCGGAACGCCCCCCCCTGCACAGGAACGCCTACATGTGGCGGAGGGCATTACAACGTGACACATATCCCAGATGCGTCACGTTGTAAGTACTCCCGCACCATGGAGCAGCATTTGCGCTGCCGCTGCATCACAAAAGTGACGCAACGGCGGCGTGAATGAGGCGCAAGGGGCTTGTAAATCTGCCCCTTAGTGTTTTCTTCTGTTATCTGATTGGGCTACAGAGAGCTAGTTCAGGCCTTGGCAAGGTCCGACCCCCGTTCCATTCTTTATATTGTGCAATATTAATTACATACACGAATGTTCTGCGTAAAGCACTGTGACTAAAGAGCTCTATAAATAATAGATTATTGATATATGATGAGATCAAGACCTTGAGGAGTTTTATTAGACAGATGTAGTCATTTAGGCCGCGCTGTGTTTGCAACTCAATTTCCTTCCACCTTCACAGTTCACAGAAAGATTCGTTAATTCCTGCAGACGGAGAAGCTGTCACAAGAAAGTCTCAACATTTTAAACTTCTGGTGCAGTCCTAAATGAAATTCACAGGCAGGTGAGATGTACCTGGGACCGTGCTGCCGAAAGGAGTTCATTCCAGATTGCTTATTTGCCGAATTCCTTTGTCCTCATCAGTTATTAATTAAACATTGCTGCAGCTCTTCTGTGAAAATTACTTTTCAATGCAAATGTAAATGTGAGGAGAGATGTGTTCCATCAGCAGGCTATAAATAGCTTTGTCCACAAGAAAACAACAGGATTTTCTCGTCTCACGTGCTAGCTATCTCTACCTCCAACACCTTCTCCCACTCCCCAAGGACTCTATGCTTTAAAGTAACTGAAAGTGAAAATGTTTGAGCTTTACTGTACTCTGACAAAAATTAATTCTCCTGGTATATTTTGTTGTTCACAGTCCTAAATACATCGACGTACACTCGCAACTAAGGTCCAACAGCCCGATTCATGAAACGAAATTGCGCTCGCAAAGGGCCAGATTCTGAGAATCTGGCCCTTTGCGAGTGCGATTTTTGAATTTGGGATTCATCATCCCAAATACAAAAATCACTATTTGCGAAATCACATATTTGCGAGGAATTGGATTTAAGGAATCTCTAATAGAGATTCCTTAAATGCAATTCATCACCCAATTTGAAATTGCGAATTCGCAATATTTGGTCGCAATTTACCACGAAATCTGACTTCGTGGTAAATTGCGAAAAAAGAGTAAAAAGCACTTTAGTGCATTTTTTTCTTTTGCAGGTTACACACACACATGTCCTTTGGACATGTGTGTGCGCAACACCTGTTAGAATTTGCATTTAAGGGGTGCTACAGGGTGTCCTTTGGACACCCCTGGCACCCTTTAATTCGCTATCTTATTTGCGATTAGCAAATTGCTAATCGCAAATAAGGAATAACTCCCCATTCATTCCTATGGGCCTTTTGGCCCATAGGAATGAATGGGGAGTTATTCCTTATTTGCGATTAGCAATTTGCTAATCGCAAATAAGGAATGTGTAGGAATCGCATTTAATTTTGCGATTCCTACATGAATCCCGTTTTGCGAGTCTGTAATAGCGATTCCTTATGAATCGCTATTACAGACTCGCAAAACGGGTCTTTGATGAATCTACCTGCATATGTATGAAACATGCATTTCGCATTTCCTAAATAGCGAATAATAAGAAATCTAATTTAGGAAATGCAAAATGGAATGTACAAAAATTGGATTTCCTTATAGCGATTCCTATGGATGTGCAATCACTATTTGGAAACCGCAATTTAGGAAATGCAAAACCATTAGTACCTATGGCCCTTAGCCTCCCCTTAAATAATGATCAAATCTAAGTGGTCCTTGTGTAAAGGCTCCAATGCCCTCGGGGCATCTGCGCGCTCCATGGGACTTTTAAGAAAAAGCATTTCAAGGTTTATTTTCAAATTGAGCGTGGTTATCATCAGATTGGATCCGATGGTGATAGCATTTCCTAAATGCCCCTTTCGCATTTAGGAAATGCTTTGTACAAGTGCTTAGGGAATCGCAAATAGGAAATTCCTATTTGCGATCTATTTTGGTACTTACAAAATGCGATTTCTAAGGGATAAAATCACATTTTGCAACCGCATATATGCCACTGTACAATAGGCAAGGCAATTTAGCATTCCTTAACTGCCCAAAATTGCGATTCGGTCCGTTAAGAAATGTTAAATTCTTTCTATCACTCCTCCTGAACATTCCCCCTTTCCCTTTCTTAACAGTGGTGCATTGTAACCCTCATAGGGCCCATCTCCTGTGCTCCCCCTTTTTAGGTCTCCCTTACTAGATAGCACATGCGATGTCTGTTGCGAGACACAGTGGACTTACCAAGAACATCCGCACACTGCTTACCATTGGTTGTCTTTTCTGTCAATCTCAGTTGCATGCTTCTACTTTGTGTCCCAGCTTGTCAGTCTTATGTTTGTCCCTCCCAAGGAGCATTGACTCTTTGCTATCTCTTTTCATTGGCTGGCTTCCATGATTCCACTGCTTGCATTTCAAGCACTTCTTTTTTCTTTTGGGTTAAGCTTTCCATGGGGACACGTGTTTTCCAGTTGTCTTCCTAGTGTACTTCTCTCCCAGGCACATCCCTTTTGCTCTCTGTTGCCCATGTGCTTCTTACCGCCCACTTCATGTTGTGCTCACCCTTGTGTACTCCTCCGGTTGCTTTCTCGCCTATGTGCTCATCCCTGCCTGCTCCCCTTTTCTCTCTTTCGCCCGTTTGCTCCCCCTTATTGCTCCATTTTGCTGTCTCTATGTCATCTGCTTCCCTCCACCTGTGCCCCCTTTTGCTTCTGCACCCAACGTATCATGTTGCTTCTGCCCCAACTACACCCCTGTGTTTCTTCTACCCGTGTTGCTTCATCTACCTGCCTCCCATTGCTTCAGCCCTCGCCACGTTGCTACCCCATTTGCTTTTATTTTTTTAGAGTACAAATCCAAGTCAGATCAGTATCAACAAAGAAAAAAAAGTCTGGTCATTGCTAGGTGCACGAATGTGTGATGCGCACACCTACATAATGAGGCGGAAGGCGGCGTCATATGCTTTTTAAAAATTCTATAGCCATGATGCACACTACTATCTGTCTCCTTTCTTTTTTTGTCTTCTGTTTTCCCTCATTGTCCCTCACAATCAGTGAGCCCACAGAGGATGCTGCACCTGTTTTTGAGATTCCACCACCAAAACTCAAGTCTCTGCTTGTCAGGTGTGCACCAAAAGTAGAGGCTGGCCACAACATCATCCCAAGTAGTGGGATTTTAGTGCAGGGCCCAGGCAGTTTCACACATAACCCTGTCAGGAGCATATCAAACATTCCAAGGTAAACATTGTTTGGCACCCCCATGACTTGGAGTCCTTCAAATAACATTGTAGCATGCCACTTGAATCAAATGGCGTGGGCTGCGCATGTCGTGTTTGTGTACATGGTGTCCTCCCAAAAGAGACAGTGAAAGTAGCATCAAATGGAGGGAAACAACATTTACAACGCAACTTTTACACCGCACTATCATTACAACATAACTTTTACAACGCAACATCCATTACAACGCATGCATTTGCAACGCAACCATTACAACGCATGACACTACAACGCACACCACTACAACGCATGCCATTACAACACAGTCATTACAATCCATACCATTACAACGCATAGCATTACAACACATAGTACCCTTACCCTATCCAACACTTACCCTACTCTTGCACCCCCTGGAGTTAGAATAGTAATTTTTACCCCTACACTATCCAACACTTACCCTACTGTTGCACCCCCTGGAGTTAGAATAGTAATTTTTACCCCTACACTATCCAATACTTACCTTACATGCAATGTAATGTTATGCGTTGTAATGGTATGCGTTGTAAATGTAGTATGCGTTGTAGTGGAATGCGTTGTAAAGGTAGTTTCACCGAATTCGTTGTAATGGCATGCGTTGTAATGGTATGCGTTGTAATGGATGTTGCGGTGTAAAAATTGCGTTGTAAAGGTAGGCGTTGTAAAAGTATACGTTGTAACGTCATACATCCCAAAATGGAAGTTTCCCTCCATGATGCTGTATGGATGTGATATTCCCCATTTAGTTTGGTCTGGGACATTTTAGGGAATTCACAAACCGACCAAGTAAGGTCCCTGCTTTGCTGGGAAACAATAGACTAACTAAAAACTGTTTTGTATGCTTCTGGCAGCTCTGCTTGACAATCTACTCAGCAACAAGCTACTCCCGCTTGGAGTGTTTAGCCTGTCGCTTCTTACATGCCGTACTATGGAAGCGATGTGGAAATGCCATCAGCTCCTCCCAGGACCTCTGCACTGTCCCACTTGGAATATACATCACTGAGTCCACTTGGTTGCATGTCAGAATATTGTTGGTAAAATATCATTTGATAGAAATATCAGTGGCGTAGCTAGGCCTTTTGCTGCCTGTGGCGGTCCCAGCCTCTGCCGCCCAGCGGCGGTCGTAAGAGTGGGGGAGGTGGATGCTGGCGATCGAATCCTGCGTTTGCCACCCCGTGTGGCCGCAGCTAAGAGCAAGGGTGAGGCAGCCGCCCCCAAAACTAGTGCCGCCCCGGCGTACTGCTTGCCCACCCCCTTGCTACACCACCGAGAAATATTGTATCCTATCCTGAATATCATACACAAAAATGTTGTGCTACTTAGTGTATGCAGATTTTCTAATAATACCTTAAATGGAGCTATATTTATAAAAATAATATTAAGGAGACAATATTTCTGTCAGGTGATATTATAGTAACAAAGGTTAGTACCATGTAGTCCAGTTGCTCCCTGATCACACCTCTCCTTTTTAGAACAAATATAGGAAGATGTGCACTGCTCTAGCTAGCCAAAGTTATGAGTTATTCCAACATTCTGCCTGTCCCTGGCTAAATAGTGACCCATCTTTGATATATTGTGGATGCTTTGAAATAATTAGGGCTATCCATTTTGTGATGGTGGAACTCTCACAACGGTGTTCAATTTATAGTGGCCATTCTTCATATAATCCTGGGCTGGCTATTCCTTCTGCAGTGGAGGCAGATGGCACAGATTAGATGAACAGTCCTGGTATTTGATGATGGTGATAAATGGACATGAAAAGTAGGGGCTCTCTCTATGTACACATGAGAGCTTGTTGAAAATAACAAGCTATTTTGGGACCAAACAGGTATGTACTAAAAATGAAAATCTGATTTTTCATGACAAAATACAGGTTGTGTTTTTTTTTGGGGGGGGGCCTTATTTGAGCAAAATGCAACTTTTGTATTTCAAGATGAAATGTCTATATTTTCAGAAACAGTCAAGCTGACGTTTCAGAGAAATGTGTTGTATTTCAGAAATATATTTCAAAATTATATATAAAGGTGATATTTGCAGGTTGATTTATTCTTAGATGTGGAGGCTTATTGATGTTTTTTGTTGCTAGGTATCAGTTACTGCTAAGGCTATTGTTGAATTACTTTTGAGAAGGTATTTAATTATCGATATTGGACTAAAGCTGTATGATGTCACTGCTGCTGCCTGGGGCCTAAGCATGCAGGATTCGTGTCTGTCCTCTGATCCTGTCTGCTTTCTGTGATTGAGCAGTGGCACTGCTCTGTGAGGATGTAGGATTTGGTAGCCCTCCTGTCTATGGCATGTGTGTGAGATGTGTTTATCTTTTGATTTTTCACCCTGCCCCTTCCGAGCACATACTCAGAATCGGATTGGAGGACGCAGATTACAAAATGAAGTGTAGAACAATGCTATGTACAAAATTATAATATATTTGAAACTGCATGATTTGTAGCTACATGTAATACAGAGAGCTCTTTAGCCATTTTTGTTGAAAAATTGTGAAGAAAAAAACTATTGTTTGCCACTAATGGATCAAAGACTTTTGGGGGGTTGTGATTGCTTGTTTAGCACACCACAAAGGTGCTGGATTATTGTACTATTGCCCCTTCAGAACCTCTAGACCTTCAGGTCATTTATGTATAAATTAGCTGTAGTGGGTCAGGTGCTAGCACCGAAGACAGGTGGTACTGGCAGTGGGTAGCGCCAGTAATGAAATGCAGGGCCGAGCAGTGACTGTAAGTTACACCTTCCTGAGAAAAACTCTGGGTCTTGGCACTTAGGGCCATATTATCAAGCAGGGGCGATACATTATCGCCGCTTTTATCGGTAGGAAACTGCAACGAAAGCGGCGATAATGGGCTTGATAATATGCCCTTGGGAATTCCCATAGAAGCCCAGGTTAACACCAGAACCTGGACCTCTATGGGAATTCACAAGGGCATATTATCAAGCCCATTATCGCCGCTTTCGCTGCAGTTTCCTGTCGATAGAAGCGGCGATAATGTATCGCCCTTGCTTGATAATATGGCCCGTGTTTTTTTAACAAATTAAGCGCAAGTAAACGTAATTCAGAAAAGCTCTGAGAAAGCATGTAACCGCATCTAAGCTAAAACCCAGCTCACCATTCCCGTTCGGTCCTATAGATTTGGGATAAGACTGGCTGTAAATTGGAATAAACCTATTAGGCCTATGAACAAAGACAATTACTGCAAGCCCTTCAATTACTGTACAAACAACAATGCATTCTCAAATTATGCATTTTGAGGAGTAGGAACAGGCATAGGCCCCACTAAAAACGCCTGCACACCCGTCCACAATAACAGGCACACACATACCTCGTAAGATCAAAAGATCCTTGTGTAGGGAAGGTATTGCAATATTAGAAAACAGAGGAGACGCACCTCTGTGAATCCTCACTACCCAAGCTGTATTCTTTGTCACTAAGATGCTCCCTGTCCCCGAGAAGACCAAAGATCTCCTTCCCTCAGTATCCCCTTAGCTTCACCTTCTATTGAGAATGACCCTTCCTAATTACTCACGGGCCACCAGTGAAGAGTTGGGAGCTCATTAAGAATGAATGTTTGCATGATTAAAGATAATATTTCAGTCATTGCCGAACAGGCTAGTTGCTCCTTCGTAGCCCTCTAAGATTCAAAGCTCTCCTCCCCTGGTTTACTCTCCACATGCTAGGAGAGACGAGGCTGCGAAAGGGTTACTCCTGCCTGCTCCCCCAGGAATGTTTGCTGTAAATACTCCTGATATCATCTGCTCCAGTCTCAGCAGGGGATTGCCCTGCCGCATTTAAAAGAACTTTTACAGTGCCCTGCCTCGATGGTAATGGCTCAGGGGTGCACTGATCGTTGTCTTGCAAGCACTGGAGCAGGCGGGTTACTCCTAGTTACAGCAGCTTCTAGGCGCTCACACTCTCCTTGATGGTCACCAATCAGGCTTTCACCCTGGCTAGGATGTATGACGTTACAACGCATGCATTTACATCGCATGCCTTTACAACGCAATTATTACAATGCAGTCCATTACAACGCATAGTGCTTTGGGGCGCTGGATAGTGAATAGTTTAATCTACTATTCCAACTCCAGTCCCCGTGGACACTAGGGAAGGTTATTGGATAGTAAATTAACCTATTCCCTATCCTAGAGCGCCCCCCAGAGCAATGCGTTGTAATAGTTTGCGTTGTAATGGTTGCGTTGTAAAGGCTCTGCAATGTAAAAGTTGCGTTGTAAGTGTTGTTCACCCCCTGGCTAAGGTACCGAGCCCGCACTGCTTGGCATGGGTAATACTATGGCTGTATCTTGGGCATTAGCTATATTATCTGTGGGTCTGGCCCGTTACACAGCACCCTGAGGCGTCTGCACACAAGTAAACAGTACCCAGTCACACACAGGGAATCCCTGTGTGTGACTGGGTACTATTTACACAGCCTCAGGGTGCTGTGTAACGGGTCAGACCCACAGATAGTATAGTTTGTTTACAAGTTTTATGGGGAAAATATCTGTGCTGGTCTCTAAATTTTCCCTTGGACCCTCCCACCCCATTTTGCATCTTGTATATCTTGGGCATCTCACAGTGTTGCTGCTCCCAGAGCTCTCTGCTGTGTTTGTTACTGTTGATAATTAGGTTTTGGTGGAGAGAGTGAAGAAGTTGGCATGCCCAATGTGCACTTCAGGAAAACTGTCCCAATCTTTCTTATCTCATCTCTACTGGCTGGACCGTGGTGTGCTACAGTGAACCCCCAAACTCAACTGCATGGTTCATTATCGATATTCAACCTCTTCTCAATGTTAAAAAGAGTTCAAAATCAGCAGAACTATGTTGACAATGCACAAATTGTGTTTGACCTGGATGGGCCCCCCAGATCAACAGTTACCCCTTCAAAAGTGAAGTGCGCACTACTCAGGAACAGCATTTATAAATAAATAATCAGCAAACAGTTTGTTCCTATAGGATATTTGTGACGTTGTAACATGAAATCTTCCTGGCTTCGAACATGAGAACCTTCTCTCCTTCCAGGTGGATAAGGTGATGATTGTGAGAACTGTTTTCTTCTTACTAATGCATATCGGGAAATTAATCCTTTTCATCCCCAAAAGCTGAAATTCAATTACTGTGAATTCCTTTATTTAGCTGCGAATAAGCTACACACACGCCAGGCACACACCTTAGCCCTGCGGCGCTAAGGTGTGTGCCTGGTGCTAAGCATGGGCGAATTTTGCGAATCTCGCGTTCGCGAATTTTGCGGATTTGCGAACTCGCAATCCGCAAAATCCGCGAATTCCCGCGAATTTGCGGATTTTTTTTTTGTGTTCGCGCGTGTTTCTGCCAGTTCGCGAGGGTTTTTACAATTTCGCAATTTGCGAACTTACCTGTCGGGTCGCAAGTTTTGCGAACTTGTTGTTTCTACGTGTCCAGCCTGTTTGGGATACTCTTCTTCATCACTGCCACTCTCTGTCACCACTGCCACTCTCTGACTACTCATGCCACCCTCTGGCCCACCCATGCCACCCTCTGTTTCATCACCACACCCTCTGGTTGTCCAGTGTACATTATTTTCGGCAAAGCAAAGCACACCTTCCCTGCCTCAAGTGACCTGAATTAATTTGGGGCTGATTAATGTGTCACAGAATATTTTTTTAGCTGGCACCTGCTTCCTTAGTGCTTCCTGATTAGTGATCTTTTGCACTTGCTAAGTGCTTTCATTGTTGCAAAATTAGTTACAACACCTGCCCTGCCCCAACTGACAATAATGAATTAGGGGCTGATTAATGGATTTTAACTTCCAGCCTGGCTCCTGCTTGTCTCCCTTAGCTGTAATTCAGGACCTTTGTGGCATATGTGTAACTATTCTGAGGTTCAGAGCAGGGTCACATAATAGTTGCAACTGGCAACTGAACTCTGGAGGGGCCCCTCAGGAAGCACTACAGGAAATGGCTACTAATGATGAGCCTGAACTTTTGAACCTGGTAAGTAGTTTCAGTTTTGCTAAGATCGTATTTCTGCAATTTAGCACTTACTCGCGGGGTGCGAAGTTGTACTGGCAAGCCGCGAACTCACGCGAACAGTGCGAGCAAGCCATAAAATCCGCTGCTCGCGGATTTGCGGATTTTGCGGGAGATTCGCGGATCTCGCGGATTGCGAATTTACCGAAAATCCGCAAAATCCGCGAGCGAAACGGATTTTCCGCCCATGCTTACCTGGCGCAAGGCAGCAGTAATCATGTCTTTGAAGATATGGCACTCTCCTGCTCCCTCCCTGTAATGCAACGCAGCGCAGCCTTGTGGGTGGCTGCGCTGCGTGAGTTTTTTCGTAAATCTCCCTCCAGGTTTCTGAAGCTAGAAGGACGCTGCGCTGACTACCTGTGTAACAATATGACAGCCTCGGCGCATGAGAGCTGCATCTTGATTGCACGCACACCACTGATTCTCCAGCAGAAAGAACCAGAATCCAACCCCCGATCTGTGAGGAATCTTCAATGTTCGGTTGTGAAGTTGCCTGAACTTCATTGTGCTGCGAGTACATTCAAATGGAAATGTGGCGCTATAAGAATATCTATACATATCGAATATTCTTATGCAGACTCTATACTGCAAGTATAGGCAGGGTGGGTTCTCAACTATCCACCATTGAAATAAAATATTACACTCCCTGCGTGTTTACAGGATGCACAATCAGCACAGAGTGAGTAACTGTCCTTCCTGCCTTCTGCTTCTACCATGAGAAGCAGTTACTTTATCAAACTGAGAGCAGTTGGTCTTCGTGTCCTATACAAATGTTTCTGTTTAGTACTATACTTTAATCCTCAAACTTGAAAAAAGAATGGAACACATGACAGTCTCTCAATCGATGCAGAACAAGAGGTAACAGATGCAGCAAAGCAGGAAAAAGGAACAACTGAAAAAGGCCTACTGGAGAAACCACAAAATCTAATTGACAATACAATAATTCTCACACTTGGTTTCTGAACGTCAGAAGCTCGTAGTAGAAGACAATTATAACAGGAAACACTACAGCAAAGCTTGGCTCATCCAGTGGAAATTAGGTAAACATCAGACACTAGGATTATGACTGGGCCAGAATGAAAGATTGGCCTCCACACCCACTACACGTGGCTTTCTGTTGTGCATATTGTACTTTGAATGCAGGATGTACCTCTAGTCCTCTACCTGTTACCAGTCTTTCTGATCATCATCCACTGTGCAAGGCCTTTGTCAATGAACGACAGCTTGGGTGCAAAACTTTGCTTGGCGCCATTCGCCACAAGCAGAGGTAACTAAACATGGACATGGTGACCGCCAAATCTCTCCGTCCCCTGCCCACCATTGAATCCTATATACCTGCTTCACGAGCCCATCCACCTCTACCTTCTGTTAAATGCCCTAGGCTTTCAGGATGTCTCCCCCACCCCCCCAGCTAACTCATTTCTTTGCTCTATTGCCATGTGTTGAGAAACAGAGCTATTATGACATTGAACTGTGGCATGTATTTTAAAGAATGTTGGCACATGTATTCTGTGTTGCAGAAAAAAACATAAACACGTTTTTTTTTTTAAGTGGGTACACAATCAGGGCTGCAGGCCCACAAGTAGCATTTAATTTATTTACAGGCCCTGGGTACATTTAGTACCACTTTACTAGGGATTTACAAGTAAATTAAATGTGCCAATTGGGTTCAAGCCAATTTTACCATCTTTAAAGAAGAGAGCACAAGCACTTAAGCACTGGTTAGCAGTGGTAAAGTGCACAGAGTTCTAAAAGCCAACAAAAATGGGTTCAGAAAACAGGAGGGTGAAGGCAAAATGTTCGTCGATGACCTTGCAGAAAGGGCCAAGTGCAACAGAAAGCACAACATTTAGGCACACTCTGAAATACATCACCCCGCCGTAGAATTCCCTGCTCACCGCAGTGGACATTGGGAGCTGGGTGTGTTATTCTATCACACCCTTCGCCCTTTTCTCCTTGAATTTAGCTCCAGTCCCTACATTGTTTCTTAGGTGTCTAAAACTGGCGGGGGCAATAGGCAGCTGTCCAAATCTCATGGAAACCACAATTTTTGGGGGATCACACCCAATAGATTTCCCAAGCTCTTCAAAGGCACCTGCTGGTTTTGTGGAGAAAAGGGAAATGAACAAATATTTCCTATTGCTTCCTCTGAGTTGTACTTACAAAAGTGACGTTTTTAAAAAAAATCTAACAGACCAGTCACAGAATCTCTTGATCTTACAGGGTTAAAGCTACAGGGCCCTGCCCAAGGCTCCTGAATCAATATTCACACAAACCATTGTATTTTATAATATAGCCTTATAGCCCGCCGTAGAGGGCTATACCGGCTATTAAATGCCTGAGCCGAAGGCGAGGACCTTTAACAAGGGAGAGGGGCTTTAGTAGTCGGTAAAGCCTAGTTACTAAGGGTTATAACGATATTAGAACATTCTGCCACTAGAGGGCAGAATGTTCTAACAAAAAAAAACAAAGGCTAATGGGAGAGTGAGAGGAATGGAATCCCCTCAGGCTCCCTGAATCCCTTGTTCACAGCCAGAGCTGTGAACAAAGAAACATTGGAATGTTGGAGCTCCGGGCTTATACCAGCCATTATATGCCTGGAGCACTCCATTGTTTTCAATTGAGCTCCCAACATTCCAATGTTCTAATATAGCCTTATAGCCCGCCGTAGAGGGCTATACCGGCTATTAAAGGCCCTCTCCAGTGGTAAAGGCCCCGAGCCAAAGGTGAGGGCCTTTAACAAGGGAGAGGGACTTTAATAGCGGTATAGCCCATCTACGAAGGGCTATAAGGCTATTAGAACATTCTGTCACTAGAGGACAGAATGTTCTAACAACAAAAAACAAAGCCTTTTGGGAGCGTGAGGGGATTCGAATCCCCTCAGGTTCCCTGAAGCCTTTGTTCACAGCCAGAGCTGTGAACAAAGAAACATTGGAATGTTGGAGCTCCAGGCTTATACCAGCCATTTTAAGCCCAGAGCACTCCATTGTTTTCAATGGAGCTCCCAACATTCCAATGTTCTAATACTATTTATTATGTTCGAACCATGTGGATAGGAATCATTATCATCATGATAATGAATAGCTCAACAATAAAAAAAATACTATCTGACCAAACTTATCACAGAACCCTAGCCAAACACTTAAAAGCTCCACAATTCCCTTGCGCCGCTATATTATTACCATTCAGTTTGTTGCTGGGCTATGGACTTTCGACGTGTAACTATGGACCAGAGGGCCTGCAGTTTACTTTCCCAACAGCATAGCTCTCAACAACCGGTTTATCTTTTTTCCCCATGCCAGATGATGGTGAGTTTATGCACGCTTTCTTCTTTAGTATTTCTATGAAGTGATGGGGGTTCACTTGCTCAGACCCCGACTTCAAGCTGAAGACAAGGCTTTCATTTTAAGCTTTAGTTCTTGTTTCTTTGACACCAAAGAATATTAGAAGCTGAAGCTTGTTACTAGGTCTTCATGCAGACTGTAGCTATAGCCACTGGTAACATTCAGCAAGAAAATAGAAAATATTCTGCTTTAGCTGAAGCAATGTAGAACAGAAAATGTGTCACTTTTGATCAAACAAAACATTCCATGGCTACCAAGGAAGCACAACATGCGATACAAGCCATGCACCAATGGTTATATGATGCGGGGACAAAATATGCCGTCTGCTTGCATGGCTCAGTAGGAAAGAATTAGAAAACAGGTGGGTGACACAGATACAGACTGACACTGGCCAGACGCACAACACCCCTTTAGCAATAGCTAACGCATTCACAGATTATTATGAACACTTTTATACACAACGTGACCTGGCAGGACCCGAGCAGATACAGGCCTACCTCCAACACGTGCACCTTCCGAAGCTGACTGATAGTGATTCACAGATATTAGTTGGGACAATCAATCACCACAGAGGAAGTTGTAACTGCCATTGGCCAGCTGAAGACTGGCAAGGTCTCTGGTCCTAATGAGCTCCCCCTGGAATTTTTGTAGCAGAACGTGACACTCTTTTGCCCACACTTCCTTCAACTATACTTAGAGGCACATGAACAGGTGGTCTCCCTAGAGACTTGAGGCCTGCCACAATCGTGGTGATCCCCAAAGAGGGCAGACCAACGCAGGAGTGTAGCTCATATAGACCGATTTCCCTCATCAATATGGAAACTAAAATACTGGCTAGGATATTAGCCACCGGACTCAGGAGGGTCATATCGGAACCGATACATTGGGACCAATCTGACTTTATGCCTAAATAGTCGACAAGGCACAACTTCCGGAGGCTACATAACTGGTTGGAGGTGGCAACCACTAAAGAACACCACATTTCATCCTGCTTCTGGATGCTGAAAAGGCTTTTGACACTGTCTATTGGCCATTTCTTATGGTAGTGTTGGAAGAGTTCAGGTTTGGCCCAGCATTTAGGAGGTAGATTGCCGTTCTTTATGAAAAACCACTGGCCAGAACTAGAGTCAACAGGGTAGTGTCTAAGGAATTCTCGATAGGTCTGGGCACACAACAGGGATGCAGTGGCGGCTGGTGAGATTTGAAAGTGGTGGGGCTGGAAATTTTTGGCGTAGAATGGCGTGCGAGCGAGCGCAGCGAGCGAGCCCGAACCACCTAAGGAGGGTTCGGGGGGGTTCTCACCCCGAGAAAATTTTGAAAAATTAGCAGCCAAATGGTGGATTTTCAAGACTTTCAAGCCATTGTGCTCAACAGAAACAGGCCACTGCCTCCCCTAAAACTATCATGAGTTCCAAGGCCTCATGAATAAACCATTCTAAATTGCAATAAACCACAATTAATTTTAACAATGTTGCATAAATAGGTTGGATCTGGCTACTTGAGATAAAATGGCATTCAAGGTAGCCCGTCAGAGTAAAAAGCCTACTTTTTCCACATATAATTGAATCTCATATTGGTTAGTGTTCATTTTTTGGAACTCAGTAGCATGCATAGGTTAACAATCATGGCCTAGATGTATCAAGCCGTTTGCGATTCGCAAAGGCCAGAATTTTCAGAATTCCGGCGTTTGCGTATCGCAAACTGTATTTTTGCATGCAACAACAATTCACAAAATAAGGAATCACAAAAATTAGCGATTCCTTATTTTTCTTTAGCAATTAAGGAATCACAATTTTGCGATTCCTTAAATGCTATGTATGTAGCATTTTGGAATTGTGAATTTAGGTTAAGAAATCGCAAATTACAACCAACTTGTAGTTGGTGGTAATTTGCGACTTCTTTTAAAAATGCACAATTTGGCATTTGTGAAGGTGGCATGAGAGGCACATACATGCCCATCAGCATGCTTCCAGAAATCCACCTTATGTACGTTTAGACAGAGACCGTCCAACTCTTTCAACAGGAACTGGAATGAGGCACAAGCACAACACCTTAAATAAGGTCAAACTCATCTATCTAATCTTTTAATACACCCAGCACATGCCCTGCCACTTGTATTTTGGAGACTAGTGGGCCTTTCTGAGTGTAGTTTAGTTGGAAGAAGGGATGCTACTGTAATTGACAATCACAGTATCTGGGATAAAGTTAAACCTACAGCAATATACTCGGCCACATTAATTACAACCCAGACTGCGCCAACAAGGCCCCAAGAGAGGCCTGGGCTGTCAGATGCATTAACGCTTACACGTGCCCAGCCCAGTACCTCACGAACCAGATCCAAAACAGGTTATTAGAAAGCTTTTACAACGTGTCAGAGAATTATTCAGCAGCAGCCGAGGTGGTGGTTTTTCAGGCGCCTCATTAAAAATGCTTTCCTTTTAACAGTGTATAAAATCAAGTATGCATTATATTTCTCACGTTTCACTACATTTCTACTAAATAATAATAATTAAGAACAAGCAATGGCATAGCCAAGAGGTCTCGCCTTTGGGACCATATATAAGTGTTTAGCCATGCAACAGTTGATGTTGTTGCACCAGGGATATTGTGCTGAATAACTAAACACTTATAAAGTCCCAAAGGTGAGACCTATTGGCTATGCCAATGCTTGTGTGTAATGTCTTTGTTGTTGTTTAGATACATAAACAGCAAACACATTCATGTTGCACTATAAGCATACCCAGAAGCATATACAGACAAAATGTAGAGAGATATGCAGTGAGACAATACACAAATGGCAACATGCAAACACAGGTGGTTGTCAATGGATGCGCTGATGGCTGTTAAGAGGAATACATAGTTAAAGAGACTGTTGGATGACTGTATGTGCATATTATGGTGGATCGGTGTTAATCACATAAGTAGCTTGTTGCACATGCGAACATATGGGTGAACAGCCGGGTGTTAGAGGATGGATCAATGCGCAGCTAAGAGTGGATGGATATGTGCTTGGTTGAAGGTGGTTCAGGGATGAATAGGTATGGCTGGATATACAACTTTACGCAGATCCATGTGGATAACTGAGCAGGATAAGTGTGCGTTCAAGGGTGGGTGGGCCAAAGATTAAGTGAGTGCATAGCTGGGGCATGGGTAGGGGTAGGATGTGTGGATGTAATTGCATAGGTGAATGGAGGAATGCATAAGAGTGGGAGTGGATGCCTCCAACAGCATTTAAATTAAAAGAGTCATGGTTTGCTCGTGACATTCTAAACATAAAAAATTGGGACCCATAGAGGATTAGTGTTGAATTAGTAAAGTATATGAAACATGCAAGTACATTTTAAGTAGTGGATAGGTTAGTCAGTTATTTGGATTTGGAATGATAGCACGCAGAAGGATATAGGAGGAAAAAAGGTTTGTATTTACAGCACAGGATCACAAAATGGGAACTCTCTTAAAATCATGTAAGTGTGCAATAAGTGGTCTTAAAACAGGCACAAAAACGAAATAGCAATTGATTCATAAAATATAGTAGCATGCCTTAGGGAACAAAGGTGGAGCAAGTCAAGACCCACATACGCGCCCAGTCTACTGAGGAGATGCCAATATGGTGAGAGGGTATGCGTGCTGGAAGGGATTCGTGATAAAGGACATTTATCCACGATCGTGCTGGCAGGATGGTGTTTTATTCACATCATTTGAAAACTTACAGCAATGTGCAAGAGATGTTTACTCAGTCACCTGGCTGTCATTAGATTCCACATTAAACGTATGTGTCACCGCTATACAGGTATTAACGTCGTATGCTGAGTACAGTAATGAGGACTTCTAGTCTGCATATTTAAATGAAATCACTGTGAAGGCAGCTGAAATCTGCAAAAGGTGCTTTTTCAGTGACACTCTTTATACAAAACCCTTAATTAATCTTGAGAGATCACCACCAGTACTACACAACATAACACCCATTTGTGTCGTTCAGGAACAGTTAAAGCATGTCTGGAGTCCTATAAGTTATTTTTCAAGCATTGCAATTTGTATCCATTTTACCTTTATCTTTCATTGGCATCTTTATTTTTTTCATTGACAAATATGTAATATCTAATGTTTTTCACAGTGCTGCTTCAGCTGGTTTTGCAGCCATTGTACTGTAATTACCGAGGGCCTCGTAGTTAAGTGAGTGAAGCATGTGGTCCGCCTCATTAGAAGTAAAGGCTGCAGTACCCCTACTGAGATTCAAACAGTTTACACATAAACCCCCAAC
Source organism: Lissotriton vulgaris (assembly GCF_964263255.1). NCBI lineage: Eukaryota > Metazoa > Chordata > Amphibia > Caudata > Salamandridae > Lissotriton > Lissotriton vulgaris. Next base: position 1,485,099,456 of record NC_141693.1, read on the forward strand.
AAATGTGCATTACTGGGACGGATAGCCACACATATATGCTAATGCATACATACACGTGCTCACCATGTGCATTAAGTGCGACGCATACAACATGTGGTTAAATACTCATAGCTGCCAAGGTTTCAGATTGCCATGTGTGACATTTTCATAATTTCTGTGAAATTATGAGTGACATTTCAACAACTATGAGTGACACTTTCTCGCGAGCTAAAATCATCCAATGAAGACAAGGGAAACTTCGAAATATCAGAAATTACAGCCATATGAGCAACAAGAAACTCCAAGAAGTTCTTGAAACTGCTGCAGAGCACCAGAAATGAAAGGGCACTAACCCTAGTGCTCCCTCCTGTAACATGACTGCACTGTAAGGAATGGGTAGGCATGCAAACAGCGGTGTGCCCTATACTACATGCTCCGCTTTTTGCATCTTCTTTTACCATCACCACATCACGTCTTTCCTCTTCTTCTTCACGTGTTATTCTTCAACCATCATCAAATGCTGAACTTCTTTCTTAGTTCTTACCAACCAAACACCATCCGCCTTTCGTCATTAGCCCATTGGATACCTTTCTTTTCTACCTGTACCTTACACCATAACTGCATCCTGCACCTGTCCCCACTCACCACCCCCTTCGCTTTCACCATCACTACTAGCCTTCCATTACAAGGTGTACTTCGTTTTCACCACAGCCATAATTTGCACCATTAACAAACGCCGGGCCCTGCACCTTTCATCATCATTGCACCTGACCTGAGCCTTTCTTTCACCATTTCTAAAGAGCGATCCTTACAACTTCTTCAACACCAGTATTACACCGTAACTGCATCCTGCACCTGTCCCTGCTCACCATCCCCTTCGCTTTCACCATAACTACTAGCCTTCCATTACAACATGTACTTCGTTTTCAACACAGCCACATCTTGCAGAGTCAGTCTGAGGATAAGAAAATAAGTTCAGATCTCCAAAAATGAGGACCTACTCCAAAACAAATTAAGCTCTGCCATTATCACAAGTACCAACCCGCTATTCCATTCAAGTGTGAGTTGCCCAATTTGACCATTAGTTGTGCTGTGGCGTTTAGGGTTTTCCTGCATTTTCTGAACTTTACAAAGAATTCCACACTAGGCAAGATGTCTCTTGGTTAAATAAAAAACAGGAGTTATAATTACATTGCAGTCCTACAGTCGTCGTCATCGGGTACCAGCAACTGTTGACAGATCTCATACTCTGCGTATCACTGAAATGGCAGCAGTCAAGTGTGGGCAGCCCACAATAGAAACAGCTGCACTTTATCTCGTTGTGTTCCAGCAGATTGTCTCAGAGAGCATCACTACGCTATCCTCACACTACCAGCCAAGTCTGCCCTGAGATCCCTGCGCCCGGTGTTGTGTTACTAGTGGCTGGGTGTCAGCAAGGCAGACGCACAACAGCTATGTCCTCCCTGCCCTGCCAGCCTTACCTGCCCTCACCCCTAACCCCGCACAAGGTCCTACGCATTTGGTGTTGAAGAATGTAGTGTGCTATACACTATGCCCTTGCCACTATTAGTGAGCTCATTATTATGAACACCTATGATGCAAATGCCCTTGTAATGTATAGGTGAGGGAAAAAACACAAAGTGCTAGTGTGATTCACAAAGCTAGCTCTCTTGCTAAGCAAACAGACCCTTTCATCACACTGGAGAGCCACCAAACCCACAGATGTCTTGCAGCGGCACATTACACTCCTCCAATGGGAGTGGCCGAGAGTGTAGCCCTACATTACGAGGAAGCCTGACATCTATGTAAAAGATCTGTAGTGGTAGCCCGGGACGCCATGCTCACCCAGTTTACAAAACTGGTACGTTAGGACACCCCGTGACCAAATGACTGCCTATAATTTTGCCCTAAACCTGGCCCTCTGCTCTGACCTCAATCGCTGACACACAGAACAACATGGTTTGAATTTGGTTGCACATAGGCAGGTCCCATGGGCCGAGGTGGTGCCTTAGATGGATCTGCTCCGTGGGGGCTCCCGCCTGCACATGTATTATCTGAGGTTACCCTGCGAGCCCCTGCTCGTGCAGCTGTTCAGTTGCCCCCTCCCTAAAAGTTATGACATTCTTCTCCCCTTCTATCTTTTGCAGTTACACATACTTCATAACTTAGTATTGTGGCTCAGATTCCACATAGCGGACTCAGCCTCGACACACATGGACAACACCAGCACACGCTATTCCCTATGCAAGATCTGCCTTGATGTTTTATATTTCCCTCAAACACTAGCCTGGTAATAAAGTACAGAACGTAGGCTGAGCTTCGCCAACATCTAACTCGTGCTAATCGTTTCTTTTGTGGCTGTATCTAATATTCAGATGTATCCAAACCTCTACAACTTTTTTTTTTAAAAGGGGTGTTTCTCCTTGTACTACAATTTGTAAAACACTCTACCTCAGAGACATCAATGCTTTTAAAATGGAAAGCGTGCGATGCTTCCTTAACATTGTCTTGTGCTTAACAGTGTCTTGTGCGGGAGAGAACTGTACAATTTCCTTTAAGTAAATTATATTACCAAACGTTTACAGATATCATAATACCATGCCTGAATGGAAGATCCCACTTGTTGCCGGGGAAGCCTTGTTTCGTTGAAATAATGTTCGAGCAAAGGGTAGCAAGCATGGCTGGAGAAGATTGATGCTTAGGCATAGGCAGATTAAGTGTTTTGCCCAGAATCACAGGATGAGTGGGACTCCCGCTAGATTAGAAGCTGGTCCCCCGGCTTCAAAGTCGGCCGCTCTGGCCGTTAAACCACATCCTATCACTCTAATTGTATCAGAGACCATGCATTCTGCATTTGGAACAATGGGAAGGGAACCTTTCTTGCGTTCCAATACTATTCTTTTTTTCCAGAATTCCGAAATACTTCCCATTGCAGACCCAGAGACTCCTGAAGAAACCCACGTCATTAATACTTTCTCTGTTCATGCACCACTTGCTAACGACCTTTCTTTTCATTTCACGACCCCACGTAAATACAACGGGTATTATTCTCCCACCTGTTACAAATCTACCTTCGAAGCACCCTTGTAGTTTCAAGTTCTGGCACATTTTTATTGCGCAGGTGTTTATCTTGTGGCCCTGTCACAAACCACGAACGGTTCACGCCGTTTGATTGCATGATGTTACATGCTGAGCATTCCTTAATTGTTTAATTTTACCCATATCATAGGGGCCTCGAAAGTGACATCACACGTCTTGTGTCCCTGTTGACACCACAATAAGTGAGCTCACACAACACTGTACTCAGAAAACGCACAAAGGGTGTCTCCTAAAACTAGCGAGTAAAAACGAAAACAAACCATACTTGTATACAAATTAGAAGCCAGAATGTAAAAAATAACAAAGCTGCTCAAATGGGTTTGAAGAGTCAGCACAGCGGCAGCTACCTCCAGCTAACCTAAAGGATGGCCTTGAGTTTTACAGACTCTTAGCCCTGCGAGGCAGCCTATTTTGCCAATCCTTTGCCACACTCTTTAGAGAGAAAGCAGTTCGTGTGTGTGGTGTGTGATTTTGGTGCGTGCTCCACACATCAATGCACCATGTGTATGTTCAGCCCTGCAGTTCAACACCATTTCTAATCTGCACCTTTCATAACTGTAGGCCCGGCCGAGACCTGAAGAGTTTGAATCATGACAAGGGGAGGAGAGCGCCGCAGCATTAGAAGACACTAAGACAGACAACGTCTAGACTGTGACAACATACATTCCTGGCTCCGCTTAATCAATTAATTAGGATGCATTGCGATGTGCGAAATAAATTAAAAACTTCCCGCCTGTGGGGCCCTACCTGCCCGAGTTCAGTTCACACGTCTCACTCTCTACTCCGGAATCCGGTGACCGGTCTGCCCAGCCTGCCTGCAACCAAAACGGATGGCTAGGCTGCTGCTGCAGGGCACGACCGGTAGAGTCGACTGCTTTCCTTCAGGCTCCCCGCTCCGACCTTGACCTCACTCGGTCTAGAAAATGGCTGCTAGTCTTCTTCTCCTAGTGATGCGCGGCGGCCGGAAGAAGTCAGAGTCTGCGCAGACGATACCCACTCGTCACAGGGTGGGTCTCACCACGCCCTGTGACGAGTTGGGAGGGGTGACACACGACAGCAAGCTCTCCTCCTCCACCTGATTGACATGGAGACGTTAGCAATCCCGGGCTTGTGTTAAAAACGCCCGGGGCTAACTTAATCTCCACGCCATCAGGGGGTGGAGACTGAGCTTCCAGGCTATGTCTTGCCTGGCTGATGATTATTGGGCAACCCATCTAATAGCAGTGAATGAATGGGAACATATAGATAGAAACCACCCCACATACGCGCTTGAACACACACAATTCATCACACATCCATATACACACTACATTTATGGGGGAAAGGGTTCCACACGTCTCCTAACAGCCACACAGATTGTGATAGCATTCTGGAAAAAGGCGGAGCGACAGATGAAATGGGCAGGTCAAGTGACAAAGGAAGCCCTGCTCTGGGCGGGAAACAGACTTAAAGAAATCGCAAAATTGAGAGTGTTGCGTGTTTATCTAGGTTCCTGATCGATACTGTGACCTTATGGCCCTATTCGGCTATAAATCCATTTATTTCCTATATTGGCATAACCGTTCAAGTGCGATTTTCTGAAAAGTCATCTCTGGCCTCACACGAACAGAGCCACATTCCAGCATAGTTCCCTCTGCCACTTCCTTTGCGACCAATTAGTGCAATGACAGAGCAGTAGTCACTATCTGATATTCCTAGATAACACTCCGAGTTCTTCAACAAGATAAAAACTCAGCAAACCTGGAAATCCCCGCTTGCTATGTTTTGATTAGTAATAGAACTCTAATGAGCAACTGATAACTATCACTTCCTAGTGACATCTTTAATTGACGTCTTATGTCCAGCAAACTTGCGTCAAACCCGGCACCTGTCAGGTATAAATATTACCAACGTTGCCTTAAGCAATTGCCTGTTGTACGAGCTACTGAAGCCAGCTGCCTGCACGACCCCGTGTTGGTAACTCTAGCACTCTGTCGCTGCAGCCTGCTATCCTGTGGTGGTGAAGCTGCTGATACCATTATCGCCGCTAAAGCGCGACCTATGGTGCAGTACGCTTAAGGAGCTGAACAGCCGTCCTCTGCGAAGACATCCAGCAGATTCCAGCTGCCCGCGGACGCTGTCCCCCCTCCTTCCTCGACGCGCTGAAGAGCAGCCGCTGCCTTTCTCGTGCAGAGAAATCCAGTCCCGGCGCTTCCGGTTTACCCTCGCGGGTGACTGGGATATCGAGAGAGACCCCTGAAGGAGATACCAATCCTCCATCATTCTATTCAGAGGTATGGTGTTGACTAAACCCTTAGACGAGAATTCTTGAAACAAACCTTGGCAAAACCAACTTAACTTTAAGCTACTTACTTACTCCCCTTCCACGTGTTAGGCTTAGGTCAGGCACACTGGGGTAGACTTAGTTAGAAGCACCAGTTGAGTATGTTAGCCTAATGTATATATGACTGTATATATGTTTTATTACTTTTAAACCATTGTATGGCTAAGAAACCATATCAATGCTTTTACAGTTCTATTTCGCAATACTTATCTTACTGTACGTACTTTTTATAATAACAATTATTGCAATTGTGGCAATACATTTCTCTTGTACGAGAAGAAAGACTGTTCAATAAATGTTAACCCTTTATTGACAAACGCCCGTCTCTCTATTCTCTACATACCGTGAAAGTAAACTGCACTAGACTGACTGAGTGAAATCTATGTCTATTGTTTCACACGACCCTAGAGATTGACTCTTGATCTGAGGAGCAAAGTTGTCATGTTGCACGGTTGTTGGAAAGCTGAATCCCTTCTTGTCTGTGCCAGGGAAGCTGATCACCTCCCATGCAGAGAAGAAAGTTTCCAGTGACCTCTGAGCTAGTTGGTAACACAACCCAATTAAGTTTAGCATAGTCAGTGGAGGCCTGGAATATCCGCAGTTCCACGTCGATACTACTGTTTATGTTATTCCAATGCGCAGGGCCTAGTGGGAAACTATGAACTACACTACATGGCGCCCAAACGTTTGGTAAGGCGATAAACTAACGCAAGACTTGTAGAGTAACTCAGTCGTGCATATTTCACACCCCTTTCTCCCGTAAATACTCCAATAGACGTCTGGAGTGGGTGAAAGGTTAAAATCCGCCCGACCTTAGTAGGAAGAGATTCCTATGTAAAGCTCTGGTTTATTCAACGTTGAAGGATACAGTGTTCCAAAATATTGTGCACCTAATCTTTGTCTCCTTGGAGACCTACTCTGCAAACCTTGCATTCTTACAATGCCAGGAGAATAACGGAACCCCTGGGGCCGCAGCAGATGCGACTCAGCAAGGTCCCGAATACACAGACCCGGATGCTATTATCATCCCGGTCCACTTAAGAAGATCTATAACTTTAAAACTTATAGAGAACGGACTGACACCTCAAGGTGGTACAGTAATTTTCGTGATAGAGGCTCACGAATGTCGGCAGACAGAGGTATTCTATTCATGGATAAACTTTCCAGCGGTAAACGCTGTAACAAAAGAGTTTCACTATTACAAAATAGAGGAACCTCCGGGAGAGTACGCTCCTTTTGAGGAGATTGAAATCCCACTTAAATTTCAAGAGCACCTGCTCTGGTTTAATGGCGCCCTAAAACATAATGATCACATAACCAGGCTCGGTCCACTAGGTAGACCAGGAGCAACGTGGCCGGTTCTAGCCAGCTACACACCACATCCTGACATTGTAAAAATGTCTAGAGAAGAGCTGTTAGTACAGCTAAACACATTAATAAAAATACATAGGCAATTAGTCCAATATGTAATGCGGACTGCAACAGTCCAGCCAGCTGTTAATACACCACAGCTGACCCCTCATCAGGGGAACACAAATAAAATTACACCACAGAGCATACAGTCATGTCTTGGTAAAACACCCGTAAAACGGGAACAAATTCCTTTCTGGTTAGCCCAGAAAATCACTCAAATAGAGGCAGTATTTCCTGATACTACCCCTATAGAGAAACACAGAATCTTGACCATCTGCCTTCCTATGGGAATCGCACCACATGTGGAGGACTGTGACACTTGGGGTACAGTCTTTGCTTCCATTTACACAAAAACACACGGTGTTCCGTCTATGGCGGTAATACCAGAAGTGCTAAAACGGATTCAAAATGAATTCGGTCCAGAGCCCGCTTTAAATCTAGGTATGAAATTACTGAAAGACTTCAAGCAGGTCTCGGCTATATTATTAGCCAATATAAGAGGGGAAGCAGCATCTGTGGCGATTCGCCAGAAGTTGAAGGAAATAGATATAAAAGATCCTGTTGAGCTTGCAAAAATCATAGAAAAATGCTATGAAGAATTAGGTAGAGACAGCTTGGGTGGAAAACCAGTTAAGCCCCAACTGCTCGAAAATCCTGAAAAATTATTTATTAAAAATAATTTAAATACTCCTAAAAAGAGCTGGGATGGAAATAAACAATCCACTCCCAAGGAAAAAGTTTTCCAGTCCAGAGGAAGGTCTCCTCGACGGAGGGAAAGAACTCCGACTCGAGAACGCCAGTCTCCCCAGAGGGAGCCCTCTGAGAAAAGATATAACCTTAGAAATAGGGATAATCTGAAAAAACCTGATAGATATCAAAGTATTGATACACGTCCCTCTCGATCTTTTCCACAGAATTCGGAAAGAAGAGGACGGTCAGAACCAGGAGAGCACACCAAGTCCAAAGACAAGGAACCTGCTCAAAATAAGAAATCTCAATTTCAGAAAAAGAAGGTAGCCAGTATTAGAGTAATCAACCATGCCGATAATACTGAGGACACAGTTGAAAAACGGGGAGTGGGCATTGACAATGTTGGACAGTGCAGCAGAAATCAGTATAGCGCGCAAGATCTTGATGAGTCATCTGGAGACAGTGGACACGAATGAATACATTCAAGTGGAAACTGCCGACGCCAGACTTAGCGAGCCCCATAAAATATACGAAATAACATTGCGTATAGAGGGTGATAAGACTAGGAAAATTAAGGGTCTATTTTGGGATAAGCTCTCAAAAGGCTATGATATTCTGTTAGCTGAAAAAGATTGGCCCCCGGAGTTTGTCAGGGAGTGCCCTCGTGGCGAAGAAGTGATTATGCCTGCCTTCTCGAATCACATTCCGATTCACAAAAAATATACATATGCAAGGAAATGGGCAGTGGCCCAGGCACCTGCATTATATAAAAATCATGTAGGATGGGATGAGGATTCACCGCCTCACAAAATCCAATTAAAAAGTGAACCAACTGCCCAACGGCAGTATCCCATAAAGCAAGAAGCTAAAAAACAAGTCAGGGAGATCCTAGATCAACTTGAGTACCAGGGGGTGATTGAAACATGCACCTCTCAAATGAACAATCCTTTGTTTCCTGTCTCCAAGCCAGACAATTCATATTGTCTAGTTTTGGACTACAGACACCTTAATACATGTTGCAAAACCTTTGCAGTACAAAACTCGCATAGTGCAGCCCTAATGAATAACATAGTTAGGAAAAAATATAAAACGACATTAGACATTTCTAATGGTTTCTTTTGTCAAAACATTGCACCAGAAAGCAGATATTTGACCGCTTTCTCTGCAATTGGGTCGCAGAAAAAATTCTGTCGACTCCCACAGGGGTTCAAGAACAGCCCAGGACTATTCTCAGCTAGGGTAACAGAGTTACTACAAATCTATGATGATGAAGCATTATCTTACGTAGATGATATTTATCTCACAGACGACGACTTGGATACTCACTTGAAAAAAGTGAACACCATTATACTTGGGTTCGCAGCAGAGGGTTACAAATTCAACTTTAAAAAGTCTCGAATTGCCCATCTGACGGTACTGTTTTTAGGGTACGAATTATCAAGTGAAGGGAAAAGCCTAGCGGACAACTTCTTAGAGAAGTGGGCTGTACTCCAAGCTCCAAAAACACTGAAGAATTTACAATCCATTCTAGGTTTTCTGAATTTCAGAAGAACTTACATTCCAAATTACGCAGAGAGGGTTAAACCTCTCTACGAACTAATTAAACCTGATTTTAAACAAATCAATTGGACTCAAAAACACACAGAAATTTTGAGATCACTGCAAACAGACATGTTAGCAAAAACAAAATTAGATACACGTGACAAAACGATCGATCTTGTAATCCGAGTCATCCCAGGAAGATGCGGATTCACGTACCTAACCTCTAATGAGGGAGAAAAGGTACCTATTTCAATTAAATCTCACTTGTACACACAAGCAGAAAAAACATTCAGTCACACAGAAAGAACTGTGAAAGCAGTGCAAATCGCATTAGCAAATGAACGAGAACTAGCACACGGCAAACGGATTAATATCCTTACAGCGGAATCCGCCTTCGAGGCGCTATTCAGCCCAGTAAACCTGCCTACAGTGTCACTGGATCCGAAATGGATACAGTGCATAGATTCTCTAGGAGCGGAAGACGTGAAATACTATTTCGCCCCACAATTTGAAGAACTGAATGATTTAGAGTATGAAGAAGAATATCCTCTGCCAATCGAAATTCTGCCTCTCCCACAATACGCCTGTATAATCTATACAGATAGCTTTGTACAGCATTTCAACGTAGAGAAAAAATCCTACGATGCAGCCTGTGCGATCATTAAAGGTCGTTGGCTGTGCGGTAAATTCAGACCGAAAGTAACAAAAACTGAATCTGTAAGAAACTGTTCGGTTCAGAGAACTGAAATCAGATCTTTAAAGATGGCGCTCGAAAATGCAGAACGTGAATTCCCGACACTCATAGTGTGCGATTCTCATTTTTGCGTCAACTCTTACAACAATAAACTGCAGAGTTGGATCGAAAACGACTACAAAGATGACACAGGTGCCACAATAAAGCATAAATTGCTCTGGAACGAGGAAGCTCTTTTACACAAAGAACTACAAAAGACTCACGTGATTCACGCACAGAGTCTTCAACGTGATGGCTTTCACGTTGCAGGGAATTCATTGGCTAATACAGCCATAGCGGAAGCAACTAAACCGGCTTCCGTAGCCACAAAAAAGCGTACAGATAAGTACATAGACGGGGAAACCATGCTAGCAGTAAAAACGACCGTAAAAGGCGACTGTGCAGCACTACCCGTAAACTATCCACTCAATTATGCATACATAATCGATGCAAACTCCGTTCCTTTTGCTCGAATCCCTGGAGTGGGGGACAGAGTAATTCCAAACATGAACAGGAGAATATTTTTAATAGCAGACGCACATGGGTTTGGGTCTAAGGCACAGAGAGATCAAGGAATCACTGACTGAATTACAATCAGTATTCTGGTGGCCGGGAATGAGTGTAGAACACCAAATATATGCAAACAACGGTGAAAACTGTAATAGGGATCGCAGTAGCGAACCTTGCTACCGGCTACCAGTCAGAAAGAGCGTAACGCTGCCTACACCCCATCCTGCGTCCTATTAACAGTTAAGACGAAAAGCACTTAAAAAATGAGGCCCCCAGCGCTCGGCTGACGCTAGAACGGTTATAAAAGATTTGCGAGTCAATATCGGCACATACGCAATTACCACGTTCCATTCTGACCAGGGTCCTGCTTTCAGCTCTCGAGCTTATGGGGAGGCCATGGCCAGCATGGGAATTGGGTTGCGGTATTCTTGTCCGTCATACCCCGGAAGGGAACAGTGTGGTAGAAAGAAAAAACTGTGACATAAAGCAATCTATAACAGCGAAGGTATTAGGTTCAGGCGCTGGGTGGGTCAAACATTTAATAAGTGTCCAGACTAGTCTTAACAACATGCCAAGAAATTCTCTAAAAGGTTTCAGCCCATACGAACTATTGTTCGGAATTAGAATGCGAGTTCAGGACCTCGATAGTCAGATGTCAGTGGTACAAGAAGAAACAACGCACTTTGATGTAAAAGATCGTTTGGCTGTTTTACAGGAACTGAATGAAACAAGAAAATCATTAAGCAACATAAAGTTAAAGCAACAGCCAAGTACCACTGACGAGGCACCACCCGCAACAGACCCAGCAAGGCCTGTCTGGATTCCAAAGATTGGGTATCTAGTCAGAGAAAAGATCGCGGTTAAGAAGGAATTTGGGCCTTCTTACAGAAAAGCAGTACCTGTCTTAGCAGTCACCGGAACAAGATCAGTTGTGCTACCGCCCCTTGCTGGTAAAAAGGAGAACAGAGTCGTGTCTATCGATCTGGTAAAACCACAAGCATGTGGCCTATAATCAACAGTAGGCCCAGTGGACTCCCAAGAAACAACAGAATACCCAAACTTGCAACAATCCAAGAGGTTCAAACTGAAAGACTCATCACATTCGATCAGCCTGCAGTGCACAATGAAGGACTATGCAATAATGCCATGGAACTCGTGCCTCTTGAAACACAGATTGAAACAGTTCGTCAAGAAACAACACCAGTCTACAATGATGTGGCATCAGTAAGTGCTACCGAGAGACAGATTGAAAAAACAATCCCATCAATTGACAGAACTGCCTCTGGTTATTTCATCAACTTCGACAACTTCTCTGAAGATTTAAACGATCCCGAAGTGATGCCAGAAACAAAAAAGTCTTTTAAAGAAAAAGCAACGGAACTCTTTCATCAACTGAAGGAAATCTACCTAATTTCCCCTTGGCTAGAGTTCTGGTTCGGTCTAGGTGTATTTTTCCTCCTGCTTTGGCTCATCATGGTACTTTGTTTGGGTAAATTCATTGAAGGAAAATATATTACAATGGACACAGCAAGTCAGAACATCAACCTAGTCCTGAAACCACACAGATCATCCCACGTGAAGAAAAGAGAACTGTCAACAGTAAATGTCACAGCAATTCCAATACCTGGTGGGGTAGTATGGGAGTAAACAGACTATGAGATCTATGGTCCGGTCGAAATCCTGAAGTATCCTCATCAACTAAAGGTTTCCTTAAGTGACTTTGTGACACCTAGTACATTCTCTGATGATTGGGACTTTAACAGTATTAATGACATGATGTCTGATTTAGTAATGTCAGCTAGATTCACAGATCATGATTATTTACAAGGTTCATCTAGTTATGAGCAGTTATTCTGTTACACCCATTATGGGGATCATTACTTGCATAAATCTGCACAGCCTAGAAATGTTTTTATGTATAATCAATGGGAACATTGTGCTACACCACCTAAAAGCAGTTCTAAAGCATTTTTTGAGAAATACAAATACTTCTCAGGGTTTAACACCAGTGATGCAGAAACGTTTTATTATAAACTGTTAGATAAAACAGGAATGAAAACAATGCTGACAAATTCTAAATTGATATATTCAGAAGCATTTTATGACAAAATGATGACATTTGGTTTTGATTATTGGAAAAATAATATTGAAACGAAAACAATTTGGGGTACAAAAGATTGGCAGGTGCAAGGCATTGAAGCACTATTTAGAACCTGCATGATACCTGAACAAATGTTGTTTTTAAATGACACAATACACCAAACATCTTGTCTTGGCCTAGCTAAGATCAAAGACCTTAAAACACCGTCTATACCAAAGCCAATACCTGAGAATACAACCACAGATATTGAGTTAGACGTGTCACAAATTTTACATTTCAACAGAACACATCCTGATTGGAAAAAGTGGTTAATCTGGCCTACAGACACAAATAGCTGTCAAGATAGATTCCTGAATAAAACACAGGGGTTAAAAATGACCAGATTAGACCCTAGATACTCCCAGATACAACATCCAGGGATTATAACAACATACAGTGTAGGGAAACTCTGCCTAGAATGGCTAACTACATCCACACTGGCTGAAATTAAGCAACACTTGTCTTTACTAAAAGATGGTGCTGATTTGCGCGATTTCATTCTTGGACCACGCAAACAGCATCAAAAGCGTTTCATAGCGACCAGTATCTATGCTGCTTACAACGAGGCTTGGAAAGTAAAGCAAATTGAAACTGCTGAAAAAATACGAGAAATGGATCGTATTAATTTGGAGAAATCACTTTCTGTGGTAGACAATGGGTTAACGACTCTGTCTTCCAGAATATATTCGTTGGACAATATTGTATCCTCTGCCTTTGATGTGATAGACAGAGATTTGCTAATGTTACAACATGGCCAGTCTCAATTACGCTCTATTATAGAATTAGGCTGGACGCTGCAAAATCTTCGTTCAGGCTATGTGCCTTGGCGTTTAATCAACACAACGTCATTATTTTCCAGTTTTAACCTTACTGATAAACAGATCAGTTTGGCACAGAAAGGAGCAGACTATACAATCCTGAGCATCGAAAAACTCGAGAGATTACCATTGACAATGTCAGAGAGTCCTGTCATTGAATGGATAATACACGGAATTATCACAATTCCGATAACAACTTTCCGATTTAAAAAGTGCCTTGAGTACATACCTGCTGGCCAATATGAACAATTGGGTAAAGGATATGTAAAATCCGAATGGAAATTACCATACACTCATTCTTGCTATAGTGACAGTGACAAAAATGTATTTCTTAGTGGTGAAAATTGTAAACATTCACTAAGCGGTATACTTTTGTGTCAGGGTATTAATTTACACGGAGCATGTGATGGAAATTCAAACAACCTTTCATGCCACCAGCTAGTCACACCTGCAACTCAGATAGAGCCCTTCTTTATGCAACTCGCAAACGGGAGTTACATTCTTAGAACGGATCACAGATGTTGTGGCCTGACGCCAGGGAAAAGTTATCTAGTACAAGTTACGTCCATGGTCAAATGTTGTATGCAAGCATTGTTCCCGAGCGGGCCTCCAGACATAGTGACTCCCCTCTGGCCTCGTCTGAATCTCTATTCTATACGAATTGATACATTAAGCAAAATGAAATCTGTACTTTTACAGACAACCGTGCCTATAACGTCATCTAAAGAGACGTATGATCTTCTAGTCGCAAGGACGGCTACTGAGGTTCATGACCTTTTATCAACAAATTGCCCCGTGCATTTCGTAGAAATGTTCAGCCAACTCCTTAACATGTCTAGTGCAACAAGCATCCCAGGCATATTTAAGACAGTCTTTACGGGACTGCTAACACCCTTCCAGGCAATTTTGGGAATCTTTCCTAATTTTGTGCACTCCATTTTTGGCGGCATACCACTATTTTTGGGACTCGTCGCAGGGATTCTATTTTTGACCCTCCTGCTACGTTATGGCAAGCCTCGGCTCAGACATAGCTCCCATGGGAATGGAAGAGACAATCCTAGCAATGCGCTACCGGGACAGGATAACTAACGTCCTTGGATTGGCCAGGCTGAGAGATCTAAACATGACCTGGTTCCTTTCATTCAGACCAATATGGCAAAATTGCATTTTACCTGTGCTACGGTGTATGCTTTGCGGCGATGAATGCGTGTTGGACATCTGTCTTTCACTTCCATCAGCAGTACCAATGGACGTCGATACTTTGCTCAGTCCAATAACGGCTCACGCATTGTGTTGTCCCCAGCGGCTACCAATCCTGATGACGGCATTCGTGGAGACTCCTGTGCTACAGCCAAGTGGTAACAGTGGAGCGAGTGACAAAAGCAACATCATCCAGGTACAACGTTCTGTGAGCATTGCTGGTCCTGCCTTCGATGACAGCAATCATTCTCACACCTGCCAAGTTACAGCGCTATCTAATTTGGTTGAACTATCACCTGAATTTGTAGACCAATTCTTTGAGAGCCTGTCTGATACGATGTTCTCACCCACAGAGAAACAATAACTTTTTGAGAAGCTTTCCGACACACAGCGTTCCCATGAACTCTGAATTCGGCCTTCAGTTTTGATCAACAAAAACTGCCAAGAGCTTTGGAAATCTATTTTCTTTGAATTGGACAATTTTTCTAATATTGACCTTTTTTGGCACGAACAATTCTTTGCTTAACGTAAAAACTATTCTTAGAGAACAGAAGCTTCACACTTCTATTTCTAAACACATCTAGAGACATAACAACATTACACCAGCCTCTAGCACACATGTTATTACAATGCATTTTTATGTGATGATTTATCTCGCTTTTCTTCTGTCAGAGATACTTCATGTGTAATTCCTTTTGCATAATCGTTCATTGATTTCATATGCAATAATTTTTTGAATGATTACTATGCTTTAAAAAACGTACAGTACCTAAATTCCATGTATTACAAGTACGCCTATTTCGAATGCATTTATGTATTTTGGGGTGGGCAATGTTACACATGCATCTAATTGCTTTAGTTTTAGTAATTTTGATGGACATTAACCCGTGGAGTGGGTGTTGCGTGTTTATCTAGGTTCCTGATCGATACTGTGACCTTATGCCCCTATTCGGCTATAAATCCATTTATTTCCTATATTGGCATAACCGTTCAAGTGCGATTTTCTGAAAAGTCATCTCTGGCCTCACACGAACAGAGCCACATTCCAGCATAGTTCCCTCTGCCACTTCCTTTGCGACCAATTAGTGCAATGACAGAGCAGTAGTCACTATCTGATATTCCTAGATAACACTCCGAGTTCTTCAACAAGATAAAAACTCAGCAAACCTGGAAATCCCCGCTTGCTATGTTTTGATTAGTAATAGAACTCTAATGAGCAACTGATAACTATCACTTCCTAGTGACATCTTTAATTGACGTCTTATGTCCAGCAAACTTGCGTCAAACCCGGCACCTGTCAGGTATAAATATTACCAACGTTGCCTTAAGCAATTGCCTGTTGTACGAGCTACTGAAGCCAGCTGCCTGCACGACCCTGTGTTGGTAACTCTAGCACTCTGTCGCTGCAGCCTGCTATCCTGTGGTGGTGAAGCTGCTGATACCATTATCGCCGCTAAAGCGCGACCTATGGTGCAGTACGCTTAAGGAGCTGAACAGCCGTCCTCTGCGAAGACATCCAGCAGATTCCAGCTGCCCGCGGACGCTGTCCCCCCTCCTTCCTCGACGCGCTGAAGAGCAGCCGCTGCCTTTCTCGTGCAGAGAAATCCAGTCCCGGCGCTTCCGGTTTACCCTCGCGGGTGACTGGGATATCGAGAGAGACCCCTGAAGGAGATACCAATCCTCCATCATTCTATTCAGAGGTATTGTGTTGACTAAACCCATAGACGAGAATTCTTGAAACAAACCTTGGCAAAACCAACTTAACTTTAAGCTACGTACTTACTCCCCTTCCACGTGTTAGGCTTAGGTCAGGCACACTGGGGTAGACTTAGTTAGAAGCACCAGTTGAGTATGTTAGCCTAATGTATATATGACTGTATATATGTTTTATTACTTTTAAACCATTGTATGGCTAAGAAACCATATCAATGCTTTTACAGTTCTATTTCGCAATACTTATCTTACTGTACGTACTTTTTATAATAACAATTATTGCAATTGTGGCAATACATTTCTCTTGTACGAGAAGAAAGACTGTTCAATAAATGTTAACCCTTTATTGACAAACGCCCGTCTCTCTATTCTCTACATACCGTGAAAGTAAACTGCACTAGACTGACTGAGTGAAATCTATGTCTATTGTTTCACACGACCCTAGAGATTGACTCTTGATCTGAGGAGCAAAGTTGTCATGTTGCACGGTTGTTGGAAAGCTGAATCCCTTCTTGTCTGTGCCAGGGAAGCTGATCACCTCCCATGCAGAGAAGAAAGTTTCCAGTGACCTCTGAGCTAGTTGGTAACACAACCCAATTAAGTTTAGCATAGTCAGTGGAGGCCTGGAATATCCGCAGTTCCACGTCGATACTACTGTTTATGTTATTCCAATGCGCAGGGCCTAGTGGGAAACTAGGAACTACACTACAAGAGGTTTCCGGACATGGGACCTGCTGGGCATATAACAACTGAATGACGTACTGTATCGAGGGAAACTGGTAACACTCTCAAACCTCCAGACAGAGTATGGGATGGCCAAAACCCAACAATACAAATATTTACAACTGGTACTTGGGTGGCGGGCACAACATATTGGCACAACAGAAATTCCAGAATATGCACCACTAGAGGGTCGCCTCTTGAAGGGAGAAATAGGAGACAAGGCAGTCTCCTGGACGTATAGGACCATCAACAACAAACCAGACTCCTTACAGAAGTTGAAGGCCAAATGGGAACTAGATGTGGGGGAAATAAAGAACCTGGGCTGGAAATGGCGCTGATGCATCCTCGCTAGGTGGCCATTAAATCACTATTACGATTGATACAACTCTAGTATTTACACATGGCGTACTATGATAGGGCAAGTCTATTTCGAATAGGGAGAGCGGAGGAACCCAACTGCCTGCGCTGCCGAGCGCCGGAGGGTACCTTCTTTCATACGGTTTGGGAATTCTCCCAGATTTAGAGATACTGGGTGAATGTGTTATAAGAGCTGGAGGCTATTCTGGAGGGGACAATCATCTTGAACTCGCAGTTAGTTCTGCTAGGAATGCTCACAGAAGTTGATCTTCCTAGGACAAAAGTATTGCTACTCCAACTGGGACTGGTGGTGGCGAAAAGTGACCTGGCCATGACATGGGGGGTGGTGTTATGCCCATCACTGACTGAATGGAAGCGAAGCATGGACGTGTATATGCTGGGGGAGAAAATGACCTATCAGGCAAGGGGCTATCCCAAAAAGTTATTGGAGAAAATGGAAGCCATGGCTTGAATAGTATAGACTTACACTTACTGAATCCCAGTGAAGTCCTGGGATGCATGGGGCAGAAGGTTGGCGGGTGGATCAGAGGGGGACCGATGGGACATGAAATTGTCATCTTACTGTTTACCACTGTATAAAGAACTTGATGCTGAGGTACTGACTTTAAAACATCTTTACATTCTTGCTGTGCACTGTTTCTGTAATGCAACTTTGAAAAATGCCAATAAATATATTTAATTAAAAAAACATTTCAAAACAAAAGGAGCCCAAAAGCCATATCTGCACAGGGCCCCAAAACATGCACAGTTGGTAATGAGTACTCGCAATTGTGGTGGTTAATGAGCTGTATATTGGTTGGACGCTGTGCTCATGTGCCCACAGGGGGTTGTTGTAATCCTGTTGTTGGTCGGATCCTACGCCCACCCGCAAGAACATGAGATGAGTGGAATGTCTTGCCTAGGCTGTATCCTTCAGCCAAACACTGGTGTGAGGCTGCACGCATTCCCAGTCGGGTGGGTTGTGGCCACTCATGGGGTGCATACAACGGATAGTCAAATGCGAAGGATGTTCTCAATGGGTTATAACTCCATTGGGGCTGAGCACAGGCCCCTTACCTTACTCAGCCCCTCTGCAGAATGGCCAAAGACCAGGTCTACAATGGGTTATGTCCAAATAGGGGCTTGCAGGGGTATCATATATTATCCATGTTCATACACTGTTATTATTAATTTAAGTGATGTTCGTTGAGATGTCATCAGTGATATATTGGTGTGAGGTTATAAGTGGTGCCTGAGACATGGTTTACAAAACTTAACATAAGTGGTTCATTTCAGAGGTTCATACATTTTGCATTGTAACCTCATCATCATTTTAACTGTGTTCAGGTGAACATTGGGCCTAATGTTTTAACAGTTTTAGCATTCACAAACCCTCTGATTGTTTAAACCAGAAGGTTTGTGAATGTTAAAACGATTTTTAAAATGTTCAAACCCATTTAATGATAAAGAAAAGGTTTTACAAATTGCTAAATTCGTTTAGGAAATCATTACAAATCGGTATTTGGAAGGGGCATGTTACGTGTGCCCCTCCCAAATACTGATTCTTTATCATATGTATTAAAGTTTTGTGAGCACAATCTGGTCACAAAACAGTAATATTTTACCATCACCTTAAAGGAGGTGGTAACCCATTGGAAAATTGCATAGCCCCTTTGTGAATGTTTAAAAAAAAAACGATTTTCGGAGTAGTCAGTGGGCCATGGGACCACTTTCTACAGTTAAAACTTGTTTGTAAAACATTTCATTTTTCTCTTCAAATGCATCCTGTTTTCAACTTAGGAAAACTAAATGCATTAAAAATAAAGTTGGCTTTATTGGAAAGCAATCACAGAGATGGTGGTCTGCTAACCCCAGCAAGCCACTAAGACTGTAATGGAGTCCAATCGTAGTGGGCCGCAATTTGGGATCAACCTCATTAATATTTATGAAGTAGGTTGAATTGCGACTCACTACGATTCTGTATTTTGTGAAGTGACCTACTAATACATAGGTCAGGGAGCAAAATATGAATGCCTTCGTCGAAAGTTGTTGTGCAAAATGCAACCACCTTTATCTAATGCATTTTTAGTTCATGAGGACTTAAATCTGAGCATGTTCTAGTATCTATTGAACCCTGGTTTTATATGTGTCTATTGCTGGTTATAGTTATCCCCTTTTAGGTTTGGATTAGAGACCAAGTTAGCATTCTTGACAGCCTTGTTCAATGAAAAAAAGTATCCATAAGAAGCACATCATCTACTGGTCGGTTCAACTGTCCTTCATATTTTGCTTCCACTCACCACTGAATACAGCATGAGGCAATGGGTCAGGCCAATACAGTCGTTGGTTCTCTCGCACTGAGAGTGACATCTCTATAAAAAGAAGTGTTCTTCTATGCCATGGCTGGTATACTTGTGTATTTAAACTATGTTGTCACATTGCAGTAATTCAATGCCAATAGTACTTTTTATTTGTGCCATTGAGACGCAAATATAATTACAATGTGCATTAAAACAAAAAAAAGGTTTGTTTACCTGTACACGTATCTGTTACAAAGCACCGCTACTGTTCCATTAAAATATTATATAAAATGCATAATAGAAAAATACATATATATATCTGTGTTTATCTACACATATATATATGTGTGAGTGTATGTATATATATATCAATATATAGGTGCGTGTGTGTGTGTGTGTATTTATTTTATCTCAAGCTTAAGGCTGATATGTTTAGGGAACGGATTGTTTTCTTTTATTTTTGTGTATATACTTCCATACAGAATAAAAACCAAATGTCTATCACACCATCTTCTGAAGCCATAAATATTGGCTTTTCCTATACTTAGCTTTAGTAAACTGTTAATTTCAATTTCGGTCGTTGCAAATTATTTATAAATCGGTTGTGCTAATGGAGGGGTAGCCTGCAGCGATTCTAGCTGTCGCTGTGGAATGCTGCCTGCCAAGCCAAAGTTTGTTCTGAGTTTATCCTCGGTGGTTGAAGAGTATGGTCCGAGCAGACATATTGGTAAGTCAAGCCTTGGAAGTATTTTTGAGTAACAGAAAGGATAGAAATATTTGTGGAAAAGAAACAGAGAGGTAGAAAGGCAAACGGGGCGGGGGTGAGAAGAATGAAATGTGCCTAAAACTAAAAGGAGAGAAATTTAGTAAAAGACTACAGAAAACAAGGGCAGCTGAAGGAAAAGAAAAACAGCAGAGGAGACAAATTGAAAGCGTGAAGCAATAGAATAAATGGAAAACAATGAGAAATCTGATAAATAAAAGGGAGGGGAGAAAGGAGGTTGAGGAAAGGCGGTCTTGTTTTTCTAAGTATTTGATAAATATTCAAAGCTGGTGCTGCAGCTTAGCCTCACACCTTACAATGACCTGAAATCGTACGTGGGACATGTGTGGCGTACCGTCGTTGGAGCGGGCAGAGGGCAGCTGCCTCTACTGTCCTACCATCTTCTAGGACAGAGCCTTGACGCGCTCTTCCACCACCTCCATTCAGAGCAGGGTTCTTGGTTCATCTGATATGCAAATGAGCCGCAGTCTCAAAGGCAGCAGCACCATTGAGCATATCAAGTAAGCGAGAGCCTCTGAGGAGAATCTCTTCCTCGCTTTCCATCTGTTCCAGACCTTCCACAACACTGTCTTTACTCAACCTCCATATGGTTCAAACATTCGCTGTCTCTCTCGCGCCCTTCTCAACACACTCTTCCTGGGACTTCCGCACACCAGCATCTAATACGTCAACCATAACCTGTCTCCTCCAACATTAGGTATTCATCTCTAGACCCCCCTAAACAGCGGCAAATGGGCTTTCCTTGAATGTCAAATTACTGAGAAAACCACTGAGGAGAATCGCAATTTATAGCTCACATAACCTGCTCAATCACTCCAATGGCACAGAAAAATTAACAGAGAAACACGTGTATAGACATGAGGGCAAGCAGAAAGTTGACAGCATATATGAGCTTGCAGCCACACACAGATGGGAGCACACAGGGGCCTGAGCACAAGTGCTAATACACAGTAGAACTAACTCAACTGCTGTAGTCTCCCCAACATTTACTAATAATGTCCTTCCCCTTTTCTACCTGCACTGTAGCAAAAGAGGCCAACATGTGTGTGCGGCTCAGTGTGTCCAGGCCACCATATTTCCTTTGGTTTGGTTAGCTCAGAGCCTTTCCTTCTCAACCGCAGGCCAATAAGCAGAGGTTGGTGTGGCTTACCCTCGTGTATCTACTTTTAAAAGAAAAATGTTTCAGAACTTGTTGGTTTATTGCCAAATTGCAAATCCCCTCAAAGATTACGTTGCAAGAACTTGCAGAACTTTGTGAAATTCAGTTTCTCTATTTTTGGACCTTTTGTTAGAACAAAAAAAGGACAAGGAAGACACACTGAACAGACAAGATAAGGGGTAGTTTTAAGCTGGGGAGTGGAGAAGAATTGGACTCCATGAAATTCTCAAAAGTAGGCAACGTTTGATGGCTAGTTTATCATCTTTTGAATAATTAACGCCGGATAAGGTATTTAATATGATGTTAACAGTAAAGTCGGGCTCCCCTCTGGACACTCACACCACGTGGCAGACACCTTTGCACCAGTCACCGCTCATCTGTGTTTTTCCAAAATAGAAAAAGACAGTGGAACCTTCCTAATTTTTAGCACCTAAACCAGATCCCTCCCAATTATAAATCGCCCCCAATAGTTTGTATGGGCGAGGTGTGTGCACACTGATTAACACCCACTGCCACAGTGTTAGTTCATAGGAGAACTCAAAATGGTCAATACATAAACGCAAAGGTGCACCACACAATTTTTTGAAATACAGTACTAATAATCACAGACATGGGTCATCTTAGTTGTGATTTTCTTTATTCCAAAATGATGTACACAAACACGGGTTTTCGCAGCCAACGCGTTTCGTCCTCTAGGGACTTCTTCAGGGCGAATTCTTTTGAACACGAATGATCTTTTATATGGATAGGTAATTTTTCTTTTTGGTGCAAGCGTCTCAAGAGGTTTCTCAAATAGTGATGCTGTGATGCCACATATATTTTATGAGGTGTACAAAAGTAGTTCAAAGAAGTAGTCTTCAATTCTTTACCAAGATGTTTACAATCAGTCCTCTATGATTTCTAAATAATCTGATATTCAAGATCCCTGCACGATCCTCCTTCGTTCCGCACCGCGTGAAAACGGCTTCCTTCTCGGATTAGGCCCTAATCCGAGAAGGAAGCCGTTTTCACGCGGTGCGGAACGAAGGAGGATCGTGCAGGGAGCATGGGACTTTATTAAGAGTCACCCGTGCTGGTATAACCGTTCCTTTGACAATCCTCCTCTGAATATCAGCTGCGAAATCCCGTGTTTGTGTACATCATTTTGGAATAATGAAAATCACAACTAAGATGACCCATGTCTGTGATTATCAGTACTGTATTTCAAAAAATTGTGTGGTGCACCTTTGCATTTATGTATTGACCGCTCATCTATGTAACCTGTCCATGGAGTCAGCTAGTGTCCACAGCCATGGAAGGCTCAGATTCTGCCCTTGAAGCGGGTGCATCAGACGACCCTCTCCACCGCCTGTAGACCCTTCCCACGTCTACCTTCCATGACAAGAACTCTTGAGAGTGAAATAGACAGGCAAGAGGCCAATGAGGCACTAGACACACCTGGGCTGTGTTCAGGTGACTGTAGTCCACAGAGACAGTGCGAGTGACAGTCCTCGGCGAGGTTAGACTGCTCTTGGATAAAGGACACATCGCAGCACTGGTGCTGTTGGATCTCAGTGCTGCATTTGATAAAGTTGCACACTCTGTCCTAATTCAGAGACTGTGCTCAAGAGGGGTCCAGGGGAACGCTCTAAAGTGGCTGACATCGTCTCTCACAAACCGCACCCAAACTCTCAGGATGGGCTCTTTCTCTTCAAAGAGTAGAGGGAGCATTGAGCTGCAGCTCCGCGGGGCTCTGTCGTGAAGGCTGTGCTTTTTAATGTTAATGTATATATATATATTTAACCCTTGACCACTTTCTAACTTCTAATTAAAAAAATCGCACCAGAGCGTGCCCTTGGGGACGCACCAATCAGATCACAGCAATATGAGAATCATCATAGATGTTGTGCTTCCAGAGTTTCCGCTTGGGTAACCTTTCCGTCCTGATGAGGTATCCAATGTTAGGCTTCCTCCTGTGCCGCCCAACTGAGGCTCAGACAAGTTTCGGCAGAACCCTTCACCTGATGCAGCCATTCTTGCTTGAATTTTCATTCGTAATGTCATGCACTGTCCGGAAGTAAGCTCTACGTGGATATTGTTCTTCCTAACTTCTCTTCGACCTTCCTTCTTTCCTCTATTCTTTTGGCATTTTTTTAGATTTTTCTTATTTCTTTCCTTTCTTCTTTTCCTTTTTAATTTTTAATTCCACCTTTCGTTTTTTCAGTCTTTACATCATCATTTCAATTTTTCTCCTTAGCCATTTCTTCCTTCTATAATTCCCCTTTCCTACAATCTATTTTCCTTGATTCTTTCACGATTTCCTTCTATCTTTCACTTCTTACCATATTCCCCTTCTCTTTTATCTCCTATAGTCCATTTAGTTTTCGTTTTCTATCATTTTTATTGTCCTTTACATAATCCTTCCCTTTCACATTTGATCATTCCGTCCCTCTTGCTTTCGTTTTTTTCCTCGTCAGTATTTTTCTTTGCATTTTTATTCACTTTTTTCCTTGCGTTCATCTCTTTCCTTCTTATGGTCCTTTTGCCCATCTTTCCTCTCTATTCTTTCTTTTTTTTCCTATCCCTAACCTACATTTTTTTACATCCATCTTTCAATATATTCTATCATTTTAATCCCACATTTCCTTCCTGTTTCCACTGATGCATCCTATTTACTACTTATTTCTTACCATCGATTCATCTTTCCATCTTACCTCCCTTTTCAGCTTATGTTCCACGTTCCATTCTTTCCTATAAATTCTCTTTCTCTTTTTATTCTTTCTTTTTCTGCACCTCTCACATTCTTCTGCCCAATTTTCATAATTTCTATCTCTCACTGGACTTGGCATCCCTCTGTCACAATCTTTTATTTTAGTGATATTTATAAGCTTCTCTCTAGATCCCAGTGAGTATGCAATCCAAATGGAAGGTTTCCATTAAAGAACAATTCAAAGGGTTAGTGTGACTGAGAAATGTGAGATTGTTCCACATATGTCTGCCCAGGCTGGGCATCCAGCTTAATGGTACCTGCATCCGGCTGCTGGCCTGTGGGTTTCACAAACTCTTCCGAGTGCCATAGCTTTAACACTAAATATGTAGACAGCCTTCCCACTTTAAGTGACTATTTTTAGGTCGAAGCCTACCAGACAGCTGCGCTGTCTGGTTTGCTAAAGACATCTTGGGTGCATTCAGAAATCTGGTCCAGAAATGCATTCCGTCAAATGCTGACCACTGGTTTTGTAGTTTGTAACACATTTTCTGGCTTTATTTGTTTTATTTATTTATTTGTTTAAGGCTGTCCAGCTTCGGTTCATCCCTCTTGTTGCCCAAACCTTGTTTACTGTATTCCACAAAACGTGCTTTATGTAAACAGACAATTAAATCTTGTCACATTTTCTGTGCATTCAAATCAGAGGTCAAGCTGTCTTCAAAGGGAGCTTGTTGTTTACTTTTCTTTCAAAGTGAGACAATGTATGTGACAATACGTGCTGAGTATGTAGAGAAAGACAGTGTAGCAAAACTCTAAGGGCATAAATAATCCCTAAATCAAAATCCAAACAGAATAATAGACCCTCTAAAACAATCAAATAAATGTGTGCTGAAACGGGAATTTATACAAAAATTCTTCAATTTATTTATTTTTGATTTTAGTATATTTTGTTTATTATTTTTATCCTTTGTGCAAAATTCATTTACTTATTTAATTCATTGTTCACATTTAAAAAGAACCTTAGAGTATAATACATGATATTCAGACACAGGCAAAAACATTAATTATTTACAATTAAAGGTGTACAAAGTTAATAAGTGAGAACAGAAAAAATTACATAAACACAAATACATAAACAAATTAACCCAGTGATATACGAAATATTCAGTTGTTGGTATAATTGATGAAGGCAATGCGGTTGAGTGGAACTACGCGCGTTTCGGCCTGAGGCCTTCGTCAGGTGACCGTCATTCGTATATTTTAAATAAATGAAAAAGAGTGATATAACCTAAACAGACAAAACAAAAATAAAAAAATATAGATGTATCAACAGCTCAAACACACATATTCATTACAGCTATTTACAATGCAGTTTATGTTTCTGTATTTTTAGGGTCTATAACAGTTGCAATGAAGATATATATACAGTATTAACGTTTTAGTGCAACTACCTAATTACAATAAATGCCAGACCATCTAGTTTTTTTGCTTTCCAGATGCATAAGTACATATTTGATGATTCTTGTTCCATATTAGCTAAGCTCAAGATCGTCACTTAAAGTGTATCTATTTAAGTTCCATTTCTAACATATGATAGTTAATCTAATAGGTTCTGAGACCAACAGTTCCATATTGGGCACTAAAGTTTCAGAGAGAAAAGAGTCCAGAAACAGATATAGGTATAGACACAGATAAAAAGCCTTTTACACTCAGCCTAGAGATACTTTTACTAATGAAAAAAAGGGGAGGTGGAAGGGAAAGAGGAGGGAGTGGATATAGCCATTTTTACTTACACAACAATGGACAGGTTGATGTATCAACACTTTGCTTCCTATGGACAGGTTGATGTATCAACACTTTGCTTCCTATGGCGACAGTTTTAATTTCATTTGTACCGAGTCAGTTATGCTGAAAAATAGACATGTACCCATTTTTAGATGTTAATATCCAACCGTATACTTTTAGTCATAGTATTAACTATTCTACAATAAAGATGTACCTTATTTGCTCCTGCACAATGATTTTCTATGCACTAAGTCACGTGTTGGTTATAGTGAGTCTGGTTAGATGGAAATAGACATGAATCCTTAAGGTCTTTATTTCAGAGAGCTGATTCTAAATTAAACGAGAGCAAGAAAGATTATTATTTATGTAATTCTGTTCATGCGATAAGGGTTTTATTAGGTCCATGTTAGATTATATGGTATTCATGCCACAAAACTCTCATTTATCTAGTGGGACATAGTCCTGATAGCAGTGTATAGGTGGTTACACATTTTATATCAAAGAGAGATCCTAGCAGTATATATCCTAATTAGCTCCCACACTTTGCAATTTTGGTCTCATAGGGACACTTTTATTAGGGGATTAAAGCCTACCTCAGGTATCTGAAATATTTGTAAAGTTTCGTTTTCCTAAGGCCATTCGCAGAAAGGGTCAAAGCTTTTAGTCACTTTCCTTGTAGTCAATCTGCATATAAGAAGATATAAAAAACGACACTATTATACTAAGTGAAGTAACACTATATATTGCCTCTCTGATTGTGTCTCTTAGGGTCATTACCTTGATGTAGTGGCGCCGGCACATGGACGGGCTGAGAATATTGACCACTGTTAAAGGGAATAGAGAATAAAAACACTATTGTAATGGGCATACCCATACTGAGAGTAACTTATCTAAATAGAGCGTCTAATCCGACCTACACGATATCACTTGCGTGTTAAGCACGTACCTTTGTCCTATGATTCTCGTGCGTTCAAACGGGGGTTCTGGTGAGTTGATGCTTCCGAAGTCCGCGATCTAGACGGACTGAGCGATTTTCTGCTTTTTATTTGAAAAAAAGAGCGCGTTCGTTTGCTCGCATTTCGTAGCTTTCAGCTGTTGCCAATTTCTTAGGGCGCGGCTTAATGACGATTGACAAACGGGTCACGGGTCACAAAAGCTTACAGTGCATTCGTTTGCTCGCGTTACGTGGCTTTCAGCTGTTGCCAATTTCTCAGGGCGCGGCTCGATGACGATTGACAAACGGGTCCCGGGTCACATAAGCTTACATCGATGTCGAAAGCAGACTATTGCCGAGTTGGAGCTAATATGGTTAAAGCTACCGGAGTGGCTGGAAGAAAGACTATAGCCTGCTCTTTGATGATAGTCTCACAGAGCAAGTTACTCTGTGTAAATCAATATGTAAATCCCATTTAAAGATCACATATTTTAGCTAACAAAATTAATAGGCAAGGATGTGCTTATATTAGTAGTCAATCTACATTTATATTCAGACGGTATTTGATGTTTGAATAGTGGCATATTTACTCTATCTAACAGTTTAGTATATAGTTAAACAGTAAATCTCTTTTATTTAAGCATATACTCCCATTTAAAGATCTCACATTTTAACTAACAAAATCAATAGGAAAGGACGTGTTTATATTCAAACCATATTTAATGTTTGAATGGTGGCATATATACTCTATCTAACAGTTTAGTACATGGTTAAAATAAAGTACATCTCTCTTATTTAAGCATATACTCAGATAGTATTATTAAAGAATAGCTTGCTGCCATGGAATTTCGGAATTAAGGCCTAGTTTAAAAGTGTCCAAAGTGAATATCCAAAACACTTCACGTTTGCGACGGATTTTGTCTGTGTTAATGCCAGCTTTGGCCACAATTTTTTCTAAAACTATCCATCGGATGTCTTCAGGTTTGTGGTCCTTATCTAGATAGTGCGATACTAAAGGGGCAGTTAACTTTTGTGTACGTATCGCTGATTTGTGTTCCGTGATTCTAGTACTTACAGAACGCGACGATTCACCCACATAACCTTTGTTGCATGGACAAATTAGAAGGTAAACAATGTTCGTAGTCTTACAATTTGTCATGGTTGATAGGGGAATAGTTGTTTTATTGAAAGTAAATTCTGCAGTTTCAATGGCTAGTGGACAGATTTTACAAGTACCACATCTATGATTTCCAATCACTGGGGCCCCAGTGATGA
This sequence comes from Lissotriton vulgaris, assembly GCF_964263255.1. Classification (NCBI taxonomy): domain Eukaryota; kingdom Metazoa; phylum Chordata; class Amphibia; order Caudata; family Salamandridae; genus Lissotriton; species Lissotriton vulgaris. The sequence continues at coordinate 1,485,127,622 of NC_141693.1, forward strand.
TATCTCTTTGGCTTAAGGCCTTCTGAGTTGGCATCCTTGATCTGACAACTATATCCTTGATATTTTTGTTTTTCTTATATGCGAAAAGGGGTTTATTTATACTTTCATTTCCGCTTTTGTTGACATTAAGGATATGCCAATTTGCATACAGAATTTGTTGAATTTGTTTGTTTAACATGGAGTGCCTAGTTACGAATACTAGACTGGCATCTCGTTTTTTGTTAGTGCCTGTAAGAAGATGTTGACGGTCATAATACCTAGCTCTTTTAAAAGAGTCACGTATTAGTCTGTGGGGGTAACCGCGTTCTAGAAACTTCTCCTTCATTATAGTAGCCCTCTGGTCATAGTCAATTAACCTAGTACAATTCCTCCTCAGTCTAAGAAATTGACTGAAGGGAATGCTATCTTTCTGTGACAAGGGGTGGAAACTACTATAATGAAGGAGAGTATTACGTGCTGTTGGTTTAGTAAAAAGGTCCATAATTAGCTTTCCTTCATCATGTTTGATACTCAAATCCAGGAATTCAATTTCTGAGTTACTTTTTTTCTCTGTAAATTTTAAATTTGCGTCACAGGCATTCAACCAAGATACGAATTCCTCTAGGACATCCTCATTATCGTCCCAGACGAAAATGATATCGTCAATGAAGCGTGACCAATAAAAAACCGATTCAAAGAAAGGCGCAACCTCATTAAAAACAAATTTTTCCTCAAAGAGGGCCACATAGATATTGGCGATCGTCGGTGCACACGAAGCACCCATGCTGACTCCTCTAATTTGCTTATAAAGTTGCCCCGCAAATTCAAAAATATTGTTATCCAGAATAATTTCAAGGCAGTCCAGGATGAATGACATGTTACAGTCAATGTTGAAGGACTCAATAAACCACTTAGTGGCTTCCATTGCTCCTACACAAGGAATATTAGAGTACAGGCTCTCTACGTCCAGTGTTACCATCCACTGACGGTGAGCGTTAAACGAGGTGCCTTCAAATTGGGTGATTACATTCCTAGTGTCTTTAATGTGACATCCATCTTTCAATATATTCTATCATTTTAATCCCACATTTCCTTCCTGTTTCCACTGATGCATCCTATTTACTACTTATTTCTTACCATCGATTCATCTTTCCATCTTACCTCCCTTTTCAGCTTATGTTCCACGTTCCATTCTTTCCTATAAATTCTCTTTCTCTTTTTATTCTTTCTTTTTCTGCACCTCTCACATTCTTCTGCCCAATTTTCATAATTTCTATCTCTCACTGGACTTGGCATCCCTCTGTCACAATCTTTTATTTTAGTGATATTTATAAGCTTCTCTCTAGATCCCAGTGAGTATGCAATCCAAATGGAAGGTTTCCATTAAAGAACAATTCAAAGGGTTAGTGTGACTGAGAAATGTGAGATTGTTCCACATATGTCTGCCCAGGCTGGGCATCCAGCTTAATGGTACCTGCATCCGGCTGCTGGCCTGTGGGTTTCACAAACTCTTCCGAGTGCCATAGCTTTAACACTAAATATGTAGACAGCCTTCCCACTTTAAGTGACTATTTTTAGGTCGAAGCCTACCAGACAGCTGCGCTATCTGGTTTGCTAAAGACATCTTGGGTGCATTCAGAAATCTGGTCCAGAAATGCATTCCGTCAAATGCTGACCACTGGTTTTGTAGTTTGTAACACATTTTCTGGCTTTATTTGTTTTATTTATTTATTTGTTTAAGGCTGTCCAGCTTCGGTTCATCCCTCTTGTTGCCCAAACCTTGTTTACTGTATTCCACAAAACGTGCTTTATGTAAACAGACAATTAAATCTTGTCACATTTTCTGTGCATTCAAATCAGAGGTCAAGCTGTCTTCAAAGGGAGCTTGTTGTTTACTTTTCTTTCAAAGTGAGACAATTTATGTGACAATCCGTGCTGAGGACCCATGTAAGAGGAAAGGCAGCATGATGTTTTTTCTAGCACCCAAAAAAAGAACTGTGCTAATGTTTCAGATTATATAAGAATTAGTACAAATGAAGCACTTTTTTTGTAATTCTGAAAGGTGGTGGAAACAATTGTTTGAATATGATCAAAACATATCAATATACTAGATGATGGCATTTGCACACATTATTATTTGTGTGCAGTAAAACTGTATTTCGGTGCAAATGTAATGATCATTTCAATTGCAAATGTTATGACTGTAATGACAGTGCACTACCACACCATACATACTCTACACTACGCCACTTCACTCTATGCCCTTCCAATCTATGCATTGCCATTCCATTCTTCCGCACTGCACTCTAAGACACTCAACGTCACGCCACATGACTCCACACCACTCCAAACTATGGCACTCACTCCACGACACAATGCGCCACTCCACTCAACGTCCCTCCATTCCACACTACTTACCCTCAATACACTCTAACCCTCTTCACTCCAATCTACCCCACTCCACATCACTACGATCTACCCCAATCTACTCCAATCTACCCCAATCCAATCTACCCACTCCAATCTACCCACTCCACTCCAATTTAGCCCAATCAACTCCAATGTACTCAACTCCACTTTACCCCACTCCACTCAATCTAACCCAACCTAGCCCACTCCAATTTATACCACTCCATCCCATTCCACTGCACTTGACTCAAATTTACCCCACTCTGCTCTAATCTACCCAGTCTACCCCACTCCAATCCACTCCAATCCAATATTCCCCACTACACTACACTCAAATCTACCACTCCACTCCAATCCAATCTACTCCAGTTCAATTTACCCCACTCCATTCAAATTCCCCCCATTTATCCTTCACTTATCCTGTGCCACAGGGTGAAAAATCACTGGATTCACCCCTCATCTGCTGCAGGGGGGTGCCCTCTACATTCGACCAAAGTTAGGTGCCGCTATAAGGTTCGGAGCCGGCATTTCCACCGTTTCAAGATTTGCCGGGAGCTTGCCCGGAGCTCGCGAGCAGAGGGGGCCGGCTGAGGTGGACTACGCGACCCCGGGTACGGCCACGAGGAGATAGGCCGCAAGCGGGGGCGGCCGCCCGGAGCCGGGATAGCTCATGCGTGGGATCCTGAGGCTGAGGCGAGGTGCTGTCGCCCCTTCATGTGCGTTGCCCCCCCCCCCCGGCTGCTAACTCTCGGCACCCAGGCTGGAGGTGAGCCGGTGGTCGAGCACATAGGGGCGTCGGGTGGCGAGACGACCCCCTGAGCAGCGAGAGAGGCCCGCACCACGGCGGTGCTTTCGGTGGGGTAGCGTGGACCAAGAGGCGCCCGAACCAGACGGAGGCGATCGCATCTTCATTCCCCGCTGAAGGAGGGGTGGCCGCGCTCGGCCATACTTGTAGGACAACAAGACTGTACGGAAACCTTCCGGTGTGCTGTTGAATGTAAGCGTCCTCCTTGGTCACATTGGAGGTAGGGCCGAATTCCTCGGACTGTGTGGACTGCATGACCTCCCGCTGACGATCTGCATGGCTGGGCTTTGACCTGTGCCCGGTCGCGGTGGGGTATCTGGGGTTGCCGTAACCATACTGGGCGCTGCCTCCCCCCTGTGCCAAGTGCTGACGGCCAGCACGCCTGCTCGTTCATTGCGGGGCTACACCTGCGGCCTGCTGTCCTCACGGGAGGACTGCGGCTGTGCCACTGCCGCCACCGGGCCTTGTAGCCCATTATCGCTGGAGGGCCAGGGGGCATGAGGGATGTCGGAGGCTTATGCCTTCCCCCAAACAACAGTTGCCTTACATCGAAGCCATCACCTCTGGCGGCTGCTACACTGAGATCTGCCTGTGCGTGCCACCCTCTGGGGCTACATCTACGTCCACTCGGTCGGCCTCTGGTCACATAACGCAGACAGGATACGCGGCGACTGAGAGCCACGACCTGCCGCCACCATGGTGCGGCCTGACAATCGTCAAGCGAAGCTAAGCTTTGATGGCGCCAAAAGAGGTGCTAAATCAGTGCCTGCGGATCCTGGGCCCAGCGATGCGGCTTCGAAGGTCGTCGCAACTCCCACTAAAGACCTTGACCTACACAGCCTGTTTCAGGAGATGAGGCAGGGGTTTGCAACCTTTGTTGAAAAGGTTGACGGCGTCACCGCTAGATTAGACGCCCTGGTACATAAGGTGGATCGCCACGAGGAGCGACTAACGGCTGCGGAACAACGTGTATCCGACAACGCAGATGTCGCCTCGACTCACACAACGCAATTTGCCAGAATGGACAACTTGCTCAGAGTCATAGCGGCTAAGAATGAGGACTTGGAAGCCCGCAGCCGCCGAAACAATATACGCGTCACGAATGTGCCAGAATCCACAGACACAGGCAGGATAGAGCTCTATATTGAAAAACTACTTAAAGGCTCGATTGGAGAAGACGCTTTCTCTCCCCAATTTATCGTAGAGAGAGCACACCATTACTTGGCGCCTGTGCCTAAGCCCGGGCTACCGCCTAGGCCAATTATTGCTAAATTATTAAACTATCGAGACCGTGACACTGCACTGAGGGCGGCCCGGTCTCAGCGAACATTGCAGTACAATGGCGTCACCTTCTCCATATACCCAGACTTTACACCGTTGGTACAGGAAGAACGACGTAAGTTTATCCCGGTGAAAAAGAAGCTGCGAGAAGCCCAATTGGACTATGCTTTACTTTATCCGGCAAAGCTGCGGATCACGCATCAGGGAAAACAACGCTTCTTCACGAACCCACAAAAAGTGGAGGATTTCCTGAAAGCGTTCCGAAGAGCACGTAGGGAAGAGCGCGATGCTGCAGAGGAACTGGAGGACTGGGACCCTTCTCCGGCAGTGAACGGCCACTGATTGCTTGCACCAGCTGAACTGCATGCTTCACCTGCACTGTTTAAATGCTTACTCTCGCTCTGAGCGCAGATACAGAGACGACTACATATGATGGACCCATGCTGCCTCACCATTCTTGTGGTAACGTAAACCAAGGACCACTCTCTTGGCCCTAGTCTCCACCGAGGGCGGTACAGACTTGGAGCTATGGGCCGGGAAGTGGCTGTGCGTACTTTATGCTATACCCCTACAGGGTATTCCCCTTAAGACTGCTACTGTTTTTGATGTTGTTGCAGGAGTTGGGGGCGAGGGGGTGGGGGTGGGATACTGGGTGGGGTTCAATGGCTACTGGCATGATTGGGATGCTGGGGTGGGAGGGGGGCTGGGCTGTTTCATGAAGAGGCTTTTATCGCTTGGAATGTATCTGCAAACTTAACACTGGTATGAGCTCCTATGTAGGTGGGGCGGAGCGAGCCTTACTTCGTCACATAGGCTGGTACTGCTGCATTTGTTGTTGATTTGTTTATGGCTGCTCTGAATGCTAACACACAGTTAACCTGCCTGTCGTGGAATGTTCGAGGACTAAATGATGCTAAGACGTGTCGAAATGTCATTGCCTATCTTGACATCACGCTCAGGTGGCCATGTTGCAGGAAACCCATTTGTCACCGCAGGGTAGGACCAATTTCGCGAGTAGATGGGCTGGAGTCTGCACCTTCTCCTCATATTCCACCTATGCGAGAGGAGTTACCATCCTTATTGCCCGCAGTGTGCCGTTTCATAAATACGGGGAACTGGTGGATAATGAGGGGCGCTATGCATTACTATGGGGCAGACTGGGTCGAGACACATACACATTTGTTGTCAACTATGCACCAAATGTAGATACACCTTCTTTCTTCACCACACTGTGGGGCAAGATCATGGCCGCTGGCTCACGTCACGTTATCTGGGGTGGTGACTTCAATCTAGCGCTGGTACCTCAGCTGGATAGGGCAGATGGAGTGTGCTCCTATAAGCCTAGAGCACGCGAGGCATTGGAGGGGGTGATCGCAGAGGGCGAGCTAATAGATGCCTGGAGGCACTCACATCCACATGGGAGGGAAGGCACACATTTTACCTCCCACACGGGAACATGGGCACGCCTGGACTACTTTCTGGTCACCAGAGGGATCGCCACGGAGGTGTTAGGGGTAGCGCACCTGCCGAGAACATACTCCGATCATAGTCCCGTTCTGCTCCACCTTCGCATACCTGGGTGGGATAGCCCCAGACCACACTGGAGACTCCGCCCTGAGATCTTATTGGATAATCTGTTTCGCACTGAGCTGGGGGAAGAGATAGCTGCCTTTTTCCCCAGGAATAAAGGGTCAGTGGACTCGGTCGAACACATCTGGGAAGCTTTCAAGGTAACCATTAGAGGCTATTGCATCTCCAAGAGCTATGGTGATCTGCGAGACATCCAACATACTATTAACACACTAGAGAAGGAGCTGCGAGCTTTGGAACTCCGTATGGTGGCGGAGAGTGGCCCTGAACCGCACGCTGCTTTTAGAGACACGTTGTCGAAGTATGAGGAGGAAGCTGCTAGGGAGACTAAGTTCCGTGGGAAACACTGGCAGGCCAGGAAATACTGCGAGGGTGATCGGCCGGAGAGGGTGCTTGCCGCGCTTACACAAACACCACGAGAGCGTAATGTCATACTTGAACTTACAGACACACACGGAGCCACGATTAGGGACTCGGACGAGATACTTACTGCATTCACAGCCCACTACCATTCGCTCTATACCTCTGACACAGGGTCCGATACATCCTATGCTGATTATCTGAAAGATGTGGCGCTATGCTGGCTCAGCGATGGGGACAGGGCGTTTCTAGCGGCACCATTCGAGTTGGATGAGATTCGCGAGGCCATCATGTCCCTCAAGAACGGCAAGGCCCCCGGCCTCGATGGCATCCCTGCTGAGTTTTACAAAGCATACATTGATATCATGGCTCCTGTCCTCCATGAGGTTTACACAGAATCGCTCAGCGACGGTGTTCTACCCTGCTCTATGCGTGAGGTGGTAATTACCTCCCTCTTGAAGCCTGAAAACGATCCCAGCTCTTGCAACTCTTACCGCCCGCTCTCCCTCCTAACCTGCGATGTTAAAATGCTCGCTAAGGTTCTGGCCACTCGTCTGTCCCTGCTGATGACCAGAATTGTATTGCCCGATCAGTCTGGGTTTGTGGCTGGCCGGTCTACTTCACACAACCTCCGTACTCTGTTCTCTCTGCTCCGCACAGTACACCCCGACATGCCTGTCGTGGCCATCTTCCTTGATGCCTCTAAGGCTTTCGACTCAGTTGAATGGCCTTACTTATTCTCTGTGTTGGCTAGCATGGGGTTCCCGAAACTATTCATTTCCTGGGTCCGCCTGTTTTATACTCGTCCCACAGCGAGAGTACTGATAAATGGTCGTCTTTCGCGACCTATTGACATTACCAGAGGCACGTGCCAGGGATGCCCACTATCTCCCCTATTGTTTGCTATAGCTGTCGAACCTCTTGCTTGTCGCTTGCGTCAACTGCACCGGGATGGGGACGGTGCAATGCTTGCAGCGGCAAATTGATGTGTACCTTTACGCAGATTACGTCACCCTATATGTCAAGCACCCCGAGACACACCTCAATCCCTTACTCAGGGAGTTTGTTGTGTTTTTCGGGATGTCAGGTGTGCATATTAATTGGTCCAAGTCGCAATTCTTCCCTCTAACGGACGCGGTTGCCGACTTTTCCCTTGACTATCCGTTGGAATGGTGCCGGACCAACCTCCGATACCTGGGGATACGAACTTCCCGAGATAGGGATGAGACATTGCGATCCAATTATGGAGTGGCAATCACTAAGCTGACCGCTTCCCTGGATCGCTGGATCACCCTGCCGCTTTCCATGGCCGGAAGGGCGTCCCTCACAAAAATGGTAATCCTCCCCCGCTTCCTATATCTTTTCCTCAACATTGCCTATTTCCCTGGCGCTTCTTTCTTCAAAACCCTGAAGATGGAGCTGCGTCGGTTGTTCTGGGGGGGTAAGAACCCACGGCTAAAATGGTCCACGCTCACCCTCCCCTATGACAAAGGAGGCTTCGATGTCCCTGACTTTGAGGCATATTATCAATGTGCGCAGGCGCATTTTGCCTACCATTGGATGGCCCCTACACCCTTCATGCCTCATATTGCGGTGGAAGACTGGCTAGTACACCCCCTTCCGCTCAATGGGTTGCTCCACTGCCCTGAATCCTCCATCACTACGCCGAACACTTCGGTCTCATGCACATTAGATGTGTGGCGCCGCATAGCCAGGAATCTGTCTTGTCATCTGCCTTACTCGTCCAGATTGCCACTAACCTATCATCCTGATCTCGCCCTATTGCGGGAACAGGGATTTTGCAGCCTCTGTGCAAGGATTCATGTCACTTGCTGGGGTGACTTATTCTCTAATGGTCAGTTTAAATCTGCGGAGCTGTTCTTTGCGTCACACAGCCACACCCCCCTCGAGCTCTTTTATTATATACGCCTGCGAGCGGGGATGAGAGACATTCTACCCAACTTCCCTGACGAACCTGAAATCCTACTTCCACTCCATTTCCTGTTATGCTCACAGGATGGGGCCCATCTGGTCTCCGGACTTAATCGCCAGCCTAGGGGCGCAGCTCCGATGCCCGAATCTAGTGCTCGGGCGCGCTGGACTACTGAACTGGCTACTGACATCACTGACGAGCAATGGCAATACTGCTGTACTCTCACATCTCGCATTTCCGCCAGCAGTAGACTGAAAATCATACATTACAAATTCCTACAATGGGTGTACTATACGCTGGTGAGGAAACACAGATTCGGCTTAGCGGACGATGATCGTTGCGGGCGCTGCCGGGCCGAACATGCGGACTTCCTGCACCTGGCATGGGAATGCCCTCAGATATTGCGCTACTGTCAACAGGTAACAGGAGCCCTCACAGCGATGACGAAGGGAGCCGTGCTCACGGACCCCCTAGTGACAATCCTCGGATACACTTTGCAAATCCCTAAATCTTGTCAGAAATTTGTTGATACCGCACTACTCTTGGCCAAGAGGCGTGTGGCGTGCCGCTGGGGTCGAGGCAGAGCGCCCAAATTTAAGGACTGGCTGGCGGACTTGACCTACTGTCAGGAACAGCATACTACATTCGCTGAACTGTTGCCCATCTCAAGCCGGCCTAAAGACCTTTGGGGTCCTCTAGTGTGCTATCTGCTTGCGCGGTCAGATGACGTTGATACACCTGAGGAAAGTCCTGCTGCTGTTTAACGATACCGCTGGGACTTAGACTCAGACCATAATCCCCACTAATACTTCCACATCTCCTTTCGGAGTAACCACGGGGGACATGATATCCTCAGGCCGCGAATCTTCGGCCTGCCCGACGCACCCCACACGGTGCCCACCACTGCGGACCTCCCTCCTGGGATCGTCTACCCCCCTTATCCTATTTAGGGATTCCCTGAGCCACACACGACATTTACTCGCAACTTTTCTATTCAATAACATTCCATGACACCACACACATCGCTCACTATGGCACTGATGATAAGCCGTCGAGATCAATGGGCTGCGGCTACTGCGACATTCACGACTCTGCCTATCTGGGTTGCCATACCGGCTTGACACCTCATTTCCGAGCGAGAATGTAATGCCTCTTAGTTTCTTCACTGTTGGGAAGTTCTTTTAACTCTTACGAAAATGAACAATAACTAAAAACACCGTTCTGCTGCAGTTCATCCTTCAACACACCACAACACCGGCTGTGCCACTACCATCGCCTACACACATGTTACGCCGCCGGGCCTCAGGGATGCCGGTCACAAGGCTGTGTTTTGTCACCTTACTACGCTGCTGGCCTCCGGGTTGTAGGCGCAAAAAGCTGTGTACTGTGTTTACTCCTATGCAATAAAGCAGTTTTGAACTCCCAAAAAAAAAAAAAAAAGATTTAGAGACTGTGAAAGCACTACCTACTCACCCCATATCTTCAAATAGAAAGAGCACAAATCTCCTTCCGTTCCAACAATCGGGCAATATTCATTCCGATTAGCGAACCTGCAATAACATATATTAAGACGGTTCTGTTGTTACTCATCCGTCCTAAATGCCGTGATAACGATACATAATAAAAGCAAAGCCTGTACAGATAAAAGCGCTCACCATATGTACTTCGGGTCGTGTATATCGACAGTTCCCCATGGTAGCTGGCGTTCTACATCAAGGCCATATTGGAATCCCCATTATATGGTTTAGTTACACAGGCGCCATCTTGTAATGTGCAATATCCATATAACTACATATAATCTTAGTCACATTAATTAAAGTTATTAATTCTCCCCAATGCAGTATAAGCATTACATAAAGCGAAGTCACTATGGACAATAACGCTCTCTATTTATGCATTGAATTGCATATATCCGCACGTTCACTAAGGTTACCGCCGTTGAAAAAATCAGCGCCATGTTGGGATATCTATTAAATAGCAGGGTCCCGCGGGCGCCATCTTTCAATTTATAAAAACCCAAACATAGTCACACATAATATCTAACCCAAGCATAATATAATCATCGTAGATTGTACAAGCTGTTCCTAATATACGTATCATGTATGAATATTTATAACTGCGCTCTTTGGTTACTAGTAATGTGTACGCCTCTATCCACGAGTCATGACAAAGTATGCTGAATATCACATACCTAAATTGTATCATCAGTGCCATATTGGAATACCAATTAGGTAGCAAGATCCCGCGGGCCCCATCTTGTTGTATACAAAGAGCCCACCTAACAAATCCAGAATATAGTCACACATTATATCAAACCCAAGCATATTAAGATAATCATGAAATATATAAACCTTTTGTGATACTCGTACTATGAGTAGGGATTTATAACTGCGCTAGGTGGTTACTTGTTATGCGTTATGCCTCTATCCATGAGTCATAACATAATATGTTAAATATCTTGTGTCAAGTCATGACATCTACAGATTGTGATCACAAATCCTACTATTAGAATCCGCCCGCACAGTTAAAGTATCCTAATAAAACCAATATCGCTGATAATAGTCAATATTGAATACAAGCACTCTCCACTCTACTCCAATGGGATGTGGAGTGTTTTCCAGTCACCTTCACGTTAAAGCCTCGTTAATCACTCTTATCCTTAATGAGAGTATAAGTTAACTGAAGTGAACTGATAGGATAGGAGAAAAGTCAGAAAAGAAGAGGCATGTGTAAATATAATACATACAATGCACAATAAAATTAATAATTGTCCTCAATTGTCTCAAAGTAGCAGTTCCTCAATGAAAATCAGCTTATACATTATCAAGATTCCTATCACATATATAGTACTATCATATATTGTAAAATCCTAAATTAGTAAACAAGGGATCACATCAATTTAAGCAATTCCATATTACCACATCCTCGTACATTTGTCATATCTCAAATTTGTCCTTTACATTTCATTATCATATTCTAAGGTTAATTCATTGTCAGTACAGATAAAAATAATCATACAATCCCATCCAGATGGTTAATTGAATATAAACAAATCAATGATATGAACAAATTCCACACTATTGAATAAGAACATGATGTAAATAAATATTCCTTTCAACTACACTATACAGTAAAGAATTCAATGTATTCTTGTTCCAGAAAGTATTGAAATTCATTGTCAATATTCATACCGAGTTCCACAGCTCTCAATTTCATCAACCACAGAACCTCACTTCGCCTAAGTTTTAGTTGTCTGTTGCCTCCTCTTGGGTCCTGGCTGACATGGTCAATTCCATGAAAACTGAAAACATGTTCGTCTCGTATCACCATTCTTCCACACTATAAAATGTTCAGTCATTCTATCTCGAAGTCTCCTAATTGTGCTGCCCACATATATTTTACCACATGAACATGCTATCACATACACCACATACGTGGTGTCACAGTTAATGAAGACATCAATTCCATAGGTACCAGTTCCATTGTAACTAAAGGTTGTTACATTCTTCTTTGCCCATCTACAGGAATTGCACCGTCCACATTTGTAAAAGCCCTTCAACGTGTTACTTAGCCATGTACTCGAACCCCTAACGGGGTAGCTGGGACTCACAGTATTAGCTAGTGTTTTGCCTTTTCTAAATGTTATACTGGGTCTCTCAACTATAAAGGGCATCAGGTCTTTGTCTGCTTTCAATAAATGCCAATATTTATTCAAAACAGTGTAAAGTTTGTGACTCTCTACACTATAGTGTGTAATTAGACGTACCTTTTGCCCTTCCTTACCTTTGATCTTGGTCTCCTTTGGTAAAAGTGTTTGTGCTAGTTTAAGACCACCTGCTCTTTACCTTGCTTTATCTATAACCATCTGGTCATAGCCCCTTGCCTCAAATCTGCGTGATACATCTCCCAAATTCCACTGAAACTCATTATCCTCTGAACAATTCCTTCTTGCTCTCACCATTTCACCGAAAGGTATCGTATTAATCTGATTCTTAGGATGACAGCTTCCAGCATGCATTACAGCTTGTGTCTTTCCTGTACATTTTACTGCACAGTTTGTTTTCACAGATATACAGTTCAATGTCAAATAATGCTATTTTGTCTTGGTCAAAATGGGTATTAAAACGTAGATTTACATCATTGTCATTCAAATACAAAAAGAACTCTTTCAGTTTCTCCAATGTACCAGTCCATATTATCAAGCAGTCATCAATAAAACAACCCCAGTAGTGGATATACTCTACCCATCTGTGCCCGTGACGGCCCCAGATCCACTCCGCCTCAAACCACCCCATAAAGAGGTTAGCAAAAGACGTAGCGAATCTGGAACCCATCGCTGTCCCAAGGCACTGCCTATACCACTTGTTGTTGAACAAAAAAACATTATTTTTGAGTACCAAATCAGGTTTTTTTTAGAATCCTCGTTGTATGGTCCAAGAACTCTACCGGTCGTTTGTTAAGAAATGTCTCAATAGCCTGAATACCCAGATGATTTTGGATATTAGAATATAAAGATACTACATCAAGGGTCACCAGGTACATCCCTGGGTCCCAGGTCAAATCACTCATGACATTCAATTTATGTTTCGTGTCCTGGATAAACGACGGGAGATTATGTACATAAGGTCTAAGAAAAGTATCTATATATTCAGACATTCTCTCCGTCGGACCCCCTATGCCGGAGATTATGGGTCTCCCCAGGGGTCTCTCTCTACTCTTATGTACCTTGGGTAGCGTTTACAAACATGGTGCCCGTGGGGCAGATACTACTAGGTAGTTGTACTCATCAAAGTCTAGAAGCGTTTGATCGTACCACACTTTCAGCTGTCTATTGATTTTAAGTATCAGATCTTCTAAGGGGTTACCATTTAAAGGTTCATAGTACATCTCATTGTTAACTTGGGACAACATTTCTTCATTATATTTCTGTGTGTCCATCACGACAATATTTCCCCCTTTATCCGCCATACGGATTGTAATATCTTTGTTAGCAGCCAGTGCCTTAAGTGCACATCTCTCACCCACAGAAAGATTGTCATTCTTCCTGTAAGGTCTCGCACTCCTATTTTTGTATATAATCTTATCAGGTTCATAATTGACAGATCTATAAAAAAAACATCAACAGTATTCCCAGTTGTTAATTGTGGTGTCCACTTGGACTTTAATGCTGTTCACTTCTAGATCCTCCAATAATTTAGCAACTGTAATGGGATCTTCTTCATTTTCAGTCAAAGATAAAAGTAACCTAGTAGCATTGATCCCTTCAATGGTTAAGTCACTCATGTTCTTTATTTTTCCCATACATTTAGTTTTCTCAGGTGCATTAACAAAATACTTCTTTAGTTTCAACAATCTTACAATCTTATATATATCAATTTTTGTCACATACCAATCCGTTAATATGGTTGGACAAAAACCTAGACCTTTTTTTCAACAAAGAAATCAGATCCTGAGACAATTCTAATGATGACAGATTGATAATTTCAATCTCACTTTTCGACATATCATCAACAACAGTTAATTCTTCCAAGATCTGGTCCTCATTCCCAGTCTCCCTCCTTGCTGTACCCTTTCCTCTGGTCCCTCTCCTTGTCTTTTGATACCTGTGTCTCGGTTACAAGATGGCGCCTGTGTAACTAAACTATATAATGGGGATTCCAATATGGCGCTGATGTAGAACGCCGGCTACCGTGGGGAACTGTTGATATACACGACCTGAAGTACATATAGTGAGCGCTATTATCTGTACAGGCTTTGCTTTTATTATGTATCGTTATCACAGCATTTAGGATGGATGAGTAACAACAGAACCGTCTTAATATATGTTATTGCAGGTTTGCTAATCGGAATGAATATTGACCGATTGTTGGAACGGAGGGAGATTTGTGCTCTTTATATTTGAAGATATGGGGTGAGTAGGTGGTGCTTTCACGGTCTCTAAATCTTTAATAAATGTGTGGGACGCATTAAGTAGACAATAATATTACAATTTGCTTTTGTGTAATTTTTGTTTTAGGAGCTACCGGTAGTATTGGATATATGAATATTGATTTTAGGATATAGGACAATACGAAGTTGGACTTGACTAATACGGTAATCTCAATGTTATACTGCCACATGGTAGTAAGGTATACTTTTGGGATTAATTTGGGGTGAACTTTGAAATAAGTTTTGATTTACCATACTGTTACATGACGTAACGTTTGGCATAATTTGATGGATACTTGTGAGGGATGAATTAGGGCAAATTAATCAGGGATGGTAGATTGGTATTACGTACTTTGGTGACTCATATTGGGGAACTGCTACTTTGAGACAATTATTAATGTTATTGTGCATTGTATGTATTATATTTACACATGTCTCTTCTTTTCTGACTTTTCTCCTATACTCTCACTTCACTTCAGTTAACTTATACTCTCATTAAGGATAAGAGTCATTAACGAGGCTTTAACGTGAAGGTGACTGGAAAACATTCCACATCCCATTGGAGTAGAGTGGAGAGTGCTTGTATTCAATATTGACTATTCTCAGCGATATTGGTTTTATTAGGATACTTTAACTGTGCAGGCGGATTCTAATAGTAGGATTTGTGATCACAATCTGTAGATGTCATGACTTGACACGAGATATTTAACATATTATGTTATGACTCATGGATAGAGGCGTAACGCATAACAAGTAACCACCTAGCGCAGGTAGATCCCGCCCTGGATATGGGCAGACAGGTGAGTAGAACCATCTCCACCTGTTGGGGCTTAATCCATACCCTGCGAAGGATCAGGAAATACCTCTCTCTGCAGTCCAGAAAGCAAATAGCTGTCGCACTCATTGGTTCACGCCTGGACTACTGTAATGCGCTGTATGCGGGGCTAAACAGGAGCCTCCTGCAGCGCTTACAGGTGGTTCAGAATGCCACAGCCAGATTCGTTCTCGATGTTCGTAGACGCTCTTCGGCCACGTTGGCCAGGAAAACGTTACACTGGCTTCCGGTAGAACACCGAGTACGGTTCAAGGTTTTGTGCATGACATATAGAGCCATTGCTAAAAACAGTGACTCGGGAGTGGGTTCCATCATCTCCCACTATACTCCTGTAAGGAACCTGCGTTCCTCCGGGAAATTGCTTCTGTCAGTTCCTCGTATACTAAGAGCCAAATGGGGTGGCAGGGCCTTCCCCACCCTAGCTCCCAAATGGTGGAATGATCTCCCTCTGGATCTTAGGTCCCTACCCTCGCTACAGACATTTTGTAGTGCCCTAAAAACTCGCCTCTTCTTGCAAGCCTATGTGTAAGGATGAATGGTTCAACTTTCTGATTTTATTGTTAGGCGCCTTGATACCTGCGGGTTATTGTTTTTGCGCGTTATAAATATTTATCAATCAATCAATCAGGTATAAATACCTATTCATAGTACGCGTATCACGAAAGGTTTATATATTTCATGATTATCTTAATATGCTTGGGTTTGATATAATGTGTGACTATATTCTGGATTTGTTAGGTGGGCTCTTTGTATACTACAAGATGGCGCCCGCGGGATCTTGCTACTTAATTGGTATGCCAATATGGCGCTGATGATACAATTTAGGTATGTGATATTTAGCATACTTTGTCATGACTCGTGGATAGAGGCGTACAAATTACTAGTAACCAAAGAGCGCAGTTATAAATATTCATACATGATACGTATATTAGGAACAGCTTGTACAATCTACGATGATTATATTATGCTTGGGTTAGATATTATGTGTGACTATGTTTGGGTTTTTTAAATTGAAAGATGGCGCCCGCGGGACCCTGCTATTTAATTGATATCCCAGCATGGCGCTGATTTTTTCAACGGCGGCAACCGTAGTGAACGTGCCGATATATGCAATTCAATGCATAAGTAGAGAGCGTTATTGTCCATAGTGACTTTACTCTATGTAATGCTTATACTGCATTGGGGAGAATTAATAACTTTAATTAATGTGACTAAGATTATATGTAGTTATATGGATATTGCACATTACAAGATGGCGCCTGTGTAACTAAACTATATAATGGGGATTCCAATATGACGCTGATGTAGAACGCCGGCTACCGTGGG
This sequence comes from Lissotriton vulgaris, assembly GCF_964263255.1. Taxonomy (NCBI): domain Eukaryota; kingdom Metazoa; phylum Chordata; class Amphibia; order Caudata; family Salamandridae; genus Lissotriton; species Lissotriton vulgaris. The sequence goes on from NC_141693.1 coordinate 1,485,144,068, forward strand.
GAACTGTCGATATACACGACCCGAAGTACATATGATGAGCGCTATTATCTGTACAGGCTTTGCTTTTATTATGTATCATTAACACGGCATTTAAGACGGATGAGTAACAACAGAACCGTCTTAATATATGTTATTGCAGGTTTGCTAATAGGAATGAATATTGACCGATTGTTGGAACAGAGGGAGATTTGTGCTCTTTCTATTTGAAGATATGGGGTGAGTAGGTGGTGCTTTCACAGTCTCTAAATCTTTAATAAATGCGTGGGACGCATTACGTAGACAATAATATTACAATTTGCTTTTGTGTAATTTTTGTTTTAGGAGCTACCGGTAGTATTGGATATATGAATATTGACTTTAGGATATAGGACAATACGACGTTGGACTTGACTAATACGGTAATCTCACTGTTATACTGCCACATGGTATTAAGTTATACTTTTAGGATTATTTTGCGGTGAATTTTGAAATAAGGTTTGATTTACCATACTGTTACATGACGTAACGTTTGGCATAATTTGATAGATACTTGTGAGGGATGAATTGGGGCAACTTAATCAGGGATGGTAGATTGGTATTACGTACTTTGGTGACTCATATTGGGGCATCTTTTTTGAGTATTGATGGTGAATTATTATTTCAGGATGTATGTACTGGAAATAACCGGTGGATGGACAGTGGATTGGTTATTGAGAAATTAGAGAACAGGTGATTTTTCTTATGTGCTTTCTTCTGTTCTATACAATGGTGGTGGATCATTTACTGTGCCCTACATGTGATCGGGTGATGTGAGCACTTGGGCTTTGGTTCCATTCTTATCTTCAGCACAGGATTCTTTTTACTTTTCCACTGAGTGGATAAAATAAGAGCTCTTGTGATATTTAGACTGATATATGGGTATGGAATTACATTTATTGTATATTTGGGTTGCAGCCCTGACGAAGTCAATGTGCTTGAACCAGCACGTTTCTGTTTCCTGTTGGCCAAGAGTAGGGAATGGCCCAAGACCTCATAAGTGTGTCGGATAAGACCTTGTTGAATGGTAGTAGAGGTTCAGAGGAAGATTGTGCTGGTCGTAACACTCCTATGAAGACACTGCATTGTTTTTTACCTCAGTGGAAGGCAATTGAAGATCTAAGACTTTAGTAGCCCATCAAATGACCATTACACACAAAGCAGACTCCTCCAAGAAAATGCCAGGGACTGAGACCCGTGCCATTTAGGAGAAGTGTCCAGCCCACTGGTCCCTTGTAGGTCAATATAACAATTGTCAGCATCATTTTGAGGGGAGAAATTGTCTCCACTGTCACCATCATCACCAAAACCTAGTTGGCTAGTTAGTTAGTACTCCTGATACTACTTCTAATACTACAACAACCATCTTATCCCCTACTGGTCCAGTCTTGATTGTACTAAAGAACAAATCTACCATTTGGATACTACTACCTCTCAGTCTACCTCCTTTCATGCATTCCACATTTGCCCTTTTGAATATTCCATGGCAATTTGATTTTTACACTCTGCTCTACCCTACATTCAAATCCAGATTTTTCACTTTCTTGGTTTTGTCAATATTTATTTTATACAATTATTGTTTGGATTTCACATTTATTTTCACTTCCTTTTTACAATACTTGACATGCCCATCTTACCTACAGTATATGCTAACTTATATTTCCTTCCATACACCAATTCAAATGGGTTATAACCTGTCATACTATGATTACTGTTCATGTCTGACCACAACATCTGTTTAACCTGGTAAGTGACAGGTCTGCAATTAGACATTGCCATTTGTATATACTCTTTAATTATTCTATTCATTCTCTCCTAGCGCTAGGATTGTAAACATCACTTTTGCTATGTATATGTTCCTATTAGTGAAATAAGTCTTCAGTTTTGTGGAAGTAAATTGCCGTCCATTATCTGACACTAGTTCTTCTGGATATCACTCAATCAAAAACAACTGCCCCAAAAACGTTATAATATTTCTACTTGTTATCTCTCCAAGAATTAAATGTCAAACTATTTCGAATAGTAATCAGGGAGCACCTTAACATATCTATTCTGAACCCTTTGACATCCATTGGGTCTTTAATATACATTGCCATCTTTGCCTAAGGCCTCATCGGGAATTGCACTGGCTGTAAAGGTTGAGTTTTAGTTTTGTAAAACATATCGCTCTCAACGCACATGCTACATTCTTTCACTTCTCCTTCTACATTCTTGTTCATGCCAGACCACCAAAATGATTCTTCAATCTGCTCTTGGTTTTATTTCATTCCAAATGTCTTTGGCGAGTGTATTCAATCACCTTACTTCTAAGACTCATGCAAAGTATCAATGTCACACCTCTTCCCAAACCTCATTCATCTTCACTAAGTTCAGCCTAACCACTTGTAAAACCACCAAACGTTTCTCTAATTCTACTCTTGGTCTTATTTAGTCCCAAATTTTTTTGGTAAGCGTAGTTAATCACCCTACCTCTAAGACTTATGGGAGGTATTAACTTCATACCTCTTCTCAAACCCCATTCATCTTCACTCAGTTCACCCTTAACATTTGCAAACTTTTCCCGTCCTTTAACATTTGTCAGACAAATTTCCTTGATCCACTTACTGATAGTTGACAATTCAGTATTATCTTTAACTGCCTGTTTCCATCCTCGAGTATAGGCTCTATACGAAAATATTCCATAGCGAAAAACCCATGTAATTCTGAATTGTTACACCATCCATCTTTAACTTTAAACCTACATAATGCATCAGCCAAACTGTTTTTCTTACCAGATAAGAATTCAATTGTGAAATTAAATTCTTCTAAATAAACCCACAACCTCGCTATCCTGGGAGATGTCATAAACTCAATGATTTATGGTCAGCGCGTACTACACATGGTATTCCCCACTTATATTTTTGAAAAAGCCTTACAGTCCAAAAGACAGCCAATCTCTCTCTGTCTATAGCTGAGTAACGCTCTTCACTAACCAACAGCGTACAAGATGCATACCAACTTCTCTATTTTTTTACTTGACTTAATACAGCTCACACTCCATACACGCTGGCATCTGTAGGGAAAAAGGTTCTGTTGATCACATTAAAACTTCCTAAAAGTGGAACAACTGGAATTGTTTTTTTTAGAGCCATCAAATTCATGTTGACACATTTTGTACAATTGAAAGCTCTTATTTTTTTAGCAACTCTCTGATATTGCTTGTTTTGTTTGAATTGTTTCAAACAAATTTTCAATAAAATTCTCTAACCCCTAAATATGATTTTAGTTGATCCGTATTATCAGCAATAAGTGCATTTACAATGAAATGTTGTCTACAAGCTTGACTTTTGGTTTCATCCCCTCTGCAGCAATAGTATGACCTGAATATTTCTCACTATGTAAATGTAAACGTTTTTGTACTTGTATAGCGCACAGCTACCCGCAATGGGTTTCCCGGCGCTTGTACGAATACCGCAAGGGAACCCTTCATGGCTTTCCCTGTGAAGTGTCCACTCCTGGGCACCCCCATGGTGCAGACCAGGCGTCCCTCGCGTTGTGGGGGCCGGTGTGGAGACTAAGCAAGCTATTGCCCAGAGTTGCAGCATGGGACCCATGATCAGAATAGGCACTGAGGCGAGAATATCCGGTATGGGGAATTAATGAGCCCGAGACCCGCCGGGGCAGGAATCGAACCGTGGTCCCTGGCCAGAGCTCTGCATCGAGGTCTGCCTGATCTAACCATTGACAGCCGGGCTGATGAGAGGTGTTACCTCGAAACCGGTCCGGTCCTCGGATGCTTGATTCCGTTCTGGGAAGGACATGGCTTTTGTAGTTCAGACTGGACTGTTCCCATGGGGCAACAGGGTCAGAGCTGATTTGCATATCGCCATTGTCTAACCCAGGGTGGTGTGGAGTGCAAAAAAACAATGGATTTAGGCCCAGATCTTTTGACTGGGGGAATGTGTGACATTGATCCACATTCGGTCCATCACTTGTTGTTTTTGCAATTGCCGCCCTAAGTGTGCTGGGGATGCCCAGACGTGGGTCCCAGGCACTCCACACCACTTGGAGTCAAGCTAGCCGGGCTGATGAGAGGTGTTACCTCGAAACCGGTCCGGTCCTCGGATGCTTGATTCCGTTCTGGGAAGGACATGGCTTTTGTAGTTCAGACTGGACTGTTCCCATGGGGCAACAGGGTCAGAGCTGATTTGCATATCGCCATTGTCTAACCCAGGGTGGTGTGGAGTGCAAAAAAACGATGGATTTAGGCCCAGATCTTTTGACTGGGGGAATGTGTGACATTGATCCACATTCGGTCCATCACTTGTTGTTTTTGCAATTGCCGCCCTAAGTGCGCTGGGGATGCCCAGACGTGGGTCCCAGGCACTCCACACCACTTGGAGTCAAGCTAGCCGGGCTGATGAGAGGTGTTACCTCGAAACCGGTCCGGTCCTCGGATGCTTGATTCCGTTCTGGGGAGGACATGGCTTTTGTAGTACAGACTGGACTGTTCCCATGGGGCAACAGGGTCAGAGCTGATTTGCATATCGCCATTGTCTAACCCAGGGTGGTGTGGAGTGCAAAAAAACGATGGATTTAGGCCCAGATCTTTTGACTGGGGGAATGTGTGACATTGATCCACATTCGGTCCATCACTTGTTGTTTTTGCAATTGCCGCCATAAGTGCGCTGGGGATGCCCAGACGTGGGTCCCAGGCACTCCACACCACTTGGAGTCAAGCTAGCCGGGCTGATGAGAGGTGTTACCTCGAAACCGGTCCGGTCCTCGGATGCTTGATTCCGTTCTGGGAAGGACATGGCTTTTGTAGTTCAGACTGGACTGTTCCCATGGGGCAACAGGGTCAGAGCTGATTTGCATATCGCCATTGTCTAACCCAGGGTGGTGTGGAGTGCAAAAAAACGATGGATTTAGGCCCAGATCTTTTGACTGGGGGAATGTGTGACATTGATCCACATTCGGTCCATCACTTGTTGTTTTTGCAATTGCCGCCCTAAGTGCGCTGGGGATGCCCAGACGTGGGTCCCAGGCACTCCACACCACTTGGAGTCAAGCTAGCCGGGCTGATGAGAGGTGTTACCTCGAAACCGGTCCGGTCCTCGGATGCTTGATTCCGTTCTGGGAAGGACATGGCTTTTGTAGTTCAGACTGGACTGTTCCCATGGGGCAACAGGGTCAGAGCTGATTTGCATATCGCCATTGTCTAACCCAGGGTGGTGTGGAGTGCAAAAAAACGATGGATTTAGGCCCAGATCTTTTGACTGGGGGAATGTGTGACATTGATCCACATTCGGTCCATCACTTGTTGTTTTTGCAATTGCCGCCCTAAGTGCGCTGGGGATGCCCAGACGTGGGTCCCAGGCACTCCACACCACTTGGAGTCAAGCTAGCCGGGCTGATGAGAGGTGTTACCTCGAAACCGGTCCGGTCCTCGGATGCTTGATTCCGTTCTGGGAAGGACATGGCTTTTGTAGTTCAGACTGGACTGTTCCCATGGGGCAACAGGGTCAGAGCTGATTTGCATATCGCCATTGTCTAACCCAGGGTGGTGTGGAGTGCAAAAAAACGATGGATTTAGGCCCAGATCTTTTGACTGGGGGAATGTGTGACATTGATCCACATTCGGTCCATCACTTGTTGTTTTTGCAATTGCCGCCCTAAGTGCGCTGGGGATGCCCAGACGTGGGTCCCAGGCACTCCACACCACTTGGAGTCAAGCTAGCCGGGCTGATGAGAGGTGTTACCTCGAAACCGGTCCGGTCCTCGGATGCTTGATTCCGTTCTGGGAAGGACATGGCTTTTGTAGTTCAGACTGGACTGTTCCCATGGGGCAACAGGGTCAGAGCTGATTTGCATATCGCCATTGTCTAACCCAGGGTGGTGTGGAGTGCAAAAAAACGATGGATTTAGGCCCAGATCTTTTGACTGGGGGAATGTGTGACATTGATCCACATTCGGTCCATCACTTGTTGTTTTTGCAATTGCCGCCCTAAGTGCGCTGGGGATGCCCAGACGTGGGTCCCAGGCACTCCACACCACTTGGAGTCAAGCTAGCCGGGCTGATGAGAGGTGTTACCTCGAAACCGGTCCGGTCCTCGGATGCTTGATTCCGTTCTGGGAAGGACATGGCTTTTGTAGTTCAGACTGGACTGTTCCCATGGGGCAATAGGGTCAGAGCTGATTTGCATATCGCCATTGTCTAACCCAGGGTGGTGTGGAGTGCAAAAAAACGATGGATTTAGGCCCAGATCTTTTGACTGGGGGAATGTGTGACATTGATCCACATTCAGTCCATCACTTGTTGTTTTTTGATCTAACCATTGAGCCACACTTCTCCACTATTTACTTTCAACTTACATTTCTCATCTTTTACTGTCAGTCTTAATACTTTGTTTAATCTGCCACCATGTTCTTTTTCATTTTTAGCAAAGACCAGCATATTAGTTTATGTTAACTGTCATTTCTATAGCGCATAATCACCAGCAGGTCTCTTAGCGCTTCAAAAGAGAGTCGCCAAAACCACAGGCAATTACTAATATCACGCATGGCAGAGGATTAAACTGTGGCCAAGTCCTCCCTGAACTTGAATGTTTTGAGACTTTTTCCTGAAAGGGAGTAGTGCGGATTCCTTGTGAAGGTAATTAGGCAGTTGGTTCCAGAGCATTGGGAGTAGGACAGAGAAGGCTCTGCCATGCTTGCATACTGTTTTGAACCGTGGGAAGGTCAAGAGGTAGGCCTCGGAAGAATGGTGTGTACGGTCAGGCACATAGGGGCACATGCATCAAGTGATTTTGGAGTCGCAAACGGTGCGAATCGCAAAATTCGGCCGTTTGCGATTCCAAAAATCACTTTTTGGGATGCATTAAACAATTTTTTAGAAATCGCAATTCATCACCACCCCCTTTTGTAAATCGATTTTGGCCACTATAGGTGTGGCAGGGTATACTCAGACATGCGTCCCTTTCTCACTGCTCCATCAGGATTCAAGCAAGCCGGGCCGAAGACGGCTGAAATGCCAGAAACCGGTCCCCGGTAGCTTGTCTCCTTTCTGGTAAAGAATTGGCTTGGTAGTTTAGTCTGCCCTGTTCCCATGATGCACTGGGCCAGGGACAGACTGATTTGCATATAGCCAGGTTCTGAGCTGGGATGGGGCAGTGAGATAAATAACGGTGATGGATCAAGCCCTGATCTTTGGACTGGGTAAGAGTGGTCTGCTCAATTCAGACACTCTGTTCATCACCACCCCCTTTTGTAAAACAATTAGAAATCTGGCATTTTCGTACATTGGCCATTTAGTGCATGTAGTCTGCCTTTGGGTCACAAGACTGGGTGTCGCTGACAGTTGATCTTTGTGTATTCCTCATAGTCAGTCACATACAATAGAGAGCTTAGGTGTGCCTGGGTGGGTCATCACTGGCAGGATGGGAGAGTGGCCCTGTGCACAGCCCTTCTTGCAGTTGGGTAGGCTGTGTCCTGCTTCCACACAAAGGGCTGCATACCCCCTGTAGTTAATCTGGAGCCAGGTCTGGGTATGCAGGAAGCCTATGGGCTTCAAAGGGGAAGCTTTGAGAGGTTCTAAGTCAAAACTGGGTATAAATATCGGACCTTAGACATCGACTATTCAGTACACATCTGGATCTTTAACATAAAACATAACGTGTATTTGTGAAGCACACGTTCACCCCTAACTGAGTATCTTGGCACTGAATAACAGATGTTTATTGTTACACAACTAAATGGTACTCATTTTATCGACCCTTGCTCACTTGGCCACTGGATTCAAGATAGCCTGGCTGATGAGGATTATGAATCCGAAACCGGTCCCAGGATGCTGGTTTCCGGTCCAGGGAAGACATGGCTTGGCAGTTCGGCCTGGACTGTTCCCATGAGGCACAGGGTCAGACTGATTTGCATATGGCCATGTCTGAACTGGGGTGGCCGAGTGAGCTAAAGAATAGTGATGGACTAAACCCAGATCAGTTGACTGAGGGTGAGTGTTTGATTTGCTCAAACGCTCTGTCCATCATCCCCTTCTGTTTCGCTTTGTTCGCCCTAAATTGGCAGGGTATGCTCAAACGTGAGTCCATTGCTTACTTGGCCACTGAATTCAAGATAGCCTGGCTGATGAGGATTATGAATCTGAAACTGGTCCCAGGATGCTTGTTTCCGGTCCAGGGAAGACATGACTTGGCAGTTCAGGCTGGACTGTTCCCATGAGGCACAGGGTCAGACTGATTTGCATATGGCCATGTCTGAACTGGGGTGGCTGAGTGAGCTAAAGAATGGTGATGGATTAAACCCAGATCAGTTGACTGGGGGTGAGGGTTTGATTTGCTCAAACGCTCCGTCCATCATCCCCTTTTGTTTCGCTTTGTTCGCCTTAAGTTGGCAGGGTATGCTCAGACGTGAGTCCCTTGCTCACTTGGCCACTGGATTCAAGATAGCCTGGCTGATGAGGATTATGAATCCGAAACCGGTCCCAGGATGCTTGTTTCCGGTCCAGGGAAGACATCGCTTGGCAGTTCGAGCTGGACTGTTCCCATGAGGCACAGGGTCAGACTGATTTGCATATGGCCATGTCTGAACTGGGGTGGCCGAGTGAGCTAAAGAATGGTGATGGATTAAACCCAGATCAGTTGACTGGGGGTGAGTGTTTGATTTGCTCAAACGCTCCGTCCATCATCCCCTTTTGTTTTGCTTTGTTCGCCCTAAGTTGGCAAGGTATGCTCAGACGTGAGTCCCTTGCTCACTTGGCTACCGGATTCAAGATAGCCTGGCAGGATGAGGATTATGAATCCGAAACTGGTCCCAGAGTGCTTGTTTCCGGTCCAGGGAAGACATGACTTGGCAGTTCGGGCTGGACTGTTCCCATGAGGCACAGGGTCAGACTGATTTGCATATGGCCATGTCTGAACTGGGGTGGCTGAGTGAGCTAAAGAATGGTGATGGATTAAACCCAGATCAGTAGACTGGGGGTGAGTGTTTGATTTGCTCAAACGCTCCGTCCATCATCCCCTTTTGTTTTGCTTTGTTCGCCCTAAGTTGGCAGGGTATGCTCGGACGTGAGTCCCTTGCTCACTTGGCCACTGGATTCAAGATAGCCTGGCTGATTAGGATTATGAATCCGAAACCGGTCCCAGGATGCTTGTTTCCGGTCCAGGGAAGACATGGCTTGGCAGTTCGGGCTGGACTGTTCCCATGAGGCAGAGGGTCAGACTGATTTGCATATGGCCATGTCTGAACTGGGGTGGCTGAGTGAGCTAAAGAATGGTGATGGGTTAAACCCAGATCAGTTGGCTGGGGGTGAGTGTTTGATTTGCTCAAACGCTCTGTCCATCATCCCCTATTGTTGGGCTTTGTTTACCCTAAGTTGGCAGGGTATGCTCAGACGTGAGTCCCTTGCTCACTTGGCCACTGGATTCAAGATAGCCTGGCTGATGAGGATTATGAATCCAAAACCGGTCCCAGGATGCTTATTTCCAGTCCGGGGAAGACATGGCTTGGCAGTTCTGACTGGACTGTTCCCATGAGGCACAGGGTCAGACTGATTTCCATATGGCCATGTGTAATAACCGACTTTTTCTGGCCCTTTTTAGAGGGAGGATGATGGAGAGTGACTCCAGTCTATCACCTTTATAATATAGGGATGAGGACTATAAGTAGGACCTATTCATAGGGCACAGTAGTGCATTTTCGTATCCTTTTTATTAGATCAGGGCTTATGAGCTTAAGCTAGGGAATAGATATACAAGTGCTACTGATGATTCATCCTTTTGCTAGAGTATTAGCATATTTTCCATGGAGTTATGTGTATTTTGGGCCTGGTAGGCCTTAAACGGGACAGACTCCATCTTGCTTTCTGCCCCCTTCTGCCCGGTAGCTGGAGAGGCTTTTTAGGTCAAGTGTAATGTTTTAGTTTCAAGGTGTTGTTCGCTTGGAGAGAACCGGCGCAGGCTGGCCCTTATCGAAGGAATGTATTTTTCTCCACTCCGAAGACACAACTCCAGGCCGGCCGGCTGGGAACGTGTCCTTGGTACGGGGAGGTACAAGAATTTGGTGGGCGGCAGGTTACTGGCCGTAACTTTCCATGAAGGGACAGGCTTTGATATTAGCGGAAGTGTTAGGCAATGAGTTAGTTAGTTCGTAGGCGGCAGCTAGCCGTTAGCATCTATGCTATTAATTATCTTCACGGCGGACAGTCGCCATTTTGAAGTCCGAGAAATATTCTGAGACCGAGACTCTCTGAGAAAGACTGGAGGAGAAATAGCGCATAGCGCATAGTGCCAGAGAGAGAGAGAGACGGTAGCTAATAGCGAGCGAGGTTCCAGTGCCTTGGAGGGAAGCAGAGGAGGTTGAGCCTAGCGGTGCAGACGTGTACTTGTGACGGCTGAGGTGTGACCCAGAGACGAGCCAAGACAGAGACGAGAAGGGAACCTAGATGACTACCGAGCCCCGACTTCATATTAACCAGGTGACCTCCGTCCTTTCCCATATTGAGCGCTAATCCTAACCCCTTTTGTCTTTTTCTTTGCAGAATGTATACATATCGCATAGTATTGTGTTTGTGTTAATTGCTAATAAATACCCCAAGTTCTTAGTGAACTAACATGTGCCTTGTATTCTTGTTCAATCGAGGTAACCGCACTTTCTAGTCAGGCATTGTTTGCATGAACGGTTGTGATTCCCGATCAGGTAAGGAATGAATGAACAATGAGGGAATGAGGGTATGTTTGATGTCAAGAGCAGAAGGTACATATATACACATCAATTTGACAAGTCGTACTGATTTCGATTATTGTAGTTTTATCCCGAGTAGACAAGTGAGAGATCTCCTTCTTAAGTACTCATCGGAAAGTGGTCGTCGTTGGTGAACGGCGTTAATGAGAACACTGGGGGGATACAGTGTGGAGGTTCGCCGGATTGTGAACCGTGTGTATAAGTGAGAGTACTGGGGGGATACAGTGTGGAGGTTCGCCTGATTGTGAACCGTTTGGAAAATGAGAGCGCTGGGGCTGCAGACCTATGCGTGTAGACACGCCAGATTGTGTGTCGAGTGAGCACTGATAGTGATCAGTGTGTAAGGATATATATTCAGTCTGGGCCGAAGTGGCCGCGAGACTAGGTGGTATAAATAGGATATTGTAGAAAACCTATGCATGTTTATTGCGGTCTTCCTCATCCTTAGGTACGAGATGTATTTATTTATTTATGCAATTTTTAAAGCGCTGCAATTACCCATGGGTGTCTCGGCGCTGAGGGCTAAAGGCTGCCGCCAATAATTAGGACTCTAGATAGCAATTAGAAAGATAATGATTAGTCGTAGCTTTGAGAGAACAGCCATGTCTTTAGCTGTTTTCTGAAAGTGATAAGAGATGGGCTAGATTTTATATTCAAAGGGAGGGAGTTCCATAGCTTTGCAGCTGCTATGGTGAAACATCTGTCTCCCCATTTGACTCTCCTTGTTCTGGGTATCTGCAGCAGATGAGCCGTGTTGGAGCGAAGCGTTCTGGAGGAAGCCAGAGGCTTAAGGGAACTTGTAAGGAATTTAGGTCCCATATTGTTTATTGCCTTATAGACAATACAGAGGGCTTTAAACTTCGTACGGCTTTTGACTGGAAGCCAGTGCAGTTGGTCCAGGTAGCACGATACAGAGCTATATTTTGGGATGCCCAGAAGAACTCTGGCAGAGGCATTTTGTACCATTTGCAATTTAGAGATGATCTTTTTTTGTGCGTTGAGGAAAAGGGCGTTGCAATAGTCAGTGCGTGAAAACACCAGTGTAGATATAAGTGTTTTTCCAGCAGTCATGGGTAGATATGGGAGCAGTTTTTTTATTTTCCTTAAGATGTTAAATGATGATGATACTACCGCGTTCACGTGATGATGGAAAAGGAGTTTATCATCAAATATTACTCCCAAATTTCTGACTTTGCTGACAGGTTGCGGTGGGGTTCCCATTTCCTCCGGCCACCATAAGGGGGACCACAAAGGCTGAATACTTCCAAAAAGCATGACCTCTGTCTTAGTTGAATTAAGTTTTAGGCAGTTGGACGCCATCCAACTGCTGATGGCCCTCATGCCGTCCTTGAAGTTTGCTGCAACCTCAAGTCCATTTCTGTGTATGGATAGTACCAACTGGGTGTCATCGGCGTATGTTGTTAGGTTGATGTTGTAAGCTTTGATTACCCTCGCTAAGTCCGAAACATAGATATTAAAAAGGGTCGGACTTAGCGAGGAACCCTGAGGGACTCCACAAGGAAGGCTGAAAGTAGGAGACGTGAAAATACCTAGCTTAACTGCCTGTTTGCGGTCGGCCAGGAAAGATGAGATAAGGTCTCTGGCCTTGTGTTTGATACCGATGGCCTCGACACGGCCGATCAAAGTAGAATGATCGACCGTGTCGAAAGCCGCCGATAGATCCAGCAAAATCAGGACAGCCTGTCCGCCATTATCCATCGTGATCCTTATTTCATCTGCCGCCTTGATCAAGGCAGTTTCTGTCCCGTGACCTTGTCGGAAGCCGAACTGGGTGTCGTCTAGGAGGTCATTATTTTGAATGTAGTCAGACAGTTGTTTATTCATGACATATATGTCTATACCCATTGTAAATACGTCCTGAGGTGGGAGGTGATCACGTTCCGGCTGGGTTAGAGGGGCCCCTAGGGGCTGATTCCATCTGAGCGGAAAATCCGGTCGTTACATCTGGCGACACGAACTGTTTACGAAGCCTGTGTGCGCTGTATTGTTTTCATCTTGCTGGTTTGCGCTCGGCTCGTACGTATGAATTTTTGTGTATAATTGTGTATATAATTTTTTTTTTTTTTGTGTATGCACATGTTTACGAAAAAGTCGACATCCGTTTTCAAGTTGCCTCTCCAGATTCCCGGCTGGGAGTCTACGCCTTACGAGGCTTTGGCCCGTGAGTGGGCCGATTCTACTGGTTTGAGCGAGAATTGGACTTCTTGTTTGGAGCAGGCGGAGCCTGCTGAGGTGGTTTCTTGCTTGCAAAAAGCTCCGGTAGTGAAGGGTGATGAGCTTCCTATTTTGGGTTGCAGAGGTTGGATTGTGCTACATGCATACCGGATTCTTCATGAGAGGTTTGTTCAGTTGCGAAAGCAGTGCAAGGATATGGAGGGACAGGTTGTTGAATTGCAGAATGTGCCCACTTTGATGCGGTGTCAGAATAAATTGCTTGCCGACAAACTTGAGACTTATCAAACTATTGCCGAAAGGGCTGCAGTTCGCATTGCGAGGTATAAGTACAAACACCGTCGTGGTCGTGTGTCCACACGGAAAGTGCGTATGGTCGTGGCGAAAGCTGGAATGGATTGGAACCCTGATGAGTGGGATGGTAATATCTGGGATTCTCATACTTCTGACTCCTCGGCTGAGGAGGGTGACAAGCGCGAGTCTTCTCGCTCCGGACGTGACTGTAAATCTGCTTCTTGTGGCAATGATGTTGTGTCTAGCGACCGTGGTCGTTTTTCCCGTTCCGATGACGTGTCTCATCCTGACTGTTCTTCTAAATCTAAGGACGGGGCTTCTTCGGGAGCTCTGCCGGAGGTTTCTGCTCATCCTGTGTTTCGTCGCAAGTTACAGCAAGCTCCTGGTAATCCGGGTGGTGTTGCCCTGGATAGTATTGAGGATTTTACTCAACAGGAGGTTAGTGATATTTTACAACGATTTCGTCAACGGCCCGGTGAAGCTTTGCTTACGTGGATGGTGCGCCTTTATGAACTGGGCGCTGCCGGTATCATGCTCGATGCTGTTGATTGTTTACGGTTTTGCTCTTTGAGTTCTGATTCTACCATTCAAGATCATTTTCGGAACTATAATGGTGCTGGTCAAATTACTTTGCTCCAGCTTGCGTCTGATGGCTGTAGCCAGAAGTACCCTACTGAATCTGATTGGCCTGTCAATGACAAGCCGTGGTACACTTTGCGTGATGCATCGCAACGTCTGAAGGAGGAGGTGATGAAAACCGCGATTTTTCTCAGTACTTCTGACAGGTTGTTGGACGGTCTTTTAACATCTTCTGTACGCAATCGCATTATCCGTTCTTCCCCTGTTGCTTACAAGCAGGTGATGATGACTTTATTGATTAATCAGACTGGCAATCCTTTGTCTGCGGTGCTTGAATCTGTTCGTCAGCTTGGTGAGTTGGGTGAATGGTTTAAACCTGAGAGACAATCTCGCCCTGAGGGTCGTGCTGCCGGGGATTACAAGTTCTCTAGACGTGATATGTTTCTTGCACTTTTGGCTGACGGTGTGAAAAGGGAGGATATTGACGGTGAGCCTAATAATCGCTTGTGGGACATATTCCGTAAGCGTGGTTTGGATCGGAAGGAGGGTGCCCGTCGTGTCCGTAAGAATGATTGTGGTCGTGGTTCTGATGACAGTGGTGATGAGAGGCGCCGTGTGGATTCTGATCGCCGTGGTGATCGGCGGTATGAGCGTGATGTGTCCCCTCGTCATGACAGAGAAAGGGAGAGAGAGGGGGAAAAAGAAAGGGGGAGAGATGATCGTGTATCCAACCGGTATAGAGAGGAGAGAGATTATTCCCCTGAGTTGAGAAGAAGGGAGGATTGTCACAGGCTTGCTGATCGTAATTCACAGTACGAGGTAAATGACAAAAATCCATTTCGCAATGGAGATGGATATGAACAGGAGATTTTGATACCCAAGAAACATGAGAGTATTTATCCTGATTTGTCCTGGTTAGCGGAACGCACTAAAAATGACTAGGAAATAGGTCAAGCTCCAGTACGAAGGTGGGCTCACAGAGATAATAGACCCTATGTAGATATTGAGATTTTTTTGGAAACATCGTAATATCCAAAGGGCCCGAGCATTAGTGGATACAGGAGCGGAGGCCACTTTAATTCATGGCAAATCAAAGAAATTTAAAGGACAATTCTTCACAATTACTGGTTTAGGTGGAAAAGAGACCCCCGCAGTGCAAACTACGCTTGAGATGAGAATTGGTAGGATTCCTCGTAGAGAATATTCTGTGTTAGTCGTACCACTCTTGGAGTATATAATTGGAATTGATATTTTGAAAGGGATGACCTTACATTTGGATGATGGTTGTTATCAATTTGGAACCAAGCATTACATTTCGTCCAGACCTGTACGGGTTGGCCGTTTACGAATGCCCCCCATTACAATTCCTCAAGCCACGAAGGTAGTTTCTCAAAAGCAATATCGTATCCCAGGTGGCCACGAAGAGATCAGTGCCACAATTCAGGATTTGGTTGATGCAGGAGTTATAATTCCGGTTACTTCTGCTTGGAATAATCCCGTTTGGCCCGTGCAAAAGAGTGATAACTCTTGGCGCATGACGGTCGATTATCGACAATTGAACAAACATACACCTCATTTGACCGTTGCTGTACCAGACATTGCTACTCTGATTCAGAGAATTCAGAAGCATCCAGGTACATGGTATGCGTCTATTGATATTGCTAATGCTTTCTTTTCGATTCCAATTGCCCCCGAGTGTCAGGAACAATTCAGTTTTACCTGGAATGGACGTCAAATGACGTTTAGGAGTCTTTCTCAAGGCTATGTGCATAGTCCTACGATCTGTCACCGGCTGGTGGCGGAACATTTGTCTGAGGTGCCCGTACATCCACAAATACAGGTGTGTCATTATATTGATGACATTTTGATCCAAGGTGAGACGCAAGATCAGGTCCAGTCCCATTTAGATCAGATCCTTGATTGCTTACGAGCAAAAGGTTGGGAAATCAATCCTGATAAATTACAAGGTCCATCCCAAAATGTTAAATTTTTAGGCATTAATTGGCATGAAGGTCACAGAGAAGTGATCCCACAGGTGAAGCGGAAAATTTTAGATTTTGCTGTTCCAAGGAATCGAAAAGAGGCTCAGAGTTTCATTGGTTTGTTTGGTTTTTGGCGTCAGCACATTCCCCATTTGAGTCAGATTTTGGCTCCCTTATATCGAGTCACTCACAAAAAGAATGCGTTTGAATGGGGTGAACTACAACAGAATGCATTTAATTTGGCGAAAGAAGCCATTCAATATGCCTTGGATTTGTGGCCTGTGGGCGAGGGTGATGTGGATGTGAATGTGTCTGTGGAAGGTCCATATGCCAATTGGAGTTTATGGCAAAAGCAGGGCGGACAAAAAGTGCCATTAGGTTTTTGGACTAAAAAGTTACCTGAAGCTGGTGAGCGTTATACACCTTTTGAAAAACAGTTGCTTGCATGTTACTGGGCTCTGGTGGATACCGAGCAATTGACTTTAGGTCATTCTGTGATTTTGAGACCCGAAATTCCTATTATGCAGTGGGTTTTGAGTTCGCCGAAATCCCATCGAATTGGACATGCTCAGGAGGCGAGCGTAATTAAATGGAAGTGGTACATTCAGGACAGAGCGCGTGTGGGTCCGAAAGGTGTGGCTGTGTTGCATGAGCGAGTGGCGCAGGCGCCATCAAATGAGACTGGAAATGATTGTTCGGTACCTGTAGTACAGGAATCTCCCGTCAAGTGGGGTAAATCATTTGATGATCTGTCCGTGGAGGACAGAAAACATGTGTGGTTTACGGATGGTTCAGCGAGATTCATTGGTGAGAAACGACATTGGAAAGCAGTGTCTTACAATCCGATTACACAGAAATTATTGAGTACCACTGGTGATGGAAAGAGTAGTCAATATGCTGAATTGTATGCGGTTTACCAAGTGTTGAAACAGGAACTACCTGGCACATGTCACATTTTCACTGATTCCTGGTCCACTGCTAATGGACTGGCGGTATGGTTACCAACATGGTATTCTCATAATTGGGAATTGCATTCAAAAGAACTGTGGGGAAAAGAACTATGGCAAGAAATTTGGGAATTTCTCCCACAGAGCACTGTGACAATCTTTCATGTAGATGCACACACCCCAATAGATTCTCTTGACAAATTTTTTCATAATATTGCAGATGAAAAGTCTAAAATTTCTGAGGCAGTGGTGGACATGCAAGATTCTGATTTGGCGGGATTGGCGAAATGGGCCCACCAGAAAGCGGGACATTTTGGAGAGAGAGCCACTAGCAGGTGGGCCACTGACCGAGGGATTCACATTCCTCTAAATTTGATTAAAGATGTTATTCTGCATTGTCCCATTTGCCAGCATTCTAGAAAGAGAGAAGTGCCTCACATTGTTCAAGGCCATTTACATCGAGGAAAATTGCCCGCTCAAATTTGGCAAATTGATTATATTGGTCCGCTCCCTATGAGCAGAAATTGTCAGTATATTTGTACCGCTGTTGATACTTATAGTGGCCTTTTGGTCGCTTTCCCTTGTAAAAATGCTACCCAAATCAATACCATTAAAACATTGGAACTACTCATTTTATATTATGGTGTTCCATTCCAAATTCAATCTGATAACGCATCTCACTTCCGTGGAAGATTGGTGCAGGAATTCTGTGCGGAAAACCACATTGAATGGGTGTTTCACATTCCATATTATCCACAAGCTTCGGGTTTGATTGAGAGAATGAACGGTTTGCTAAAAGAACAATTACGTAAATTGACAGATCGATATAAGAATTGGAAAGATGTTTTGTTTCAAGAATTATTGATTTTAAATAATCGCCCTTTGTTACATGCTGAATCTCCTTTAATGCGTTTGTTCCCTCCAGCTGTTGATGCAAAACCGAATACCCTTGTTACTACCGTTATGTATTGGGAAATTACCCCCGGAGCTCTGGCTCCATGTAGAGCAACCCCAGGTTCCGCAGGCTTGGACCTGCATGCTATGGAAGACATTGTTCTAAAAAGTAGGGACCGAGTCATTGTTGAAACTGGCATTGGTGTCTGTATACCAGCCGGTAGCTTTGGACTGATTGCCCCTAGATCGGGCCTTGCCTTAAAAGGTATTCAAGTTCTTGGAGGAGTGATTGACAGTGATTATCAGGGAGAGGTTAAGGTCCTCTTGCTTAATAGCAGTGAGGTGGATTTATCATTCAGGAAGTCTGACCGTGTTGCTCAATTGTTGATTATGCCTGTCTTCAGTGGTGAGATCAAGAAAGGCTCTGCCCCGACTTTGCTAACGACACGTGGCCAAAAGGGCTTCGGCTCCTCCGATAATCCCGGAGCTAAAATATGGGTGCAATCGCCTAAGCATCCCCCTGAACAGGCTGAAATTATTGCGACTGGTCATGACAACACCATTTTGGTGATGAAGCCAGGGAAAGATAGCTGGGAAGCTGTCCCAGCTGACAAATGTTATTTACGAGAATGATTAAGGCCTGTGTTTGTATTCTTTCAGATCATTCTCTGGACTGCTGCTGCAGGATGTGTCGGCGTTGGACTCCTTTTGGTCTGCTACGCCGGGAGAGGAGAGAACCCACCGACTTCGGTTGATTGGAGGACCCGAGTTCCGCGTTCCTTTGCTGCGTGGGACTCATCAGCCAATTTCTGGATAGCACTCGCAAAAAGAGTGACTAATTCTCCACATTTTTGCCTCACTCCCATGAGGTCTGTGACTGACATTTTAGCGACCTGTTTGGTTGCCGTCCCTGCTTCTATCGAGACTTTACGACATATTTTTAATATCTCGAATGCCCGACCAAATGTTATTCTGGGCGATTTTGCGGCCCACAAATTTTGTCCCTTATGTACTGCTCTTCCAGACCTCGATATCCCTATTCATTCCCGGATTACTACTTTTAATATTACCCCTGGAGATCTGTGTTTTGTGATGACATGTGATCCTAAAGCTATCACCGAATGTATTAGGCTAAAGATACAAGCTGCAACTTCTTTTTCAGCTCATCAACGATTGCTGTGTTTGAAGAGACTTCCGAATTCGTGTCTTTCTGTTAAGACTAATATGACATGTAAACGTTTATTAGTTGCCCCTAGTTATTATCGTTCCATGTTATTGCCATCTGGCTGGCTCTTTTCTTGCGGGAATTCATCCTGGCCTTATATTCCCGCAAATATTTCCGGAGGTCCATGTGCTATCACTAGATTAAGTTTATTAATGTTTTCTTCACATCCTAGTTCACATTCCCGTATGGTGCGAGACTCTATGTCGTTACACGAAGATTGTGATTCCTCTGTACACCTTACTCTAAATCGGAATATCTTGGTTTAGCTTTTTCTATTATTGGTGTCCCAGCGTTGGCCGTTTATAATGCAAAAACGATTGGCAAGATGGCCTTGCTGGATGGTAAAATCTATTAATCAAACTTCTACTGTATTATCTGACCTGTTACTAGATGCCCAGGGTGAACGTCGAGCTATTTTGCAGAATCGTGCAGCGATCGACTACCTTTTGTTAAAACATGGACATGAGTGTTCTGATTTTGAGGGCCTGTGCTGTTTTAATTTGTCCGATCACTCTAAATCAATTCAAGCCCATATTGACAAACTCCACGATTTGACTGCAGAGGTTAGACAACACATTGATCAGGGCTGGTTTGACTGGCTCTTTAATTGGTTACCTGACTTACATTCCTTACGACAGATTTTAGGGGGTATTATACTTTGCGTTTGTGTTTTAGTGGCTATCTGCTGTTTTATTCAGTGCATTCCTTCCCTACTCCAATTTTGTAGAATTAGCGGAGGACGTAGATCTGTTAATTTTGTTTCTTATTATTCCTCTACTGATGTTAGTTCTATATAGTGTATAGATAATAGACTGGAGTCAAGGGTGAAATGTAATAACCGACTTTTTCTGGCCCTTTTTAGAGGGAGGATGATGGAGAGTGACTCCAGTCTATCACCTTTATAATATAGGGATGAGGACCATAAGTAGGACCTATTCATAGGGCACAGTAGTGCATTTTTGTATCCTTTTTATTAGATCAGGGCTTATGAGCTTAAGCTAGGGAATAGATATACAAGTGCTACTGATGATTCATCCTTTTGCTAGAGTATTAGCATATTTTCCATGGAGTTATGTGTATTTTGGGCCTGGTAGGCCTTAAACGGGACAGACTCCATCTTGCCTTCTGCCCGGTAGCTGGAGAGGCTTTTTAGGTCAAGTGTAATGTTTTAGTTTCAAGGTGTTGTTCGCTTGGAGAGAACCGGCTCAGGCTGGCCCTTATCGAAGGAATGTATTTTTCTCCACTCCGAAGACACAACTCCAGGCCGGCCGGCTGGGAACGTGTCCTTGGTACGGGGAGGTACAAGAATTTGGTGGGCGGCAGGTTACTGGCCGTAACTTTCCATGAAGGGACAGGCGTTGATATTAGCGGAAGTGTTAGGCTATGAGTTAGTTAGTTCGTAGGCGGCAGCTAGCCGTTAGCATCTATGCTATTAATTATCTTCACGGCGGACAGTCACCATTTTGAAGTCCGAGAAATATTCTGAGACCGAGACTCTCTGAGAAAGACTGGAGGAGAAATAGCGCATAGCGCATAGTGCCAGAGAGAGAGAGAGAGACGGTAGCTAATAGCGAGCGAGGTTCCAGTGCCTTGGAGGGAAGCAGAGGAGGTTGAGCCTAGCGGTGCAGACGTGTACTTGTGACGGCTGAGGTGTGACCCCGAGACGAGCCAAGACACAGAGACGAGAAGGGAACCTAGATGACTACTGAGCCCCGACTTCATATTAACCAGGTGACCTCCGCCCTTTCCCATATTGAGCGCTCATCCTAACCCCTTTTGTCTTTTTCTTTGCAGAATGTATACATATCGCATAGTATTGTTTGTGTTAATTGCTAATAAATACCCCAAGTTCTTAGTGAACTAACATGTGCCTTGTATTCTTGTTCAATCGAGGTAACCGCACTTTCTAGTCAGGCATTGTTTGCATGAACGGTTGTGATTCCCGATCAGGTAAGGAATGAATGAACAATGAGGGAATGAGGGTATGTTTGATGTCAAGAGCAGAAGGTAAATATATACACATCAATTTGACAAGTCGTACTGATTTCGATTATTGTAGTTTTATCCCGAGTAAACAAGTGAGAGATCTCCTTCTTAAGTACTCATAGGAAAGTGGTCGTCGTTGGTGAACGGCGTTAGTGAGAACACTGGGGGGATACAGTGTGGAGGTTCGCCGGATTGTGAACCGTGTGTATAAGTGAGAGCACTGGGGGGATACAGTGTGGAGGTTCGCCTGATTGTGAACCGTTTAGAAAATGAGAGCGCTGGGGCTGCAGACCTATGCGTGTAGACACGCCAGATTGTGTGTCGAGTGAGCACTGATAGTGATCAGTGTGTAAGGATATATATTCAGTCTGGGCCGAAGTGGCCGCGAGACTAGGTGGTATAAATAGGATATTGTAGAAAACCTATGCATGTTTATTGCGGTCTTCCTCATCCTTAGGTACGAGATGTACATACATATATGTCTATACCCATTGTGAATACGTCCTGAGGTGGGGGGTGATCACGTTCCGGCTGGGTTAGAGGGGCCCCTAGGGGCTGATTCCATCTGAGCGGAAAATCCGGTCGTTACACCATGTCTGAACTGGGGTGGCTGAGTGAGCTAAAGAATGGTGATGGATTAAACCCAGATCAGTTGACTGGGGGTGAGTGTTTGATTTTCTCAAACGCTCCGTCCATCATCCCCTTTTGTTTCACTTTGTTCGCCTTAAGTTGGCAGGGTATGCTCAGACGTGCGTCCCTTGCTCACTTGGCCACTGGATTCAAGATAGCCTGGCTGCTGAGGATTATGAATCCGAAACAGGTCCCAGGATGCTTGTTTCCGGCCCAGGGAAGACATGGCTTGGCAGTTCGGGATGGACTGTTCCGATGAGGCTCAGGGTCAGACTGATTTGCATATGGCCATGTCTGAACTGGGGTGGCTGAGTGAGCTAAAGAATGGTGATGGATTAAACCCAGATCAGTTGACTGGGGGCAAGGGTTTGATTTGCTCAAACGCTCCGTCCATCATCCCCTTTTGTTTTGCTTTGTTCGCCTTAAGTTGGCAGGGTATGCTCAGACGCGAGTCCCTTGCTCACTTGGCCACTGGATTCAAGATAGCCTGGCTGATGAGGATTATGAATCCGAAACCGGTCCCAGGATGCTTGTTTCCGTTCCAGGGAAGACATCGCTTGGCAGTTCGAGCTGGACTGTTCCCATGAGGCACGGGGTCAGACTGATTTGCATATGGCCATGTCTGAACTGGGGTGGCCGAGTGAGCTAAAGAATGGTGATGGATTAAACCCAGGTCAGTTGACTGGGGGTGAGTGTTTGATTTGCTCAAACGCTCCGTCCATTATTCCCTTTTGTTTCGCTTTGTTCGCCCTAAGTTGGCAGGGTATGCTCAGACGTGAGTCCCTTGCTCACTTGGCCACTGGATCAAGATAGCCGGGCTAATGAGGATTATGAATCCAAAACCGGTCCCAGGGTGCTTGTTTCCGGTCCAGGGAAGACATGGCTTGGGAGTTCGGGCTGGACTGTTCCCATGAAGCACAGGGTCAGACTGATTTACATATGGCCATGTCTGAACTGAGGTGGCTGAGTGAGCTAAAGAATGGTGATAGATTAAACCCAGATCAGTTGACTGGGGGTGAGTGTTTGATTTGCTCAAACGCTCCGTCCATCATCCCCTTTTGTTTTGCTTTGTTCGCCCTAAGTTGGCAAGGTATGCTCAGACGTGAGTCCCTTGCTCACTTGGCTACTGGATTCAAGATAGCCTGGCAGGATGAGGATTATGAATCCGAAACCGGTCCCAGAGTGCTTGTTTCCGGTCCAGGGAAGATATGACTTGGCAGTTCGGGCTGGACTGTTCCCATGAGGCACAGGGTCAGACTGATTTGCATATGGCCATGTCTGAACTGGGGTGGCTGAGTGAGCTAAAGAATGGTGATGGATTAAACCCAGATCAGTAGACTGGGGGTGAGTGTTTGATTTGCTCAAACGCTCCGTCCATCATCCCCTTTTGTTTTGCTTTGTTCGCCCTAAGTTGGCAGGGTATGCTCGGATGTGAGTCCCTTGCTCACTTGGCCACTGGATTCAAGATAGCCTGGCTGATTAGGATTATGAATCCGAAACCGGTCCCAGGATGCTTGTTTCCGGTCCAGGGAAGACATGGCTTGGCAGTTCGTGCTGGACTGTTCCCATGAGGCAGAGGGTCAGACTGATTTGCATATGGCCATGTCTGAACTGGGGTGGCTGAGTGAGCTAAAGAATGGTGATGGGTTAAACCCAGATCAGTTGGCTGGGGTTGAGTGTTTGATTTGCTCAAAGGCTCTGTCCATCATCCCCTATTGTTGGGCTTTGTTCACCCTAAATTGGCAGGGTATGCTCAGACGTGAGTCCCTTGCTCACTTGGCCACTGGATTCAAGATAGCCTGGCTGATGAGGATTATGAATCCAAAACCGGTCCCAGGATGCTTATTTCCAGTCCAGGGAAGACATGGCTTGGCAGTTCTGACTGGACTGTTCCCATGAGGCACAGGGTCAGACTGATTTCCATATGGCCATGTCTGAACTGGGGTGGCTGAGTGAGCTAAAGAATAGTGATGGATTAAACCCAGATCAGTTGACTGGGGTTGAGTGTTTGATTTTCTCAAACGCTCTGTCCATCATCCCCTTTTGTTTCACTTTGTTCGCCTTAAGTTGGCAGGGTATGCTCAGACGAGCGTCCCTTGCTCACTTGGCCACTGGATTCAAGGTAGCCTGGCTGATGAGGATTATGAATCCGAAACCGGTCCCAGGATGCTTGTTTCCGGCCCAGGGAAGACATGGCTTGGCAGTTCGGGATGGACTGTTCCCATGAGGCTCAGGGTCAGACTGATTTACATATGGCCATGTCTGAACTGGGGTGGCTGAGTGAGCTAAAGAATGGTGATGGATTAAACCCAGATCAGTTGACTGGGGGCGAGGGTTTGATTTGCTCAAACGCTCCGTCCATCATCCCCTTTTGTTTCGCTTTGTTCGCCTTAAGTTGGCAGGGTATGCTCAGACGCGAGTCCCTTGCTCACTTGGCCACTGGATTCAAGATAGCCTGGCTGATTCGGATTATGAATCCGAAATCGGTCCCAGGATGCTTGTTTCCGTTCCAGGGAAGACATCGCTTGGCAGTTCGAGCTGGACTGTTCCCATGAGGCACAGGGTCAGACTGATTTGCATATGGCCATGTCTGAACTGGGATGGCCGAGTGAGCTAAAGAATGGTGATGGATTAAACCCAGATCAGTTGACTGGGGGTGAGTGTTTGATTTGCTCAAACGCTCCGTCCATTATTCCCTTTTGTTTCGCTTTGTTCGCCCTAAGTTGGCAGGGTATGCTCAGACATGAGTCCCTTGCTCACTTGGCCACTGGATCAAGATAGCCGGGCTGATGAGGATTATGAATCCAAAACCGGTCCCAGGGTGCTTGTTTCCGGTCCAGGGAAGACATGGCTTGGCAGTTCGGGCTGGACTTTTCCCATGAAGCACAGGGTCAGACTGATTTACATATGGCCATGTCTGAACTGAGGTGGCTGAGTGAGCTAAAGAATGGTGATGGATTAAGCCCAGATCAGTTGACTGTGGGTGAGTGTTTGATTTGCTCAAACGCTCCGTCCATCATCCCCTTTTGTTTTGCTTTGTTCGCCCTAAGTTGGTAAGGTATGCTCAGACGTGAGTCCCTTGCTCACTTGGCTACTGGATTCAAGATAGCCTGGCAGGATGAGGATTATGAATCCGAAACCGGTCCCAGGGTGCTTGTTTCCGGTCCAGGGAAGACATGACTTGGCAGTTCGGGCTGGACTGTTCCCATGAGGCACAGGGTCAGACTGATTTGCATATGGCCATGTCTGAACTGGGGTGGCTGAGTGAGCTAAAGAATGGTGATGGTTTAAACCCAGATCAGTAGACTGGGGGTGAGTGTTTGATTTGCTCAAACGCTCCGTCATCCATCCCATTTTGTTTCGCTTTGTTCGCCCTAAGTTGGCAGGGTATGCTCGGACGTGAGTCCCTTGCTCACTTGGCCACTGGATTCAAGATAGCCTGGCTGATGAGGATTATGAATCCGAAACCGGTCCCAGGCTGCTTGTTTCCGGTCCAGGGAAGACATGGCTTGGCAGTTCGGGCTGGACTGTTCCCATGAGGCAGAGGGTCAGACTGATTTGCATATGGCCATGTCTGAACTGGGGTGGCTGAGTGAGCTAAAGAATGGTGATGGATTAAACCCAGATCAGTTGGCTGGGGGTGAGTTTGATTTGCTCAAACGCTCTGTCCATCATCCCCTATTGTTTGGCTTTGTTCGCCCTAAGTTAGCAGGGTATGCTCAGACGTGAGTCCCTTGCTCACTTGGGCACTGGATTCAAGATAGCCTGGCTGATGAGGATTATGAATCCAAAACCGGTCCCAGGATGCTTGTTTCCAGTCCAGGGAAGACATGGCTTGGCAGTTCTGGCTGGACTGTTCCCATGAGGCACAGGGTCAGGATGATTTTCATATGGCCATATCTGAACTGGGGTGGCTGAGTGAGCTAAAGAATGGTGATGGATTAAACCCAGATCAGATGACTGGGGGTGAGTGTTTGATTTTCTCAAACGCTCCGTCCATCATCCCCTTTTGTTTCGCTTTGTTCGCCTTAAGTTGGCAGGGTATGCTCAGACGTGCGTCCCTTGCTCACTTGGCCACTGGATTCAAGATAGCCTGGCTGATGAGGATTATGAATCCGAAACCGGTCCCCGGGTGCTTGTTTCCGGTCCAGGGAAGACATGGCTTGGCAGTTCGGGCTGGACTGTTCCCATGAAGCACAGGGTCAGACTGATTTACATATGGCCATGTCTGAACTGGGGTGGCTGAGTGAGCTAAAGAATGGTGATGGATTAAACCCAGATCAGTTGATTAGGGGAGAGTGTTTGATTTGCTCAAACGCTCCGTCCATCATCCCCTTTTGTTTCGCTTTTGTTTCACATTTAGAAAGCTGGCATTTTCGTACATTGGCCATTTAGTGCATGTAGTCTGCCTTTGGGTCACAAGACTGGGTGTCGCTGACAGTTGATCTTTGTGTATTCCTCCTAGTCAGCCACATACAATAGAGAGCTTAGGTGTCCCTGGGTGGGCCATCACTGGCAGGATGGGAGAGTGGCCCTGTGCACAGCCCTTCTTGCAGTTGGGTATGCTGTGTCCTGCTTCCACACAAAGAGCTGCATACCCCCTGTAGTTAGTCTGGAGCCAGGTTTGGGTATGCATGAAGCCTATGGGCTTCAAATGGGAAGCTTCGAGAGGTTCTAATTCAAAACTGGGTATAAATATTGGACCTTAGACATCGACTATTCAGTACACATCTGGATCTATAACATAAAATATAACGTGTATTTGTGAAGCACACGTTCACCCCTAACTGAGTATCTTGGCACTGAATAACAGATGTTTATTGTTACACAACTAAATGGTACTCATTTTATCGACCTCAGATGGCTGAAAGGCTGAGTGGACCCGCCCGGATTTAAACCTGTGACCATGAGGTCGAACACGGGCCCCTGCAGAGAATGCATTAGTCCACTGAACCACCAGACCCTGCTATAGATACCCTGCCACAGCGGACTGCTATGCTGCTGAAAAGACTGGGGGCTTATTTATGAGCCCTTGCGTCACTTTTTGTGACGCACCAGCAGGGTAAAAAATGTCCCTTGTTGCATCATATTTTCAAAGTAAAGCATCTAGGTAGATGCGTCACTTTGTAAACCCCTGTGCCACATTATACATGCGTCACGTATAATGTATGCAGGGTGGGCGTTCTGATGAAAGTAAGCCTCGTGGAAGTGGCGCAGTGAAACCTATAAGATTTCACTGCGTCCTTCTATGACGCAAATGCGTCAATATCTTAAAAGGGGGCACCAGGGATGAAAAGGGGACCCTCAGGCCCACTCTTCAAATCACTGCTGGACCCGTGGACTTTACAGAAGAAGCACTGGCCAACTGTGTAATATCTGCCCTGTGATGCTGCCCAAGGCCTTCATGACTTGGACTCGATCCACTGCAACCAGATATCTGCAATTGGCACTTATTGCCTTCTTCAAAACCTATAAAATTGAATTTCTCCGGTTCTGTAAGTTCAATTTTGTCATTTGTCCTTAAATTACTTAAATTGCTTGTTTTCTGGTCCAGGAAGGACCTGGGCTGGCAGTTCCGGCTGGACTGTTCCCATGGGAAACAGAGTCAAGGCTGATTTGCATATGGCTGGGCCCAGAATGGAATGGTGTGGCGAGCAAAAGAACGATGGATTAAACTCAGATCTGTGAATGAGGGTAAATGTTTGACAATGTTCAACATTCCGTCCATCATCTTTTTGTGTTGCGTTTTCACCCTAAGTGGGAAGTGTATGCCCAGACATGGGTTTTGTGCTCACAGCGCCACTGGTTTCAAGATAGCCTGGCTGATGAGGGTTGATGCATCAAACCTAGTCGCAGGATGCTTGTTTTCCGGTCCAGGTAGGACCTGGCCTGGCAGTTCAGGCTGGACTATTCTCATGGGGAACAGGGTCAAGGCTGATTTTGTCATGGCTGGGTCCAAACTGGAATTGCTTGTCCAGCAAAAAAATAATGAATTCAACCCAGATCTGTGACTGGGGGTTAATGTTTGACAATGTTCAGCATTCCATCGTTCATCTTATTGTGTTGCTTAAATTATTTATTAAAGCCTAATGTATTGTTCTGAATTGGCATGGGATTTTTCTTATATTGTGTTTTCACTTTATTATTGTTTGAAGTGCAGCATACATGCTTTACATATTGCCTGTATGTTAAGCCTGACTGTTTTGTGCCAGGCTACCAGAGGGTTAAACAGTGGCTAATTTGGGAAATGCTTGTAATTCACCCTGACAAGATTTGTGGTTGTTGTTTCACCCCTCCCTCCAACAAATATATCAATTTCTCACATGCACTGAAAGGTACCATGAACTTTTTGCCAGAGAGGTGTGGATATCATTCATGATACATTTGTACGTGATGTAAAATATGCTCAAGTTCCTACAGGCGTCAGTGGCTGATGACTTTAGGTTTAGGCACTATAACAATTGTGATTGACTGCCTGAGGTGCATACCTTTGGAAAGAATAAAGAATGAAGAATATCAGCCACCTCATTTGACCTGTAGCTTTCAGGTCTCATGCTTCCACAAAAGAAACATTTTCCTTCTTTTTTTAAGTTTGCATCCCTAAGTACAACCACAAGGTAAAGGATATTTGATGCTCAGGTAGCCTTAGCTATGCTGTATCAAACTCTGGGGTATCAGCCGATAAGCTGGAGTACTCATTATAGGGCAGAGGAGATTTGGGAACTATCTTTGTCTACCACAAGCAGCAAGAAATGCAGCAATGGAAGAATTTTGTGGCTGCACAAATGTATCCTTACGGGCTACGAATTAATCTCTGAGCTGTGCTCTGAAGGCTAGGGCCTTGTCAGGATCCATTTTGGAAACATGGTTAAAAAAATAGGAACCCACTAACTCCAACCTTGAAAAAGGATATTCAGCAGATGAAACTTGTCTGACAAATTGGATTGCCAGAAACACCAAACTGAAAAACGACAAGCTAACTTGGAATCCACAAAAAAACTGTCTCTGATAAGGTCAACAGGATTCTAGTTTTAAAATGCTAAAAATCCCAAAAAGAGGACATTTTATTCCAGACAGGATAGAGACCCTTTGTCACAAATGTGCTTTCCCCAGAAAAAAACACAATGGCACGCTCTTGACACAGATGGATCTGTCTAAGGGCATCTTCAGATGCAGAGTGCCCAATGGAGGCTGCCCTGGTAACGAAGCAAGTGCAGTAATATGGCGAAGGTCTCCAACCTTTCCTTTAATAAGAGCTACCTATGTTCAATGAAAATCACCCGAGCTACTTAGGCTATAGCATTGTAATAGTGAAATGTCAGACAATATTACACTCGTGGCCACCCTTTGCAAGATTAGCACTAGTGAACACCTCAGGGCATCAAGCAAGGTTGTCAGCAGTAACATAAAAAAGGATTTGTCGTTTTCGAACATGTTTATTTGAGATATACATACCAGCAATAGCTGCAACACACCCTGCACAAAGATAATAATATTAGTAATAAGTCTTTCGAACACCATAGTTGTATTAGAAAGTAGTACATGTACATTTAGGCTTTACATGTCCTTGTAGTGGAAAACTAATGTTATTTTCCACTACTGTGATGCCTTCCTGTCCCATAAGATAACATTGGGGTACGTTATTACAATTAATCAGTGATAACTTTTGCTTGGGAGTAGGTGAGAAAGTCTTTTTGGGTGTTTGAGGTATTGCAATTTAAAAGCCTCTTTAATGGTGAAGTCGTATTTTAAGTCACAGTACCAAAAATGTCACTTTTAGAAAGTTGACATTTTTTTTGTCCTAACCATTTGATACCTGCAGCCTGTTCCTGGGTCCCATGGCTAGTTGTAGTCGCCTGTATCCATGTATCCTAAACTTGGATACATGTGATTTAACTAGCACCAGGATTCCCTACGACTCAGATTTCGAGTTGGGATTTGCTTTGAATATACACCCTTAACCTCAGGGGCCCATCCTGGTGACCACCCTACGTTTCTCATGAAAAACTTTGTGAACACGCTATTTAATATATGAAGCCCTGATAAAGGTCCTTTGTGGCAGGAACGAAACGTGTTGGCTTATGGCTGATTTTAATTCTTATGCAACTATTTTTGATTAATAAAAAGAAGATGATGGACTCAATCTTGCAATCTTGACTTCAATTCTAGTGCCACAGGTTATGTATAATACCCTCCTGAGTGCTTCCACAGGCGCAGGTGATATACAGTACTCCAGTGCATGCTTTCACTTATACAGATTATGCTGCGAATGCATAATACCCTCCTGACTGCTTCCACGGACATGGGTGATATACAGTACTTCAAATCAAGCAGTCACTGAAACAGGTAACGCGCTGCACTCCAGCAGATACTTTCACAGGCTGAGGTTATGCACAAGTACCCTTAATTCCACAGGCTGAGGTTACTCAGAGTGCACTTATGGACTCTGCCCCAAGCTGAGGTTATGGACAGTACCCCATAGGCGCTGGAAGTAGAGTGATGCTGCAGCACCCCCAACATAACCATGCTGGGGTTTAGAAGGTGAATGAGAAGTACATTTTGTTTTTACTGTGTCACATTTGTTGTGCTTTCAAGGACAGTGGTCAAATGTCAGGCTATGTCTTTTGACAAAGTGTTGCTTATTCTTATAACATGGAGATTGGGGGCATGGGTTAATAGCCCAAGTTGGTGGCTGCGTTTTAATGAGGCTTTGTTAGCACACACAATCGTGCATCATCCTCTTCCTATGAGAAAGGACTGCAGGCTCAACGAGCCACAGCTGTGCAAAGGGGAGTTAGCCGGGTGACACCTGTCTTCCATAGCACAGAGATGCCAAGCACCCACGGCGGGCCCCCACACAGAGCCAATTGGTGTGCCTAGAGCTACGAGCAGCCAGGAGTGAGGGAGGCGAGCCGCATTGGGGACTCCCCCCATTCCTTTCAGCGGAGACACGATGCTACGCGGGCCCGACAGAGCGTGGCCCCTGCCCGGAAAGTGAGGGCCTCTCCCTGGCCTCCTGAGGCCCAACAGTGTGGGGCCGATGCATCGGAGCACCCATCCCCTGAGACCAAGTCCTAATATTTGACAAGCCCTATCAGAGGTGCGAGCACAAAGAGGGTAGCAGACCAAGGAGGACCACAGAGGAGGAGAAAACACAAAAGCCGGAGACCCTAGGGCAAAGGTTTTCAATCTGTGGGGCGCGACCCTCAGGGGGGCCATGAAGTCAAGGGAGCGCGCATTCCCCAGCCTTATTGTCGGCACACAAGGATTGTTGAATAACATCTGCTCTGAGCAGTTGTACCAGAGAGAGTGCGCACTGGGAGCTACTCTGAGAAGCAATCCTATTGTGCACACTTCTCACCAGCTGATGAAGGAGAATGGGTCTTGGCGACAGCGACCATTAGGAGGCAGTCAGGCTCTGCAGGAGGCCAGTACTAGCTTAATTGAGCCCGTGCTGGGCCTCTTAATGCACTACGTACACAAGGGAAGGTGTGAGCTGGGCTTGGAGATGGGGCTGGAGGGGGCTCTTCTCAGCGAGGGGAAAATGGGATGGAAATCAGAGGCTAGAATAACCCAACTACAACTTTCCTTACCTTCTGCTATCTTGAAATGTGTCATTTTTTCACCTAGACTACACAAATACTTTTATAATGCATACTGTAAAGGGCTCTTGTATTTAGAAGTGGTTTTAGATTTTTTTTTTTTTTTGTGGTGCACAAAAACCCTGTACTGGAAAGGCTTATTGACATCTGGTGCTACAATATTTCTATTTCCTTTTAAATACATGTTTGCAAATTACTTTTTAAGATGTATTTCTATTAACTTTTAATTTTTTATTCTTTGCTCTCATTGAGGCATAATTCTTCCAAATATCATATTTATAGAGTGCAATCACACAACCTTTCGTGTGATGAAGATGGTTTCCGCAGTGAAAGCACTCACAAACATATTTAGATAGACGTTCCCCCACTTTCTGGAAAAAGACAACCTTCCTGGGACGGTTAATTCGGATAGTTAATATGCTTCAGCTGGAGTGTCATTCAAGGAGTGTGATGTGCTGTGAAATGGAAGCAGGGCAGACAGTTAACTGTCAGGGTGCAGCAGCTTGACTGAAAGCAAAACAAATGTGTGCAAGGAGTTAATCTGCAAATGTAAATAAAAGGTGCTTTAAAGCAGGTACTGGTTTTTAATTGATTGAATCACTCAAAGCTTTGTGATGACAAAGATGCATTCTTTTTGAGTGGTAGTGCAAAGAGAACAACTGAGCTGTTATTGTTATTTAATTTTATAAGGCGCACAGCTACCCAGAGGGTTCCCGGCGCCATCAAACACGGGCAGATTGAAGGAAGACTATTAATTGAGGTTTTCAGGCTTTTTCAGAAGTTCATATAGATGGCCTCATTCCGAAGAGACATAGAGAGTGAGCTCAACAGAGAAGGGCCTAGGGAAGAGAAGGATCAGCCGCCCATGCGTGACAATCTGGTCCTAGGGACTGAAATTTTGGCCTGGGTGGAAGAGTGAAGAAGGCGAGGAGGATGATATGGATGCACCAAGGCGTTTAAATACTGTGGCGCTGTACCAGATTTGATTTTATGCATATAACTCTGGGATTTGAATTTGATGCGATTCTCTATTCTGCGGCAATGAAGGTCGCAGAGCAAGCTTGAGATGGAGGCCCTTCTAGGGATCTGACAGTAACCTGGCCGCCCCATTCTGCACTACCTGTAGTTTACAAATCACCTTCTTATTGGCTCCAAAATACAGGATGTTGCCATAGTCCAGCCTAGAAGTAATAAGGGCCTGTACCACAGTTTTTTGCATAGGACCAGGCAACATCCAGAGGATTTTTTTTTAGCCACTTAAGGATGGTGAAACAGGTGGAGGCAACTTTGACTGCTTGCTGCTTCATTGACAACTGGTCGTCAATGATAATGCCTTGATTGCGAACCTGTTGTGCAGGTTGTAGGAGAACACCCATTTGCGGAGGCCAGTGCCGGGGGCCTCAGAGATCTTTGTTTTTCCCAAAAGTTAATATTCCAGTTTTTTCGCCGTTAAGTTTTAGCAAATTGGCTTGCATCCCCTGCTATATTTGGTATTTGGTAGCCCTGCCTGGAGAGAAGATGGGTTAGATGCTTCTTTGGTGGAAAGGGAGAACATTAGTTGGGTGTCATCGGCCTAAAAAAAATAGACAACCCAGCATCTTCAGCAATCGTATCCAGAGGCCTGACATAAACATTGAACAATAGTGGGCTGAGAATGGAGCCCTGCGGTACCCGGATGGAGAGGCATGGGGCTTGGAGCTGGCTGACGGAGAAAAGACCTGAAAAGTACGGTCTGTCAAGAAGTCAGTGAGCCATTTGAGTGCTGTCCCGACAACTCCCAGTGATTGTAAAGCTTTAGGTATGGTGGTGTGAGAAACAGTGTCGAAAGCAGTACTCAAATCAAGCAATATGAATGCCACAGTTTCACCCATATCCAGGCGGCAGCGCAATGTTTCCGTAACTCCTAACAGAGTGGTTTCCGTGGAGAAACTGGCTCTGAAACCAGACTGTGATGTGTGTAAAACAATTTGGGAGCTAACGAAATGCGTCAATTGTTGGTTGACATGTTTTTCTAATATTTTAGAAAAAGCAGGGGGTAGAGAGATCGGGCGGAAATTAGATGGTTCAGCCAGATCTGCGTTGGCTTTTTTCAGGAGTGGGAGGACCATGGCATGTTTCCATTCAGATGGAACAACTGCTTCCTGCAGGGATGGATTGAGCAGGTCCATGATTAACGTAAGTGATGATGGCTCAAATTTCTGAAGTATGACAATAGGAAGAGGATCTCTAGGAGAGCCAGATTTTAGGCAGGTTAAAATACGTTTAAAAGAGCTGGTGTCCATAGGTAACCAATTTCCTAAAGTATTGGATGTTACGGGAGTCTTCTTATCCAGTGGAGCGGGGCTGACTGATGTATGGGAAAAAGTTCACAGTTTGCTGTCCCATAGTGGTAGTCCCTTCGTTCAGTGCTGAGTGGATTTTCTCTACTTTGTCAATGAAGAACGTGGCTAAGCCCTCACATTGGCCTTCGATGAGCACAGGAGGGATGGGTTGGCAAGCTAGACCTGAGAGGTCTTTAACTAGTTTAAACAGAGTCTTGGAGTTGTTTTGTGCCGACGTAATGGTGTTACTCACATATTCAGCTCGGGCAGTGTTGCATAGGGAATGGTACTCCCTTTTTGCTAATTTGTAAGCAGGTTTACGTTTGTGCGCTGAATCCTTCCACCAGCACCTTTCCAGCGCTTTACATTAGGATTTCTCTGTTTTGAGCCTTTCAGAAACCATGGGGCAGGAGGCCGCTGATTGTTCACTTTTTTAATGGATAGTGGGAGGCACGCATCAGTGGATGTTGCAATCCAGGAATGGATGGTGTCAAAGTCTGCTAGATTGACCGAAGAGATAGCAGGGATGTTATTAGATAGGGGTTGGTTGAAAGTATGTCTAGTTTCTTCCAGTTTCTAGACCTTGATGTGGTGGCTAAGGTGGGCATGTTAGCACATTGCAGATCCTGCCTCACCCCAAACCCGACCAAAAAATGATGGGATCAGTGTACTGGGAGGGCTGCCTGGCATGAAATGTTAGATAGGTTAGAGAAAATGGGGTCCAGTAGATGATCCGCCATGTGGGTGGGACCTGAATTGCAAAGAAGAATATTCATTGCTGCCAGATTGGCTGTCAGCAATGTGTTTGTTGTACATGTTGGGTCATCAAAATGGATGTTCATGTCTCCCAGAATAGTGAAGTCGGTAGCGTCCAACAGAAAGGGGGTGATAAGTTCAGGGAAGGCTGCAGCTCACAGCACTGCTGGCCCCGGTGGGCGGTAAATCAAAACCCTTCAAGGGCAAGACCTCCCATTTGCAGGTGTATGAGTTGTTCATAATTACCGCAATACCACCTCCAGTTTTGACACCCCGATCCTTCCTGATTTTCGAGTAGTTGGGGGGCAGGGCGGTAGTGACATCGGGACCAGAGCTCTCGTGTAGCCACGTTTCTGTAAGGAAAATAGCATCAGGTTGTTTATTCCACAACAGGTCAAAGATGTCATCCTTATGTTTAGGAAGCGACCTGCAATTGATGTTGAAGAAGGGGAATTCCTTGGAGGAAGCAACATTTCTCCCCGCAGGTAAACACTTCTGGGAACCATTGTTGGTGAACCCAGTAGCATTAGTGGTGTAATCCCTACTGACCTGTATATCAAAAACATATTTACAGCAGGAGCAGTAAGAGTCTGGGGTATCCAGATTAAGTAGATTACAATCATATTGTGTGCTCGGACGGAGCTCGTATAACTGCTTTTGTGAGTAGCTCATAATGTCCCCCATGGATGGGGCATGGACGCGGATGCGGCCGGATGTGGACAGCCGCAGACGGACTTGCCTTTGGTACGCCGGCGGCGTGTGTCCGCTGCGCGAAGCTTG
Organism: Lissotriton vulgaris; assembly: GCF_964263255.1. Lineage (NCBI taxonomy): Eukaryota > Metazoa > Chordata > Amphibia > Caudata > Salamandridae > Lissotriton > Lissotriton vulgaris. The sequence continues at coordinate 1,485,179,006 of NC_141693.1, forward strand.
TGGCATGTATCTTAAGGACAACCCATAGTGGACCGGGGAGCATTGTGGATCAAGTGAGGAAGCAGGTAAGTGCAAACAAATGTGGCACAATTTAAAAGGAAGAAACTTCTGTGAAATTTGTTTTCTTAAAAAACGTTAGCAGTGCATATGTGAAAGTTGCAGAGTAGGGCTGTAGTTTACCAGCAGTTTGCGCACGTCCGCTGCGCGAAGCTTGTGGCATGTATCTTAAGTGAAAGAGAGGCTCCGCCCACTCCGGTCGCTTGCCCGGTAGTGGGTAGTGAAACTTGCCGGCTTCTCCCTCCACGCAATCGGGACAACCCGTGGTGGACCTTGGAGCAATGCGGATCAAGTGAGGAAACAGGGAAGTGAAAACAAAGGCGGCGCAATTTAAAAGGAAGAAACTTCTGTGAAACTCGTTTTCTTAAAAACAATTAGCAGTGCATATGTGAAATTTGCAGAGTAGCACTGTAGTTTACCAGCAGTCTGCGCGCGACTGCTACGCGAAGCTTGTGGCATGTATCTTAAGTAAAAGAGAGGATCCGCTGTGAAGTGTATGCTTTCAATTGCAATTGAATTTGTATAACACTTCCTACCCCAGAAGGCGTTGAAGGGACAGTTTTGTAAAAAAAGAAAAAAACAATGAAATACGTACAATCTGGGTATTACTAAAATGCAAGTTTTAAATAATGACTTACATATTCACAGTGCTTTCTGTAACAAGCTATATGTAACCTTCTACCACAAAAAATACACAAGTCGCTATTCTCCACTGCACCATCAAAGAATTAATTCTGTGGGTCCCTGGTTACACATAGACCTCTGCAGTGCATTTAACTAATAGAGGTTTCATAATGTACTATTGTGCATTTCTCACTGAGCAACAACTCTTTAAATTTATTTTTCACTTAAGCTACCCGGTATTTTATAAGTAGCTACCGGCAGTGAAAAACCTAAAAAATATTTCCCCACCGTAAAAATGAATGAAGGAATGAAGGGTGTTTATGGTTATTGATGATGAGTAACAGGTTCTAGAATTTTATGTCAGGAGGGGGTCCTTACACCTAAAACCTTTTGAGAAGAGGATCTCAGCATCAAAACATTTTAAGAACTCTGCCCTAGGGAAACCTAGAGGAGGGTCCTGCAAGAGGTCCAGGAAGGCTGGAGGAAGAGACAGAGGGGACTAGCAGGGGACTAGCAGGGGAGGGACTGAAGAAAGTAGAGACCCTATCCTCACTCCCCTGTAGCCAGGTGGGAGGTGTTGTACAGGGTACTACCACTCCGTTGGCCCAGCGCCGCAGTGTACAGAGATGATGGACAGGCTGCTCGTGCCATCCTGAAAGGAAAACGGGGAGCTGGTGGGTCCCAGAAACATCAAGGGGGCCTGTAAGATACTGTGTAGCACCCAGTCATATACTGATACAAACATGGCTAAAGACAAAACGGGCCACGCCACTAAACGGGGTACACTGGACACATTTACACAGACTGGGGGTGCCCTGCTGCCCCAGGGTCCCAGGAGCAACCAGAGGTGATGAGACTGGGAGTGGCACTGACCCTTGAGACACTGCTGTCCTTCCAAATGCCGTCAATCAATCTAGAGATATGCTGGAAGCAAAAATTGGAGCAGTAAGCAGCAATGTGATGCTCTTACACCAAGGCCTCCGAAAGGCAGAGGAAAGAATTCCCGAGGCAGAAACCTGAATTTCCGGCACAGAAGACTTAGTTTACGCCCTGCAACAAACAGTGGTGAACCTTACATCGACCATCAGAGAACCAGCTGTCACAGTGGAATACTCAGAGAGACGGGGATGGAAGAATAACTTGTACTTTGTGGTATTCCCAGAGGGATGAGAAGAGTTCTCTCATGAGAAGTTCCTAGATCGTTGGCTCGGTTCCTTCATGCCGCAAGAAGCCCTGTCCCCTGGTTTTGCAATTGACAGGGTGCACATGGCCCTAGCTCTTAATTTCCACTTGGAGCCCAGCTCATCCTGGTTATCACCTAAATACTTAACTATTTAGACAGAGACAGTATACTGAAACATGCCGGAACTCAGGGCCAAGTGATCTCTCTTGACTACACCAAACTGGTCCAGCAATAAATGAAAAAATTCCTAGCAGCCAAGAAATGACTTTGAGAACTTTTATTTGTATTATTATTTTATTTGTTACATCTGCTTTGTAACCATACACTAAAAACGGGACTTGTGGGGCCACCCAAATCGCTGGGTATTTGTGGAATAAGTGGCTGAGAACATCTGCTCTCTACATTTCTTGTGTAACTATCGAGTTTCAGGGTCTGATAGACATGTCTCTTGCAATAATGCAACTTGCACCCCCTGTCTATCGAGATAGGTCTGTACCTTATAAAGCTTCACAAAAGAGTTGAACCCCGAGAGTTGATTCCACGTTACAATTTAAAATTGATCCATCACTATCCGCCAGAAGTCATCACGACTCCGCCTGTCTGTTGCCCTGCCATTGTCGCTGCCACCAAAATCCACAATAATAATAAAATATAACCCCCCACCCTCCGGGTAAACACAACAAGAACAACTCGTGCCTCCCCAATCATAGACTCCCACAGAGCCCAGCCCTTCCCCAACACCAATTAGTGAACAACTGTTAATCCTTCACACCCAACAATAACAGAGAATGTATAATGAATAAAATCCAGTCGGACCGCAATCAATGCCAACCTCTACCCAGGCAACCAGTGGGCTATGTGCTGCAATGGGTAACCCACTCTCACACATAACACAGTCAGCCTCAGAAGATCTCAGTGCCAGGCTGAGGAGATGCACCAGCAGCAGTCACATTATAGTGCGCCCCGGTCACACCCTCCCACCCTTAACCACTACACACATGCACCCACACACTCAATGTAGAACAAAAGAAGTTGAGGGAGAAGATAGGCATCCACCCAGGTCATTTCAGTGCTCATCCCATTCACACAGTACATGGTCTTGGATTCCGGCCATCAACACTCCAACTTGGGTCCGCCTCCCGGCACTCCACTACCAGGGTCAGGTGTCCGACCCCCTCCCCTGCAGTGAGCAGTATCAGAAACATGTGACTAACTGCTCCTTTATCAGTTCAAAGGATCCTCAGGTTGGAGGGTCTCCTCAACTACATCCCCATACTAGTGCCTGAGTTGGAGGCTGTAACTTCTCCTACCAGGGCTCTCTCAGCCTCATGCTCAGCTTGCAGCAACAATGGATCAACTTTCTACAGTTTTCTTCCCTCGCTGTTTGAGTCCAGCCGCCCCAGTGTCGAGGAACCATCACGGCACACCACTACTGGTTGGGTCGAATGGGAGGCATGTCGACTCCGCCCACCATGCCTGCCAGTCCTCTGTATCTGCTTTGTACTAGAGTTTCGCACATCTGCACCTTCTGTGCTAGAGATCACCCCTCACCCCTCACACCTCCAACCAGTACCATGCGACCTCTGGGGTGGTGAAAAAGTGAGCACAATCTAGGACAGTTTAGCCATAGGAAGCTCAGTTTTGTTTCAAGGAAGAGTTCAGGAGCCCTGTCCTCTGCTTCTTCTGGGAAGCCAACAAAACAAAAATGACATCTCTGGGAGTGGCCCTTCATGTCTACTGCTCTCCGCTCCAGAGCCACTGACTTGGCAGACAAGTCGATGAGGGCTGCCTTCAGGCCGGCCACCTCACTCTGCAATTCAGACACAGTTTGTTCAATGGTAAGAGACCTTTCTGCTACTGTGTGGAGGTCAACATGTAAGAGTACAACATCTAGAGCTACTGCGTCTATTTTGGCTTGCACCTCTGCACTTGAGGCTTCTATTGCTGCGAGTAATTGAGCTCCAGAGGGGTCCAAGTACATTTTCCCACTTTCTGGAGGGGACTTAAGTGGAGTATCTGTCCTCACCGCGTCCCCCTGCACTGTGTATTGATCCATCTTAGTCTGCTGTGCCCCCCTCTGTGGTCTGTCTTTGCCCATGATGGTGCACCCCGAGTTGTAAGGCAGTTGGTAGTGCAATGAGGGTGCTACGTATGGACCCCTGGCTGTCTCACGTCACTCCTGTATATAGTAGTAGGTCTGGTGTCCCGCTGAAGGTAAGCTAGGGCCAAGCACTGCCCACAGTGGGGATCCACCGGGGAGAATCCTGCAATGACCTCAGTAGTGGTATCTACCTCCCTTGTATGAAAAATGCAGCGTTGAGCAGAAAGCGGTGCCTAAAAGTCGAGGCAAAAATGAAGAGGGGGGGAGCGGGCAAGTTAAGGGCCAAATTAAGCAGACACAGCAGCAGCACAGTGATGTACCCAAGGGAGTCCCATTACCATTGCTCCCTATATGGGTCACATAAGTCACCTGGTGTAAAGTCAGTGGCCCCCACCTGCAGCAGATAAAGTTCTTTACGTGACCAAAGTTCACCACCTAGGCAAAGGTGAAGTATCCTGGTGATCACCCAGGGGTACCAGACACAAAAGGCTGTCTCCACCCAGGGCAGCAAATCTATGGCGATGCATGCACCAGGACACTCCTCTTAGGGCATATTGCACCCTTGTATGCGCATTTAGGCTGGCTGGTACACTGTGACTGCACCAGCAGAGAAGGGTCAGAGGGACCAAGCTTCTTCTACTAAGCAAGAGCCACTACACACTGTGCTTGGTGACTGCTCCCTACCTCGTATTCAGCCCAGCTTCAGGCCAGTGCGGCCCAGTTGAGGCAGTGGCCCCTCGCCCGACTAGACCCGCGGCAGCCCAGTGGGCTCAGGGGCTTCAAATACGGGCCCACAGGTGATGCCCAGTGGGCTTTAGCTACCGGCATCCAAGGAAGGGCCCTGCCCCTGGTACTGGGCCCCGATCGGGTCAACTACCTTCCCTCCCATCCCTGCCCCCACGGAGATAATCATGACCAGCGGAGGTGGCCTATTCCAGTAGCTGTGCCTCTGCAGTGGAGGAAGCGGCTGATGTCCAGCGACCCCGTTCAGGCTGGGTTGGGCCCCGCTGGTGCGTGTCGGCCCCGTCTAGGCCAAGGCACCAAAAGGATGAGGATTCAGTGTCATTCGTTGAAGATTCCTCCTCCGCTCATCCCTCACCCGTGTCCTAAATCGGGGATGAAGGTGCTGGCACAAAACAGCGAGATTAACAGACTCTATCCGGGTGGTCTGCAGAGCTCCTTCAGCCGCTTCTGCTTTGGCCGCCATCTTGGCCACGCCCCCACTTCGAGACTTTAATATAAGGTACATGCTTCTATATCTGGCCAAACTCAAAGTCAAGTTCCAATCCCAGACATTCTTCTTTGAATCGCCAGAGGAAATCTTTAACTTGTTCGATGAAAGAGCCGACATTAAGCCACACTCCCTACCAGGGACAGACACCGCACCTTCGCCACAGGACAGGCCGCTGCACTCTCCTGACCGGCCTGGGAGGTGCACACGTGACAGGGATCATTCTAGCTCGACGTGTAGATCCAAAGAGTGTCTACCCACTGGCCAAAGGGACCAATGCAAAGCACAGACAGAAAAAAAAGGTTATTGATACAGAAGAAGAATAGTCACTGCCACAATAAAGGGCAGGCTTAAATTATGACCAAAATAACCCTTTGGAGGTTAACACAGTGAGTGAATACCCCTCATTGGGAAACCTATACCCGACAGGGTTGGGTGGGTCATGGATCCAGCATTCACCGCACTCTTGACCTATCTCCTTCTTTCTTCTTCACCTCAGGCTGAAGAATGGTCCCTCAAGGAGCCATGAGCCGCGGTCTGGGAAGGAACAGCCCATGTACCCCAGAACTACCTGTGAAAAATGAATACAATCTTGGTGAACATTATCTGCGCCATCTTGCCCCTTTTCGAGCCCATTCGTGCGCGTAAGCGGCAGCCATTTTGAGCATCATGGTCTCCCTGCCCCTCGCTAATAGCCAGCGCGTCTCTCTCTCTCTTAACCTCGCAAGCATTCCCCCGCACGCTGACAACCCCCGCTCTCTCATGCCTTGGGTCATAAACCCCTCTTCAGCGCAGCTTCACCACTGAGTCCCATCCTGTTCCCAGCGCGACACCTCCCCTCATTCCTTTCATGGCCTCAAACCCTTTTGATGCAAACCCCTTTTTTCCTGCGTCCCCGTTTGTCTTCCCTGTTCCCAGGCCGCCACCTGGCTCTGAGGATACTGTTTATTACCCCGTACAGTAGGAAGCTTCCCCTCCCCATCAAAAGACCCCCGAACCGATCAAAGCCCCCACCCCATGAGATCCGATCAAACCCATGCATTCCGTGAATCGGCGGAATGCCCTGCTGTGCAACGAGCATCACCTGTTGTGACCAGGGTGGGGAATCCAACTGTAAATGTATGTGGGAACGGGTCTGAAGGGGGGATTCCGAGGATGTTCTTTCATGTGCTAAAGTATTGCGAGAATGTGTTATGTGCAATAAAGGTTGTAAACCCTAGTATAAGAGGCCAGGCCTCAGAGATGTGGCTAGAGCACCTCGTGACGATACTTGCTGTCTGAATTGATGTGTTCTCCTCCGGAGAGAATAAAATCCTCGTTTCCCGCCTTCCAGTCTCCAGCGCCTGCTTCTTCATTGATTAATATTGGTGGGTCATAGAGGCGATACCGCCGGGCAACATAAAAGGGTTTTTGGTTACCGGTTGTCTTTGGAACCCTTTTTAACAATTGGCGCCCAACGTGGGGCCCATCAGCGACTCGTGGATCCAGTGGGAGAGGTCCTGACGACAGAGTGAACGACTGCAACGATCGGAAGGTACCCTGTCCGATAGACCCTCGTCTGACAGCAGATCATCCGAACTTCACTGGTTCCGAACAGACCTCTCTCGAGTGATCTGCGGTCCTGACTGGGAACCATCAGGAGTGCCACGAGAAGTACGAAGAGAAGAGGACGATCGGGCGCTGGATTCGGAAGACGAGAAACTGTCCATGCGGTCCGGGTAAGGTCGTGTAAACACGACGAATTGCGAAAGTGATAGATAATTGAAAGAAATTGATAATTGTTGTGAAAATACTAGTATTACTCTTTGTTAATTTATTGGAGATTCACTGTCTACAAACGGGGAAACAACAGGCTCTCCCTTTATAAACAGCGAAGGATAGGTACGCACCCGTCGGACCTATTTTTCTCCCCCACTGAACAATTGCCCCTTCGCCCCATTGATTAACTGTTATAGATTGTTTTCTGGAGATTCTCTGTCTGAAAACAGGGAAGATTAGGTCCCCTCTTTACAGATAGTGAAAGGGTAGGTGACGCGAACCTTTGCGAGCCTACTTATTCTCCCCATTGACCATATTGATTTTTTATTTTTGACCTAACGTTGATTGATTGCTCAGAATTGGTTCATGAGGTATTCACTACGTGCAAACAACGTAGAATAGAAATATTCTGTCTAGTCTTTGCGCGCAGTGATAAGATAGGTAGTGCTGACTATTATCCCATTGTGATCCGTCATGCCTGTCTTCTCCCCACTGGTTAGTAGCCTGTTTAACCCGGACCGCTTATTAGAGATGAACCATCCGGCTCCGCTGGAAGGCACCCCTAATAAGGACATGTTCATGAAGCATGGATTAATTGCTATAGTCTATAGTGAGCTGTGGCATAAATATACGAAAAGGGATCAAGAAAGACAGTGGCCACTGAAAGGATCCTTCGATCTTGACAAAATAGAAACAGTAGAAATAGCCCTTTGTAGGAATGAAACAACACCTGTTATGCTCGATAGTCTCGGTATGTGGCGCAAAGAAGCCACGCAACGAAGGGAAGGCGACGAATTCAGAAAAGGTGAGGGGACACGACGGATAACCCTCCAAACGTCTAGTAGGCAAAGGGAAGGGCCAGCGATGGCACTGCCCCGAGGAGTAGACATGAAAAGCGAACGGTGTAAAGGGATGTGCCGACAAGCCTACCCCGGAACACAACGACCCGAAGGTAATCCCCCGACATTACGCACAGGACGGACAGATTTAAAACAAAACCAATGTGCTTTCTGTAAATGTCTTGGACACTGGAAAGCCCAATGCCCGACTCTGCAAAGCATAGGTAAGAATGGAGGGTTGACCGAAAGGACGGACCGACAGAAAGGAAAAAGACGCGAGATAAAAACCAATCAGACTAGTGCAGACAGAACAGACAGGACCACCCCGTTTGATTATGCTCGGTGGCACAGATTTCGTCAGGCCAATTTTAACGACATGTTAGAGTTCTGGGACTGATTGCTCTCTGTTGCTCCCCCACTCTGAAAACAAACACAACTGCAGGTCAGTGTAAACAACCCCCCGTTAGAGAAAAGACTCAAGAAAGGCGTCTATTATATAACTTAAGATTTAATTACGGAAAAACACACAACCAACAGTAAATAGAATAACTAGTAGTACTCTCTAAAAAGCAAACTTGACTAATAGGAAAAATACAAAACGTGTTATGCTCACTCCGGAAGTCCTCCAATGTAACAGTTCGATGGTCCCGCCCATCCGGAACACCTAGCACGTGTGGGGCGGGGCCTGCCAGCAACCATGGGCCAAAAAGAGATCGCCGGCGAGAAGGTTCCGGAGACTCCACAAAGCAGCCAATGAAATGGTCTTCCCATACTGCCCTTCCAGGGATGGCGTCCCCCGGGCCGCAGGTAGGGAGGGGGCGGCTGCAAATGACCCCCCTCCCTCGTATCTCCTGGTCCGACCATCACGAATTCCTCCATCGAACGGATGCAGGGTGGGCAGGGAGGAAGAGGCGACGCGGACGAGCCTCTTCCACCTCCACAGGTAGGAGGCTTCCCTGCCCTGGCCCGACGCCGATGTCCTCCAGCCGGGCGACGGCCATATACCTACGCTGCACAGGAAATATAATGTCCGGTTGGTGTATTTCCGCAACACAGGACATACAATGCCCGACTGGTATATTTTCTCAGCACAGGACATACAAGACCCGGCTGGTATACTTGCGTAGTACAGGACATACAATGTCCGACGGGCATATTTACGGAGCACCGGATGTACAGTGGTCCCCCAAGAGTCGGAATCAGGGGTGTAGGGTGGTCATCATGTGCGCCCCTGATTCCAAGAGACGGCGTAGGATGCACCGGGAGAGGAAGACGGCACGGTGAGCCTCCCTCACCTCCCCAGATGAAGGCTCCACTGCTGCACCCTGGCGCCCCGAACCAAAATGTCCTGCTCCAGCAGCATGATGCTCTGTCCTCCGCCATCACAAGAAGTTCCTTCCACTCCTGATGGATACGGCAAAGGTGGCTGCCACAAGGATCTCAAAATGGCGTCTGGGCCCTCGAAAAGGCGGGTCTAGGCCACTGGAATAACTTTTGTCCAAAGTTGCAACTCGGGCACTTGCCCACCTGGGCGCAAGCCCCCACCATCGACAAACATCCCCTCGACTTTGAAGATTCTACCAAAGTCCCAAGGGCCCTCGACCCCTTCAGGCTCCCGGTGAGGAACAGTTGCATTGATCTCAAATGAAATAACCACGGCACAGCAACAAGATGGCGGTGCTCTCGTGTCTGCATCAGCTTCCGTCTGAACCACCCAGGAACATTATGGGCTAACGAACTCAAGCAAGTTCCGGCTGAACATCAACATGACCCGGTAAGAGAGACTTTACCCCCTCCCTCTCTTGATTGACAGTCCACACCACCAGCCCCTCTGTTAGCACAGCTTTCTTTTGAACTGCCGAAAGGGACTCTGGTCCAACCGCCAATTGTCGGGGATATTTTGCCCCTGATGCTACTGCCGGACTAAACCGGCCTCGCCCAAAATGGCGCTGGTATCAATGGAAACTAACGAATGCCTCGTGGTGTTCCTTAGCTAATGAAACTTGATGTACTAAGACATGTATATATATACGAACCATTGCACCCTCGATGTTAAAGGGAGGAGGGTTCACTTGGCGAACATTTAAGAAGGATTCCGTAAAATGTTGATTTCAATGAACAATCTATTTTTGATATTTGTTGTAACTGATACATAACATCGCTTATGATGCATACCCACGATATATACCTAGGAAATGTGATTACGATGAGCTCGACTGTGTTTCCATTTATGAACTGAAATGCCCCTGATTCCTTCATCACGCAACGAAATGTTTTTGGTTACTTGCAAATAATTAATTAGACCTTTTTACATGTTCTTGTGCTACAACATAACCCCTACTGTATGTGCTTCCATCGACGACATATCGGGCCAAAATATGAATTGCGCTCTCACATTCCACGTACTGAATAATTCTGCAAATAAAGGTTTTAACAACTATGAATAAGCATCGCATACTTTTGTAAATGTGGGTATCGATGGGAGGGTTTTTTCTGTGCGCAACCGTTCTGCTCCTCTTTTTTAAGGTTATCTGAAGAAATGGTTGTTCGGCCCTGGATTAATGATCGAATCAAAGGTATGATACGTTGCCTCCAAAATATGCGACTAAGCCCAGGAACTAACGTATGAAGAAGGACCTCGACTTCTGAGAATGGGTAAAGTAAAGCAGGGTGATTGATAAATTGTTATAAAGATATGGTGATCGAAGGTACTAAGGTACAGGGTTGAACGACGAACTGATATGCTTTAGAACATCACAGCTTTGGGAATGATTTAGGGATCCCGAAGGCCGGATACATCTACAAACCCGGGTACCTCACGCTAGGCACCTCTGATTCTTTTTTAAACGTTTCACTACACACGATCCTTAATGCCTTCCTCGAACCTCCCCATGAACAACCTATCACATTACCTGCCCCCATGACTTTAGGAAACCAGAACCCTAAGGGATTATATCCCGAAGAGATGAATACGAGTATGTGGTAAGTAAAGGACTTTCGTGCCCATACATTTGATGTGTTCGAATGTTGTGCCCCTACCTTCCCTTTTCCCTCCTTTTTCCCTCTGCAGGTTACGTTAGAATCCCGATTAGAGTATCCTAAGGGATCTGGAACCACGTCACGCCCGATGCATGAAGACGGACTAGCGCTGCAAAATGGCGCAATGAGGACGCTCTCACGGCCTTTTTACCTGATCTAATACTCTTCTGTCCCGAAACTGCATGCCTTCTACCTCCTAACACAGACCCGAAACGCCTAAACGTCGGGTAACGCACTGAATAGCCCAAACAATACACGGTCATTCTCTATGTCCCATGTGTACTGTTTTGCCTATTGTCTCTCTCTCTCTCTATCTCTTACTCTATCTCTCTCTCTGTCTCTGTCTGTCTCTCACTCACTCTTCCACCCCTCCACGCTTTCCCTTTTCCTAGCAACTGGCACCTAATTGGCGAACCTGGTGCACCTCCTGATTGGCCCCAAATACCGCAAGTATTTGCACAAATTTGTCCTAAATAAAATTGTATCGGTACCACGTTACTACCTCTCCTTTTCTACTAAAATATGGATGAAATTTAAATTGGCCGATAGAAAAGGGACAGGTAAGACGACAAAGGTTCCCTAAATTTGGCCCACTCTCAGGGACCTATTTGTCAGTGGTTTCTATGATAAAATGTGTCTGTGGCAATGCGACCATCCCCATTGCAAATTGTCTCCGTACCCCAAGCCGTAAGAAATGATCGAGAACACCCCCATCTACCCAAAATGTCCCCAGTTTCGATATCAGCCACCCTGAACGAGAACTTGAAAAACGCCCCCCTGCTCTAATTCACTGTGTCCCTAATTGTTTTCCATAAGATCCCTCCTTCCCCGAGAATAAGTTTAATAATTGTTTCAAACCACCCCTCCCGAGTTTTTGTAGTGACCAGGTTGCGAGGATTTATATAGAAAATTAGAAGGATGTGTGCAAAGTTGAAAATTAGATGGAAAATCGAAAGAACTTGTTGCAGTAAGCCTGGTTGATGATAAAATGTTTTTATGTAATGCAGATTTGTTTAGCCTATGTTCACCTCTCAGAAGGATGCCTATCAGACTATGGTGACTAGCACGTTACACTTTTTCGTAAAATACAAAGCTCTGAAGACCAGCCTAGCCTTGCAAGACTCGTACTAGGGAAATAGGTCTCTACCAGAAGAACTGACATCAACTATAATAGACTTATGCAATAAATGAGTACCAGACCTCGTACCTATTACAAATGAACGTAATAACCATCAAAGCGCCAAAGAATTAGCCACAAAAGGAAGTTGTAAGGAATCCAGCAAACCCATCATCAATTGCTTATACGCTAGCCGCAAGAATCTCCAATGTAGCGAGTGCTTACCCCAGTTGCTTGGTGTTGGGAGAGAAATAGACTTATGTAATTGCCTTCTTCTGCAATATCTCTAAAAACTGTCTTTTCAAAAATCATTTAAGGGTATCACTGTCGGAGGAGAAAGAGACCGGATGTGGGAGCACGCGGCCTGACTGCGGATTGTGGAACATCAGCGACGGAGGCCGAGGCGAGACCACAGCAGTAAGGAGACGCCGGACGGGGCAGTGTTAAAGGAAAGGGCCGACCCAAAAGCCCCTGCTATATGATCAACGTGTGCCAAAAGCCCCCGCTCTCTGAACATGGTTACGGACTCGCCTGTCGAAAACTCTCCGCCTCCCCCTGATCTGTTCCCGACTTGGCCTTGCTCCATCCCCTCCTCCTCCGACCTACCATAAGGACTGTTCACACCCGCACCTTTCCATCCGAACTCCCAAGTTCCTTCAAATCCTACTGAGTTACCCAGAGAAGAGTACTCCCTGCGTCAGAAGGGAGGGAGCTCCGATTAAGTAGACCACGAACTATGTTAAACCCCAGAACGGTGACCTAGAACTCCACCAAGGGTCGCCCCCGAAGAAAAGATAAACAAAGTCTGTGGATCTGCCCGCTACCAAACACCCTGAAGATGATGGAAGCAACAGGAAATGCCCACCACAGAGACTCAAGAAACAAACAGATCTCACAATTCTGGAACTATCGCATTTTTATTTTGCAAATCAATGCTCTGCGTTACAAAAGAAAGTGCACCTGTTCCAAAACCGTAAAACATTGCTCCTATGAGGTTTGTCGAAACAAAACAAAATGTACCCCTGCCCGCAGACCTCCGACGACTCAATCCACATGAACATTTCTGTTGATAGGTAATCCAGGTGCTTAACAGTGCCAACAGAAGACGACAAAGACACCGAGAACTCTGATTTCTATTTTTTCTATATCTCATTTCTCTCCCGACCACCATTGGACTAACTATGCTCCCGCCGAATACAAAAAGGACTTACTTATATGATAACTTATCAGCTCCTGTTTTTAAATGACTATAAGTGCCTATGATCTGTACCCTACGCCCTCGCTACGTAATTCTAGTCTGATATTGCATTACGATGATTTTTCCTGCAACCAACTTAACAATGAACCCGCTTACTAAATGATGAAATTTTTCAATGTGATGTTTATAAAATAATGTATATGCACAGTTCCTTTGCCTAAATCCCCTCTCCCTTACTTGTGATTGCTGCATATAGGTGTAGATAGGAAATAGGCCAGCAAGATGTCTTGGAAATGTTAAAGGGAGGACTGTGAAAAATGAATACAATCTTGGTGAACATTATCTGCGCCATCTTGCCCCTTTTCGAGCCCATTCGTGCGCGTAAGCGGCAGCCATTTTGAGCATCATGGTCTCCCTGCCCCTCGCTAATAGCCAGCGCGTCTCTCTCTCTCTTAACCTCGCAAGCATTCCCCCGCACGCTGACAACCCCCGCTCTCTCATGCCTTGGGTCATAAACCCCTCTTCAGCGCAGCTTCACCACTGAGTCCCATCCTGTTCCCAGCGCGACACCTCCCCTCATTCCTTTCATGGCCTCAAACCCTTTTGATGCAAACCCCTTTTTTCCTGCGTCCCCGTTTGTCTTCCCTGTTCCCAGGCCGCCACCTGGCTCTGAGGATACTGTTTATTACCCCGTACAGTAGGAAGCTTCCCCTCCCCATCAAAAGACCCCCGAACCGATCAAAGCCCCCACCCCATGAGATCCGATCAAACCCATGCATTCCGTGAATCGGCGGAATGCCCTGCTGTGCAACGACCATCACCTGTTGTGACCAGGGTGGGGAATCCAACTGTAAATGTATGTGGGAACGGGTCTGAAGGGGGGATTCCGAGGATGTTCTTTCATGTGCTAAAGTATTGCGAGAATGTGTTATGTGCAATAAAGGTTGTAAACCCTAGTATAAGAGGCCAGGCCTCAGAGATGTGGCTAGAGCACCTCGTGACGATACTTGCTGTCTGAATTGATGTGTTCTCCACCGGAGAGAATAAAATCCTCGTTTCCCGCCTTCCAGTCTCCAGCGCCTGCTTCTTCATTGATTAATATTGGTGGGTCATAGAGGCGATACCGCCGGGCAACATAAAAGGGTTTTTGGTTACCGGTTGTCTTTGGAACCCTTTTTAACATACCCCGACTACTCTGGACAGTCATCTTTCCTTCTGGATAAAGGTGCAGTTGGGGAATTGAGATTTGATTGGGGTATGGCCACGCCAGCACCCTGTTGGTGCTAGTGCACGGTCTACCACGTGACAGGCTCCTCAAGTTGCAGAAGTATGAGGAGGGGGGAGTTGGGTAAGTTAGTTTACTATTTTCATAGTCAGCATTGGATCATGCCCTATCACCTCAGGAGGCCTCTACCCCTAGGCACGTCGTCCTCAGACCGACTGGGTAACTCATAGGACAGGGTCCACAAGACCAGCTTCACATCATCTCCTGTAATGTCGAAGGCATGCTTGACAAAATTAAATGGGGGGCAGTCCTCAAACATGCCAAGAGTCTGTGGGCTGTTTTTATCGGAAACCCACTTGATGGGCAACAAGACCCCTCTGCCTCGCTCGATACAGCTTTAACAGCGTAGCCCACTTCAGATTTATGAGGGGGGCCCAGGGACAGCCATATTGATTACAAACCACGTACGTTTCCTGGTACAGAACATCTGGTCTGACCAAGTGGGGGTGGGGTGGGGGCGATATACAGGGGTCACTGGCCTTCTATAGGGTGAAACTATGACAAATGGAGACTGTCACAAGACTGCTTTGGGAGGTGCCATAGGGTCTTCAGGTGGTAGGGGGAGAGTAGAACAGGGTGATGGATAAGTCGGAGGATCGGTGGTGCAGGAGACAGCTGGTGCTCTTGAGTGGCCCCCTTCAGGAAAGCCAACACATTGTAGTACTACTTTGCTAGGGATTACATCATCCACGGAAAGAGGGCGACACATTGTATTCTCTTGCACACCACTCCATCTCCCGGCTTGTCTACTTCCTTCTACCACGATCACAGACACATGAAGTTACACAGACACTTAAACTGGCTCAGGCTTGTCAGATCGCTCATTGGTGTGCCTCCACATACTGTTTTGGCACCGGAATACCCACAATACGCTAGTGTCTGGTTGCATGGTTCATACACAAAACACAGTACACAAAACGCATAGGCCAATTCATTGACTCTTATTTCGCCTCCAAGCGGGGATCGGTTGACTCCAGGCCGGGGCACCCTCTGGGAGGCCTTTAAAGCCTCCCTCCGTGGGACAGCTATCAGTTACTCGGCAGAGGAGGAACAGTGGCAGGTGCAATCCATTACCCATTCGGAATGCTGTATTTCCTCCCAGGAGGCGCAGTGCCGACAAGGCTTGGACCTCCAGGAAGGGAACTGGAACATACCTAGCAGCTCCTCTGACCATGGAGGTGGGCCACCTTGCTCCTGACTACTGGAAAGCAGAAATAGTGGTCATCCCTAAATCTGGCAAGTCTTTGCCCAGGTGCTTGTTAAACCGTCGTATATCACTGCTTAACTTAGAGGTCAAAATAATTGTTAAAGCACTAGCTGACAGACTGAAGGTGATCCTCACACTGATGCATACCGATCAATCCGGTATTATACCCAGCAGAGCCACCAAACATAATATTAGGCATTTCCAAAATGCACGGGCTAAGGAAGAGAACCTGGGACACCCACCAGTGGTCTTACTTGCCAAAATGAAAAAGGCGTTTGATTGAGTAGCTTGTCATATCTATTTGCCTTAACTTCGGGGCTAGGTTTATCACCTATTTAAGGCTGATATACACCAACCTTACGGCAGTGGTGAGAGTGGGGGACGACTGCTCTGATCTATTCCCGATACAGAGTGGCACAAGACAGGGCTGCCCACTGTCCCCTCTCATATTTGCTATTGCTGTTTAGCCACTAGCTGTTTGGCTCCAGATGGATGCAGTAGTGGCCGTGGGAAATAAAAAATAACTTACCTTCAGCCTGACATCCACCACCTCGCCGCCTTCTCAGATATGATGTTCTCACAGGCTCCCGGAGTTGCCTGCATCAGTCCAGACTATACTCTCATGCTGGTATTACCCAGCATGAGAAAAGCGTTGGGATTGGGCTGAGCTGGCTGGTTCCATGCTCCATCAGCGTGTGCTCCTGAGCCGATTTCTGCAAGCAATAGCCTGGAGATATCCAAGTGCACATGTTGGTTTGGCCGGCCGTGGACGACCGAACAGACATGCGCACTGGCAGTGCCCTGAGCCCCCCACTTCTGCTCCAGATGGCATCGCCCTCAAAACCCGGCTGTGGGAGTAAAATAAAATGTTAATAAAGCAGTTATAACTGCTTTATTAACATTTTATTTTATATAGGTCTGCTTGTTCCAGCAGTGGGGCGATGCTCCTCCGCCATAACGGAGGAGCCCCCCTCCTCCCCGCCTCGCACTTGGATAGATGTTCAGATATGGGGCTTTGAATGGGGGGCAGTGTCTCTGGCAGAGTGGCATTTTATGTGCACAACATCCTGATCTTCCTAACAGACCCCAACCTCATGGGCCCAAGAGCTTTACAAATCCTTAAGATCTTTGGTGAGACTTCGGGCTTAACCCTCAATGCAGCTAAGTCTTTAGTGTTCCCAGCTAATTCTTACCGCCAAAACCTCGAGTGGGCAGCAGACCTACTGATGGTCCAGGGTTTAAATATCGGGGACTCGAAGGTGGTGTGATAATGTAACCTACTACTCCATGAGGCTAGTCACTCATGTAGAGGCTAGCCTCTGGTACCAAAAAGTGGGCCGCTGTCTCTGTCACTAATGGGCAGATACACCATTTTTAAGATGACATCCATGCCAAAATTCATATACCAACTACAAACCTACCCCCATCAAATCCTGCGTTTCCTCTTCTGGAAAATTAAATCAATGTTGCACAACTTCCTGTGGAACCCGGGGTTACCCCTCATTGACCTGGACAAAAGTTTCCAATCTACATTCTTGGGGGGAATTGCTAACGCAAACATGGAAGCCTATTACAGGGCATCCGACTCATTAATAGTCAACAAGTGGTGGCTCGCGGGGACCCAGCATACGCCCTAGAGCAGCAAATCCTCAGGGATACCCCATTTCATTTCCTATTATGCGGGGTGATGGGCAGGCTTGGCACTCCTTCCTGGTATGAGTGAGGGTGGTGGTGAGGATGTGGACGCCCATCCTTACAGAGATGGGGTGGTAGGACAGGCTCACGGAACAGATACCACTGTGAGGGGAACCTGACTGCGACAGGTGGCAGCGCTGGGGGGCTTTTGAAAATGGCACCTCATAGGCATCACAACACTGGGCGACATAATAGAGAGGCCGGCTTTTAAATAATTTCAGGCTCTACAGACAGAATATACCCTCCAACGCACACAATATTTGCGATATCTACAGTTCCAACATGCTCTCATGCCCTGTATCGCAGAGCTAGATGACCTTCCCAAATTCAACCCGCTAGAGGATGAACTTCTGATGGGTGAGCTGGGAGACTATACACTAAAGGTCTCACTAGAATTGAACCAGCCATACCCCCTTGGCGCACTACGTGAAACCTGGGAGGCGGTCATGGGATTACTCACAGATAAAGAATAGGCGGAAGCCAGAGAGTAACCCCAGGGCTCAGCCATAGCGGCTAGACTTCACCTGATACAAATAAAATACCTCCACAGAGTTTATCTTACCAGGCAGAGCCTTTGGGAGATGGGGGTGATATACTCTTCCTCATGCCTCTGATACCACACCAACGGGGGGGAACTTCTGCATACAGTTGTTACCTCATGCATCTGCACTGTCATGGACTGGAGGGTCCCAATGGATCCTAAATTGATTCTGCTTCATACAAACAAGGGCCTTGACAGCAATAGATACAACTGGGCGCCACTCCAGCTGGGGCTCCTAAATGCCAGACTTGATGTTGCCCAGCACTGGAAAGATGCTGCTCCACCATCAGTTGGGGATTGGAGAAATGGCCTGGGTCACTGCATGTGTATGGAGAGACCAGTATGCGTGGCCAAAGACTGCCTCTGGAAATATGGTGAAACCTGGCAGGCATGGGCCGATTACTGGGGAATATGCTTGTAACTAATATGTCCTATCGCTGAGTCCCTAGATGAAGAATTAGACCAGGTGTCTCCAACCAGACCATTGCTACCTACCAGAAGCTCACAGACAACTTCGGAGTAGCTCACAGCCTTGATTTCATTTTTCAATCCGCACAGGGTAATATTTTCCATTTAAATTTGAGGGAAGTCTATGTTTATTTTACATTATTATCTTCAGGCTGCAGATAGCAGGGCTTGACAATGAGCAGAGATGGAAACAGATTTATGAACCAGGGCACCGAGGTGAAAAACTGAAGCACTGAGGTATTTAAATCTTAAATAAAAGTATTTGTCAACTCAATATTGGGGCATGAGAACAAAATGATGTTTCTGAATGATTTTAAATGAGATAAAGTTGAAATGAAGAGTTAACTTAATGATTATGTTAACTCTTCATTTTAATTTTATCTTATTTCAAAGTGTTGTATTTACAAACAGCAGGCCAGTGGCCAGTACTCACTGTGCCATATTTGTACCTGAACATTCTGACATTTTTTTACAAATGGAAGTAATTTAAAGTGGATACAATTATTTCTATGAAACATTTAGCCAATGTTTTTCTCCACTGTCAATTAAGCCAACGAGGTCTTAATATGTTATCAAGTATCTTTCTTCACTTTAAATTCCTATTTAAACAAATGGCTGTATTTTTCTTATGTAAATATGGCACCATCTATACAGGTCAGTTAGACACAGCAAGAATCTTTGGTATCAGTGGCTGGTATACATGGTGTCATATTTATAACTGAAAAATAAAGCAATTTTTTTAAGAGGGAGACATTTAAAGTGCAGAAAATGTTCCAGATTTAGACAAATATTTTCTAAATATTTTTCTGAACTTTGGATTTCTCCCATCAAAAAATGGTTGTATGTTTGTGTTATAGATGTGACAGTGCCACATATGGCGAAAGGTGCCACACGTACATATGGCACAGACTCTCATTCACTCATACACACACATGTTCATACATCTCCAAAGACCACACTCTTACTGACACACATGGTTGTCCTATCAGAGTGCCTTTGGTTAAAGTACTTTGTTCAAACTACAGTCTTTGGATCCATGGACATCAGGTTTAAAGTCAGTGAAAATGGGCGTGGGGGCGTCTGGTAACAATGCGCAAGCAGCTTTGTCTTCAGTAGCTCACAATGATTTTCGCTGATAGTAGCTCTCATAACAGATAAGTTTGGAGACACCTGAATTAGGCACTATGGGGAATATATGTCACACGGAGATCATTCAGGGGTTCCTGCCTAACAGGAGGCAGTTGGATGGGGCGAGAAGGCCTGGGAAGGGATGGAGGAGGAGGATTGGAGAGATGAGGGAAACAATGCATGTATGGTGTTGGTTGCTTCAGTTGTTATGCAGTGAAAAGAAAACCTCTGAAAAGATGAAGCAGACTGCTGTGATAATAGCTGTCAATATCAATAAAATGTGTTTTAAAAAAATGGAGATTGGGGTTTACTTTTCTTTCTCTGACTGCTAAGTGAGATACTTTTGTAAAGTGGGCTATGTAGTAATCTTACTGGGGTAAAGGGAGTGTGCAAGGAAGTGCTGTGGGATTTCAGTTTTATTCTAACCCACAACAACATTTAAATACCTGTAAATAAACTACTAATATTTCACACTATATCAGACAGTAGGAAGGCAGACATAAGCCACGATTTTTTCTAATTCTCAATTGTGATGGAAATAAATATTTTTCAGGATCAAAACAGACCAGGATAATTTTCTTTGTGATGTGCAAATGATAAATATGTGCTGGAACCTGATTTCCACATATTATAATTTGTGCACTATATAGCTTTACCAGTAAAATGGCACGCCTGTTCCGATTTAGTGGATATTTCAATTGAAAATGTGCTGTTTCTAAATAACAGTGCGCTATCACACCATGCTTTAGTAATGTTTGTGATAATGTGCTCCAAAATGCACTACAAGCTCCATACCACACCCCTGCCTCTCTCTTTCTAAAAGGGCGTGGTTCATTTTCTACACTTGTACTTTGAGTGTCACTTGGGTTTGCACAATTCCTATGAATTCAGTGATGTAGCATTGATGGCAGCACCCGCACTCTGAAATAGGTTGCGGCACCACTACAGTACCCTTGTGGACACTTCCAAGGGATGAGGTTACGTACAGTACCCTTGTGAATATTTCCACAGGATGAGGCTACGCACAGTACCCTTGTGGATACTGCCACAGGATGATGTTACGCAGAGTACACTTGTGAATACGGGCATAGGATGAGGTGATGCACAGCACCCTTGTGGACACTTTGAAAGGATGAGGTTACGTACAGTACCCTTGTGAATATTTCCACAGGATGAGGTTACGGACAGTACCCTTGAAGATACGTCCACAGGATGAGGTTAACAGTACCCTTGTGGATACTGCCGTGGGATTAGAGGATGCACAGTACCCTTGTGGTTACTTCCACAGGCTGAGGTTAACAGTACCCTTGTGAATACTGCCACAGGATGAGGTTACAGACAGTACCCTTGTAGATACATCCACAGGATGAGGTTACTGACAGTACCCTTGTAGATACATCCACAGGATGAGGTTACGAACAGTACACTTGTGGATACGTCCACAGGATGAGGTGATGCACAGTACCCTTGTGGGTACCTCCACAGGCTGAGGTTAACAGTGCCCTTGTGGATACTGCCACAGGATGAGGTTAGGAACAGTACCCTTGTAGATATTGTAGTGTAGTTCCTAGTTTCCCACTAGGCCCTGCGCATTGGAATAACATAAACAGTAGTATCGACGTGGAACTGGCTATATTCCAGGCCTCCACTGACTATGCTAAACTTAATTGGGTTGTGTTACCAACTAGCTCAGAGGTCACTGGAAACTTTCTTCTCTGCATAGGAAGTGATCAGCTTCCTTGGCACAGACAAGAAGGGATTCAGCTTTCCAACAACCGTGCAACATGACAACTTTGCTCCTCAGATCAAGAGTCGATCTCTAGGGTCGTGTGAAACAATAGACATAGATTTCACTCAGTCAGTCTAGTGCAGTTTACTTTCACAGTATGTAGAGAATAGAGAGACGGGCGTGTATCAATAAAGGTTAACATTTATTGAACAGTCTTTCTTCTCATACAAGAGAGATGTATTGCCACAATTGCAATAACTGTTATTATAAAAAGTACGTACAGTAAGATAAGAATAGCGAAATAGAACTGTAAAAGCATTGATATGGTTTCTTAGCCATACAATGGTTTAAAAGTAATAAAACATATATACAGTCATATATACATTAGGCTAACATACTCAACTGGTGCTTCTAACTAAGCCTACCCCAGTGTGCCTGACCTAGGCCTAACACGTGAGAAGGGGGAGTAAGTAAGTAGCTTAAAGTTAAGTTGGTTTTGCCAAGGTTTGTTTCAAGAATTCTCGTCTAAGGGTTTAGTCAACACCATACCTCTGAATAGAATGATGGAGGATTGGTATCTCCTTCAGGGGTCTCTCTCGATATCCCAGTCACCCGCGAGGGTAAACCGGAAGCGCCGGGACTGGATTTCTCTGCACGAGAAAGGCAGCGGCTTCTCTCAGCGCGTCTGGAGGAAGGAGGGGTGACAGCGTCCGCGGGCAGCTGGGCTGGATGTCTTCGCAGAGGACGGCTGCACGGCTCCTCAAGCGTACTGCACCATAGGTCGCGCTGTAGCGGCGATAATGGTAATCAGTAGCTTCACCACCACAGGATAGCAGGCTGCAGCGACAGAGTGCTAGTTTTTACCAACACGGGGTCATGCAGGCAGCTGGCATCAGCAACATGTTCGCTCATTGCTTAAGGCAACGTTGGTAATATTTATACCTGACAGGTGCCGGGTTTGACGCAAGTTTGCTGGACATAAGACGTCAATTAAAGATGTCACTAGGAAGTGGCAGCTATCAGTTGCTCATTAGAGTTCTATTACTAATCAAAACATAGCAAGCGGGGATTTCCAGGTTTGCTAAGTTTTTATCTTGTTGAAGAACTCGGAGTGTTATCTAGGAATATCAGATAGTGACTGCTGCTCTGTCATTGCTCTAATTGGTCGCAAAGGAAGTAGCAGAGAGTCATGCTGGAATGTGGCTCTGTGGCTCTGCTCGTGTGAGGCCAGAGATGACTTTACAGAAAATCGCACTTGAACGGTTATGCCAATATAGGGAATAAATGGATTTATAGCCGAATAGGGGCATAAGGTCACAGTATCGATCAGGAACCTAGATAAGCACATGACACCCACTCCACGAATTCATGTCCATCAAAATTACTAAAACTAAGCAATTAGATGTATGTGTAACATTGTGTAACATAGCCCACCCCAAAATACATAAATGCATTCGAAATAGGCGTACTTGTAATACATGGAATTTAGGTACTGTACGTTTTTTTTTAAAAAGCATAGTAATCATTCAAAAAATTATTGCATAAGAAATCAATGAACGATTATGCATAAAGAATTACACATGAAGTATCTCTGACAGAAGAAATGCGAGATAAATCATCACATAAAAATGCATTGTAATAATATGTGTGCTAGAGGCTGGTGTTATGTTGTTATGTCTCTAGATGTTTTTAGAAATAGAAGTGTGAAGCTTCTGTTCTCTAAGAATAGTTTTTACGTTAAGCAAAGAATTGTTTCGTGCCAAAAGGAAAGGGTCAATATTTTTAAAAAAATTGTCCAATTCAAAGAAAAATCAGTTTTCCAAAGCTCCTGGCAGTTTTATGTTGATCAAAACTGAAGGCCGAATTCAGAGTTCATGGGAACGCTGTGTGTCGGAAAGCTTCTCAAAAGTTATTGTTTCTCTGTGGGTGAGAACATCGTATCAGACAGGCTCGCAAAGAATTGGTCTACAAAATCAGGTGATAGTTCAACCAAATTAGATAGCGCTGTAACTTGGCAGGTGTGAGAATGATTGCTGTCATCGAACGCAGGATCAGCAATGCACACAGAACGTTGTACCTGGATGATGTTGCTTTTGTCACTCGCTCCACTGTTACCACTTGGCTGTAGTACAGGAGTCTCCACGAATGCCGTCATCAGGATGGGTAGCCGTTGGGGACAACACAATGCGTGAGCCGTTATTGGACTTAGCAAAGTATCGACGTCCATTGGTACTGCTGATGGAAGTGAAAGACAGATGTCCAACACGCATTCCTCGCCGCAAAGCATACACCGTAGCACAGGTAAAATGCAATTTTGCCATATTGGTCTGAATGAAAGGAACCAGGTCATGTTTAGATCTCTCAGCCTGGCCAATCCGAGGACGTTAGTTATCCTGTCCCTGTAGCGCATTGCCAGGATTGTTTCTTCCATTCCCATGGGAGCTATGTCTGAGCCGAGGTTTGCCATAACGTAGCAGGAGGGTCAAAAATAGAATCCCTGCGATGAGTCCAAAAAATAGTGGAATACCACCAAAGATGGAGTGCACAAAATTAGGAAAGATTCCCAAAATTGCCTGGAAGGGTGTTAGCAGTCCCGTAAAGACTGTCTTAAATATGCCTGGGATGCTTGTAGCACTAGACATGTTAAGGAGTTGCTCGAGTATTTGTACGAAATGCACGGGGCAATTTGTTGATAAAAGGTCATGGACCTCAGTAGCCGTCCTTGCGACTAGAAGATCATACGTCTCTTTAGATGACGTTATAGGCACTGTTGTCTGTAAAAGCACAGATTTCATTTTGCTTAATGTATCAATTCGTATAGAATAGAGATTCAGACGAGGCCAGAGGGGAGTCACTGTGTCTGGAGGCCCGCTCGGGAACAATGCTTGCATGCAACATTTGACCATGGACGTAACTTCTACTAGATAACTTAGTCCGGGCGCGAGGCCACAGCACCTGTGATCCGTTCTTAGAATGTAACTCCCGTTTGCGAGTTGCATAAAGAAGGGCTCTATCTGAGTTGCAGGTGTGACTAGCTGGTGGCATGAAAGGTTGTTTGAATTTCCATCACATGCTCCGTGTAAATTAATACCCTGACACAAAAGTATACCGCTTAGTGAATGTTTACAGTTGTCACCACTAAGAAATACATTTTTGTCGCTGTCACTATAGCAAGAATGAGTGTATGGTAATTTCCATTCGGATTTAACATATCCCTTACCCAATTGTTCATACTGGCCAGCAGGTATGTACTCAAGGCATTTATGAAATCGGAAAGTTGTTATCGGAATTGTGATAATTCCGTGTATTATCCATTCAATGACAGGACTCTCTGACATTGTCAATGGTAATCTCTCGAGTTTCTCGATGCTCAAGATTGTATAGTCTGCTCCTTTCTGTGCCAAACTGATCTGTTTATCAGTAAGGTTAAAAATGGAAAATAATGACGTTGTGTTTATCAGACGCCAAGGCACATAGCCTGAACGAAGATTTTGCAGCGTCCAGCCTAATTCTATAATAGAGCGTAATTGAGACTGGCCATGTTGTAACATTAGCAAATCTCTGTCTATCACATCAAAGGCAGAGGATACAATATTGTCCAAAGAATATATTCTGGAAGACAGAGTCATTAACCCATTGTCTACCACAGAAAGTGATTTTTCCAAATTAATACGATCAATTTCTCGTATCTTTTCAGCAGTTTCAATTTGCTTTACTTTCCAAGCCTCGTTGTAAGCAGCATAGATGCTGGTCGCTATGAAACGCTTTTGACGCTGTTTGCGTGGTCCAAGAATGAAATCGCGCAAATCAGCACCATCTTTTAATAAAGACAAGTGTTGCTTAATTTCAGCCAGTGTGGATGTAGTTAGCCATTCTAGGCAGAGTTTGCCTACACTGTATGTGGTTATAATTCCTGGATGTTGTCTCTGGGAATATCTTGAGTCTAATCTGGTCATTTTTAAACCCTGTGTTTTATTCAGGAACCTATCTTGACAGCTATTTGTGTCTTTAGGCCAGATTAACCACTTTTTCCAATCAGGATGTGTTCTGTTGAAATGTAAAATGTGTGACACGTCTAACTCATTATCTGCAGTTGTATTCTCAGCTATTGGTTTTGGTATAGACGGTGTTTTCATTTCTTTGTTCTTAGCTAGGCCAAGACAAGATGTTTGGTGTACAGTGTCATTTAAAAATAACATTTGTTACTGGTATCATGCAGGTTCTAAATAGTGCTTCTATGCCTTGCACCTGCCAATCTTTTGTACCCCAAATTGATTTCGTTTCAATATTATTTTTCCAATAATCAAAACCAAATGTCATCATTTTGTCATAAAATGCTTCTGAATATATCAATTTAGAATTTGTCAGCATTGTTTTCATTCCTGTTTTATCTAACAGTTTATAATAAAACGTTTCTGCATCACTGGTGTTAAACCCTGAAAAATATTTGAATTTCTCAAAAAATGCTTTAGAACTGCTTTTAGGTGGTGTAGAACAATGTTCCCATTGATTATACATAAAAACATTTCTAGGCTGTGCAGATTTATGCAAGTAATGATCCCCATAGTGGGTGTAACAGAATAACTGCTCATAACTAGATGAACCTTGTAAATAATCATGATCTGTGAATCTAGCTGACATTACTAAATCAGACATCATGTCATTAATACTGTTAAAGTCCCAATCATCAGAGAATGTACTTGGTGTCACAAAGTCACTTAAGGAAACCTTTAGTTGATGAGGATACTTCAGGATTTCGACCGGACCATAGATCTCATAGTCTGTTTTCTCCCATACTACCCCACCAGGTATTGGAATTGCTGTGACATTTACTGTTGACAGTTCTCTTTTCTTCACGTGGGATGATCTGTGTGGTTTCAGGACTAGGTTGATGTTCTGACTTGCTGTGTCCATTCAATTGTAATGAACTTCCCTAAAATTAAAACTAAAATTAGGCATAGTAGGAGTATGAATACCCCTGAGATAATCCAATGCTCAATCAACGGTGAATCCAGATATAGTTCTTTGATTTGTTGAAGGAGTCCTGTTGTATTTTCTTTAGAATACTTTTTTGTTTCTGGCGTCACTTCGGGGTCACTTAAATCTTCAGAGAAGTTGTCGAAGTTGATGAAATAACCAGAGGCAGTTCTGTCAATTGATGGGATTGTTCTTTCAATCTGTCTCTCGGTAGCACTTTCTGATGCCACATCATTGTAGACTGGTGTTGTTTCTTGACGAACTGTTTCAATCTGTGTTTCAAGAGGCACGAGTTCCATGGCTGTATTGCATAGTCCTTCATTGTGCACTGCAGGCTGATCGAATGTGATTAGTCTTTCAGTTTGAACCTCTTGGATTGTTGCAAGTTTGGGTATTCTGTTGTTTCTTGGGAGTCCACTGGGCCTACTGTTGATTATAGGCCACATGCTTGTGGTTTTACCAGATCGATAGACACGACTCTGTTCTCCTTTTTACCAGCAAGGGGCGGTAGCACAACTGATCTTGTTCCGGTGACTGCTAAGACAGGTACTGCTTTTCTGTAAGAAGGCCCAAATTCCTTCTTCACCGCGATCTTTTCTCTGACTAGATCCCCAATCTTTGGAATCCAGACAGGCCTTGCTGGGGCTGTTGCGGGTGGTGCCTCGTCAGTGGTATTTGGCTGTTGCTTTAACTTTATGTTGCTTAATGATTTTCTTGTTTCATTCAGTTCCTGTAAAACAGCCAAACGGTCTTTTACTTCAAACTGCTTTGTTTCTTCTTGTACCACTGACATCTGACTATCGAGGTCCTGAACGCGCATTCTTATTCCGAACAATAGTTCGTATGGGCTGAAACCTTTTAGAGAATTTCTTGGCATGTTGTTAAGACTAGTCTGGACACTTATTAAATGTTTGACCCACCCAGCGCCTGAACCTAATACCTTCGCTGTTATAGATTGCTTTGCGTCCCGGTTTTTTCTTTCTATCACACTATTCCCTCCCGGGGTATGACTGACAAGAATACCGCAACCCAATTCCCATGCTGGCCATGGCCTCCCTATAGGCTCGAGAGCTGAAAGCAGGACCCTGGTCAGAATGGAACGTGGTAATTGCGTATATGCCGATATGGACTCGCTAATCTTTTATAACAGTTCTAGGCGTCAGCCGAGTGCTGGTGGCCTCATTTTTTAAGTGCATTTCGTCTTAACTATTAATAGGACGCAGGACGGGGTGTAGGCAGCGTTACGCTCTTTCTGATTGGTAGCCGGTAGCAAGGTTCGCTACTGCGATCCCTATTGCAGTTTTCACAGTTGTTTGCATATATTTGGTGTTCTACACTCATTCCCGGCCACCAGAATACTGATTGTAATTCAGTCAGTGATTCCTTGATCTCTCTGTGCCGTAGACCCAAACCCATGTGTGCGTCTGCTATTAAAAATATTCTCCTGTTCATGTTTGGAATTACTCTGTCCCCCACTCCAGGGATTCGAGCAAAAGGAACGGAGTTTGCATCGATGATGTATGCATAATTGAGTGGATAGTTTACGGGTAGTGCTGCACAGTCGCCTTTTACGGTCGTTTTTACTGCCAGCATGGTTTCCCCGTCTATGTACTTATCTGTACGCTTTTTTGTGGCTACGGAAGCCGGGTTACTTGCTTCCGCGGTGGCTGTATTAGCCAATGAATTCCCTGCAACGTGAACGCCATCACGTTGAAGACTCTGTGCGTGAATCACGTGAGTCTTTTGTAGTTCTTTATGAAAAAGAGCTACCTGTTCCCAAAGCAATTTATGCTTTATTGTGGCACCTGTGTCATCTTTGTAGTCGTTTTCGATCCAACTCTGCAGTTTGTTGTTGTAAGAATTGACGCAAAAATGAGAATCGCACACGATAAGTATGTGGAATTCGCGTTCTGCATTTTCGAGCGCCATCTTTAAAGATCTGATTTCAGTTCTCTGAACCGAACAGTTTCTTACAGATTCAGTTTTTGTTACTTTCGGTCTGAATTTACCGCACAGCCAACGACCTTTAATGATCGCACATGCTGCATTGTAGGATTTACTCTCTACATTGAAATGCTGTACAAAGCTATCTGTATAGATTATACATGCGTATTGTGGGAGAGGCAGGATTTCGATTGGCAGAGGATATTCTTCTTCATATTCTAAATCATTCAGTTCTTTGTATTGCGGGGCGAAATAGTATTTCACGTCTTCCGCTCCTAGAGAATCTATGCACTGTATCCATTTCGGATCCAGTGACACTGTAGGCAGGTTTACTGGGCTGAATAGCGCCTCGAAGGCGGATTCCGCTGTAAGGATATTAATCCGTTTGCCGTGTGCTAGTTCTCGTTCATTTGCTAATGCGATTTGCACTGCGTTCACAGTTTTTTCTGTGCGACTGAATGTTTTTTCTGCTTGTGTGTACAAGTGAGATTTAATTGAAATTGGTACCTTTTCTCCCTCATTAGAGGTTAGGTACGTGAATCCGCATCTTCCTGGGATGACTCGGATTACAAGATCGATCGTGTTGTCACGTGTATCTAATTTAGTTTTTGCTAACATGTCTGTTTGCAGTGATCTCAAAATTTCTGTGTGTTTTTGAGTCCAATTGATTTGTTTTAAATCAGGTTTTATTAGTTCGTAGAGAGGTTTAACCCTCTCTGCGTAATTTAGGATGTAAGTTCTTCCGAAATTCAGAAAACCTAGTATTGATTGTAAATTCTTCAGCGTTTTTGGAGCTTGGAGTACAGCGCACTTCTCTAAGAAGTTGTCCGCTAGGCTTTTCCCTTCACTTGATAATTCGTACCCTAAAAACAGTACTGTCAGATGGGCAATTCGGGACTTTTTAAAGTTGAATTTGTAACCCTCTGCTGCGAACCCAAGTATAATGGTGTTCACTCTTTTCAAGTGAGTATCCAAGTCGTCGTCTGTGAGATAAATATCATCTACGTAAGATAATGCTTCATCATCATAGATTTGTAGTAACTCTGTTACCCTAGCTGAGAATAGTCCTGGGCTGTTCTTGAACCCCTGTGGGAGACGACAGAATTTTTTCTGCGACCCAAATGCGGAGAAAGCGGTCAAGTATCTGCTTTCTGGTGCAATGTTTTGACAAAAGAAACCATTAGAAATGTCTAATGTCGTTTTGTATTTTTTCCTAACTATGTTATTCATTAGGGCTGCACTATGCGAGTTTTGTACTGCAAAAGTTTTGCAACACGTATTAAGATGTCTGTAGTCCAAAACTAGACGATATGAATTGTCTGGCTTGGAGACAGGAAACAAAGGATTGTTCATTTGAGAGGTGCATGTTTCAATCACCCCCTGGTACTCAAGTTGATCTAAGATCTCCCTGACCTGTTTTTTAGCTTCTTGCTTTATGGGATACTGCCGTTGGGCAGTTGGTTCACTTTTTAGTTGGATTTTGTGAGGCGTTGAATCCTCATCCCATCCTACATGATTTTTATACAATGCAGGTGCCTGGGCTACTGCCCATTTCCTTGCATATGTATATTTTTTGTGAATCGGTATGTGATTCGAGAAGGCAGGCATAATCACTTCTTCGCCACGAGGGCACTCCCTGACAAACTCCGGGGGCCAATCTTTTTCAGCTAACAGAATATCATAGCCTTTTGAGAGCTTATCCCAAAATAGACCCTTAATTTTCCTAGTCTTATCACCCTCTATACGCAATGTTATTTCGTATATTTTATGGGGCTCGCTAAGCCTGGCATCGGCAGTTTCAACCTGAATGTATTCATTCGTGTCCACTGTCTCCAGATGACTCATCAAGTTCTTGCGCGCTATACTGATTTCTGCTGCACTGTCCAACATTGTCAATGCCCACTCCCCGTTTTTCAACTGTGTCCTCAGTATTCTCGGCATGGTTGATTACTCTAATACTGGCTACCTTCTTTTTCTGAAATTGAGATTTCTTATTTTGAGCAGGTTCCTTGTCTTTGGACTTGGTGTGCTCTCCTGGGTCTGACCGTCCTCTTCTTTCCGAATTCTGTGGAAAAGATCGAGAGGGACGTGTATCAATACTTTGATATCTATCAGGTTTTTTTATATTATCCCTATTTCTAAGGTTATATCTTTTCTCAGAGGGCTCCCGTTGGGGAGACTGGCGTTCTCGAGTCGGAGTTCTTTCCCTCCGTCGAGGAGACCTTCCTCTGGACTGGAAAACTTTTTCCTTGGGAGTGGATTGTTTATTTCCATCCCAGCTCTTTTTAGGAGTGTTTAAATTATTTTTAATAAATAATTTTTCAGGATTTTCGAGCAGTTGGGGCTTTACCGGTTTCCCACCCAAGCTGTCTCTACCTAATTCCTCATAGCATTTTTCTATGATTTTTGCAAGCTCAACAGGATCTTTTATATCTGTTTCCCTCAACTTCTGGCGAATCGCCACAGATGCTGCTTCTCCCTTTACATTGGCTAATAATATAGCCGTGACCTGCTTGAAATCTTTCAGTAATTTCATACCTAGATTTAAAGCTGGTTCTGGACCGAATTCATTTTGAATTTGTTTTAGCACGTCTGGTATTACCGCCATAGACGGAACACCGTGTGTTTTTGTGTAAATGGAAGCAAAGACTGTACCCCAAGTGTCACAGTCCTCCACGTGTGGTGCGATTCCCATAGGAAGGCAGATGGTCAAGATTCTGTGTTTCTCAATAGGGGTAGTATCAGGAAATACTGCCTCTATTTGAGTGATTTTCTGGGCTAACCAGAAAGGAATTTGTTCCCGTTTTACGGGTGTTTTACCAAGACATGACTGTATGTTCTGTGGTGTAATTTTATTTGTGTTCCCCTGATGAGGGGTCAGCTGGTGTGAATTAACAGCTGGCTGGACTGTTGCAGTCCGTATTACATATTGGACTAATTGCCTATGTATTTTTATTAATGTGTTTAGCTGTGCTAACAGCTCTTCTCTAGACATTTTTATAATGTCAGGATGTGGTGTGTAGCTGGCTAGAACCGGCCACGTGGCTCCTGGTCTACCTAGTGGACCGAGCCTAGTTATGTGATCATTGTGTTTTAGGGCGCCATTAAACCAGAGCAGGTGCTCTTGAAATTTAAGTGGAATTTCAACCTCCTCGAAAGGGGCGTACTCATCCGGAGGTTCCTCTATTTTGTAATAGTGAAACTCTTGTGTTATAGCGTTTACCGCTGGAAAGTTTATCCATGAATAGAATACCTCTGTCTGCCGATACTCGTGAGCCTCTATCACGAAAATTACTGTACCACCTTGAGGTGGCAGTCCGTTTTCTATAAGTTTTAAAGTTATAGATCTTCTTAACTGGACCGGGATGATAATAGCCCCCGGGTCTGTGTATTCGGGACCTTGCTGAGTCGCATCTACTGCGGCCCCAGTGGTGCCGTTGTTTTCTACTGACATTTCAAAAAATGCAGGTTTGCAGAGTAGGTCTCCAAGGAGACAAAGATTAGATGCACAATATTTTGGAACACTGTATCCTTCAACGTTGAATAAACCAGAGCTTTACATAGGAATCTCTTCCTACTAAGGTCGGGCGGATTTTAACCTTTCACCCACTCCAGACGTCTATTGGAGTATTTACGGGAGAAAGGGGTGTGAAATATGCACGACTGAGTTACTCTATAAGTCTTACGTTAGTTTATCGCCTTACCAAACGTTAGGGCGCCATGTAGTGTAGTTCCTAGTTTCCCACTAGGCCCTGCGCATTGGAATAACATAAACAGTAGTATCGACGTGGAACTGGCTATATTCCAGGCCTCCACTGACTATGCTAAACTTAATTGGGTTGTGTTACCAACTAGCTCAGAGGTCACTGGAAACTTTCTTCTCTGCATAGGAAGTGATCAGCTTCCTTGGCACAGACAAGAAGGGATTCAGCTTTCCAACAACCGTGCAACATGACAACTTTGCTCCTCAGATCAAGAGTCGATCTCTAGGGTCGTGTGAAACAATAGACATAGATTTCACTCAGTCAGTCTAGTGCAGTTTACTTTCACAGTATGTAGAGAATAGAGAGACGGGCGTGTATCAATAAAGGTTAACATTTATTGAACAGTCTTTCTTCTCATACAAGAGAGATGTATTGCCACAATTGCAATAACTGTTATTATAAAAAGTACGTACAGTAAGATAAGAATAGCGAAATAGAACTGTAAAAGCATTGATATGGTTTCTTAGCCATACAATGGTTTAAAAGTAATAAAACATATATACAGTCATATATACATTAGGCTAACATACTCAACTGGTGCTTCTAACTAAGCCTACCCCAGTGTGCCTGACCTAGGCCTAACACGTGAGAAGGGGGAGTAAGTAAGTAGCTTAAAGTTAAGTTGGTTTTGCCAAGGTTTGTTTCAAGAATTCTCGTCTAAGGGTTTAGTCAACACCATACCTCTGAATAGAATGATGGAGGATTGGTATCTCCTTCAGGGGTCTCTCTCGATATCCCAGTCACCCGCGAGGGTAAACCGGAAGCGCCGGGACTGGATTTCTCTGCACGAGAAAGGCAGCGGCTTCTCTCAGCGCGTCTGGAGGAAGGAGGGGTGACAGCGTCCGCGGGCAGCTGGGCTGGATGTCTTCGCAGAGGACGGCTGCACGGCTCCTCAAGCGTACTGCACCATAGGTCGCGCTGTAGCGGCGATAATGGTAATCAGTAGCTTCACCACCACAGGATAGCAGGCTGCAGCGACAGAGTGCTAGTTTTTACCAACACGGGGTCATGCAGGCAGCTGGCATCAGCAACATGTTCGCTCATTGCTTAAGGCAACGTTGGTAATATTTATACCTGACAGGTGCCGGGTTTGACGCAAGTTTGCTGGACATAAGACGTCAATTAAAGATGTCACTAGGAAGTGGCAGCTATCAGTTGCTCATTAGAGTTCTATTACTAATCAAAACATAGCAAGCGGGGATTTCCAGGTTTGCTAAGTTTTTATCTTGTTGAAGAACTCGGAGTGTTATCTAGGAATATCAGATAGTGACTGCTGCTCTGTCATTGCTCTAATTGGTCGCAAAGGAAGTAGCAGAGAGTCATGCTGGAATGTGGCTCTGTGGCTCTGCTCGTGTGAGGCCAGAGATGACTTTACAGAAAATCGCACTTGAACGGTTATGCCAATATAGGGAATAAATGGATTTATAGCCGAATAGGGGCATAAGGTCACAGTATCGATCAGGAACCTAGATAAGCACATGACAATATGTCCACAGGATGAGGTTACGGACAGTACACTTTTGGATACGTCCACACAATGAGGTGATGCACAGTACCCTTGTGGATACTGCCATAGGATGAGGTTAACAGTACCTTTGTGGATACTTCCACCAGATGTGGTTACGGACAGTACCCTTGTAGGTAACGTCCCCAGGATGAGGTTAAGGACAGTACCCTTGTAGATACGTTCACCGGATGAGGTTACGGACAGTACACTTGTGGATACGTCCACAGGCTGAGGTTAACAGTGCCCTTGTGGACACTGCCACAGGATGAGGTTACGGACAGTACCCTTGTGGATAAGTCCATAGGATGAGGTGATGCACAGTACCCTTGTGAATACTTCCACAGGCTGAGGTTAACAGTACCCTTGTGGATACTTCCACCAGATAAGGTTACGGACAGTACCCTTGTAGATACGTCCACAGGATGAGGTTACGGATAGTACCCTTGTAGATACGTCCACAGGATGAGGTGATGCACAGTACCCATGTGGATACTTCCACAGGCTAAGGTTAACAGTGCCCTTGTGGATACTGCCACAGGATGAGGTTACGGACAGTACCCTTGTAGATACGTCCACAGGATGAGGTTACGGACAGTACCCTTGTAGATACGTCCACACGATGAGGTGATGCACAGTACCCATGTGGATACTTCCACAGGCTAAGGTTAACAGTGCCCTTGTGGATACTGCCACAGGATGAGGTTACGGACAGTACCCTTGTAGATACGTCCACAGGATGAGGTTACGGAGAGTACACTTGTGGATACGTCCACAGGATGAGGTGATGCACAGCACCTTTGTGGATACTTCCACAGGATGAGGTTAACAGTACCCTTGTGGATACTTCCACAAGATGAGGTTACAGACAGTACCCTGGTAGATACGGCCACAGGATGAGGTGATGCACAGCACCCTTGTGCATACTTACACAGGATGAGGTGAGACGCACAGCACCCTTGTGGATACTTCTACAGACACAGATGTTGCCCAGTCACCAGGTGACAGTGTTTCCACAGGCCGAGTTTATAGAGAACCCCTTAGTGGATGCTTCCAAAGGCACAGGTGCGTGTAAAGCATCACGGTGGATGGTAAGCAGCGCAGATCTGTACCAGTTCCGCTTACGGCTGGATGGCTGCTCCTGAATCTTTAAACACAGGGACATTACACCCCTCCCCTCCATCCAACCAGTCCCAAACAACCTGTGCGGAAACATTTCTGATAAATATTTAAAGCGGAATCAGAGCAGATCTGAAGGGATTACTTACTGATCTATCCAGGAGACAGTCCTTAAACACTAAATCTGATAAACGTTACAGGCTCAATAAATTATTCAGGCCTGGCAGCCTGTGTCTGGGTGACGGGCTGACGGGGACACCTGCTTGGAGCGACGGAGAGTCGGGCGCTGATCGCGCGCTCCATACCGCGCGCGCAGATGCAATGCTGTGGACCAACCCGGGCGTGATAGAGACGAACGATCATTGCAGAAGTCACAGAATGAACGTGACATCAGCATGTCGACGTTCAATGGGGTGGCAAAGGGGACGACGGGGTCAAAAAGCGTCTGGACAAAGACTGTACTTGGTTACATGTTTTTCGTTGTCCTGTGTCCCTCGTTCGCACCCACGAAGCTGTAGGAAGTTCCCTGCTTCGTTTGTACTGGTGATTTCAGGCGGTGGAAACCCGCACGCTTTGTTAAGAACCGGAATTTGTTTTGCATCTTCATGATGAAAAGGCAGAAAAGTTGTAAACCTAGGAAAAGAGCTGCAGAGAGAGCAAGCTGTGAAGGAAAGAACCTGCAAGAGAAGCCAATGTAAGGAAATCCTTTTTTGAATGTCACCCCCAAGGGTTTAGACTGGTCCTGCGGTTTTGTCGACTCTGAAAGTAGCATCAAAGATGAAGAAGTCGCAATTGAAGAGCAAATGGGGAACACTTGAGGGAGGGGCTGCCCAATTGTTTAGGTAGACAGTCTGGCAATCGGGAGGGTAAGGGGAAACCAGTTGCCAACCCAGTTTTCCTGGACTGTGTTTCCTTCCCTGTGGGCAGAATGGTGGATCCTGGGATAGCCAGATGCCACACTTCACAGGAGGGAGAGAATCTGGTAGCCCATTGGCTACCATCTGCATTCTACCCTGAGGGCATTTTCTCCGCATTCATAGGGCATCCCTGGCACCCCTGGCACCCTTGCACCCAGAACTCAGATGTCAACAGAATGGAGAAGAGGAGCGAAGAAGGGCTGCCCTGCTGCACCAAGGAACCAGCAAAAAGAGTCTGCACCAGCATGGACTGCACTTGATGAACCTAGTGGCTAGCACAGGAGTAGGGACTGTGCCAGCTGTTTCGTGCTTGTTAAGAAGTCATCTCCAGAGCCCAGCCGAAGCAAGAGACTCCAAAGGTTAGTTGGCTTGACCTCCTGTTCACAGCACAGCGCCACAACAGCTGAAGAAGCCTGCTGGGGTGAGTTAGTAGCTCAAATCTTTAAGCCGCAGTTTTTCTTCGCTGTACAGCACCAGAGCCCAGGACCCGATGCTCACGATTGCACCCAAGTATGCTGGATCCGGGAGAGTAGTCGGAGTGCAGCTTGGTCACCCAGAAAAGGATTTGGCTATAACCGTAATATCAGGTGATTATTAGCCCAGTGCCAACTGGACGTCTACCAGGACAGAGAGGACTTCAAGGGACATTGACCTCTGTGGTCAGGACCATCTCATGGAGGCATAGCCACAGGAAGAACCTACAACCACAGCATAATTGAGCATCTTCAGAATCCTGTATCCCCATATCAGGACCACTTCCATAGGTACCTATAGCGAAGGGGTAAAAGTGCCTGGAGCTATCTGAAGACTCCTTCTTCCTCCAAGGCATCTTTTTCTCAGGATCTTGCTGGTCCCCCTGGCTGACTCCCTGTTGGAGTTGGTTGCCTAAAGTAACTCAAAGTAACAGCATTAAAACGTTAAAACGTTAAAAAGAAAAATTTGGGTACGCAACAAACTTGTTGAGTTTTCCAATGCTCATTCAGGGTTAAGTTAAAATGTGCGTGTTTACTATACCTTGCATTTGCTTTATCTTCAGAAAGCTCAAGTAGATTTTTTTTCTTGTGGTGTCTATATATACACACAAAAATGCAGTCTATTTTTAGAAACTGATGTCAGATTTCTTAAATGTCTTGTTGATTTCTCCTTCAATTTATTTGGTGCTGTTTAAATGCTTTACACTTGTTCCTTTGTGTAAGCCTTGCTGCTCAGTGCCTTAGCTACCCAGGGGTGAGGTAGAGGGTTCAGAAAACAAAGCCTAGGGATCCTAAAGTGGATGGTAAGTGAATCACAGTGATCTTACACAACCACACCATATAATACACCACATTACCTCACAGACTGAAACTGTATGGTGGTTGCGGAGAGAGGCATGAGATGGAATCAAGAGTAGGCATCCTTGGTATCCGGCAAACCTGGCATTCAGCAGCATCGATGGTGGGCTATTAAGAACAAGTTTTGTCCCTTACACATT
Organism: Lissotriton vulgaris; assembly: GCF_964263255.1. Classification (NCBI taxonomy): domain Eukaryota; kingdom Metazoa; phylum Chordata; class Amphibia; order Caudata; family Salamandridae; genus Lissotriton; species Lissotriton vulgaris. The sequence continues at coordinate 1,485,215,902 of NC_141693.1, forward strand.
TTTAAAATAAAAATTAAGCACTAATGCTTGTGTGCACCAATGGAACACGCTGCTAAATCCTGAGTAGTATGGGACTAGATGGCAATGCCATGATAGGCCCCCTGATGGCCCTACAACAGATATATGAAAAAAGGCACAGGTGCTGCACATTGTTCAGCACGAGGACAGGTGATCTGCTCTGGCCTGTATTGAGAGGTGAATGCAAGCTCAACCACGAACGTACAGGTCCCTAGATATAGAGTAAAATGCACTAACCTGAAGACAACAAATCTCCATTTGAACATTTAAACTATCCAGCACTACACTTCATGTAAAAGGCAAGGGGAGGTCCCCCTCCTGCATGCCTCTTTTTGATGTAACAGGTACCACAGCTCCAACTCCTCATTAGGGGGGTTGCTACATCTAGAGACCAGAACAAGGTCAATCTTTTCCACATGAGTACTCTTGCTAAGCCTGATGTGGATTACTTCTATAATAGTGCACTAAGTGGTGATCTCTCGCACGCAAGAATGGCACTCTCCTGAGGAACCTTATCAAAGACTAGAGAGCACTAGAAGACAGCCTGTGAAAGCTCGCAATCTGCAGTACACCCTATTCTTACTACAAGGTTTGTTGCAGAATTTGTGTAATCAGAAAATTAACAATGTCAACATACTCTATTTAAAGCATTTCAAGGCACAAGTAAATGTTTTTTGAAAGTTTTATTAAAGTAATGACTAGTCCCCAGATGCATCAAGAACCCATTTTGTGGGGGAGGAGCTTCGCGGGCAACCAAGATGGCCGCGTAAGCTCGGAGCTCCGCGGACCTTCCGATCCTCCGCAACTATCCTGCCCGTAATCCTGATCCACGTGGGTGGATACTCGTTGCTGAGGGCCCACTGAGGCGAGAACCGTTTTCAGATCCTGAATCGGTGTCTCCTACGCTGAGCTACGTCGAGTGGGACTCCGTGCCAGCTCAGTGCCATTGTCTCTGCGGACTCCGCCGCTACGCACTGCCAATCTGCGGAGTGCCTGCCTGCCTTCACCAGCGGCGAGGTGTACTGGACAGCGGAGCTATCCGTACAGCGGAGCGAACCTGTGACGGCATCCTACTGTCTTCCCGGACAAATCTCCGACTCCCTGGGCTTGGCCTTGCCTGGCATAGCCCTTTGTTCTCTTGGACCTAACATGGCGGGCAAGGGGGACCCCGACAAGACGTCGAACAGAGGCGTCCGCGGCAAATCACAGCAGCAGCAGAATAGGATTGAGCGCTATACTCAACCGAAGACGCCGCCTGTTACTGGGCCCCCTGCCAAGGACATCTCGCATTCGGGCTCGCCGGGCGGCTCTGAGCCCACTCTGAGCGACATTTTGGGAGCCATTACAAGTTTCCGGGCGGACATGCAGCAACAGCATGAAGTCCTTACGCACAAGGTGGATGGCATGGCCGTTGATCTGACCCTCATTAGAGCCGACCTGGGTAAAACTAATGATCGTGTCAAGAATTTGGACATCAAGACGTCCAGTCTGACGGGAGACGTCTCGGACTTACAAACTGAAGTCCGGAACCTGCAGAGGACAGCGGAGCAATTTGCAAGGCGGCTGGATGACTTTGAAAGCCGGGCCAGGCGGCAGAACGTCCGCATTGTCGGTGTACCGGAGGGTTCGGAGGAGGCGGCGACGGACCTCCTCGTTGAAGACCTGATCAAGACTCATCTGGCCCCGCCTGGCCTCAGCAACTTTTTCTCGGTGGAGCGTGCCCACCGAGTGCCGGGTGGCCCGCCGAAGTCGGGCGTGGCACCCAGACCCATCGTAGCCCGGCTGCTCAATTTCCGTGACAGGGACGCTGTCCTGCAGGCTTCCAGACGACATGGACCGCTTAAATTCCAGAATGCCGATGTCCATTTCTATCCGGATTTCACCAGGACGGTTCAGCGACAGCGCCAGAGCTATGCAGGGGTGAAGCGAAGACTGCGTGACCTGGGATTCAAGTATTCCATGATGTTCCCTGCTAAGCTCCGGATCGAGCACAAAGGTCGTGCCCTTTTCTTTGACTTCGCTGAGAACGTTAGTGACTGGCTGGACACTTTATCGCCGCGCCGAGAAGCACAGGAGGACCATGAAGGTGGCGCTGCTGGCGGCCCGGACCTATGAGACTTGGCTCTATAGTGGGTGATTCCTCGTCTATCTTACTTGCCTCAGTGGACTATCGAATGTAGCTTTGAGATGCCGTATTATCTTTCCTGTCAGTACATGGAGGGTGGCGGGGGGTGTTCGCGGAGATTCCTCACTCCTCTGGGTGTCTTCTTGTAGAGTAGTTATGGGGCGACAGGCACACTGCTGGTTGAGGGGGCTTTTTAGTCACATGCAGGGGTGCAGGGTGGGGGGTGCAACTATGCAAGTTTTATTGTTTGTTTGTTCTATCTCTTTTTCATCCTTGAGGCAATGGACTGTGTGTTTTAATGTGCAATTGACGATTGAGCTGGTGGGAGTCGGGTGGGGCGGATTGTTGGGTGATGGGGGGTAGGAAGTTGAAAGTGCTTAGCTGGAATGTCAATGGATTAGGGGACCGAGTTAAGAGAGGGGTGGTGATCCAACTGATAAAGAGACACATGCCTGATGTTGTACTTTTGCAAGAGACGCACTTGGTGGGGAACTCCTGTAGGGCCCTGAATCGTAAGGGTTACAAAATGGTTGCCCACTCTGGGTTCTCCTCGGGGTCCCGGGGGGCGGGCATCCTTGTGCGTGCGTCCCTTCCTCTTGAAATAGACGTCACGCTACTCGATGATAGAGGACGCTACGCAGCTGTGGCGGGAAGATGGGAGGGGCGTTCCTTGGCTCTGCTTTCGGTTTATGTTCCCCCTGGCCTCCAATCTAGCACCTTCCAGGACCTTGGTAGCGCCATCTTGTCCCTGCCTTCGGGCTTATTGATCCTAGGGGGCGATTTCAACTCAGTCTGCTCTGGCACTCTCGATCGCCAGCCACCGAGAGACCTCCTGGGTTCCCAGACGTGGCTGCCGACCTTCCTTGACTCTATGGGTTTGGTGGATTGTTGGCGGTTATTGCATCCTGCACTCCGCCAATTTTCGTTTCTCTCCGGTGCCCATGGGAGCCTGTCCCGCTTAGATTATGTCCTCACCCTGGCGGCGCAGTCGCCTGCCATCTCCGAGGCACGTTTTCTGGCGAGGGGCGTCTCCGACCACTCGCCGTTGTGGATCTCCTTTGATTTCGGTGTCATCCTGTCCAGCCGCCCGGCTGCGGTGAATCCCTGGTATTTCCGCAACCATAACACGCGAGCACTCCTAGCCAAGGCCATCGACCTATATTTCACTGAAAATGTGGGCTCCGTTGGCTCTGCGGTCACCCTGTGGGAAGCATTCAAGACTGTGTTGCGGGGTGAAGCCCTAGCTCTCATCGCAGAGGCTAAGCGAGTTCGTGATGCTGATCTTCTGCATGTGGAGGAGGAGGTCTTGGATCTCGAGTCCCGTTTGGGGCCTGAGCCCGACCCTTCTCTCCTGCACGAACTCTCCCTGAAACAGTCGGAGTACCATGATCTCGCCACGAATGCTGCCCTGGTTTTGGCAAAGGAGCAGCAGAGCCGCATTTATGATGTCGGGGATAAAGCTAGTAAACTGCTGGCCTGGTTGGACAGGCGGGAGATGGCAAGCCGGGTGGTCCCGGAAATCCTGGGCGAAGACGGAGTGGTGGTCACTGATCCGAGTGCCATTGCCGAGTCTTTTGCGGACTATTTCCGGGGTGTTTATACTTCCGGCTCGGACCGCTCCGAGGCCAACTCATCTGAATTCCTCTCGGCGATTGACCTTCCTTGTCTTTCGGAGGAAGACAGTGCCGATATGGACCGGGACATCACTGCGGACGAGATTGCTTTGGCGATCCGTGCCCTGCGTGCGGGTAAGGCAACCGGACCCAATGGCATACCGGTTGAACTGTACAAGATCCGGCCGGATGTGATCTCCCCTTATTTGAGAGATATGTTTCTCCGTGCCCGTGAGGAGGGTGTCCTTCCCTTAGACCAGCGACTGGCCACCATAGTGGTTATCCATAAAGAAGGCAAGCCGCGGGATGTTTGTAGGTCCTATCGCCCCATTTCTCTCCTCAACGCTGAGCCCAAGATCCTGGCCAAACTGCTGGCCAATCGGTTGGTCGGGGTTATAAGCGACTTGGTACACCCGGACCAATCCGGTTTTATTCCCCGCCGCAATACTGCCCTCAACCTGAGACGCCTACACGGGGTTATGGCCAGAGCTCACGCCCTTACGGAACCAGCGGTACTTGCCTCCCTTGATGCCACGATGGCCTTTGATTCCCTGGAATGGAGCTATTTATGGGCGGTGCTGACAAAGCTTGGGTTTGGACCGGGTTTCCTGGGCTGGGTGCAACTTCTTTATGCTAGCCCTCTGGCTGCTGTCACGGTTAACGGCCGCATGTCTGCTCCCTTTGCGCTCCATCGCGGCACCAGACAGGGCTGCCCCTTGTCTCCGCTCCTGTTTGCGCTGGCTCTGGAGCCACTCGCGGCTATGCTACGCTCGCACCCTGACTTGCATGGGATCTCCTGGTCCCCGGGCTTCGAGGACAGGGTCTCCCTTTACGTGGACGACATCCTGCTCTACCTCACCTCCCCTTGCAAGTCACTTATTGTGGCGTGTGACGTGCTCAGGTTGTTTGGGCGCTACTCCGGCCTGCTTATTAACTGGGCCAAATCCTCCCTTTACATCCTCAAGGGTGACACGCCGCGCCTCCCCAGAGGTTGCAACATACAACTGGCCGGGCAAGGCTTCAAGTACTTGGGGATTTACATCTCGAATAACCCTAAGGCGAGGTATGATCACAACTTACTCCCCCCGCTCCACCGGTTGCGAAGGGATGTGGAGAGTTGGCGTAAGCTCCCTCTCTCTCTCCTGGGCCGGGCGGCATTATTTAAAATGATGTCCCTGCCCAGGTTCCTATATGCCTTGCAGAATACTCAGGACCTTGTTCCGGCTCGTTATTTTAGGGAGGTTGAGAGCCTGCAGCGTGCCCTGCTTTGGGATGGTCGGCCTCGTGTCGCTGTCCAGAAGCTTACCATACCATGGTACGACGGGGGCATTGCGTTACCAGATGTGCGGAGGTATTACTGGGCCTCTCAACTTACCGCTATTAACCATGGTTTTTACGGCCCTGCGGACAGCCCGGGCTATGCAATGGATAGATGGCTCTTGCAAGGGGGCAATTACTACCGCGCCCTCTATTCTAGATCCTTCGATCGGAGCCTCACGGGTCCGACCAAGGCGGCGGTACACACGTGGCGAACGGTCAATAAGATACAGGGTTGGCAGGGCAGACTGACGAAATTCACCCCTCTATTTGATTCCGATGTTTTAGGCAAGCTCTGGCATACCAAGGGTTTCGACAAGTGGGACCTCATAGGTATTTCGAGGGTTGAAGACATGCTGGCCAGGGGGGAAGTTAAGACTTTCCCGCAGCTACAGGCGGAATACCAACTGAGTGGAACAGAGTTCTTCCGTTATGCCCAACTTAAGCACGCAATAGCCGCCGCCAGAGCGGAGGAGGGTGACATCCCCGAGAGTTCTCCCTTGGAGGACAGAGTACTGGACGGGCATATGCCGGATAGCGCCATCTCTCTGTCCTACAAGAAGCTGATTAATGTTCAGGTCGACCTCCTCCAACGCTTGCGGGAGTAGTGGGTGGCCGATGGTCTGGAACTGGACGACGAGGACTGGCAGAGTGCTGTGTCCTCCCCTAAGGAGGTCGCCATCTCCTCGCGTCTGCGGCTGGTCCAGTTTAAAATCCTCCACCGGGTGTACGTCACCGGCCCCCGGCTTGTGCGCATGGGCTTCTCGCCAGATGGCCTTTGTCGTCGTGGCTGCGGAGCCCTTGCTACTTATATGCATATATTATGGGAGTGCCCCGTTATTGCCCCTTACTGGGAGAGGGTACATCGAGTGATGAGGGAGGTGACTGGAGTGGAGTTGGCTGCAGAGGCGCGTAGGTGCCTCCTCAATGTCTGGGAGCCGAATGATTATAACGTGGCGCAGACCCGATGGGCTACACTGGGCAACATGGTCGCTAAGCGGGACATAGCGCAGAAATGGGGTTCCAATGTGGCCCCCCTGGTGGTACAATGGAAGGCCAACATGGATTGGTGTATGTTGCGTGAAAAGACTGTGTATACTGCCAGGGGGCGGCCTCAGACATGGAATAAGGTATGGGGGGCTTGGAACGCTTACAGAGGTGATTTGTGTCTGCCACCAGAGCCGACGCCCCGCGATGAACATCTATCACCGTAGACGTTGACATCAGCTATGCTACTCATGTTCTGATTCTCCTGTTCCTCCTTCCCCTCCCCCCTTTCCTACACCCTACTTAAGTTCTTTTCTAAATCTTCTCTGGCCTCTGACGCCTCCTACTGACTCATAGCCATTTCTTCCTTTCCATTGCCTTTTCTGCGCCCTCGGGCGCCTCTGTTTACGTTTCTGTTTGTATATAAAATAAAAAAACAACCTGCACTGTCCTGATATGAATCGCTTTGCACACTAACCATTCTGAGACTTTGCTGCCTTGCCTCCGGGATGTTAGGCTGAATAGCTGTGTGCTTTATTACAATAAAGGTTTTAAAAATTTAAAAAAAAAAAAAAAAAAGAACCCATTTTGGTATTCCTTAATAGCGAAAAATAACGATTCGCTATTAAGGAATAGCAAAATGCAATGCATGAAGTAATCACTTAAAAATAGCAATTTCTTAAAATTCCTTAATTGCGACTCGCAAATTGCGAGTCGCAATTAAGTAATACCTCCCCATTCATTCCTATGGGCCTAAAGGCCCATAGGGATGAATGGGAAGACAGTCTCAATTTGCAAGTCGCAATTAGTGAATCGCAAAGTGAGAATGCGATTTCAAGGGTGCAGAGGTATCCAAAGGATACCCAGTTGCACCCCTGAAATTGATCTGTGCACATATGTTGCGCGCACACGTGCCCTTAGGGCATGTATGTGCGCAACATGAAACATTGAAAAATGCACTTTAGTGCATTTTTCAAAGTTTTTGCAAATTACCATGAAGTTCAACTTCATGGTAATTTATTTATTTATTTATTTAATGCCATTTGTAGAGCGCGTACAATTACCCTTAGGCGTCTCGGCGCTGAAAGTGCATTGATGTCTCACCATGATCAGGAAGTGTGGAGCTATGAATTACTGATTGAATAACCATTTGCGAGCTTTATTAGCGAAATCGCTATTTTTAAAATTTTAATGCATTGCATTTAAGGAATCTCAATTTCAGATTCCTTAAATGCAAGTAATCGCAATTTTGCGATATCTTAATTTGCGATTTTTGCATTTGGGATGATGCATCCCAAATGAAAAAATACCGGCCGCAAAGGGGCAGATTCTGAGAATCTGCCCCTTTGCGAGCGGATTTTACCTTGATGCATCTATGCCTAGGGAATTCAGCTGTGGGGAACAGCCGAGCCCTGCCACTTGCAGAACATAACCAACCTCCCAATCCTAATTTCAAAATATTTCTGCAATGGTAAGAGGAAGGTGTAGGAATGTCAAGATCCAGATAGTTGAGGTCCAATCATTCTTTATTGCTTTAACCCCAGCTGGCTGCTGAGCAGAGCCAGCGCCGCCAACCTCTGCCTCCTCCTGTCCACTCCAACTTCGCCTCATGCCATGGAAACCCATGACATCATCCGAATACTATGGCACTCAGAACATACTCATTAAAATACCACGCACCTTGCTTAACACAAAACATAAAAGACTTCAACTAAAAACTAACGGCCACATGCATCATTGTTGCCGTTTGCGATTTCTTAATTGCCAAAATTAAGGAATCGCAATTAAGAAATCGCAAAAGGCTATGCATCAAGAAATCGCCATTTTTTTCTGCGATTTCTAAAAATTCCCTAATTGCGATTCACAATTTGCGAATCGCAATTAAGGAATACCTTCCCATTGATTCCTATGGGCCAAGAGGTCTGGGAGTTTTTGTGGGATATCCTAGCTGGCAGGGGTTTTGGGAATAAAAGCATAAGAGCCATTAAGACGATGTATAGTGACCCGGTGGCGAGGGTTGCGGTCATGGGCCAGCGATCTGATGAAATATTAATTAGAAGGGGCAATCGCCAAGGATGCCCGTGCTCTCCAATTTTGTTTTCTTTATACATCGACCCGCTCATCCAGAAAATCTTAGCCTACGAACCGATTATCCCAGTGATGCTTAACGGTGCATGTTTATACTTTGCTCGCATTTTAATCTGTTTATTATCGGAGCGCTCGCATTGCTCTATTTAATTTAATAATTACTGCCTGATTGTGCCGGTGCCACTGCCTATAGCGACACTCTACTTTGTGCCCCAATCTCGTCCTGTTTCGGTTTTGCCTTCGCTGCCATTTTTGTTGTTGTGCCTCGTAGCCAACCTCTCCACCCCGCTCCCGCCTCCCAGCTGCTCCGCCCTCCCACTGATTGATAAGGCTCGTCTCGTAGGCAGAAGCGCTGTGACCGCCCTGACTCCTTGAGAAGTGGTCGCTCCCCACGCTCCCTGGCCTGGGTATCGTAGTGCTTTGCCCGCATTGCTTGAATAGAATTGGTGCCTGATTTAGCTCACTGCTGCCAAGCATTATTTTGCCCATTGCTCGCATTTTAATCTGCAAGTTTGCCCATTGCTCGCATTTTAATCTGCAAGTTTGCCCATTGCTCGCTTTTGAATCTGTGCATGTTTATACTTTGCTCGCATTTTAATCTGTTTATTATCGGAGCGCTCGCATTGCTTTATTTAATTCAATAATTACTGCCTGATTGTGCCGGTGCCACTGCCCATAGCGACACTCTACTTTGTGCCCCAATCTCGTCCTGTTTCGGTTTTGCCTTCGCTGCCATTTTTGTTGTTGTGCCTCGTAGCCAGCCTCTCCACCCCGCTCCCGCCTCCCAGCTGCTCCGCCCTCGCTCCGCCCCCCTCCACTATCCACTTATGTCAGTACAGCCTACGCGCAGCATTCATGCGCAGCGGACGACCCCCATTCGCACCATAGGTGCGCCAAAGGTAAGCCCGTCTACGCCCGTCCGCGCCTGGACGGCACCCAGCGCCAAACCCCCTGGCCCCCGCAAAATCCACTCCACCCGCATAACGTACGACGCCGCAACCCTCTCAGCCCTTAACCCCGGCCGACCACCAAACTGCTACCAAGCCGTCCCAGGACATACCCATGGACCCTTCATCTGCCACTCCTGCAAGTTCGACTGCATCGAGACCCACACCAAATCCACAAACTACAAACAGAGCTCCGACACTAACCACCTGAAGTGCATCCTGCTCAACACCCGCTCGGTCCACAGACACGCCATTGAACTTTGGAACCTACTCGACACCACCTCGCCGGACGTCGCCTTTCTTACAGAAACCTGGATGAACGCCTCATCAACGCCCGACATCGCCATAGCCATCCAGGACGGCTACTAGATCATCCGAAAGGACCGCATCAACCAAACAGGAGGAGGCATCGCCATTGTTCTTAAGAACACCATCTGCATCACGACCAGTTCTAACAACACCCTCGCAGCTACCGAACACCTTCACTTCCAGATTCACATCGACCCCAAGACCACACTCAGAGGCACCCTCATCTACAGGCCACCAGGACCCCGCACACAATTCAGCGAAGACATCACTGACTTCATCAGCCCACACGCCCTCCCCTTCGAGGACTACATTCTACTGGGAGACCTCAACTTCCACCTGGAAAAGAACAACAACAGCAACACCACCACCCTTCTGGACAACCTCGCCAATCTCGGACTCAAACAACTTGTTGACACCCCCACACACTATGCCGGGCACACGCTCGACCCAATTTTCACCTCCAGCAAGCACATCTCCTTCAATCCCACTACAGCTCTCCATTGGACAGACCACAGCTGCGTTCACTTCAACTACAAAAAGACTACGACCCACAACCACCCACAACCAATCCCCCGCAGAAACTGGAACAAAATTACCACCGACCAACTCTTCACATCGCTTCATCAAAACCCTCCTGCAAAATCATCGGACCCAAACCTTGCAGCCACCAACCTCACACAATGGATCACCCACAGCGCTGACGAATTAGCACCCTTGAAAAAACATCAAATTAGCAAAAAAGCCTCCTGGTTCTACGATGACCTTAAGAAATCCAAAAAGTTCTGTCGCACCCTCGAGAAAGCCTGGAGAAAAAACCCAACCACTGACAACATGGCCACCTTCAAGAACGCCACCCGCAAACACCACCAACTGATCCGGTCCACCAAGAAATCAGCATTCAAGGATCGACTCGACAACAACGCCCACAACAGCAAGGAACTATTCAACATCGTCAAAGAATTTACCAACCCCACCGCCGGCACCAACGACATCACTTCCTCCCAAGACCTCTGCGACTCCCTAGCCTCATTCTTCCACAACAAAATCGCTGACATACATAACAGCTTTGAAAACCAGTCCGAAGACCAGTCCACCCCACCCACCTACGAACTAAAACCCCCCTCCAACAACCTTCGCGCCTGGAACCCAATCACCACTGAAGACACCATCCGCCAGATGAACTCCATCCACTCAGGATCGCCAACCGACCCATGTCCCCACCACATTTTCAACAAAGCAGACTCCATTATCGCACCCCATCTCCGAGACGTCATCAACTGCTCCCTCAACTCCGCTACCTTCCCGGAAAGCTGGAAACATGCCGAACTCAGCGCCCTTCTGAAGAAACCCACAGCAGACCCCACTGAACTTAAGAACTACCGCCCCATCTCGCTCCTCCCATTCCCTGCCAAAGTCATTGAGAAAGCCGTCAAGCTTGCTGCCTTCCTCGAATCCAACAAATCTCTCGACCCTTCACAGTCCGTCTTCCGAGCCAAACACAGCACCGAGACCGCCCTCATCGCAGCAACAGACGACATTCGAACTCTACTGGACAACGGAGAAACAGCTGCCCTCATCCTACTTGACCTCTCCGCAGCCTTCGACACAGTCAGTCATAGCACCCTTATACAACGCCTCAGTGTAGTAAACACCAACAGGCTGTGATGTTTAAAGTGTAGGTTTATTGTATAAGCTGACAACCCAAGCGGAGAACAGACCATCCGTAGTCCAGGTAGAGACAGAGATCACCAACCGTCCACAGTGGAATACTCAGCGCAGCTGAACCACATAGAACACTGGCAACCTAGGACTCCAAGACAGAGAGGAGAACAAGCATAGCTAAATACAACCTAAGATACTACATATGCCTTTCCTTAAGAAAGAAACTTGAGCACAGAAGGTGAACAGAGCAAGAAGGAAAACGAGAGAGAGAGAGAAAGTGAGAGAGAGAGAGTGAGAGAGAGAGAGAGAGAGAGAGAGAGAGAGAGAGAGAGAGAGAGAGAGAGAGAGAGAGAGAGAGAGAAAACAACAGGAAAGAAGAAAAAGCGAGCTGAAACTAAACCATTGAAAAAAGGAGAAAACTTAAACTCTATATCTATGAGGAACAGACTTAGTGCGAGAACTGCGCCTCAGGACCATTTGTCCCGTACAATCTTGGTGTAGACTGGCGGTAGAGGAACTCGTGTGAGAGGTGGAACTACTGTGTGCAGCCGGTAACGAATTGGTGACAGAAGAGGAACAATCAGGCTGTCCTAGCAAGGAGCATTTGGCCAAACGACTCTTATTCCACCAACACCCATTAGTCAGTTTAACTGAGTTCCCTCTGACCTCACACACTTGAACAGGAGAAGAGAATTTAGAATGCCCTTCTTTTACATGAACAGGTTTTTTAATGGAGACGAAATCTCCCGGGGCAAGATCAGTCACCATAACATTCTTCCTCTTATCAAAATACACCTTCTGTTTAGACTGAACAGACTCAACATTAGAACGCACATCTTCATCATTCCAACACCCACCTTTCACCCACTTGGACATCCATCCGGGACAGGACAAGGTGGAAGCCTTCCGACCGCGTAACAACTCAAACGGAGAGACCCCAGTGGTGGAATGAGGTGTGGTCCTGTAAAACCACAACATGCTCCTTACAGAGCTACTGACAACACAGCTTTTCTTCAGAGCCCACTGAATGCATTCCCCAAGGACTTTGTTCATCCGTTCCACGAGACCATTTGTTTCCGGATGATACAGGGAACTCTTCAGGTGTTTGATACTACACCTGGCCAAGTAATTTTCAACCTCAGATGAGACAAATTGAGTGCCGTTGTCTGTGACCAAAAACTCTGGAAACCCTTCCTTCAAAAAGACATCACAAAGGAAGTCAACAACAGTCTTGGCAGTGACCTCTCGGACAAACTTGACCTCCGGCCACTTAGAATAATAGTCTATAAGGACCAGGGCAAACCTAGAGGAAAAATCAAGAGCATGGAAAGGACCGACAATGTCCAATCCAAGTTTCACCCAAGGTGCAGGAGGAAACTCAATGGGGGACAAGGGCTGAGTACGTAGCTTTACAACCTTATCACAGCTAGAGCAGATGACACATCGCTTAACAAATTCATCGATCTCCCTGTCCATGTATGGCCACCAGAAGGAAAGACGAACTCTTCTCTTGGTCAATGTTACACCTAAATGCCCTTCATGTGCGCACTTAATCAACCTTTCCCTCAGGACCACTGGAGGAACCAATTTGTCATCTCTTAAAATCAACCCACTTTCAAGCGTAAGCTCATCTGCAACTTGCAAAAACGTTTTGAGATCAAAGGTGAGATTCCTTTCTCTAGGCCAACCATACCTGACGAAGGTGACAACCTTCTGTAACATCACATCAGAAAGAAGGGCTTGTCTCCACTCATCCTCGGTCACCGCACACAACTGGGGAAGATCAATAGAAGCGACCAGGTATTGGTCTTTATCATCCTGATCTGCATCTAAATCTTTATCAGTCATAACAGAGGAACGAGAAAGAAAATCAGCACACCCATTCTTGTTCCCAGGGATATATTCCATCAAAAAATCAAACTGAAGTAACTTGGAAGACAGGCGTGCGATTCTCGGTGTGAATCCTCTTACATTCTTCCCACTCAGGATAGACACGAGGGGTTTATGGTCAGTCCTGATGCAAAATTTCTTACCCCAAAGAAAGTTCCTGAATTTCATTACAGCCCACCAGCAAGCTAGTAACTCTTTCTCGAGGACAGAATACTTGGTTTCGGCACTGGACAAAACCCTAGATGCAAAACCCAAAGTATTGAGGTCACCATCCTTTTTCTGTGACAGGACAGCACCTAACCCCACATTGCTGGCATCAACAGTCAGGGTACACATTAACGAGGGATCAAAATGCTTTAGAACATTCGGGGAAATCAGTTGTTGTTTCACCCACGCAAAAATCTCATCACACTCCTTGTTCCACTCAAAAGGAACACCACTCATTAACATTCGTGTCACAGGTCTTAATTTGGTCGCAAAATCCTTTATAAACTTAGAGTAAAACTCACCCAATCCCAGGAAGGACTTCAAATCACTCTTGTCAGACGGAGCCTTGGCCTTAGTGATAGACTCCACTAGACTGGACTTTGGGAAGATTCCCTTTTCGTTTATCATGTGCCCCAAATAATCCACTTCACTAGTAGAGAAGACACATTTGTCGCGCCGTAATACAACCCCAACCTCTTGAAACTTAGATAACACTTGCTTTAAGATAGTATCATGAGTGTTCTTGTCAGGAGCGTGTATAAGTACATCGTCTTGAAAAATTGACAACCCATCAATACCCCTCAGCATCTCAGTCATGACTCTTTGGAATACGGACGCCGCTGAGGCCAGCCCGAACGGCATCCGTACGTACTGGAAGGTTCCAAAGGGTGACACAAAGGCAGTGAGGGGCCTGGACTCAGGTGTAAGTTCGATTTGATGATACGCGGATGCCAAGTCCAACTTAGAGAAGAGCTTGGCATCCTTCAAACTAGCCAACAATTCATTAATGTTTGGAAGGGGAAAGGAATCAACCCAAATTTCCCTGTTTAGGCAGCGCAAATCCACGCAAACTCTTAGTTCGCCATTCTGTTTTCTGGCAACCACCAAAGGAGACAACAACAGTGAGGACTCTACTGGTTCAATGATCCCCTTATCACGCAATGTCTTTAACTCTTTCTCTAGGTCTTGTCTAATGCTGAAAGGTACATTTCTAAGTTTATGCTTAACAGGACAGGCACCATCCTTCAAAATTATTTTGTGCTGGAAAGATTTTATCCTTCCTAGCTCTCCTGAAAAGACATGAGGAAATTCACTTATTAGCGCCTCCAATTCAGGACTGTCTCTCACGGCAACTACTTGATTCTTAGTACCAGGCCTTAATTGCATGCCAAACAGGCCTTGGTGGAACCAACCTAATATATTTAGTCCCTTTTCAGCTACATATATTTTCCCAAAAATCCTCCTCCCCTTAAATTCTAAAATGTCTTCAAAATAACCAGCTACTGTAATCTCACGTTCTTCATACGAGACTGCTCTTCTATCAGGGGGAAGGAGAACCTTGTTAGGCCAAGTGGTACGAAAAAGATCCAGAGTGATCATAGAAATGCGTGCACCAGAATCAACTAAGAGGTAAAGAACACGGTCACCTACTAGTATGTTAACATAAGGATCTACACATAGCTCGGGATCACCTGTAATGACCCCATCATCTCTTACAACTACAACCATGTTGCACAAGTCTTTAGTTACACACTCATCTTCCGTTTGTGAGATATCAGAATCAATCACACATTTTACAGGATTCGACTTAAAAGGAACTTTGTCCTTCCCCATCTGACACACTTTAGCAAAGTGTCCTACTCTGTTGCAATTTTTGCATGTAACGAATTTCGCAGGACACCTCCCATTCAAACCATGTGGTCGGTTACCACAACGAAAACAAATGTTTGTTCTGTTGAAGAAAGAATTCTGCTTGTCGGTAGACTGCTGTCCATCTTGAAACTTATTGAACGGGGGTTTTGTGTACTTCAACTTTACTGCTGTGACAGTCTCGTTCTTCTTTTCTTCTAGCTCTTTTACGGAGATTTGAGACGTTTCTATGCTTTTCGCTAGTCTGATTGTTTCTTCCAAGGAAGGATTTCCCAAGGACAACAGTTTTTGTTTGATTGTCCTGTCCGTACATTTCGCTATGAACTGATCCCTTACCAACTGGTCTGTAAAATTTTCAAACTGACAGTCTGAAGCAAGTGCCCTCAGTGCAGTTATGAAGTTGTCAACATCCTCACCAGTATTTTGTGTGCGCTTGAAAAAATTGTGTCGTAGAACCACAATGCTGGGTTGGACATCAAATCTAGTTTCAAGTTTTTTTAATGTCTATTGATATTCATCAAGAATTTCTCCCTCAGTTAGTACTAACTCAGGAAGGTGTTTGTAGATCTCTCTGCCCTCAAATCCAAGTGAGTGTAACAGGATGTACTTTTTTCTTTCTGCACGATATCTGGACGCTCCAATTGCGCCAATATAAGTTTCAAATCCATCAAACCATTTGCGCCACTTGATAGGCGGATCTCCAGGTGTTTCTAGAAAGGGAGCAGGTGGTAGAACACCCTGCAAGGACATGGTGAATGGATCCAGAAGTATTAGAGAACGAATAGATTGTAAGGAAAGTCGAAGCTAAACGTGAGGTAAAGCTGGTGCAGAATAAGCAACAAAAAGAAAAAAAAAAAATACTGTATTGCCAAAGTCTTTTATGACGAGTGTGAGTGACTTTGCCTGACTGGAAAAGGTGTGAATTATGATGTCACAGCATTGTTCGAGTGTCCTCTGAGAACAGAACTGTTCCGTGAAATTTCTCCTCTGGACAAGAGTATTGTGTCTTTGTGACGTAGACAGTGGAACACCGGCGTGAAGTAGAACAGCTGATGCGCTTCGTTCTGGCTAAAATGACGTGGGACGAGCGATGCGCTTCAGGGTGAAACGCAAACGTCACAGTCACGCAAATGACGGTGCGTAAGTCACGTTAGATTTTCAGTTGCTGGAACGCACCTGCTGGCCTTGCGTTCCAGCGCAGTACAAAGCGCATTGGACAGAAATATACAGAAAAATCCAGTTCCCCGCTTCCAAATAGTCAAAAAGCATTAGCGTACAGCATGCGCGGCTTACCGCAGTACAGCTACCATCAAGAGGAGTGCCGGGTGATGGAAAAACTGATGGGACGATGTTTCTTCGATGACGGAAGATGACAGGATACTTGGAAAGTGTCTCCACTGTGCGGGAATAAAATCGTCGATGCCGCAGTGCTGAAAGATACGAGGTGAAGGTTAAAATTGTAGAACAGCCAGTAGTTTGCCAAAAGTGTTGAGAAGTGGTGGGTTCGTGTGGGTTGTTCAGCAGCCGTCGTCGCCAAAAATTGATGTAGTAAACACCAGCAGGCTGTGATGTTTAAAGTGTAGGTTTATTGTATAAGCTGACAACCCAAGCGGAGAACAGACCATCCGTAGTCCAGGTAGAGACAGAGATCACCAACCGTCCACAGTGGAATACTCAGCGCAGCTGAACCACATAGAACACTGGCAACCTAGGACTCCAAGACAGAGAGGAGAACAAGCATAGCTAAATACAACCTAAGATACTACACTCAGCAATGTCGGAATACAAGGAAAAGCATTTGACTGGATCATCTCGTTCCTCTCCGGAAGAACCCAGAGAGTCCGCCTTCCCCCTTTTAAATCAGAGGCCACCGAAGTCATCTGCGGCGTACCACAAAGATCATCACTCAGTCCCACCCTCTTCAACGTATACATGAGTCCCCTCGCATCCATTGCGTGCTAACACAACCTCAACATCATCTCCTACGCAGATGACACCCAGCTGATCCTCTCCCTCACCAAAGACCCAAACACCGCCAAAACCAACCTACACAAAGGGATGAAAGAAGTAGCCGAGTGGATGAAGAACAGCCGTTTAAAACTGAACTCGGACAAAACGGAAGTCCTCATCTTAGGCTCATCCCCCTCCGCCTGGGATGACTCATGGTGGCCACCGGCCCTGGGAAACGCACCCATACCTATGGACCACGCACGTAACCTGGGCTTCATCCTGGACTCCTCCCTCTCGATGACCAGACAAGTCAACGCCGTCTCATCATCATGCTTCAACATCCTACGTATGCTCAAAAAAGTCTTCCGTTGGATCCCCACCGAAACAAGAAAGACGGTCACCCACGCACTGGTCACAAGCCGACCGGACTACGGAAACACCTTTTACGCCGGAACCACAGCCAAACTGCAGAAAAAACTCCAACGCATCCAAAACGTCTCAGCCAGACTCATACTAGACATCCCCCGTCAAGCTCACATTTCCGGTCACCAGAAAGACCTCCACTGGCTCCCCGTCAACAAGAGAATAACGTTCCGTTTCCTTACCCACGCACACAAAGCCCTCTACGACCTAGGACCCGAATGCCTCAACACGCGCCTGTCCTTTTACACCCCCACCCGCCAACTACGATCGTCCAATCAAGCCCTCGCCACAATTCCACGCATCCATAGATCCACCATGGGGGGAAGATCCTTCTCCTACTTAGCGGCCAAACCTGGAATTCTCTGGCCCCACCCACCTCCGCCTTACACAGAACCACCTCTCCTTCAGAAAACAATTAAAAACTTTGATATTTGATAAGTAAAGTACCCCCCTCCCTCAAGCGCCTTGAGACCCTCTGGGTGAGTAGTGCGCTATACAAATGTTAAACTTGAAACTTATGCAGACGACTTGGCAATAATAACAACGGATCCTCATCAATCTATGACAGAGTTGTGTCAACTGGTCAAGGATTTTGGGGGGCGATCTGGGTATCGCTTGAACGATGAAAAAACTCGGATAATTTGCACAAACAATATCAATAAGACAGATCAAAGGTTTGTGGACTCAGCCGTGTATCTGGGGGTAAGGGTGAATGCCAATTTGGATGTGATTGTTAAAGATAACTATTTACCCTTGATAGATTCTATTGAAACCAAGCTGAATAGAATCGATGTGTTACATCTATCACTGATTGGGAGGGTGAATGTTCTAAAAATGACCATGTTTCCAAAGGTTATGTATTTATTTCGGGCCATTCCACTGCTGTTAGAAGAAAGGGTGATCAGAAAAATAGAATCAGTATTCTCGCAGTTCATTTGGCAGTATGGCAAAACCAGACGATCGATTACCCGTATGTCTTTACCATTGGCGAGGGGAGGCTTGGCTATGCCGAACCTTAGGTTGTATCATTGGACATGCTTATTGGTACAAATGAATATATTGTTTCAATTTGATCCTGTAGTACCAGAAAGCCAGCCGGATAATCAGGCAATCCCCTCCATCTTTGAGCTTCTATTGGGAAGAAAGGCTACTGGGTTACTAAGGTGTGAAGTGGAACCCAGGTATTATAAGAGAGCTAGATATAAAATTCTAGAAGGGGTGTGGAGGACATGGAAGGCAGTCAGGAAATTTTTGAATATTCCAAAAATAAATGGCAATATCGATCTTTGGAACTCTAACATCTTTCCCCATCTAGGCCAAAATAGGGACAGTCAACTTTGGAAGGAGCGGGGGGTAAAGTGCTTGGGGGACATTATGGCAGGTGATGATATCCTTGCAGCAGAAATTCGGTATTCCATCTAGCCAGTGGCTGTTATACAGTCAAATTGGCCAGACATTGCGGGCAATCAGGCCAAGGATCTCTCTCCCTGCGGTGAACCCAATGGTCGAATATCTGAGAAAAGGGGGTAGGAAAATAAGAATAGGGTATAATTAATTACAACAAGGTCTTGAGGATGATCTGGAAAAAATGGAAGCCACCTTGTCCCAGAAGTTAGGGGACCCAGATGTTGACCTAGATCTGGCCTTACTCATGAATAAGAAAATTTTCCGATCCTCAAATCTGAAGGCCCAGCATTACAAGACTCTGTATAATTTATACTACACCCCCGCGAAATTATTTGCTTGGGGTGTAAGGGAAGATGACAGATGCCCAAGATGTAATATGGGTCCCGCAGATTTACTCCATATGTTTTATCACTGCCCCAATTTGGCTCCAATTCTAAGGGAAATACAGTTGTTTTTGGAGGGGCTACTAGATCAAAACATCAATCTATCCCCTACCGTGGTTTTACTAGGTACTGATGGTAAACTGAAGGCGGCAAGAAATGCTGAAGCCCTGATTTTCATCTCAGTGGCAGTGTTACGCATACTTATTTCTGCTGGATGGAAGGATACCATCGCCCCCACTCTCCAGATGTGGCTCACAAGGTTATTTGGAATGCATAATATAGAGGCGTGTTTATATGAATTTAAGGGAAAAAAATTGCAGGAAATGGGAAGAAACATCTGGGCCCCCTCAGAAGATGGAGGGAATCTAGGCGTTGAACTTTTAAGAACTTTTTAGCAGAAATTTTCTAATAAGAAAAATTGTTCCTTGTATACTGCCCGAGCTATGCTGGCATGCATTTTAAATTCGTGAAGCCTTGAGTCGTTTTATTAATGCTATTAACTGATGCTTTTATCTTGTCCGAGCTATTCTGGAGTGAATTCCATTAGACTGGTCTCCTCTTATTATTGTTATTGATTGATGCTGATGTATTTATTCTTAACCTGTTTCTTCTTCTTTTTTGTACCTCAAATTGCACCTTAACATCTCAATAAATATATTTAAAAAAAACAAAGGGATCAATGGGAAGTCATTCTCAATTTGCGATTTGCAATTTGCGAATCGCAAATTGAGAATGCAATTTCAAGGGTGCAGGGGGGTCCAAAGGACCCCCCCTGCACCCCTGAAATATAACTTTAAGTGCATTTTTCACACACACATGCCCCAAGGGCATGTGTGTGTGTGTAAAATGAAACTTTCAAAAATGCACTTTTGTGCATTTTTGAAAGTTTTCGCAAATTACCATGAAGGTCAACTTCATGGTAATTTACCTCTCCCTATTTGCGAATTCACAAATTTGAAATGTTCTTGCATCGCATTTAAGAAATCTCAAATTGCGATTTCTTAAATGCAATTGCAATTTTAGAAATCGCAACATAATTGCGATTTCTAAAATTGCGAAAAACATGATGCATCCCAATTTTGTCAATTGCATTCGCAAACGGCCGAAAATTGCGATACGCACCGTTTGCGAATGCAATTGACAATGATGCATGTGCCCGTAAGTGTCATATAGGGCGGGCAAAGAAACTTAGTGTCATATAAGGTGGGCAATATTAATGCAGTGTCGCGAGAAAAATAATTAGAGTAAACTTAGCATATGACTCATAAAATAAAATCAAGGTACTGTACAGCAATTTGAACACGCCTAACAGAAATGTTAACACTCTTTTCTTTCTTTTCCATTTTCTACACAATTTGAATACTGAGGAACTGTGCCCCGGAATGCATCAGGTGTGGGTGACAAATGTCTCTAACATTTAAGGCCATCACCCAGCTCTTGCCACTTTCTTTACGGGAATTATATTTGTTGACATCTGAGTCTTCGTCAGATTTCAATAACTTGCTTAAATGCCACACTTCCCCATCAATCAACTTCACGGAATTGGTGAATAAATCAACCACTTGGAATAGGCCTTTAATACTACTTTAAACTTTTTCCTCTGCTCCTCCACCCTAACCACATCTCCAATGTTCAGCTTAACTGCTCTTACTCCATGCTTTAAGTCATGGTGTTCCTTGTGACGGTGTAATGCCTTTAGGATATTCTCCCTTACTTTTTCTAAAGACCAATGATTTATAATTCTGCTCCTCATCCACAGTTGATTGTCCTTACTGCAAGGATCACTCCCTCTGAATAAATTGAATGGTCAGTTGCCTCTCTGATCCCGGCCTAAAAAAGAACTCAGCAGGCTTTCAAGATCTTTATTCTGAAGACTCTGGGGTGCAAAATGGACCCGCTGTGTGGTAGAAGTGGAAGGTTGTTCGCTCACAGAGTCCATTGCACTACTCGTATTATCAAAAGTTCAGTTCTGTGGTGCACATCTTCTACTGTTCTACGAGGTTTTGTTGTTTCTATAAAGCCGATGGCCTGTTTGTTCACTTTGATAGTACTTATCCTCAACCTAAGGCAAAGCCCAATTGGGGGAGAATCTGTCCAGGTTCCTGCGAAAACTTGTAATCCTCTGATTTACAATAAATGTCTTGTATTCAGCAATACCAGACAAAATACGACCCAGAGGTTTCTTGGCCTTGGATAGTTGGTTCTTTTTTCAGTGCCTCTTCCTCATCGCCACTTTAGGGTTTGAAAATAAAATTTAGTTTTAGATATTTGCCAAGGCCTATATATTAAATAATTATTTAGTGAGTGAGATTGTTACTCTCTTTTCTCCAGGGACCCTATCACATGTAGCAGCAGAAAGGTAGCACAAAAGTCTAGCCTATAAAGCACATCCTACACTTACCTACCGTGGGCACAATTAGGCCTGGTAGGATACCCTACGGCAAAAGGAAAGGGCTATTGATGAGAAATTGGGCCAGGTGACAGAACAATCCAACAGGTTCCTGTCGGTACCCCTGTGAGGCACTTCTTATTTTTACATACTGTTGAGTTCCCTTATTATCAGATATCTTACTTATTGGTACATCACACACATTGACCCCTAGTGGGGGCTTGTACAGCTGCGACATTCCTTTAGGAGCCTTATAACAAGATGATTTTCAGATTTGGGGTTGAGAGAATGGGGTGTTAAAAAGGTGTTATTATAGCCAGATCTTGCCAGAGTCCATCAGGCCTCTTGAGGGAATCAAGAGAGGTCTAAACATAACCATTGTTTTGTCTGCATGAGTTCACTCCTCACAATCCCTCACCATCCTCTCTGTCTGTATGTTAATGCCGGGCACCAATATTGGTTTTAATTTTATTATTCTTTGCGATACCTAGGTGTCCTTTCTGAGAAATTTGCAAGATTTTGGCCTTAAACACAAAGGAGGTTTAACTCTCTCACTTTTCATCTTAAGGGGCCAACCATCTAACATATATTCTTATACGTTGATGCAAACAGGTTCAGATTTATACTCAGTTCCACTTTGGATATACCCTCACACTTTAGTTTGTCAACAGGGTACCCATCGCACACTTGTGCAGTCATATATGTTTGGGTCTGAAGTGAGGTTCTCACAAGAAGTTGGCTTATTTGTTTTTTCACAGCAAGCAAATACTTCTCACGGGAAGCCCGTGAACTCTGCTGTGAGGGGAACCGACAGCGCCAGCAGTACAGCGCTGTGGACTCCATTGTCCAAGAGTCAGTGGGGCCACCAGTGATGCCCTTTCCGTGCCCAGAAGCGCTTCAAAATCAGCGGTGGGCTCTTGCAGCACAGGACAATTGTGGGCTTGTGAAGGCGTGCCCCGGCTGCACCCAGGCCAAGGGCGGGCCCGTCTTTGCCTGTCTGCGGCAGGAAGAGGTGGGGCGGGGCCCGGTCTCTTGGTTCCCGGTCTCCGGACACCGGCACATCCATATTACTGGCCTGCTCCTCCTGCTCAAGTAAGAACACCTTTTTACGTAATTCAATCCCACTGGTATGGTGGTAAATCTGAAATCAATGGGGGGGAAGCCGGCCACGCCAAAACACTGACTAACTCTACACTAGACTGTTTTTTACTCCGGGTGGTAAAGGCCATTGATAAGGAGATCCAGGTAGTAGAACGCCTGTTATCTGTGGGAGGGGGCTAGGCTGGCCCTATTATTGGCTTACCTGTTGTGGCTGATGCACAGGCTGCCCAAATGAAGGATATTGGCTAAAATAACTATGCATTGACGAGCGGTCAAGTTGTTTAATCTCCTGGACAGAAAACGTGTTCACCACCCCCGTTTCACCAGTACGTGACACGTTAGGTAAAAGAAAAAAAAAGGTAAAACACTTGGATCCCATACGGTGTACACGGACTAGATCAAGGAAAAAGACTCAGGCCCTAAGCCCAGAAGTCCCTTCTGAACCCACCATGAATGTCGCCAACTCACCATTGCCCTCTTACCCCGAGAAAATCTCCCCGCTAATCACTGCAGCACTAACATTTATTTTAGAAGATACAATCACAAATAATTTTTTGCCTATTCTAGCCAGACTTGACAAGCTATAGTCAACTGTGGAACTAATGCATTCTTTGGTTGTTGATATATCACTAGGGATTGGGGCTAAAAGGCGAGTGCCGGTTGGGGGACTAGATCATGGGGGGGAGGGTACAAACCCAGTTGAAGGGCCCTCAGTAATACGCGACGATATTCCAACCTGCTCTGTGAACAATGGTCCTCCTAGAAATGCTACTAATGTTACAGTACAAAAGCACCCAGGATCCAAATGCACTAAACACCATGGTAAAACATGCTTGCCCTCTACTAAAATCAGGTCTAATTCCCCACCTGCAACTACTACTGGGATCATTGTTGGCTCCAACCAACAAACACCCTCATTATTCCCTTACAAGAATGGATTAGTCACTCAAGATGACAAGGCGACCCTCCATCTTCCACCTGAGTGTTGTCCTTATGTGGCAATTCTTACCAATGTTCCCCCGCTGTAGAATAACCAAATTGAATCTCAGACCCAGTTGAAGAACAGAGTTTGCCACTGGCTATTACAGAACATAAACTATTTAAACACAAATTATTATGACATTTTTTTCCTGATGCTGGTTAGTTGGGTTGGCCCGCTATGCAAGTCCTTTCCTGGAGACTGTATTATTATAAACTGCAGATCTCCAATCTTAGCTAGTCGGTTGCTTGGTAGGGGGCCATATTCAATAAACCAGAGGTTGGGCCCAGGGATCGATATTCTACCGCTTGGGTTCTTTTATAGGCATCTTGAATCCAGATGGGGGAATACCCTTGACACTAATCCACCTAGTAGGACACCCTCTATGTACCAGGAGGTCCCAGTTCTGCAAACAAGACATCAATACCAACTTTTGAGCGAACTAGATTCCCAAGACTGGCTACCTATAGTATCCTTATTCCCATCAGTCATTCCTGAGGAACCATCCGCCATGCAGTCTGATGAAACCCTTGAATTCCACACTAACAATGTTTTTTGCCCAAATGACCCATCAACTGAGAATTCCCACCACCACCAGCAACTAGAGCCTGAGGGAGATATTAACATCACAGGATACACCCAGGAAACTGTGATAGAACTCCAGGATTTGAAAATATTATGCTGGAATGTTGCAGGCTTAAAGTCCAAGTTAGTTGACCCTGACTAGTGCAAGAGAGTGGATGACTTCCATCTATGCATACTGCAGGAAAGACATCCCTGACTTCATCACCCCACATGCCCTCCCCTCCGAGGATTACATTCTATTGGGAGACCTCAATTTTCACCTGGAAAAAAGCAACAACAGCAACACCACCACCCTGCTAGACAATCTCGCCAACCTCGGACTCAAACAACTTGTTAATACCTCCACTCACCACGCAGGTCACACTCTAGACCCTATCTTCACCTCCAGCAAACATATCTCCTTCAGTCACACCACAGCTCTCCATTGGACGGGCCACAGCTGCGTTGACTTTACCTCCAAAAAGACCACAACCCACAACCATCCTCAACCTACTCTGCGAAGAAATTGGAACAAAATCACCATCGACCAGATCTCCTCATCGCTTCTTCAAAACCCCCCTGCCCACTCTTCGAACCCCAACCAAGCAGCCATTAACTTCACTCAATGGCTAACCAACAGCGCCGACAGCCTAGCACCCCTGAAAAAACGTCTAATCAAACCAGGAAGCAAAAACACCCCCTGGTTCAACGATGATCTTAAGAAATCCAAGAAAATCTGTCGCTCCCTTGAGAAGGCATGGAAAAAAGACCCAAACACCAGCACCAGGGACGCCTTCAAAAACGCCACCCGCATACACCACCAACTGATCCGGACCGCCAAGAAAGCCGCTTTCAAAGATCAACTTGACAACAACGCCCACAACAGCAAGGAATTATTCAACATCGCCAAAGACTTTACCAACCCCACTGCCAACTCCAACGACATCACTCCCTCTCAAGCCCTTTGCGACTCCCTAGCTTCGTTCTTCCACGACAAAATAGCAGACATCCACAACAGCTTCGACAACAAACCCGGAGACCATCCAACCCTACCTTCTGCCGTACCCTCACCCCCCTTGAACATCCTTAATGACTGGAACCCAATCTCCACCGAGGACACCATCCGCCTGATGAACTCCATCCACTCAGGATCCCCCACAGACCCATGCCCTCACCACATCTTCAACAAAGCTCACTCGGTCATCGCACCCCACCTCCGAGATGTCATCAACTGCTCCCTTAACTCCGCCACCTTCCCGGAAAGCTGGAAACACGCAGAACTCAGCGCCCTTCTGAAAAAACCCACAGCTGACCCCACCGAACTCAAAAACTACCGCCCCATCTCGCTCCTTCCATTCCCGGCCAAAGTGATCGAGAAAGCTATCAACAACCAGCTCGCCGCCTTCCTCGAAACCAACAAATCCCTAGACTCCTCACAGACCGGCTTCCGAGCCAAACACAGCACTGAGACCGCACTCATCGCAGCAACAGACGACATTCGAACTCTACTGGACAATGGAGACACAGTCGCCCTCATCCTCCTCGACCTCTCCGCAGCCTTCGACACAGTCTGTCATAGCACCCTGTTACAACGCTTCAGAAACATCGGAATCCAAGGAAAAGCACTGGAATGGATCACCTCGTTCCTTGCCGGAAGAACTCAGAGAGTCCGCCTCCCACCATTCAAGTCAGATGCCACTGAAGTCATCTGCGGCGTGCCACAAGGATCTTCACTCAGCCCAACCCTCTTCAACGTATACATGAGCCCCCTCGCGGCCATCGCACGCCAACACAACCTCAACATCATCTCCTACGCTGATGACACTCAACTGATCCTCTCACTCACCAAAGACCCTAATGCCGCCAAAACAAACTTACATAAAGGAATGAGAGAAGTAGCCGAGTGGATGAAGCACAGCCGTCTGAAACTGAATTCAGACAAAACAGAAGTCCTTATCCTAGGTACCTTACCCTCCGCCTGGGACGACTCATGGTGGCCAGAGTCCCTTGGAAAGGCACCCATTCCGACGGACCACGCACGGAACCTGGGCGTCATTCTGGACTCCTCACTCTCGATGACCAGACAGGTCAACGCCGTCTCATCATCTTGCTTCAACATCCTTCGCATGCTCAAAAAAACATTTCGCTGGATCCCCACCGAAACTAGAAAAAACGGTCACCCACGCACTGGTTACAAGCCGCTTGGACTACGGAAACACCCTATACGCCGGTACCACCGCAAAACTTCAGAAAAAACTCCAACGCATCCAGAACTCATCAGCCAGACTCATACTAGACATTCCGCGGAAAGACCACATTTCTGGTCACCTGAAAAACCTCCACTGGCTCCCCATCAATAAGAGGATAACATTTCGCCTCCTAACCCACGCACACAAAGCACTTTATGAGCTTGGACCGGAATGCCTCAACACACGACTTTCCTTCTACACCCCCTCCCGCCAGCTACGCTCCTCCCACCAAGCCCTTGCTGCTGTACCTCGCATCAACAAAAACACCATGGAAGGAAGATCCTTCTCCTACCTGGCAGCCAAAACCTGGAACTCACTTCCCACTCACCTTCGCCTCACTCAGAACCACCTAGCATTCAGAAAGCAACTTAAAACCTGGATATTCGACAAGTAATTCCCCACCCTTCCCCAAGCACCTTGAGACCCTCTGGGTATGTAGCGCGCTATATAAATTAATTGAATTGAATTGAATTGAATTGAAGCCAAGCAGTCAACCGTTGGCCGCCCAGCCAGCAGGTGGCCTTCCAATCTGGGTCAAAAACACATTAGCCTGTAAAATGAGGAAATTCTTGGGCTGGAATTATCCTCTTGTAAAGGGAATTTTCAAGTCATGTTATTCAACATCTATAATCTCTTCAATAGTCCCCACAAGTTATCTGGCACAATAACAATGCTAACTAACTACCTTGATTCAGCCAAGGGGAATCACCGACTTATAGTTGCAGGCGACTTCAATACAACCTTTGAACCTGTTGACTATATACAGCACCTCATTTCAGAAGGAGGTAAAGCCAGGGGGCTTGCAAAGCACCAGATACCACCGATTAAGAAATGCACTAAGGTAGGGCAAAACGTTTTATCATTTACTATTACTTTTGGAGTCCGAGCCTGCAATGGCGGACACATTCCAACAGAGAAGCATGCCACACGTTCAAGAGGGGGGATCCAAGACCAGGATTGATTAAATCCTCGTCGATTTGGAACTCTGGACTAGTGTTAAAGATATGGCTGTTTTCATTTGGGAAGATAGTGACCATACTGCTCTGGTTCCTACATTGGTCGGCACAGCTTTATTGTACGGACATCCTTAGTCTAAGAGTGCCCCAGTAATCATAAGCAATAACAACAAAAGAGTTAAATGGCCCATGATATTAGCTGATCCAAATGCTCTTCCTGAAATATATTCGGAGGTAGAGCAGACTCTTAGATTTGAGTAAAATTGCCTCTGGGATCATCATGGCCATATTCCTGCAACTGACCACCACATTAAGACCATTCTTTTATAAACAATGTAATGGACTTAAGCGGAAAATAGCTCCTTGGTTTAACAAGGCCTGTAGAAAAGCCAAAGATTACCTAATTGTGGCGGTGAAGTTAAAAACCTCCTACACACTTAAAAAAAAGCAGGAAGCTATACAAATTGACACAAACTAAGGCAAAGAGGGACTGGGAGTCAGAAAATTGGTGCATGCTAGTAGAAGCCTCGAAGCAAAAGAATAGCCAACTCTTCTGGCACCTTCTGTCAATAGGCTCTCCCAACATGGAAATGACTGACTTCCATATTCAGCCCCATGTGTGGGAGGAATATTTTGAGCAGTTATATGCAGGACATTGGGTTTCACATGACCCAGGCCCACAAACGAGACTCTTAGAGTCAGTAATAATGGAGGAGACTGCCATTACTCTAGACTAAACCATCCTAGCCATGAACTCATTACAGATTGGGAAAGCCCCGGGTCTAGATAAGCTCTTGGGAGACATGTACAAGGCTGAACCAACAATATGGGGACCCCTGCTCCAAGTGGTTTTTAATGCCATCTTGTCTGGTGGCGAAATCCCGGCGTCCTGGGGGGGTGCCGAGATTATTTCAATCCACGAAAAGGGAGACAAAGGGTCTCCCGGAAACTATAGACTTATCAGCCGTATATATGTCTCCCAAAAAATCTTCAGTAAAATTATTTTATCTAGGATCCAAAATTGGATTGAGGAAAATAATGTTTTGTCAAATTTACAGGCAGGATTCAGGGCCTCCACAAGTACCACTAACCAAGATTTTAGATTTCCCTTGCTAATCTGGAAGGAAGTGACCATCAGAGGAGGCCAATTGTAGGTTGTATTTGTGGACTAAAAAATGACCTTTAACCCTATTGATCATACCCAACTTTGGCTAGCCCTGAGCGAACTAGGACTCCCATCGTACATACTTAATATCATGATCCAGCTACAACATGGTACATATGCAGAGGTCAGGTGGAATTCTGATGGTAGTCTTACAAATGAAATATCGGTTCGGAAATGTGTTCACCAAGGTTGTGTCCTTGCCCCAACATTGTTCACCCTCTACCTTAATGGCTTAATAGAAGAGTTGTATAACTGTGGGGACAACCCCCGAAACTATCAGGCAGTGTTGTGCCATGCCTGCTTTTTGCAGACGATACATTACTTATTGCTAGAACACCTAAAGGGATCCAGAACCTTCTGAATAAATTTGATAAAGCATGCAAGGAAGGGGGCTAGAAACTGCTCCAAGACTAAATACATGACTTTTAATACCTATAAATCCCACAAGGGTAAACCCATGGTGGGCACGCAATCCCTTGAGCAGGTCAAGTCTTTTGATTACTAGGAAGTACGTATTAGCGTTAGGCTGGCCTGGACATCACAAATTGAGAAGAGCCCTCTGACCCTCCAGCATGCCAATTGTGCAATAGTTCGGAGGGCCAGAGCGTCTCCTTACCAGCCGATTTCGCCAATTTTAGAACTTCACAGGGCAAAAGGTCTAGGAGCAGCCCTTTATGGGGCTAAGCTATGGGGGCTGGAAAATCTGAAGTACTTAGCCCTTGCTGAAAATAAATGTTATTAGAGCGATCCTGAACGTGCTCGTGAATATTCCCTTACTGCCGCTAAGACTTGATCTTGGTCTAAAATCTATTGACCACTTTGCCATCCTTAGGGCACTCCTGTTCTGGATTAGGTTATGGACCAGCAATACACAAGTCCCTGTGAAGGAGGCCCTGGAAGACCTGATTGCTCTACAGAAACAAACAGGTCGCATTAAGTGGTTCAATAAGATCAAGAAGTGGTTCCTAAAATTAGGGTTGGGGTGCTTTTGAGAGGAGCCAGGGTCCATTCTAAAATCAATGGTTCCCCTTCTCAAAAAAAGGTACTGGGAGTACATGGGCTCACAAAGTCTAGAATGTATTGCACATGGCACTTTAACTGCAAGTTCTTTTAGATTTTAAAGGAGGTTTTGGCTTTGAAATGTTTCTGAATGACATCAATCCCCCCACCCAAGCAAGAGCATTGTATGTCCAATTCAGATACTGATCTTTCCCTTTAAACGCAAGAAGAAGCATCTGGCGTCTGTGACATCACTGTGCACTACATGTCACACTTTTCCTGAGACTCTTGATCACTTTCTTTTTTGTTGTCCCTCCTATGTTGATCTCAGGAAAATCTGGATAACACCAGTCTGCCACTTACTATCTCTTACTCGCCCCAGTGAAGCTCTACGTGTTTTCAGGTCAGACACTACTAGTTGGCTCATATTTGCAATCTCGAGATTCCTGCTCTTTGCCTGGTGGAAGAGATACAAAATTATTAAAATTGCCTCTGAGAATTTAACTTGTTAATACATCCCAACCTGGCCCCAGGGTATGGATTTACGTATTTTTTATCTATACTGGAAAATGTGAAAGTCTTGTTTTACTGTACAAATTATTTTATTAATTACTGTATTCTATTTTTAACTGCTTTTATGCTTATGAATTGTTTGTATGAAGTAAATGATCATATTTTTGATCGAATAAAGACTATATATATATACTCCACACTATAATTGTAGTCTAACAACTATAAGGACAAACGTGCTAACCTGGCTAAAATACTGTACTTATCATGACAGCAGTAGTAAAAAATTTCACCAGGGGGTTTGTGATCCGTCAAAATACAGTGGTACCGGAAATAATGGGGAACAATGGACTGCTGAATGCTCAAGTGTCAAGCTGAAGAGAAGGACTCTATGCTCATAGTGATTCTTGGCAATCCTAAATCTACATTTTTATCTCAGACAGAAGAGAATGTGAAAGTGTGTTTTTCAAGGGTACTTTACACATCAGGCTCCTTGCTGT
Source organism: Lissotriton vulgaris (assembly GCF_964263255.1). Taxonomy (NCBI): domain Eukaryota; kingdom Metazoa; phylum Chordata; class Amphibia; order Caudata; family Salamandridae; genus Lissotriton; species Lissotriton vulgaris. The sequence continues at coordinate 1,485,246,290 of NC_141693.1, forward strand.
AAATGAGCTAATCTGGGCAGCACTCCAGTATTTTCAGATTAACTTTCTTAATGCACTTGCTGCAATACCAAGAATAGTCCATGATTTTTTTTGGATCGTGCTTTCTGATAAGGAGAATACCTATACTGTTGTTCCTCTACTCAGAAGGTACCACACTTTTCTTTATTGTGATGTTCACTACTTGAACCAGCCTGTCCAGGTAACACAATTTCAAAAAAACCTGGTGGAATTTGAAGTGGAGAATTTATAACTTGGATTTCGTATCCATTCTTCACAATACATAGCACCCAATCGTATTTTATTATCTTCTGACAATTGAGGAGATGAGTTGAAATAATTCATCGCTCCCAGACAAGTGGCTGAGGCAGGATTACTGAGCCATCCGTGATTGATAGATGCAGCCATTCCAGCGGTGGCTATTATATGATGATGGTTATTGCTTCCTTTTGAAGGCTTTGGTCAATGGTTGAAGGGATTCTGGTTGTGTTGTTGCTGCTATTGTAGTTGTCTTTGCCAATAGAGTTTATGAACCTGCTGAATTTTACTATTACATTTTAAAAAGGATTTGAAGGTTTTGTCTTCTGTTGTCATCTTCTTAATCTCACTGCCCGTCCATTAGCCAAAGAATTTAGACATAGAGACCACAGGTTCATATTTTGTTGATGTGCTTGCTGTGTTAAGGTGTCTTACTAAGAAAAACAAAAGTGATGAGGGAAATTCTTGATGAATCTCAGCTATTGGTAATTATGCAGGCTTTGGAAGGAACTCTGAAGATTCAAGGGATGGAGATTTAGCCTTGATTCTCTTCTCTTCAGCTTGATATTGAATGGGAATAACACCTCCACGTTAGAACCAAGGAAGAGAACCTACTGAGTGACAAGGAGACCCTTGAGTATAGAAAGCACTAATCAGGACTTCTATGATACCCTGGCATTATTTTTTTTCTGCATAAAGTAGAAATAATTTTTAACAAATTCCCCTCAAAAATTGCTCAGGGTATGATATTTGTCTTAGGGACATTTAGAAGCGATTGTTCTCTGAGTTTAACTCTTTCTCAGTGGACCAAATCAGACAATTGGTCCTTTTAACCAAATCAGGCTCCCCTCATGATCCCTGTCCCCCCAAAATCTTACATCTCATACCTGACCTGATTGCTGCCCAACTGAAGCCCTTCTTTAATGTCGTATTCAAGACCAGTGTTTTTCAAAAGCGTGGAAAACTGCCTCTATTATCCTGCTGTCTAAGAAAGCCAATTTGAACACTCCCAACCCTAATAGCTTTACACCTATATCCAGACTGCCGCTCCCTGCAAAGATATTGGAGAAAGAAATGAATCTTCAACTATCAGCCTTCCTGAATAGCAATCAACATCTGTATGATTCCCAATTTGGGTTTCACAGGGGCCATTCTATGGACTCAGCTCTTATTATAGCCACATAAATGGTCAGGGCTCAAGTTGATGGTGAGGTCAACGCTGCCCTCATCCTCCTTGATTTGATGGCAGCTTTTGACACTGTCAGTCATGACCTATTGATTCATCAGTTGGCAGACTTGGGTGTAGACAGGGTAGCTTTGGCACTCTTTATATCCTTTCTGGCAGATCGAACCCAGACAGTAGGCATGGGCGACTTCACCTCAAGTTCATTTTCCTTGCCATGTGGAGTGCCCCAGGGCTCATCAATAAGTCCAACTCTTTTTAATATCTATGTAACACCACTGGTTGCCCTGGTGAAACCATTTGGTTTTTCTATTTTTTCATATGCAGATGACCCCCAGATTGTTTTGTCCCTTTTAAAAAATTGTCCGGACACAAGTGAGTCATTCCAGATGTTCATGCAAGAGGTTGGTGCCTGGATGGATGTAAACTGCCTTAAGTTGAACTCTGGAATAACAGAGGTTATCTTCTTTGATAATAACACTTGGAATCCTTCCTGGTGGACGTAGGAATTGGGTTCTCCTTCGGTTCCTGCGAAAAGGGTGACAAATCTGTGTAATCTGGTAGATGTCAAATTTACTTAGAAAGAACAAGTTAATAAAGAAACTTTTACATCCTTCTTCATGCTATGCATGATTAGGAAAATAGCATTGTTTCTTTTGCCTAATTTACTGAATAGAATAGTCCTCTCCCCTGTAATCTCTAGGATTGACCACTGTAATGGTCTTCATGTCAATCTACCCAAGGGCCAGATGAAAAAATTGCAGATTCTAAAAAACACAGCAGCAAGATTGCTGATGAAAATCCAGATGTTCCAGTCGGTCTCACAAGCCTTGGTAAGGCTGCATTGGTTCCCTGTTCATCAAAGGATTCTCTTCAAAGCCCTTTGCATAACCTATAAAGCACTTCTTAAGAGAAAAACTTAGAAAGTATGTGCCTAATAGGTCTAGCTCAGCGATGAATTTGGTGGTGCCTCCCTCCAAGATCTCTTCTTGGGGAGGTAGAAGCTTTCTGGACTGTACAACTTAAAACTGGAACAGGCTTCCGCTAGCAATTAAATTAGCCCCCTCTCTCTGGAGTTTCTGCAAGCTTTAAAAACCTGGCTTTTCACAGAAACCTAACTCTATTCTCTATGTTCCTCCATCTTTCAGCACTGTGGCACCTCCAGGTATTTGTTGCCACTCTACAAAACTCAAACTTAAATCAAATCCTTGTCTTTGAGAACTTTCTCAATCTTAAAGCAGTGTGTTCTGAGCATCTCAACATGAACATTTAGGAAGGATTTGATGACGAACTTCATAATGTATGGCATGGGCAGGGGCTCTGTTGATGTATTTTTCACAATCCAATGGTCACCAGACCGTCCTTTAGGGAGGGGAGAGAGACGTTTACAAGGATATGGTATACACTCCCCTCATTTGATACTATTAACACTAAAGTGTAGACCTCACCCAGGAGTATCACCAAAGACTGGTGTTTTATGGGTTACACCCTGGCTTCTCAAAACCAAGTGTTTTTCTTTGTTTGACTCTCACTCACTATTAGTTGTATGCTTCATCATCGGGTCTCATCATGGTCCCTAAAAACCAGGGTGGGTTCGACCCTATTCAAGGAAGCACTGGAATAAGGTTGAGCTCATCCTAATATTTAGGGACCAGGATGAGACCGATGCAGAAGTATGTCACTAATAGAACCCATATGAAACCCCCTATTCTCTCCTGAATATCCAATACTGAGACTAGAAAAGTTAAAGGAATATAATTAAACATATACGTCAGTTTGGGTAATATCCCCATTTTGACTAAATTGACTCGCCTCCAAAGGGTTTGAGATCGCGATACCCAGATACCTAATCCCGGCTTGAACTTTCCCTTTCCACGCTGGTGTATTCCAACACATCACCTCTAACTGCGCATTATTCACTAAATAGTCTGAGATGCCCTTTACCAGAAACTCTTCCCTGGGAATAGTGCTTACAGGGTCCGAGGTGTAGATGATTAGGTCATCTGCATAGAGAGCAATTCCATTGTTGAACTGCAATGCTGTGAAGGGAATAACCTGACCATCCGTGCGCAAGAGTTATGCTATTGTCACAATATAGATATTAAACAATAATGAGGAGAGGGGGAAGCCCTGCCTTGTACACCTTGATATACAGAAATTCTCAGTGAGTAAGGAGGATCCTAGCATTTATCTTCTCATCGAGCCCCTGTAACATGAAGATAAAACATGGACTGAAGCCTAGTACCTCAAAAACACCCCACAGGTATGCCCAACAGACCCTTTTGAAAGCCTTGGCTGCATCCAATGTAACAACAGCCAAAGGCTGCGACTGGGTTGTGGCGTGATCTCTACAACCTATGAGCTGCTCAGTAAGTTTATGGATATGCCTCCCGGGACAAAGCCCTTCTGATCAGCTTGTATAAATTGAGGAGCAAGCTTAGCCAATCTCCCTGCAAAGATACTTGTATAAACCTTATAGTCGGCATTCAAGAGTGATATTGGTTGATATGAACTGGCCTTCCTGGGATCCTTTGCTGGTTTTAAGATCAAAACAATTGTGGCTTCTTTCCACGAGTCAGGGCTCCGTACCTCCCCCTGATAGATCGAATTGAACAACGTTTTCCAGACTGAGACAATTTGCTCTCTTAAGAGCTTACACTCTTTCAACCAGATGGCATCTGGGCCTGTCGCCTTCCCATTCTTTCTAAGTGACAGAAACCCACTAATTTCCTCCCAAGTTATTGGCGCCTCCATAAGCTCTTTACCCTCCTCTGAGAGGGTCCTCTGTGGGTCTGAGAAAGTATCTTCCATGTACAAAGCAGAAAAGAGGGAGACTAGGTTTCTCGACATATCCTCAGGTTTCTTTGAAAACCTCCCCCAGGAGCTTACCACCAACTCCTTGATCATGTTTCGAGATCTCTCCACTTTCGCCTTCCAAGCCAATAAGGCCCCAGCTCATTCCCCATACTCAAAGTGCTTCATGGAGCCAGCCTGCCATCTTTCCCTGCACTTGGAGTCAATCTTAATCTTATACTTTAACTGTGCCTCTTCTAGCTGCTTTAATAATATTGCACTATCAGTTACTCCAATCTGCATCTGTAAAGTAGTCGCCAGTGGCCCAACCTCCTGCTCTAGTTTGGCCAATTCTGCCCTCTCTTCCCAATGCTTTAAGAGTTCCTGGCTAATTATTATCCCCTGGATAAAAGCTTTCAATGTATCCCACATGACTCCAATGGGGGCTGAGCATTCGTAGTCGGTAAAAAAACTCAGCTGTGGCTTTTTTGAAATATAAGTGCCAGATCGTTATCCTGAAGATAGCTTGCTTCCAGACCCACCTTAGATTCGGCTTATACCCAGGAGGTTACAGTGATAAAATAATAGCTGAATGATTCAAAATATGCCCTGGGAGACGGTTGACATCCCTGATAAATACCGCTATGACAAGAAAAAGTGCCGATATCTTTTACTATGGAAGGTGTATACTCTCTCCTGACCTTTTAGATTGCGCCAAGCATCCACTAATCCCAAATCCTGCAACATGTTTCTGAGCGCCTGTCTCATCTTTAGTACCTGACCCGCAACCCCCCCCCCGCCCCCCAACCCCTCTCCCGGTTTGATCTGTCTAGGACAGGATCGAGCTTAGTATTAAAATCTCCCCCCAGAACCAGGGGAACTGAACACTGTGCTAAGCTTAACTCTAGTTCCACGATACAATGGGGGTCATCCACGTTTGGCACATAATGCTCTGCGCATATAAGGGCATATTATCAAGGACAGGCGATATATTATCGCCGCATTTATCGGCAGGAAACTGCGGATAAAGCGGCGATAATGGCCTTGATAGTATGCTCTATGAATTCCAATCGAAGCCCATGTTAGATGTGTTCACATCTAACATGGGCTTCGATTGGAATTCATAGAGCATATTATCAAGGCCATTATCGCCGCTTTATCGGCAGTTTCCTGCCGATAAAAGTGGCGATAATGTATCGCCTGTCCTTGATAATATGCCCCATAAACTCAAAACCATGCCTTCTCATGGCAGCTAAACCCCACCTTCCATTGATATCAATTTTAGAGCATGTAAACGCTACCCCGAGCCCTTCCTGGTCAAGATCGCTACTCCTTCACAACGCTGGTCCCGATCAGTCGCCACTGAACTCTCGATCCATCCATACCTTGTGGAAAGCTCCCTACTCTCTCTTGCAACCAAATGCGTTTCTTGAAGGTTGAATATATGAGCCTGGCTTTCTTCCACATACTCTCTGACCATTCACGTTCCCGGATCAAAAACATATACTGCTACCACCCCATCCATTTTCTTCCTTGTTTTAAATCTCTCCTCAAACAGCCTCTCATTAGAGAGAGAAAAAAACCTGCACAGTGACATTGAGGACATTTTTTAATTTTTTCCACTGCTCCCCACTTCGTGCTGCAGCACCGCTACCCCCAATCCCCTTTTACCCCACCCTGGGGAACCCTCCCATATCTTGAAGGCATACAATTTGCATCTGGGAGGCCTGGCTTTCATGAAAAAAGCTACACCGTAGGTTACAGAAGAAGGGCTGGGCCCGCCCAGATTTGTATGGCCTTTCAGGTAAAAAACTGAGGGATGAATCTGGGTAAACCAGTAGCCTAAACATGGGGGCAGTGCTGGGAGAGAAGGTAAGGGAGTGTGGCTCTGTAGGAATCTTGTATACATTTGGGGCAAAAATCTTTTTTTAAAAGGTTCGTTTGAAGGCCTTGAAGGCGGCTCTCCTCTGGCTCTGGGTGAGGAAGAGATTGGATATGGGTTATTATTCAGATTTCTTAAAAATGTGGGACTTCCCAGGCACCTCCGAGTGTCTGAAGGACGGGCTGAGCGCTCCCCTGCAGGGGGCAGGCATTAAGGTTTGGGGGGAGGTAGTAACAACACAGGGCATTGTCCCTTGGGAAGTTTTAGCAGCTCAGACCCAGAGCTCGCTTTCCAGAATCAAATCTATTCAGCTGTCTTCTTGGTTTACGACCAATTTAGAGGAGATAGGTGGAGTGTGGGAGTTTGAGTCAGAATTGCGGGATGGTGCTCCAAAGTGGTATTGGAGGCTGCACGACACCGAGGATACAACATTGAAGGCCCCATACTCAGTCTGGGAAGAAGGTATTCATGGGACCGAGAAACAAAAAGTCGGGAAAGATCTTTAACCTTTTCCGTGCTGATGACGGAACCGCTCCGTCACCAGCCGTGGTTGAGCTGTGCTGATGACGGAGCGGTTCCGTCATGGCCCGCCCGACGCGCCGGCGCAGATTCTTCGCCTGCGCTGGGCGTTCTATTGAGCGGGTGGGGCCATGACGGAACCGCTCCGTCATCAGCACAGCTCAACCACGGCTGGTGACGGAGCGGTTCCGTCACCAGCATGGACCCGCCGCGCTGCCGCCCAGCCCCGTTAGCGCTGCGGCGGAATAGCCGCCGCAGTGAAGGGGTTAAAATTACTTTACTCAGTGATTAAGCCTGCCAATCTGAAACGTAATCACTTCTTCACTATTAATAGACTGTAAAGGACTCCTCAAAAGATTGCGAAGTTTGTACCCTCAGATATTCTCAGTGTGGCCTTCTAAAAGCGGATGACTTACATATATTTTTTTAAATGTCCAGAGATTAATTCTTTCTAGCAGGACATTGAGGATGTGGCTTTGGATATTCTTGTGACAAATATAATCTTGAGCCCAGTGTTGGCCTAATGGGGGTGGACGTTACTCACACAAAATCGCAGTCATTGCCACAGCAGGCTTTGCTGTTTTATCTGATGCTTTTGGCTAGGAGGGAGATTTGTAAACGATGGACAGACCCGATACCCCCAAGAGTGGGGGACTGGCTTCAAGCAGTTAGCTATAATTGTCGAAAGGATATGGTTGGTAGACCTGGAGAGGATAAAGAAAAGAAAATATGGGCTGCATACCAAAGTTGAGACGATATGATGGTCGAATAGGCAATCTAATGAGCGGTCCTATGATTTCACCTGGGCACAGCCATAAACCAGGGATCCGGTCTCGGCTGAGTGCCATGGGCCAGTAATTGTATGCAAAAGGCCAAGGGCAGGAAAGAGGTTACAGAAGGCGTCTGATGTTGCAGTAATGGTGATATGAGGACAAATAAAAACGAATGGAGTGGGTGAGGGTTTTACAAAGAAAACAATTTTGTTTTCAAAATCCGGGTGTGACCAGCTTCGACAACGAAATACCAGTATTTGTAAAGCGCACAGCTACCTCCGAAGTGGTGTCCCCACGCTGGGGGCCCTTGGGAAGATCAAGTAAGCTATTGCCCAGAGTCACATGGTGCTGGGCTAACCTGCCGCCGGCACCGGGGATTGAACGGTGAACCCTGTAGTCCGAAGTCAGGCACCCTGGTCGCTGCCCCACACCTCTTACACAATGCTTCTGTGTGGGATACCCTTTAGTGTTTTAGTTAATATTTTCAGTCAAACTCGAAGACTGGTTCTTTTAAGTGCAGTGGAGGAGGAGATGGAGAAATAAATTAGCCTGCTTCATAAAATGGACCCAGTAGGAACTATGTCGTTGCACGTCCCAATATCTCCTTGATCGTTTCTAATATGAACCCCATAACAGTCCCTTAGCGTGCTGCATGACATCTCTTAAACAGTCTTCCCTTTCTTCAGGAGGTAAAAGCACTGGTCCTCATCATCCTTCTGAGATGTCCTTCCTGTTATAGAAAAATATCAATTACTTTATATATATTTCTATTACACACAGTTTACCCCTGATATGAGGTCACATCACCAATTGTTAAAAGAATTGACATGAGGACTAGGACAAAACATATCAACACAAAGCAGCAACATATTGTTTCCATCTTGAAAAAAGGATACAAATCAAAATCAAACGTACTAAAATAGCAAATGAATGTAAAAACCCAGTAGGACACAGAGCTTTCAATAAAAATAAATACCTTCTGAAAAAACAGCATTGTTCAGAATCATAGCCCGCTGAGAGCAAAATACAAACTGCATGGCTGGCTCAGTGTGTTGCAGGATGGGATGAGGTTGTTCCAGGAGCTCTTAAAGGGACAGGGACATTTTTCCTTATCTAGAGTATGGGTGGCACTTTGCTGTTTTTAATACATTGCTAGGATGGTGTTGTTCAGTCACATGTACGTTGTTACTGATCATTTTGATTGGTTCATATTATAATGGCTGGAAAAAACTTCCGAAAATGGTTATATCTTAATGTTTAAATCATTTCCCAATGTAAATTAAAAACTGTTTCAAGGGCCCACACATGAAGAGGAATGTTACCGCTTATGAATCAGACCGAATCAAAATCAAATGACAGAGAGCCAATATTTTAGGCCTTAACAATGCAGAGTATTATCCATCTAGCAACAGTACATTCAGCCAGTGGTGGCAGCACGGCTCGCAGGTGTGGCGCGGGGCAAAATGTAAAAACATTTTTTTTTTAAATAAACACTTAGCTTGCCACAGGGACTTGCATCTCTGCTCCTGCTGTTCTTCGTAGGACTAGGAATAGGAAGCACAACCAGGCCCCACTGACCAATCACAACGCTGCAATGCAGCATTGTGATTGGTCTGACCACTGTGGTTCAGCGCTCAGCCAGGGGCTGGAGGGGTGGGCATGTTCCCCACCTAGGCTGTAATGCAGCCTGCATGGAGAACAGGGAAAGTGTGCATGACTGTTTTGGGGGTCCGAGAGGGTTGGCCAAACAGTCATTGCGTACTTAGGAGGGTACTACCACTCGTCCCCTGCTCTGAAGCCCCACCCCATCACACAAAGCTGCCGCAGCAGGAGGACAAGATTAAATTATAATAAATTATGGTATTGTCATTTTCTTTCTTCCTTTCTTTACTGCTTCAAGGTGGTGGGGCAATGCTCCTGCGCCTTAGCGGAGGAGCCGCCACTGCATTCAGTGCTTTGTTACCTGAGGTGAGACCACTATAAATAATGAGGAGATGATTTTGCTGAACCACCAATTCGTCATGGGAAAGACACATGGACCCCTTGAAGACAGTTTGAAGCTCAGTGATCAGGCAGTTTAGTGCTACAAGATGCCATTCTTGCCAGTGGTTTGTGCATTGAAAAGGCAAGGACCAAACTTAGACCCCGCGAGAAGCAAGATCTGATTTGAGAATGTAAGTACAGATGCCAATTAGACTGCGCCCTGAATTTAATTTTTATAATGAGAACATGTCTAGGTTTATTGAGATAGCCTATGAAACCTGAGAGATCTACTCGACAAAAGAGGCAGGATCTAAGTGAATGAGAACAGAACATACAAAAGAAGTGAGAACACAGAGGTAAAAGGAGTTAAAAAATGAGTGTGGCAAGTGCAACAGGAGTGCATCAGAAGAATAACCCAGAATGAAGGGCCCACCCTCAGGCACTAGGAGAGCAGCTGCAGAGCGAAGGGACAAAGTCCAGAGACTTCAGATCTGTTGCTGAGCCTGACTCTAGTCCAGTAACCATTACCAGGTTTGAAGGCATTACCAGATAGGATCGGATGAAGTGGCACCGGGGCGAGTGGCACCGCAGGGCAACCACAATGCAATCCACACCAACGCGCAGCAGGAGCACAGCGGAGCTAGAGACAGTGCAGCAAATAAACAACTATTGTCAATCATGAGCAAAACAGTGACAGACGTACTGAGAGATTGTTTCTGGAGAGATTGGAGATACAGGCAAGGAGCCCACTGCTCATTTAATAATCTAAGCCAGATTCCGATTAAGATAAATGTTCAGACCTAGCCAGTTTCCATAATATGTGTGAGGTCGTACAAATAGATAGATTGAATGATTGAGTTGAGAGAGTTACTCACTATTAAATATTATGCACAGCAAGTAAGAGTTGTTTTTGTGAGGTAAGCACAGATGTGATATAAAAAGAACATAAAGACAGGGGCGTCGTGAACTCCCTGCTTTCCAGCAGTGACCTCCTCGGCTAAGGTAGAGGAGCGTCACCCCACAGGAAAAATAAAAAGATGTAACACTGTGTTATTTTCATTTTGTTTTTCCATAATGTCTCTGTAGGTGCAGAGCAGGCCTGGGCGGCCCACAGAGCAGGGGGAGGAGTGGGGGGCACTTTCTAAGTGCACATGATGGTTTGTCTAGCCGCCTTGGGTTGGCCAACCAGTCATGCGCACTTGGCATGTTCTCCACCCATCTGTATTACACAGACTAGGTGGAGAACATACACAGCCTCCCAGCCCCTGTCTGAGCGCCAAACAACGTCGCTGCTGCCATGCTGATTACCGCAGTGTCATGATTTGCTAGAGGAGTCTGGAAGCTTGGGTGCTTCCTGTTTCCTGCAAAATGTGTGGGTGAAAGGAAGAGTAGGTAAAATGATGGGTGAATGGGTGGTTGTGGGTGAAAAGTTGTCTGAATGAATGGGTGAAAGGGTGGATGGGCAGGTGAAAGTATGGAAGGGTGAAAGGATGGTTGGATGGATGGACGGACGGATGAATGGATGGATAGATGAGGGGATAAAAGGTAAGCCCATACACAGTTTACGAAATTGGTGAAGGGTAAAGGTAACTCAGTTTCCAAGAAAGTAATTGTTTTTAAGAAGTCCACCCTGATACAATTTTTTAAGAAGATAGAAATGGAATCCCACTATTTCCCCAGGTTGCAGCAACGCATGGATTACATGTGTGTAGATGTGAGTGCTCGTCAGTTCCCCAGAAAGTATTGCATTGGAAAGGTTATGCTTTATCCCACTCACAAAGAGCATAACAAGTTACCAAAAATATTTAGAAGATTAATCCAGAGACGCTTCCATCAGGGGTATAGAGAGTGTCCTAGTTTCTAGATAGTTGCTGTATACAAGCCAGTCAGATTTTATTTGCTAAACGTGTTTAGAGTTACAGTTAACAAGGCAGTAATTGCGAGTTCAGATCCGATGTTTTTTACAAAGTAAGTAGGGAGTTAACCGTTTCCACAGTGACCCTCAATGCTGTCTGCCTTGATGTGTCTTAGCTTGTAATTCAACTATGTCAGGGAACGAATAGCGGCAAAATATTCAGCCGGTCCCACGGTTGACGAAAGCCTAGTGTGTGGTGACCTTTATTTCAATGTAGCCTCATAGGACAGTACCTTGTAGGGAAACCCTATGTGGTATACTTCAAGCTTGGTTACTCCCATCAGGCTAGGAAATGTCTGCTGGATCACCAATAGGTTTTGTTTTGCTTATTGAAAGATTTAGATTTGTTATACCAGTGAAGGAGGAAACAAGTGCTGGTTGAGGCTCTGGATCAGACATCACAGCCTACTATCAACACAACGTGCTCTCTGCTATGATGAGAGAAGTAAAGCAAATAAGGAATAGCTTGCTCTTGATATGAACTTTCCTGAAATAACCATGTATTAATGTTAATTTGGAATAGAAATAGCAACAACAGGAACAGCGTAATGATAATAATCAACATTTTTAATCATCTGGATTGCAATACATCAGATGAACTGAAAGTTGTGTGTTAATTATGCACACTGGGCTGTGGGAGTAGAGTGACAGTCCAGGGCAATGGGCAACTGAGTCTACGTAGTGGGGGTCAGAGAAGCGTTAACACGAGACAGTCGGTGGACATCATTCCAGAATGAACTGGAGGGTGGGAATGAGACCTGGTAGGGGGTTTGCAAAGAAGATTTACATGATCAGTGGGTGCTGTTGGCCAAAGCTCTTAGCATTGAGGACTGGACTGTAATAGGGTTGAGGATGTGCAGATGAGTGCTGGTTTTATTTTGACATTGTAGTGGGAAGTAAGCATTTAGCTGGCAGTGGTAGTGAATGTTGGCTGTGATGGACCTGGTGTGTGCCGAGCGTGGTGATTGATTAAGGTTTCAGCTAGGAATAGGAGAAATGTGCAGCATAATTAGGAAGCCCCCGGCGCTTAACCAGCTTGAAATGTATGACCCCTTGTTTCAAACAAAAGGTTTCTGGTAAAAGAATGTGTAGCCCTATGGGTAACGTGTTACATTATTATTTGTATAACCTGCCTCGACACCAGCTAGCTGATTTGGGGGTGCAAGCTTGACACAGAGAAGTAGAGAGGGCTGAGTAAAAGACTAATGCTGAAGGATTGACCCTCGCTGGTTTGACCAACAGAGCCACGTGGAATCTGCAGGGCGAGCGCCCAATTTAAAGAGCTGCACAGCGATGACCAGAAGCATCACAATCCAAGATGGCACAAGGAGGCTATGCGTATCCTGTGGAATAGGCAGTGAGGTGGAGCCGATTCCAAGATGGACAGAAATATGCAGTATGGTAGCCCTATTCTATCACTGAACAAGGAAGGGGCCCTGCGGCTGCAGCATGTTGTATATTGATTCTTCATGTAATATGGTTGTCTTTTGTCTTAGTAAAATCTTGTAATCAACTAGAAGTATCCTGTCATCTATTACCATCTTATTTACAACACAGCACTGTGGGTATGAGCAGAGCAAAGCACAGCAGGCTTGTGTAGATTCAGACAGAGGAGAGGCTTGGAGTCACGGCAGGCAGAAACACCCATGAGTGATCTTGCACAGGGTATGATGACGCTTGAAGCCTGGGGTAGGAGGATTGGACGATGGTTTTCTAATGTTATATCCAGACATGCAGATTGAATATACACTAAGTTTGGGTTAGTGATAGCTATATGAAGACTGTTCTTAACTGTGAGGTTATTAAAGCTAAGAGAATTCCAAAACCGAAAGAAACTTTGGATTCTTTATTAAGCAATGAAGCATTACTGTGCATAATGCAAGACCACAACGCAATGCTAACAAGAATGAACACTATAACACGCATGTAAATCATGAAAGCACTCTTTGGCAGAGTAGGGTTATGTGAACATTGTTCTAAATTCCTGCCACGTGAACATTATTGTGAAAATACGAATGCAAAGGAGTCCTCTCAGGAGTGCTGCGGTAGCACAAGTCAAAATGTAAAGATGTGCACTGTCAAGTATTGCACTGCTCCCTGGAGAAAGGTCTGCTCAGTGGCGTCACTAGGGGGGTGCGGGGGGTGCGGACCGCACCGGGTGACACCTTTCACATGGGGTGACACCATCTGGGTATGCTGTGTATGTAACACAGCTCTGCAGCCTCACCGCTCTGCTCTGCTTTGCTTATCAGGAGGAACCCTGAGCCTAATAAAACATTGTGCCTCTCTGACAAGCAGAGGCTAATGTGAGCATTTAAATAATGTCTTCACTTGGATAATGCGATGTCAGTTTTAACGGACAATCTTTTGAATCGTTCTTTGAAATTAATGAGGTATCTAACAGCTTTTTAGCATATGAAATTAATACTGGATAAAAGACGGGCTTTTATGGAATCAAATGGTTGATTCTGAAGAATAAGTGGAATTTTAAATGTAGATAGGAAATGATTACGTACACATTTATAACAGGATATTCATAATTTAATAAGAAATAATTATATAGATATATCGGGGAAGATTAGAAAATGCATCTGAACTTTTTTTTACAGGAAAGTATACTATCTAGATATTTTTCGGTTTCAGTGTATAACTTTAGCAAAGTGTGTTTGTAAAGGCAACATTTATCTGTGGGTATCGTGGCGCTGAAAAACAGACTTCTTGTTACCCAACTCACTAGCACTCATTTTATCGACCTCAAAAGGATGAAAGGTCAAGTAGACAGATGAGATCGGCATTTGAAGAACTGGTCTAACACAGATGTATGTAATGAGTCAGAGCTCTAAAGACAGACATTATGGGGAATACATCTTAAAAGTAAATCCTATTGAGCAGAAGTATTCAACCAAAGAGGTTACTTTTTAGTTGGCTAGAAAATGGAGTCCTTCTTTAGCAGAGGTTAAGTATGACATCGGTCCAAAATATATTACATTCAAAAGGCAATGATCTGCCCCCATCCAGGCCCCCCTCCACCCCCCCCCCCTTTCCCTGCTGCGCTCTTGAGGGCGAGTGTGTCTTCTGTGTCTATTTAAACTTATCCTCAGTGACGCGCGCACGAATTCAAAGCGCTTTTCATGAGTTTATTTCAGTCACTTTAAGAAGAGCCGAGAACTGTGAGGGAGAAACCATGGGGGTGGAGAAGGCGACGAGGAAAGGGTTAAAAGAGCAGCAGGCGGGGGAGAGATGGTGCAAGCGGAGGGGGAGATGGTGCAGGCGGAGGGGAGATGGTGCAGGCAGAGGGGGAGATGGTGCAGGCGGAGGGGAGATGGTGCAGGCAGAGGGGGAGATGGTGCAGGCAGGGGGTGAGATGGCGCAGGCAGGGGGTGAGATGGTGCAGGCAGAGGGAGAGATGGTGCAGGCAGAGGGAGAGATGGTGCAGGCAGAGGGAGAGATGGTGCAGACAGAGGGTGAGATGTGCAGACAGAGGGTGAGATGGTGCAGACAGAGGGAGAGATGGTGCAGGCAGGGGGTGAGATGGTGCAGGCGGAGGGGAGATGGTGCAGACAGAGGGGAAGATGGTGCAGGCAGAGGGAGAGATGGTGCAGGCAGAGGGAGAGATGGTGCAGGCAGAGGGAGAGATGGTGCAGGCAGAGGGGGAGATGGTGCAGGCAGAGGGAGAGATGGGGCAGGCAGGGGGTGAGATGGTGTAGGTGGAGGAGAGATGGTGCAGGCAGAGGGAGAGATGGTGCAGGCAGAGGGAGAGATGGTGCAGGCAGAGGGAGAGATGGTGCAGGCGGAAGGGAGATGATGCAGGCAGAGGGTGAGATGGTGCAGACAGAGGGAGAGATGGTGCAGGCAGAGGGAGAGATGGTGCAGGCAGAGGGGGAGATGGTGCAGGCAGAGGGAGAGATGGGGCAGGCAGAGGGAGAGATGGTGCAGGCAGAGGGAGAGATGGTGCAGGCAGAGGGAGAGATGGTGCAGGCAGAGGGGGAGATGGTGCAGGCAGAGGGAGAGATGGGGCAGGCAGGGGGTGAGATGGTGTAGGTGGAGGAGAGATGGTGCAGGCAGAGGGAGAGATGGTGCAGGCAGAGGGAGAGATGGTGCAGGCAGAGGGAGCGATGGTGCAGGCAGAGGGAGAGATGGTGCAGGCGGAAGGGAGATGATGCAGGCAGAGGGTGAGATGGTGCAGACAGAGGGTGAGATGGTGCAGACAGAGGGAGAGATGGTGCAGGCAGGGGGTGAGATGGTGCAGGCGGAGGGGAGATGGTGCAGGCAGAGGAAGAGATGGAGCAGGCAGAGGGAGAGATGGTGCAGGCAGAGGGGGAGATGGTGCAGGCAGAGGGGGAGATGGTGCAGGCAGAAGGGGGAGATGGTGCAGGCAGAGGGGGAGATGGTGCAGGCAGAGGGGGAGATGGTGCAGGCAGAGGGGGAGGGAGAGATGGTGCAGGCAGAGGGGATATGATGCAGGCAGAGGGTGAGTTGGTCTATCCGGTAAGTTGTGAGGGGGTGACACCATGAGTTACCCGCACCGGGTGACACCAACCCTAGTGACGCCACTGGGTCTGCTCTGTCAAAAAACTACAACTAAAATGAAGTCACACTACTGGCAGCTCCAGTAGTTTGTAGGCGACTCCCTTCCATTGCATTCCAGCGGCGTCATCAGAAAGGCTTCGTCATCTTACAGGAAGGCTCCCTCTGCTGTGCCAGAGTCTAAGGAATAATAAAGACAAGGGGGTGTAGTGAGTTAAATGACATCTGGGCTTATAACCCCGGCTTCCTATGTTAACAAATCAGTTTCAGTCACTTCAGCTACTTGCCAAAATTCGGCGCACTGAAGCAAGTATCAAGCAATGTTTAAAGTACAAAAACAACCTTGACATTCACAAGCCTCAAAGCATAACCAGGGCCCACGCACGTTAGCCCCATCTGAACACTGACTATGTAGCCCACCCATCTCCGGAACCTGGAACTCGATACAGCCAACATTTACACTCGAGTATGTGCAAGGCTTCTACGTGTTTCTTAACTGTTACATGAGAAACCGGGGCGCCCATCTGACAGCAATGGGATTTACATTATCCAAAGTCAAAATCACTTACTTCGTTTATTCATGGAATGAAATTTGAGCTGCAGCAGGGCTATTCACGAGATATGCAATAATAGATTCTCCAGCAATCTATGATATGTACAGATTAATTGAAGTGCTGATAACAATAATAAAACACATGTCCTCGTCTCAGGGAGTAAACAAACAACAGGAGTATAACCCATAGACCAGGTTGAGATCTGGGTAGGGAAATGAAAAATAACAGCGTCTCAACCGGTATCATTAAGGAAGGCAAATATATATGCATGTACGGCACATTACAGGAAGGAAGAGGGAGAGACTTGTGGTCTTTTTTAGAAAGTGCTCTTGGCATCATATATTTAAAGTAACACAAAATAGAACAGTTGTATCAGCACTGTATGTATAAATACAAGGGCAACCCAAAACGTACTTGGTGCACTACTGTGCTCGTGACACACGAAGGTGATGGCGCAAGTGACAAGTGAAGGAGGAGCAAAAAGGCACAATGTGACAAGGTGAAAAAGAATATATATATACACAGAAATATATGGTTCAACAGAAACTATTTACAGAATTAGGTCACGGTTTAGTACAGCATTTGATGTGAACCATATTTGAATTTGCGCCGTGGATTGCGCTGAATGGTTGACAGCGTTTCGATCCTATTTAATCAGGATCATCTTCAGGATCATGTTGCCAGGTAAGGAGTGCTAAAGGAGGTAGGCTGCGGGCGTCTGAAGGCCAGCGTAGCTTGCCCAATGTAGAGAAGAACAATCAATTAGAGTCCCTGTGGGAGGGTACACGGCGAAGGGGAATACAAATACATGCAGCGTGTGGGAGCAATTGAATGTGAGGACCAATATCGACGGAAGCCGTAGGTTCCAATCAACCCACTTGTGGAGTGAGGCTGGGGTAGATTCAAGTTGGGTTGGAGTCCCGATCCGCTGTTAATTCAAGTATTGAGGCACACGGTCCGTAAAAGGATCCATCTGGTGATATGAAGGTGGGGATTCAATCCACTGACAGGAGATGCGCTGAGAGGAGCGCCAAGCCGCCACGTTTATTTGCTTGGACAGATAAGACCCGCATTGGCTACTTACCCACCTCATTCAGATAGAGGTCGACTACCCATATGAGAGACTAAGGACATGGGGACAGAGGTAATAGCGACATAGACAGTCGAGACAGTTAATTTGCAGCCGTGTGGCACGTAAGTCACAGGCACTACCCAAGCCTTTACACATGCACAAGCCACCTGCCATTACTACATATGGCATTCCCTCAATAACTTTGCTACCAATGATCATAAAACAAATACAGTAAGAGGTCTGGTGTCTCATCTGCAGTAGACCTATGTATGGAACGAATAGTCACCAAATAATCATAGCTTAAATAATTCTCAGCAACATTAAAAGTGATGTGTCTCTGTTGGCTATGCATCATAGATACGTCATGACAAGATCAGAAAAAAATGTAGTTACTAAAGATGATCTTTCACATTTGTCTCCAGAGGAAGACACCCCCTGGTACAACCCCCCAAAAACTCAGTACAAACCCAAACCCAAGAATGAAACAAACCAACAAAAAAAAACAGGATTCACAGCTCTCTCAATGAACTTAGGATCCAGAAGAAGCCGAAAGACTCTCTTTCTGCCTGGTTTGTTGTAGAGAGGGCACATTGATCTCTTGCTGCCGAAACCACCGACCGGGCCAAATCTCGCCCATTCATCCTGGCTTGATCAGTTCTGGGGTGAGATCGAAAGAGAGCTGACTGAGGTCCTGGTGTGGAAGGTTTCGCTTGACCCACAACACTCCCTTCTCGGGATTACGGATGGACTAGACGGGTCCAGGAACGAAATATTACTTTACAATACAGCTATGGTTGTGGTCAAGCGGGATATAGCTGACTCCTGGAAGCTTCCCACCCCGCCAGGTTCTGAGAAATGGCGCAGAGGGGTGGACTGGTGCGCGGCACAGGAAAAACCCAAGTATGAGGCACGGGGTGTCCTAAGAAATACCGGAGGATATGGGGCAAGTATCTGGGGGCCGTGGAATAGCCTGAACTTTATACATGATGCTTGTCTTCACTGCTACAAAATGGGGTTTTAAAGGCAATGTCTTTGTTCTTTCAATTGTCCTTGCGTCACCATTGTTGCTATACAATGTCGTACTGCTGGTGCTTGTTCTATTGTAAAACAATAAAAAAAATTATTTAAAAAAATCAAACACTGGGGTATCATTAAAACGGATTCCACGCTAGGACCCATGGTAACTCCTAGGCCTGATATCACCTACAGGAGAGCCAGCTCTATGCATGATACGGTAGTCAGAAACAGCCCTGAAATCCCCATTGCAACCAATTGGCTATCAGATGTCAAAGGTTTTTTTTAAGTGCAGTAGCTGTAGGGCGTGTGGGTTTGGACTTAACACCACCCAAATCAAGGCAGAATTCAGGAACAAACCCATATCATTCATAAAAAGCTCACTTGCAGAACGGATTTTGCAGTTTACATGCTTACCTATAGCTGCGGGCTCAGATGTGTACGGAGCATTAAGCTCCAAGTGCACCTACGAATCTTGTAACACATCAGAGCAATTGTCAACAGTGACCCGACATATCCTGTCAACAGACTCTTCAAAGATACACACCAGAATAATTTGGACCAACTCAAATACTGTGTAATTGACTGTATCCCACTGCTCAGGCGAGGGGGCCACAGGGAGAAATTGTTAAGACAATTGGAATCTAGATATACAATTGAACTCAATGCTAAGGCCCCGGCAGGACTGAAGCTTAGTGAAGATTTATACAACTTCCTTTAATTTGAAGTTGCTCCAGTTATTTCTAGGATATCACTACCCTTATGGATTTTAGAAGTCGGCTGACTTCGAGTTGGTTGTCCATTTTTAAACCCACTTATTTTTACACTCTCACCACTAGGATCTTATTTTAACCACTGAACCAGTCTTGCCAGTTTCCAGTGCGACTTTGGGTTTAACATTCACATTTCACAGCACCTCCACACTTTTCCCGTCCTCATACACATGTATTTAGATTTATTTATAGTGACCTCAGTTTTTAGTACACTTACTACGTACAGCATTAGCAACACAGGGGATACTACACATCCCAATACAGACTGTGACAGACCAGTACAGTATAGTGTCTACGGTCGACTCCTGTACTTAACATGTATAGCAACATGACCTCCTAAGCGCACCATAGTAGTATAGGTATCAGTCTGGGCACTCTCATGCAAAGGCAACACCAGATGCGCTGTATCAACTGTTCCCCGTTTAGTTATGACAGTACACTTAGTTCCAGGGATTTAATTTGCGCCATATGGCATGTACGCATGATACCCGATCGCGAGCATAGGCTACTCCATTATTTTGAATTTTAATATGATTCAACTACAGTCATGCCTAGAGACACAAGTAATAACATAGCGCCTTTTTAACATACCAATTATGCCTCCTAAACTGCCACATTTATTCATTGACTCACCTACTCACAATACTGCGCAATACTGAAGTTACAGAATGAGGGACCTTCTGCACTGTTTTAAAGAGCACCAGTGTTTTGTCTATGTCTGTTACCAATTCTTGCTTGTCATCCTTGCGGCTAGTCATCAGCCGATGATTTGGCGATTTTACTACATGCTGTAAAATGTGCCATTTTGTGCTATGTCACTACAAACATAGAGGAGTCACAAGAGTATAAAACGAATGCCTATTTTCACAATGCTCTATGTGATCAAGACTACAGGCTTGTAGTCGAAATGCGTCATCCTGACATGCTAAGGAAATAAACCAATTCATTATATCTTCAACTGGCGTCTGTGCCCTTGCTTGGCCAGCTGTGTTTATTCTTTGGGATCCTGATTTTTATATATATATATACATGGAGCTACTGAGGCATCAGCACTTCTATGAGTTGCAGCTGGGCCCTTCGCTATTCCAGTAGGAGGAGCTCTATAAACATTTGTGCAGGCTAATCTGGGACGGACTGAGGCATTTGAGGAAGGCTGATTGCCGAAACCGGTCATGCCGTAAACTCTTAATAAACGTCCAAGTGAAGCCCCGCTGTGTCCCTTTCTTTTGTTCGGACCGGAACAAAGGTATTTGAGGTCTGTGAGATCATGAGCCCAGCACATTTCATCTCAGGCAGCCGGTTGCCTGGACATTTAGTGCATGCACAATGCCTGGCTCCATGACCCGAACATGAAGAGTGTCTGTCAAGCTGACCGTTGCTCATCCAGACAGACACTGTGCATGTGTGCAAAAAGGTTTTGGAAGAGGTGGGGTCTCTCCCGTCATAAAGACGGGCCACTACTGAAACATACCAAATGCTAGTACTCTACTTGTGCGCTGAGCTGAGACAGTTCAAGTGTGATCAAACATTAAAAACACAGCCATTCCTCCAATATCAACAAACAATCCCCAAGACATTGATGGCGAAGCCACTACATAATGTTGTGTTTCCTTTTTATACCAAGGAGCCAGGACACTACAGCAGTAGGCAATAAACAGCAGTGGTCTGTAGCCAGTGCAATTGTGCAAGGGTATATGAGGAATCAGATTTTAAAATTAAGCACATACATGTAAAGTCTGAGGGGACTCACATGCACATAGCAGAATTAAATGTTCTCCTGCCATTCTTGCATAAAGCTAACACTTCGGCTCCTATGTTAATAGTATCCCATTCTTCATGTTGTGCTCAATGGTGCAATGGAGATTTACAACACTGGCAATCCAATGGTTACAAAAACGTACAATGGGAGACAATAAAAACGAGACAGCTCTGGGCACAGATAGCTGGGTTCAAAAGGCAGCGTCCTTGGTGGATGTTCAGCACACAATGACCCACCAGAGTAAAGAAAACCTCTCTAAAGTCAATTATGCTGCTGATTAGTCTGCGAAATCTGTAGAGATGCAGATCTGTAAAGTTGCAGCAGTACTCTCAGCAGTCCAATTATCAAACATAAAACAACCCCGCTTCCTTAGTTTCTGGCAATGCTTAGTCAAACTAGGCAGTATGTATTATGTGAAATTTGCAAGCAATAACACACTACTATACTGCAGAATCCATTGGGTCTGGAGACTGAGTGGACTAATGCGTCCACTGTAGGGGCTTGTGTTCAACCTCATGGTTACAGGTTCAAATAATGTCTGGTCCACTCAGCCTTTCATCCTTCTGAGGCTGATAAAACGAGTACCATTGAGTTGGGTAACAATAAACATCTGTTATTCAGGGCCAAGATGCCCTTGGGTGACGGTGCACTTTACAAATACACGTTATTTTATTGGAAGGCATTGCAAACTTTCTGTATTATTTCAAACTGTTAAACCAATTAATACATTCTGGTGGCAGTAAATCTTTGCACAAGTATTAAGTGGGTATGGCTACAGTGCCAGATCCCAGCTCATGCAGTCACAAAGACTTGTAGTTAATAGCAATGCGGAGAGTTCATTTTTTTCAGTCAGTTCCAGAGTGTGCACTTACCTCAAGAGTATTAGTGTAAGTGCTTGCTGAAGCCGGAATAGGGCTGGACCGTTTGGTTACCACAGGGTGGCAAACTCATGGCACATGACTTGAGAAAGGAGGAAGAGGCCAACCCCACCTGCTGGAACACTGTGCTTGGATCAAAGGGTACAAGCTAAGCGATCAGCCACAACTTGAACTATTGCAGGATTACTCAGAGAAACCCGAGTGAGGCTGCCACTACCCAAGCGGGGTCTGCAGTGATTGTTTGCTTACAAAAGAGCAGAAAACGTGTGGCAGAGGACTTGAGAATGAGTTTAAACCCATTTGTTGGAGCACTGTCCTAGGGAACATTCTACCGCTGCTACCAGGAAAAAGAAAAGTCACAGGTATCCATGACTCACTGAAACAATATCACAGCTGATGAGTGCTCCTTCCAAAGCTACTGCAAACTGTGCATTGAAGATGGAGACTGGGTGCCAGTCAGGACGTTCCCTGAATGAACAGCAACCAGGTTCAAGCACAGAACTTCAAGTAGTAAGCACAGACAATGCTAAAGCAACTGCCTCACCATTGACATTAAGTTTTGAGTTAACTGAAATCCTGCTAACTCCAAGTGCTGGGGAGGTGCAAGATTCTGAGACTTTTATCTAACACTCTGACTCTAATTGCAGATTGGAAGTACCTTCTCCAGGAAGCCCATATTCAAGTAGAATGTTGATGTCCTATGGAACTTTACACAAAGCCCCCATGGACGTCTGCCAAGTTATCGCTCATGCCGATATCTGATTTGACTAATCATGGTAGTGTTTTTCGTAAGAACGGGGCGTGGTGACTATGTTCCAGAATTTGAGGAGCCTGATCTAGCAACAAGAAAGCTGACCAAGTATGAAGGGTTGCACTGAGTCACAAGTAGTGTTTTGATTGAGTCTCAGTGTAACCCTATAGCCACGCTGCAGCAAGGTGGTGTCTATTGAGTGTACTTGGGTCATCCACTCCTGGGTCCAGCAGAGACTATTCAAGCGCAACACCTTTTGTTTGAACGTAAATGACATCTGATCTCCATGATAACTTAACAGTGGCTGAATCAGGAACACTGAGGAACTTACCTTTAGACCTACAGTCACATGCTTCCATGTACAATGCAGATCCTCATTTCACAGTGAACTACAAACAGTTTTATTGCTACAATCAATATGAGGATTGGTTTTTACATATATATTTAATGTCATAACTGGTTCCCCAGTAGCGGTGAGAACATTGTGCTGTGCCAATATGGGAGAGTTAACCTGAGTTTGTTGCAAAATTCCTGTTTTTCAGGCCTCCATCAAAGGTTTGGCCCTGACACTATTACAAGCAACCTGACTTGTATTTTTCTTTCAAGACAGAAAATAGTGTATTCACTTGTATATTTATTTGAATATATTAAATATGATTTTGTGTTATGGAATAAAATAATACAATTCTGCTTGTTCCTTTTCTAAAGGTTTCATTTTAATAAATGACACTATACAACAGACCGTATGTTTTTATTTTGCAAATGTTAGAGCATTATCAATTTCATTAGCACCCAGAAAAAATGATTTACTCTTTACTAGTAAGTGGTGGAAAAGAACATTCAACATTTATGAAATGCATTCATTAGCTTTAATGGCACATTTAAGAAGGTAAATCATGATTCAAACAAAATGAGTGCTTGGAATTTACATGTAAATGAATGGTAAAGGTTTGCAAAAGGAGTCTTGGGACCCCTTGTAGATCCTACATGCAGTAAGATCCATATTATCACTTACGGGATTGGTGAATTGTGCCAGCACTGCGATAATAAATATTCATTAGACGCCATTACTTAATGCATTGAAACATTTACATGAAGAAATGAATGTGAATGCTTTTTTCGAAACTCAACTCAAAAAAATAGATCTAGGAGATCTGCTATCATGTATTGCTATGGTTTTTAGGCAGGAATCAAATAATTTTGCCAGGGAATCCGTGAAGAAAATTGGAGAAAGACACTGAGAATAGATGGTGACTTTAAAATGCTGAAAGAGAAAACCTATTCAGAGACATAAGTTCTCTAACTGAATATAATTCCTCTTTAGCATTTTAAAATGAATATATTTTCTCTGTAACATTTGAAGAATTTGTTAGAAAGCTACAAACATGAGCAGGAACAATATAAAAAATTAATCAACTTATAGTGTGGTCTATGTACAGGCAATTGAAACATCACCATCAGGTACATGCCTCAATGTAGGGTTTTGCGATTCCATAATTGTGAATATTAAGG
Source organism: Lissotriton vulgaris (assembly GCF_964263255.1). Classification (NCBI taxonomy): domain Eukaryota; kingdom Metazoa; phylum Chordata; class Amphibia; order Caudata; family Salamandridae; genus Lissotriton; species Lissotriton vulgaris. The sequence continues at coordinate 1,485,270,433 of NC_141693.1, forward strand.
AATCGCAATTAAGGAATTGCAAAAGCCTATGCATGTAGGAATTGCTATGAAATTAGCGATTCCCAAACATTCCTTATTTGTGACTGCACATTGCGAGTCGCAATTAAGTAATGCCTTCCAATTCATTCCTATGAATAGGAGATTGCATTCGCAATTTGCGAGTACCAATAGCTACTCGCAAATTGTGCATACAATTTCAAGGGTGCAAGGGTGTCCAAAGGACACCCTGTTGCACCCCTGAAATTACTCTGTGCACACATGTTGTGCACACACATGCCTCAAGGGCATGTTTGTGTGTGACCCACAACTTTGAAAAATGCACTTTAGTGCATTTTTCAAAGTTTTTGCAAATTACCATCAAGTTTAACTTCATCGTAATTTGCGCCCCCTAGTAGCGAAACCGCTATTTTAAAGTGGTTCTTGCATTGCATTTAAGGAATCGCAAATTGTAATTCCTTAAATACAATTTCAATTTGAGAAATCGCAATTAATTGCGAATTCTCAAATTGCGAGTGCCTTGGACCTTGATGCGTCGCAAATGCCCTTTTTGCAGGCGCAAACGGCTGATTTTTGAGAATCGCACCGTTTGCGCTTGCAAAAATGGTTGATGCATGTACCTGCATGTATTTACCCATTTGATACATGACTTTATTACAATATCAATCAAGGTTTTACATTTTGAATGTTGCCTGCAACCAAACAAATTCTGTAGTAAACACAGTTAGGAAATTCATTTTTGTATTATTGATGGAAACATCATATTCATTGCATTCTTTATTAAAAGAACAACCCATTTAGTTCAATGCGAACTGTTCTAGTTCACTGCGAACCTCTCTCATATTTAAACAAATGACCTTGTATGAAGAATGCAGCTCAAATAATGTGAATGACGTGTGCACTAAAGGTGCATCCAGGACAAGGAAAATATAAAACATTCATAGACCCGAAGAATGGTACATATTCAGTGAGATTCGCAAAAGAAATGTAGTTTAGAATGAGGCAATACTTATTCAGTGGCTGCAAGTGAAATAACTGAATGTTGTAGTTACAGAATATTTTTACCATCATGAGGGGCAATTACCTTGCTTCGCTGTATGTTGTTCTTGCATGCAAACTTTTACAAACCATCTAGCATAGTTTCATTATTATTGAAACAGGACATAAAAGCCAACATATTATTATACACAAGTTGTACATAGTACACCACAAATAAGACAATGACATACAGCTTACCCTCCACAATGCATAGACTGCTTAGAACCTATTTTCCATGTTTCAAACACAGCAGAGTTAGTTTATCATATAAAAGTGGCAGGTACAGGTATATTAAATGCATTCAAATATACATTAGGATCAGCTTCACAAACGCTTGGAAAGTTGACATCCACTTTTTTAACCAAGTTTGGCTCAGATTCTAATAATGGGTGATGGTACACTTGGTATATGACTGTTGCTGAAATAAATGACCTCAGTAGACCAAATCAGGTGTTTACAGTGTGAATCAGGACGCAAATGAAGAATGAGTTAAAGACAAGTCAATGCTGAAGAGCTGATTTCGTACTGGTGACAGGATGACAGTATAAGGTACGCATGGAAACTGTGTATGGCTTGGCATAATGAAGCATAGTGAGTTAATACATACATTTAGGTGGGATGGCTAAAACCATTGTATATGGAATAGACTAACATGTTAGGATGTATGATAAAATAAAATTGTATAATTGGGGCCTTTCTAACCTGCACCCTCAATTATATATTACCTGTGAGTTATTTAGAATAATCGTGATCATTCTGATACACTTTATGTATTCAGGTACTGTATAATAACCATATAATTGTGAGATACCAATCATTGTGTGTGCCTTTACCTAGGCTACAAGGACGATACCTTAGCATCACCTGCATATAAGAGATTCTCTGACAGGACTGTCTGACTCCTCACTCTCTCCAGCTGACAGTGCAAAACTCTAGTGAAGAGTGAGAGACATCTGCAGATTATCATTTCATCTGAAAAGGGCACATTTGCTTTTGTGGTGTGGTGGGTTTTTTGGCCGCGACCCCCATAATATTAGGGTGAACACAACACCAGGTCATCTTACTAGTCCATGTGACTTTAAATCAGTTAAGCAGCTCCTGGGTGATCTTAATACCTGTGCTTCACTAGACAATGAAGACCCTTATTGTTACATGGAAAACTACCAGGAATTGTTTTGTCTTCCTCACTAGATACAGCCACTGTATTAATTAACCAACTAGTCCATGGTAACTGCACAATTTCCCTCAGTGGAAATACAGCCTTTTTGGGATGATAACTTGAGGACCTTTCCAGAAATATTTATACATTTTGACATTGATAGAGCATCGGGTAACCTGCTTTTTAGAACAAGGTTACACATGCCAGGATGTTAATGCACCAGTAAAAAGTATCTGGGTACACAATCCTGAGAGATTAAGGGATTTGATACATTATTTCCTGCATGTTAATATCCCACAGAATGCATTTGTCTTCAGTGAAACTGTTAAGCAAACTATGTTGATGGGATTTGTTTCCCTTAAGGATTTACAGACTGCATTTTCTCCCCGGTATAACTACACATATTGCCTACTGATGAGATTAAAAAATGAATTAAAAAGAACACATTGAATTTTTCATCATATGCCTCAGTTGAACTAGCATTCTAGCTGACCCATGCCAATAAATGTAATCAGATTCTTATTAAAGACTTTCCATAAATTGCCGATACATATTATGAAGTGAAAGATCAGGCAGGACATCAGAATACTAGCACATTGATTACTGACTAGATTAATAATTAATAAAAAGGGCACATATGCATCATATGGAGTATCATTCTGGCTGATTCATACCAATGAATGTACCTAGATTCTTATCAAAGAATTCTGGTCCCATTATAAATAGACCTGATCCTAAGTATTCAACTGCTACAATTACTGTACCTGGAGCCAAGTGACTATTGAAAAGCATCAGAAAAACTGTCCCCCAAGCCGCCATCAACAGCAGGTTGGACTACTGTATCTCCCTCTAAGTAGGATTCACCCAGGAACTCATGAAGAGACTACAGACTATCCAGAATGCAGCAGCCAAACTATTCCTCAACCCCTCATGCCGATCCCACATCTGTGGGAGCTCCACTAGCTCCCAGTGAACAATCATACGAAATTCAAACTTCTCACCCACATATACAAAACACTACACAAATAATGCCCTACCTACCTTAAGAGCTGCATACACTTCCACCAACCCCCCAGGCACATACACTCAGCTGGACTCTAAGTAGCACACATCCCATACATCCACAGAAACAGCCCTGGAGGTCGAATTGTCTCATACATCACTCCTAAAGCATTTAGGGCCCGATGTAGATCACCAAATACCTGTCGGTAACGGCCGAATTCGGCCGTTACCGACCGGTATTTGGTGATTGAGATGTAGGGGGCTATATTTTACAGAATCGGTAAATTTACCGATTAGGTAAATTTACCGAATCTGTAAAATACCAAATCAGTCATTTTACCGTTTCGGAAAATTCCTGATGTAGGTAGCACTGTTTCCAGTGCTACAGGCCTTTCAGATTCGGTATTTTACCACCCAATCCAATTGGGTGGTAAAATACCGAATCCAGGTGTGCATGAACATGTGTGCATGCACACCTATGCCATGTGACAGACAGACATGCCTTTAGGGCATGTCTGTGTGCCACATGGCACACATGCCGGTATTTGGGGTGCTAGAGGGAGTCAAAGTGACACCCCCTGCACCCTTGCTGGATTCGGTATTTAACGAATCGGTAAATACCGATTCGGTAATGCCCGTTGATTCCTATGGGCTTCAATGCCCATTGGAATCAATGGGCATTACCGAATCGGTATTTACAGAATTGGTAAATACCGAATCTTAACGGTTCGGTATTTAACGATTCTGTATTACCTACATCCCCCCCTCTATTTTACCACTTCTTAAATACCGATTCGGTATCATTCGGTATTTATGAAGTGGTAAAATAAAATGACCTACATCGGGCCCTTAATGACCTCCCATTCTCCATTAGAGCCTCGTCCTCTCTTCTTGAATTCTGCCCCCCCCCACCCCCTTTAGGGCTAGCCTTACACACCTACAAAGCACCAGGATCCCCTCACAGGTGATAGCGGGCTACACAAACACATATGACATGAAAATATTGAAGATGATGTTCTTGATGAGCAACCTTCTACAACAAAAGGTCAGAGAATCTATTTTCCTCCTCAAAATAGACAACAATATGGAAAATCTGTGCAGGTCTATTTTTAGGGCAAAATCTAAGCGGCACTAGGAGAGATACTGGACAAAAAGGGCAAGGTAGACAAATACCCAAACAATGGCAAATATACTTCCCCATAGTCTCTAAAAGCAGAAAACAAACACCATATCATCAACTATAATGAACCTATCCTACTATGAACTAACTGAAATGTAAAGTAAAGTACTTAATAAAGGTTTTCGATTCATACCAACTCCTGTCCATGATCCAATCAGATTCAGTCTTGAATTTCAAGAAAGGATGCAAAAAATGTAACAATTTAATTTTGGGGGGAGGGGTGGGGGGGATCACCCTAAATCCCTACGCTCACTGTTCTCGTCCTACCTTCAAATCTGTATCCTCTGCAGTGGGGCCCATGGTTGCTACATTGGTGCTTGACAAGGTGACTGAGATGGAAAAGGCCAAACATAATACTTTCCAAAATACAACTAAGGAGGAGAAGTTGGCCATTAAAAGGCTAAAGGATATCAGCAAGATGGTAATAAGACCAGCAGACAAGAGGGGTTCGTAGTTATTCCTAATTTGAGTGACTATAAGGCTGTAGCACTGAGATTACTAAATGTTAGAAAGAGTTATGCACCCCTCAAGAAGGATCCCACACCTGAACCTTCTCAATAGGAAAGCTTATAGTTTATGAAACTGAAGAAAAACTGTGAATTACTAGCAAAGACAAAGAATTTATATTCAACACGTATCCATGGGTATCAGTATTTTAAATTTCACCAAAGATACATAAGCCCCAATGTCCAACACCAGGGACACTCACTCTATCAGGGATTACATTCATCCTGAAGCCTTGGTCTCAATTTGGAGACTTTTTCCTAAGGGAAAGTGTGATTACACTACCTGCCTAACAGAAAGACACCACAGGTGTGCTACATCTACTGGAGACTTTGGAAACTGACAGTTCTAAGCAGCTATTGATGGTGTTGCTTAATTTATGATATTTATCTTAAAAAGCCACCTCTGGAGTATTAGAGCACTAAAGCTTTGAATAATCAGGAATAGTTTTATGATGCACCTCACACCTTTGTTCTGCCATGTATTGAGTTTAAGCATGGGCGAATTTAGCGGATCTCGCGTTCGCGAATTTTGCGGATTTGCGAACTCGCAATCCGCAAAATCTGCGAATTCCCGCGAATTTGCGGATTTTTTTTTTTGTGTGTTCGCCCGTGTTTCTGCCAGTTCGCGAGGGTTTTTACAATTTCGCAATTTGCGAACTTACCTGTCGGGTCGCAAGTTTTGCGAACTTGTTGTTTCTACGTGTCCAGCCTGTTTGGGACACTCTTCTTCATCACTGCCACTCTCTGACTACTCATGCCACCCTCTGGCCCACCCATGCCACCCTCTGTTTCATCACCACACCCTCTGGTTGTCCAGTGTACATTATTTTCGGCAAAGCAAAGCACACCTTCCCTGCCTCAAGTGACCTGAATTAATTTGGGGCTGATTAATGTGTCACAGAATATTTTTTTAGCTGGCACCTGCTTCCTTAGTGCGCCCTGATTAGTGATCTTTTGCACTTGCTAAGTGCTTTTATTGTTGCAAAATTAGTTACAACACCTGCCCTGCCCCAACTGACAATAATGAATTAGGGGCTGATTAATGGATTTTAACTTCCAGCCTGGCTCCTGCTTGTCTCCCTTAGCTGTAATTCAGGACCTTTGTGGCATATGTGTAACTATTCTGAGGTTCAGAGCAGGGTCACATAATAGTTGCAACTGGCAACTGAACTCTGGAGGGGCCCCTCAGGAAGCACTACAGGAAATGGCTACTAATGATGAGCCTGAACTTTTGAACCTGGCAAGTAGTTTCAGTTTTGCTAAGATCGTATTTCTGCAATTTAGCACTTATTCGCGGGGCGCAAAGTTGTACTGGGAAGCCGCGAACTCACGCGAACAGTGCGAGCAGTGCGAGCAAAATCCGCTGCTCGCGGATTTGCGGATTTTGTGGGAGATTCGCGAATCTCGCGGATTGCGAATTTCCCGAAAATCCGCAAAATCCGCGAGCGAAACGGATTTTCCGCCAATACCTAATTGAGTTAGCCCTTAAGAGGGTTTTTTTTCTTCAAATTATAAGGCCAGTTTTATCTGCAGGTGTTCGGCTCTTAGATGGGTGCTACCTTTGCTCTGAGCTTGGCCTGTATTTATGTAGATATGTCCAAGACTAATTACATCTGTATTAGTTATAACCCATACCATAGCCAAATGACACCATGGAAAAGGTATATTGATGACATCCTGTGCATACGTAGTGTCCCTGAATGTCAACTGGGCAACTTCTTGTGTCATATAGTTACTGCTTTTCTATATATTGTGTTAAGTTAGCATGAGTTTATTAAATGTTTAAACGACATATTTTCCTTCGGCTTCAGTTTATACACGACACATAATTGTTATTGTAGCTTTCAACCTAGACGAAAGATGTGATTTATTTGAGAATAATATGTTATTGCTCTGATATCAGTTGTGCTTGGTACACTTGGTACACTGTCTGCACACTGAGAACTACACCCTCTAAGAATAACCTAGCACAAGGTTGCTGGGAGGCCTGATCCTCGCACCACATTAGACATAACACAAATAATGTCGCTGCCAACATTGGGCTCTAAGCAGGTTTAAGATAGAGTTACCGAGAATGCAAAAACACACTTGATGGTGCTTCGCATGCAGAGAGTTGCTAGCTGATGATGTGATCTGCTTCTGCTGACATTTAGAGGTATGGGCCCGCCCTGCTAAAACCCAAATGAGACCTTCTTAGATACAATATAGTATGCTAAATAGGGTGCGCGAAATATAGGTGATACAGATTTCTATAGATTTTGCATTATAATATGCTATGACCGTTCGCTTACTATGGATTAGTGACTATGCTGATAACTCAGATTTTTATAATATGTATGTTGGTATTATATAAGATTCTGCGTTTGAGAACCTTGCATTGAAAAAATAAATATTTCAAACTTGCACGTGTGTTCTTTTACTCCCCGTTGTGGTTTGAAATGATTATAGAACGAAAGAGTGTTCATGTGTTCCACGATACCTGAGGTACCCTAAGTTCATGTTCTGGATTGTCTAAGTCATTGGGAGTTTGTTATGATCAATGAGATACTGTAGCTAGCTCGGTAAGGGGATTTCTGATACTAAGGTGAGTTTTGGGTCACCCTAATTCACCCAGGTTCTAGATCTCTGTGCACAGTTCTGTGGGAGAACGGAAACCCTGCTACATGGCACCCAACGTTTGTTGGCCTTATATCATGACACTCGAGGAGTATATCATTCAAACCTTAACCCCTTCATTCCCGTTTCCGGAAAACGGCAGTGTCGGAAAAACCTACCTATTTTTGAAATAGGTCTTTTCAAGCTTGAATCTATCTAAAAACGGTTTCCTTGAATTGCTACCCAGTTGTACTACAAAGTAATCATTGTTTTTTCACGTTCCTGTGCAATAATGGCTCAAGCCGTGGACATCCCGCTGCATAGTCGCATTGCGGTGCGTGATCATTTGCGGACTTATGATTTTCCTTTGGAAGGCTTGTCTGTGGTTCTGGTGGTGAGTGCGGAACATGCTTACCCGTACGAACTATTGCACGAACCAGTGCAATTGTGCAAGGGTATATGAGGAATCAGATTTTAAAATAAAGCACATACATGTGAAGTCTGAGGGGACTCACAGGCACACATAGCAGAATTAAATGTTCTCCTGCCATTCTTGCATAAAGCTAACACTTCAGCTCCTATGTTAATAGTATCCCATTTTTCGTGTTGTGCTCAACGGTGCAATGGAGATTTACAACACTGGCAATCCAATGGTTACAAAAACGTACAATGGGAGACAATAAAAATGAGACAGCTCTGGGCACAGATAGCTGGGTTCAAAAGGCAGCATCCTTGGTGGATGTTCAGCACACAATGACCCACCAGAGTAAAGGAAACCTCTCTAAAGTCAATTATGCTGCTGATTAGTCTGCGAAATCTGTAGAGATGCAGATCTGTAAAGTTGCAGCAGTACTCTCAGCAGTCCAATTATCAAACATAAAACAACCCCGCTTCCTTAGTTTCTGGCAATGCTTAATCAAACTAGGCAGTATGTATTATGTGAAATTTGCAAGCAATAACACACTACTATACTGCAGAATCCATTGGGTCTGGAGACTGAGTGGACTAATGCGTCCACTGTAGGGGCTTGTGTTCAACCTCATGGTTACAGTTTCAGATACTGGCGGGTCCACTCAGCCTTTCATCCTTCTGAGGCTGATAAAACGAGTACCATTGAGTTGGGTAACAATAAACATCTGTTATTCAGTGCCAAGATGCCCTTGGGTGAAGGTGCACTTTACAAATGCACGTTATGTTATTGGAAGGCATTGCAAACTTTCTGTATTATTTCAACCTGTTAAACCAATTAATAAATTCTGGTGGCAGTAAATGTTTGCACAAGTATTAAGTGGGTATGGCTACAGTGCCAGATCCCAGCTCATGCAGTCACAAAGACTTGTAGTTAATAGCAATGCGGAGAGTTCATTTTTTTCAGTCAGTTCCAGAGTGTGCACTTACCTCAAGAGTATTAGTGCAAGTGCTTGCTGAAGCGGTAATAGGTCTGGACCGTTTGGTTACCACAGGGTGGCAAACTCATAGCACATGACTTTAGAAAGGAGGAAGAGGCCAACCCCACCTGCTGGAACACTGTGCTTGGATCAAGGGGTACAAGCTAAGCGATCAGTCACAACTTCATCTATTGCAGGGTTACTCAGAGAAACCCGAGTGAGACTGCCACCACCCAATCGTGGTCTGCAGTGATTGTTTGCTTACAAAAGGGCAGAACGCGTGTGGCAGAGGGCTAGAGAATGAGGTCAAACCCATTTGTTGGAGCACTGTCCTAGGGAACATTCTACCGCTACTACCAGGAAAAAGAAAAGTCACAGGTATCCATTGACTCACTGAAACAATATCACAGCTGACCAGTGCTCCTTCCAAAGCTACTGCAAACCGTGCATTGAAGATGGAGACTGGTTGCCAGTCAGAACGTCCCCTGAATGAACAGCAACCAGGTTCAAGCACAGAACCTCAAGTAGTAAGCACTGACAATGCTAAAGCAACTGCATCACCATTGACATTAAGTTTCGAGTAAACTGAAAATCTGCTAACTCCAAGTGCTGGGGAGGTGCAAGATTCTGAGACTTTTGTCTCACACTCTGATTCTAATTACAGATTGGAAGTACCGTCTCCAGGAAGCCCATATTGAAGTAGAATGTTGATGTCCTATGGAACTTTACACAAAGCCCCCATGGACGTCTGCCAAGTTATCGCTGATGCCGATATCTGATTTGACTAATCATGGTAGTGTTTTTCGTAAGAACGGGGCATGGTGACTATAATCCAGAATTTGAGGAGCCTGATCTAGCAGCAAGAAAGCTGACCAAGTATGAAGAGTTGCACTGAGTCACAAGTAGTGTTTTGAATGAGTCTCAGTGCAACCCTATTGCCACGCTGCTGCAAGGTGGTGTCTATTGAGAGTACTTGGTGCATCCAGTTCTGGGTCCAGCAGAGACTATTCAAGCGCAACACCTTTTGTTTGAACGTAAATGACATCTGATCTCCATGATAACTTAACAGTGACTGAATCAGGAACACCAAGGAACTTACCAGTAGACCTACCGTCCTATGCTTCCATGTACAATGCAGATCCTCATCTCACAGTGAACTACAATCAGTTTTCTTGCTACAACCAATATGAAGATTGGTTTTTACATATATATTTAATGTCACGACTGGTTCCTCAGTAGCAGTGCCAACATTGTGCTGTGCCAATGTGGGAGAGTTAACCTAAGTTTGTTGCAAAACTCCTGTATTTCAGGCCTCCATCAAAGGTATAGCCCTAACACTATTACAACCAACCTGACATGTATGTTTCTTTCAAGATAGAACATAGTTTATTCACTTGTATTTTTATTTGAATATATTAAATATGATGTTGTGTTATGGAATAAAACAATACAATTCCCTGCTTGTTCCTTTTCTACAAGTTTCATTTTAATAAATGACGCTGTACAACAGACCGTATGTTTTGATTTTGCAAATGTTAGAGCATTATCAATTTCATTAGCACCTAGAAAAAAATATTTCCTATCTCCTAGTAAGTGGTGGAAAAGAACATTCAGCATTTATGAAATGCATACATTAGCTGCTAATGGCACATTTAATAGAAGGTAAGTCCTGAATCAAACAAAACGTGTGTTTGGAATTTACATGTAAATGAATGGTAAAGGTTTGCAAAAGGAGTCTTGGGATTCCTTGTAGATCCTACATACAGTAAGATCCATTTTAACACTTACGGGATTGGTGAATTCTGCCAGCACTGCGATAATAAATATTCATTAGACACCATTACTTAATGCATCGAAACATTTAATGAAGAAATGAATGTGAATGCTTTTTTCGAAACTCAACACTAAAAAATAGATCTAGGAGATCTGCTATCATGTATTTCTATGTTCTTTAGGCAGGAATCAAATAATGCTGCCAGGGAATCTGTGAAGAAAATTGGAGAAAGACACTGAGAATAGATGGTGACTTTAAAATGATGAAAGAGAAAACATATTCAGAGACATAAAATCTCCAACTGAATATAATTCCTCTTTAGCATTTTAAAATTAATATATTTAAGATGAATATATTTTCTCTTTAACGTTTAAAGGATTTGTTAGAAAGCTACAAACATGAGCAGGTACAATATCAAGCAACAGCAACATTGACATTTTCTTTGCTGGTGTTAACATCGCACAGAGTGCCATGTAACCTTATCAGCAAACCACAATTTTCAAACCTTATAAATTAAGGGAACATCAAAAAATATGAATTAAAAATGAATCAACATATTCAAGGTCTATGCACAGGCAATTGAAACATCACGGTGTATTTACCTGGTTGATACATGGCTTTATTACAATATCAATCAAGGTTTTACATTTTGAATGTTGCCTGCAACCAAACAAAAATCTGTGGTAAATATAGTTAGGAAATTCATCTTTGCATTATTTTTCGAAACATCATATTCATTGCATTCTTTATTAAAAGAACAACCCATTTAGTTCAATGCGAACTGTTCTAGTTCACTGCGAACCTCTCTCATATTTAAACAAATGACCTTGTATGAAGAATGCAACTCAAATAATGTGAGTGACGTGTGCACTAAAGGTGCATCCAGGACAATGAAAATATAAAACATTAATAGACCCGAAGAATGGTACATATTTAGTGAGATTCGCAAAAGAAATGTAGTTTAGAATGAGGCAATACTTATTCAGTGGCTGCAAGTGAAATAACTGAATGTTGTAGTTACAGAATATTTTTACCATCATGAGGGGCAATTACCTTGCTTCGCTGTATGTTGTTCTTGCATGCAAACTTTTACAAACCAGCTAGCATTGTTTCATTATTATTGAAACAGGACATAAAAGCCAACACACGAATTGTACATAGCCAAAAGTACACAAGTTGTACATAGTACACCACAAATAAGACAATGACATACAGCTTACCCTCCACAATTCATAGACTGCTTAGAACCTATTTTCCATGTTTCAAACACAGCAGAGTTAGTTAATCATATAAAAGTGGCAGGTACAGGTATATTAAATGCATTCAAATGTACATTAGGATCAGCTTCACAAACGCTTGGAACGTTGACATCCACTTTTTTCACAAGTTTGGCTCAGATTCTAATAATGGGTGATGGTACACTTGTTATATTACTGCTGCGGAAATAAATGACCTCAGTAGACCAAATCAGGTGTTTACAGTATGAATCAGGACGCAAATAAAGAATGAGTTAAAGACAAGTCAATGCTGAAGGGCTGATTTCGTACTGGTGACAGGATGACAGTATAAGGTACGCATGGAAACTGTGTATGGCTTGGCATAATGAAGCATAGTGAGTTAACACAATGTAAAGAACAGCCTAGGCGGAAGTCTTAAATTGCCTACACAATGGTAACAGGAACAAGAGACTTAAGAAGGACAGTTTCCAAAAGATTACGTTTTTGTGCTAAACAAATTTATTATTAAATAAAACAATTTAAAAATACATATATCAAATGACACATTACAATTATATTTCAGAAATATAAATCACAGTAAAAAACACTTAATCAGTTCCTTTTAACAATGAAACAATGGGGGAGTGGTATATCAAGTTGTATAGTGAGTTAATACATACATTTAGGTGGGATGGCTAAAACCATTGTATATGGAATAGACTAATAGGTTAGGATGTATGATAAAATAAAATTGTATAATTGGGGCCTTTCTAACCTGCACCCTCATGTATATATTACCTGTGAGTTATTTAGAATATTCGTGATCATTCTGATACACTTTATGTATTCAGGTACTGTATAATAACCATATAATTGGGAAATACCAATCATTGTATGTGCCTTTACTTAGGCTACAAGGGCGATACCTTAGCATCACCTGCAGATAAGAGATGATTCTCTGACAGGACTGTCTGACTCCTCACTCTCTCCAGCTGACAGTGCACAACTCTAGAGAAGAGTGAGAGACATCTGCAGATTATTATTTCCTCTGAAAAGGGCACATTTGCTTTTGTGGTGTGGTGGATTTTTTGGCTGCGACCCCCATAATATTAGGGTGAACACAACACCAGGTCATCTTACTAGTCCATGTGACATTAAATCAGTTAAGCAGCTCCTGGGTGATCTCAATATCTATGCTTCACTAGACAACGAAGACCCTTATTGTAACATGGAAAACTACCAGGAATTGTTTTGTCTTCCTCACTAGATACAGCCACTGTATTAATTAACCAACTAGTCCATGGTAGCTGCACAATTTCCCTCAGTGGAAATACAGACTTTTTGGGATGATAACTTGAGGACCTTTCCAGAAATATTTATATATTTTGACATTGATAGAGGATCGGGTAACCTGCTTTTTAGAACAAGGTTACGCATACCAGGGTGTTAATGCACCAGTAAAAAGGATCTGGGTACACAATCCTGAGAGATTAAGGGATTTGATACATTATTACCTGCATGTTAATATCCCACAGAATGCATTTTTTTCAGTGAAACTGTTAAGCAAACTATGTTGATGGGTTTTGTTTCCCTTAAGGATTTACAGACTGCATTTTCTCCCCGGTATAACTACACATATTGCCTACTGATGAGATTAAAAAATGAATTAAAAAGAACACATAGAATTTTTAATCAAATGCCTCATTTGAACTAGCATTCTAGCTGACCCATGCCAATAAATGTAATCTGATTCTTATCAAAGACTTTCCATAAGTTGCCGATATATATTATGAAGTGAAAGATCAGGCAGGACATCAGAATACTAGCACATTGACTACTGACTAGATTAATAATTAATAAAAAAAGGGCACATATGCATCATATGGAGTATCATTCTGGCTGATTCATACCAATGAATGCACCTAGATTCTTATCAAAGAATTCTGGTCCCATTGTAAATAGACCTGATTCTAACTATTCAACTGCTACAATTACTGTACCTGGAGCCAAGTGACTATTGAACAGCATCTGGAAAACTGTCGCCCAAGCCTCCATCAACAGCAGGTTGGACTACTGTATCTCCCTCTAAGTAGGATTCACCCAGGAACTCATGAAGAGACTACAGACTATCCAGAATGCAGCAGCCAAACTATTCCTCAACCCCTCATGCCGATCCCACATCTGTGGGAGCTCCACTAGCTCCCAGTGAACAATCATACGAAATTCAAGCTTCTCACCCACATATACAAAACACTACAGAAATAATGCCCTACCTACCTTAAGAGCTGCATACACTTCCACCAACCCCCCAGGCACATTTCCTCAGCTGGACTCTTAGTAGCACACATCCCATACATCCACAGAAACAGCCCTGGAGGTCGAATTGTCTCATACATCACTCCTAAAGCATTTAATGACCTCCCATTCTCCATTAGAGCCTCGTCCTCTCTTCTGGAATTCTGCCCCCCCTCCACCCCCCTTTAGGGCTAGCCATACACACCTACAAAGCACCAGGATCCCCTCACAGGTGATATCGGGCTACACAAATACACATGACATGAAAATATTGAAGATGATGTTCGTGATGAGCAACCTTCTACAACAACAGGTCAGAGAATCTATTTTCCTCCTCAAAATAGACAACAATATGGGAAATCTGTGCAGGTCTATTTTTAGGGCAAAATTCAAGCGGCACTAGGAGAGATACTGGACAAAAAGGGCAAGGTAGACAAATACCCAAACAATGGCAAATATACTTCCCCATAGTCTCTAAAAGCAGAAAACAAACACCATATCATCAACTATAATGAACCTATCCTACTATGAACTAACTGAAATGTAAAGTAAAGTACTTATTAAAGGTTTTGGATTCATACCTACTCCTGTCCATGATCCAAACAGATTCAGTCTTGAATTTCAAGAAAGGATGCAAAAAACTATTTCATTTTGGGGGGAGGGGTGGGGGGGGATCACCTTAAATCCCTACCCTCACTGTTCTCGTCCTGCCTTTAAATCTGTATCCTCTGCAGTGGGGCCCGTGGTTGCTACATTGAAGCTTGACAAGGTGACTGAGATGTAAAAGGCCAAACATAATACTTTCCAAAATACAACTAAAGAGGAGAAGTTGGCCATTAAAAGGCTCCAGGATATCAGCAAGATGGTAATAAGACCAGCAGACAAGAGGGGTGCGTAGCTATT
This sequence comes from Lissotriton vulgaris, assembly GCF_964263255.1. Classification (NCBI taxonomy): domain Eukaryota; kingdom Metazoa; phylum Chordata; class Amphibia; order Caudata; family Salamandridae; genus Lissotriton; species Lissotriton vulgaris. The sequence goes on from NC_141693.1 coordinate 1,485,285,487, forward strand.
CCTAATTTGAGTGACTATAAGGCTGTAGCACTGAGATTACTAAATGTTAGAAAGAGTTATGCACCCCTCAAGAAGGATCCCACACCTGAACCTTCTCAATAGGAAAGCTTATAGTTTATGAAACTGAAGAAAAACTGTGAATCACTAGGAAAGACAAAGAATGTATATTCAACACGTATCCATGAGTATCAGTATTTTAAATCTTACCAAAGATACATACGCCCCAATGTCCAACACTATGGACACTCACTCTATCAGGGATTAAATTCGTCCTGAAGCCTCGGTCGCAATTTGGAGACTTTTTCCTAAGGGAAAGTGTGATTACACTACCTGCCTACCAGAAAGACACCACAGGTGTGCTACATCCACTGGAGACTTTGGAATCTGGCAGTTCTGAGCAGCTATTGATGGTGTTGCTCTATTTATGATATTTATCTTAAAAAGCCACCTCTGGCGTATTAGAGCAGTAAAGCTCTGAATAATCAGGAATAGTTTTATGATGCACTTCACACCTTTGTTCTGCCATGTATTGAGTTAGCCCTTAAGAGGGTTTTTTTCTTCAAATTATAAGGCCAGCTTTATCTGCTGGTGTTCGGCTCTTAGATGGGTGCTACCTTTGCTCTGAGCTTGGCCTGTATTTATGTAGATATGTCCAAGACTAATTACATCTGTATTAGTTATAACCCATACCATGGCCAAATGACACCATGGAAAAGGTATATTGACGACATCCTGTGCATACGTAGTGTCCCTGAATGTCAACTGGGCAACTTCTTGAAATGGATTACTAAACTAAATCCACGCCTAATTTTCATCTGCATAATAAATCGCATTTTCATTGCCTTTCTTGATCTGGCCAGAGATACAGGGGGGCACTTGGTCTGCATTGGTTCATCAGAAACCTACAGATAAGAATTCTCTCCTTGGCTGAATATCTTACTGCCTAGGGGCTCTGCAGGACAATCTCTCAGTGCATCAGTTTCTGATTAATCCACATAATTGCTCAGACACTACTAATTATATACCACAATATTTGAAGTTGGGAACTCACCTCACTCAGACGTCCTATTCTACATGTATAATATGACATACACGGAAGAGAGCATTGAACACAGAGAAAGTGGCGCTAGTACAAAAAAAAAACCTAGAGAAGAACATAACACAGTGGTGAGGACTTTTGACCGGTGTCCATTGGCTTGATGAGGTAACTCTCAGGATTCCCAGGGCATCTTTTAGAAACACTGCAAACTGTGCTACCAATGGGAATACTGCAAACCTTTCACAGTATGGAACACCTTCCAGATCAAGTGCCTCTAGGTCCAGTCAGAGATCATTAAGCGATAAACACTTTACTGATTGAAAATGTGGTGGTAACAATATCTCTGTGACCACAGACACCAGTGGTGGAGTCTGCTGAAAGCGTATTGAGTCAAAGCACCAGAAACCCACCATATTCATATTAAGAACTGTAAGATTGTGAAAGGTTCCTTATCAATCAATCAACTGTTAAAAAAGAGAATTCTCAATTCGAAATAACGTTCACGGAGAACCCAAACTTAAATTTGCAAAGTAGATAGATAAGGTTCATGATAACTATGCAGATTTATAAGATGAATTCCTGGACTTATGTCTGAATAGCACAAAGATTGATCCCATTTATAATGTGGCTCACTATGGTGGAATTTCTAATTTAAATGATGCCTAGTTAATTAACTCCAGACATTGGACATCCAAACTCGGTAGCAATGAAGGTAGGCAAAGACAAAAAAAATTACAGAGTCACTAGCAGAGTGTGAAATGGTTAAAATAATAACCAGCCTGTGTAAAATGGCATCTACTGGGAGGATTTGGACCACGAAATCCTAAGGCCAACAGAGGCTGTTACCCTAAACATTTTCCTTAAACTTAGATGACAACTTCTTACCATGATCTTCTGCTAGTTACTAGCATATGAGTACCATTAAGAATTTGCTCGTAAGTATCCAATCCTATGCTTCGCTATATGACACAGAGACTCATCTCGGTAAAAATAATTAGAGACTTCTGTCATTATAATTGATATTATGATTGGTTCTAACACATCTCAAATGTTACTAGGATGGTGTTTCCGCACAATCAGAGGGAACACTATGCCAAACCAAATTTGGGGAGTGAAACTGAGTTTATTGTGAAATTTCCCTATTTCAAAACACAATTGAAATATGTTTTTTAGCTTTGACACCAAATTACGTAGCCAGAATTTCCAAATGTGACAAAAGGTTTGACACTAGTCTTCTGTGTCCCCAGACAAGCTTGGGCCTAGGGCAGGTAGGCAGGAAATTCCAAGCAGCTCTGGCTTTCAAAGGTAACTCTTTCAGCTGGAATAACTGGGTCTCTATATCTGGCCCGTGCTTTATCACAGTCAGCCTGAACTTGTGACTTACACCTGTTCTCACATGACCAGATAAAAGAGAGTGGCCCTTTGTGCTTTTAGGCAATATACTTACCTTATAGCTTTGAAATTGCATAGTCCAGTTCTACTGATTGGAATTTTGTCATTACAGTCTCAATTTATTAAATATTACTCTATTTTTCTAAGTTCATTGCCTCCAAGTTAAGCCTAACTGCTGTATGCCAAGCTACCAGAGGGTTAAACACAGGTTAATTTGGGGTTTGCTTGTGTTTTACCCTGACAGAGATTGTGGTTGCTGCTCGAGTAGGGTTTCACCTTCCTCAACCAGTAACCCAGTTTCCAACCGTTCCAAAAATATATAGCGTGCTTAAATACACGTTAAGATAAGCCTCAAACTTTAGTGTGCATAGCATATAGACTTTTTTCAGCATTGGCTCCAATAATACAAGTGGGCAGAATAGAACTAATTGCCATGCTGATAATGAAGAAATACACTCACTACAATGAAGAATGTGTTCTAAGTGAATCAGAAGATGACTTGTCAAGCATCCAGGTATTTTTGGTCTCAGAATTGTTGTTCTAGAGACGTGAACATGATTCAACACTCAAATGATTCAGTAAAGAATAGTACCAAGAAGAAATATTGGTCTGAACCACTGAGAAGCCCAATGTTGAAAGCCCACAGAGCAAGTTTTTATACTCATCATATCCTTATACATACTAATTAATACTATAAGATAATAATTTAAGAAGACATGGATATACATTGTAAGGTACCTATAAGTGTACAAGGGGCAAAATATTGTCAATCATGACAATCCACACTCAATATGGTGATGATGTGGGGAGCAAGTCTTCTATATGTATTTCAAATGTTCTATACAACACAGGCCTAGTTGTATGCCAACATAGTCACTGTTTGTCATTTGTGTGTTTGGTACAAGTGCAGGGCCAATAAAGCAGGCTAAATGTTTGAATGGTGCAGCAAATAAATGTGTGTTCCACCACCACAGTTAATGTGAGAATGAGAGTTGAAGTAGGACTATGAGGAGAGATGTGTTCAGTCTTGTAGGATGAAAAGTAACCATAAGCTCCATGTTGAAGTGCATTGAACAAGAGGCATTGTTAATAACCCTGTGATACAAACTGAGACATGCATGAGCTGACCCCACCCCATTTCATAGAAAAGCATACATAAGAATGGTGTATAAAACACTTATGAAGGGGTGTGATTACATTCATCAACACATAGGGGGTATAAGAAGAAATTTAGGAGAGCCTTATCTAACCACCATAGAATTCTACACAAAAAAGGATAAGGTACCCTCCTCTACCTGGAATGGTTCAAGGGTCCAGTTTCATGGCCCTGCTAAGAAAGCCTTTTTAGGTTATAAAGGGACACTTGCCTACAAATCTTTTGTTGCATGCTTCTTCATTGTGTCCCTCACCCAAACTGATGGTACATCTGGGTAGGCTCAACCGGGTTTGGGGAGTTCTTGATATTGTAAGGATGAGCACATAAGATTCATTAAGAATCCTGGTCTGCAGTATCACCCAGAGAACGCTACCTTTTGTTTGAAAATGTAGATCAGACTCTTGATGATTGTCCTTCTACAAGGTCGGTCCCACCATGCATGCTTTGGGCAATAATTAACAATTTCCTGGGATGTTGAATGAGTCTCCTAAAACATAAGCAACCTGGAGGAGTGTGTGCATGTTAGTGTTTATAAACAAATTGCTAATTGTGAATTACAAAAGGTTTCAGGCAATATTGTTGAGGGACGTATTTAGTCTTGCAAATGCCAACTCGCCTATAAGGGCTAATCCTAAAGCAGTAACATGTAGACCAGATCATTGATTCAAGGGCTACAACTTGCTCCAAGTCTCCGTTAAGGTGCAAATCAGTACCACTGTGTTTTTAATCCTATCAAGGTATACATTTGAGTTGAGCCCTAAATATTTTGTAAACCTGAATCAGCAGCAACTTTAAATGACAGCTATCAGTGTTAAAATGGCTATAGGCTTCACCAACAGTGTTTCTTTAGTAGCACATCCCGCTCATATGAAATAACCCCACCTTTAGAAATTGAGGTGGGAATGCTGAACTCTTCTACTTCACTTATGGGCCATTAAAGCTGGGATGTCATAGCACAATTAAATGTGTCATCTCCCAAGCCATACATTTACTTCCACTGATTGTTGATGTCTATGCTTAGTGCCAGTCCTAATTTGTGAAACCAATTGATGTAGACAGCTGTAGAAGTATTTGCCTCTTCCCTTGATAGACACTTGCCAGTCTGCCAAGTACAGATATACTTGGTGACCCTATCATCTCCGGAAGACAGCAACAGGTGCTAGGCACTTAGTGAAAATCCAGGGTGCGGATTTGAGGCTGAATGGAAGTGCCTTGAACTGGGAGTACTGCCCACCACTGAAAAGCAGCAGTGTTTCCGGTGTATGGGGATGTGGAAATACACATCCTGAAAATCCAGGGCTGTCAAGTAATCTCCTTTCTGAACCATCAATAGGACATCTTGGGGCATTACTATGTAGACAAAAACACTTCTGGAACATGTTCATTTCCCTAAGGTCTAGAATAGGCCTCTTTTGTGCCATTTTCATTTTTGATCGAAAAGAAACAAATACAAATCCTTGTTTTGGTGGGATCGTCTAATTATTGCTATTACTGCCTTCTTGAAGAGGAAGAGAATTTCCTATCAATTATGTTCCTTCCTAGGTGGGCAGACATGTGGTATCTATATAAACCCCGGAGTGTGTCCTGAGTGTACAATCTGCTGTACCTTTGGTCCAATGTTAAGGACTGGAAGGGAAATTCTTCCCTCAACTTGCTGAATTGGAGATGGTGATTAGCCACAATGGGGGAACTCTGTGCCCCTCAGAACCTGGGTAAGTATAAGTAAAGCAACAATGTTTTTGTCTGGGAGATAGCAATTGCATTGTAAATAAAGACGAATCTTGTTACGAATATTTGATATGACTCTCTGCGTAACCAATATGCCGGAGAGTAAAAGTGGGCTCAATCACAGCGCGCAACAACATAAATATTGGACACAACAGTACAACAAGAAACTCCAAATTGGCAAGTTGAAGAATGGTCAGAACAACAACTAAGCAAATATCTCTGGTTGTGGCAGGGACGCTCAATAGTATACACCAAGAGATTTTTTGAGACTGAGCCATGTGTTATCAACGACTTTTCGACCCTGATAATACGTTAGTATGGTGTCATAGCGGGTCTTCTTCAGGACAAAAGACAGCCCAGCAAGTGGGAAGTATCCATTGGCGTCCCTCGCTGAGTGGAGGCTGCCAGAAAGATCTGCACTTGTCAGGAAGGCTCAAGTAAGTGGAATCTCTGAGATGAGGTTAAGTGAATACTTTGCCTTAAAACAACACAGCAAGTTGTGTTCTATGTCGAGTTGGAAATGAATCAGGGAAACAGGAGCTAATTCAAAGTAAATCCAGGCATAACGTCCGTGGATGTTAACGCTTATCAATCAGCAGAAATCTCTTGGGGTATACTATTGAACGGCCCCGCCACAACCAGAGATATTTTCTTTGTTGTTGTTCTGACCATTCTTCAACTTGTACATACTTGTATATAGCTTTACTCTTGTATATATGCACTGAACCACCAGTACTGAGCACCCATTGTCACTTTGAAACACTGGTCACTTTACAATTGTGCCTCACCATGACAGCCTTTGAAAAAAGTTTTTTCGATATGTTTTGTGAAAAACTCAAAAATAACAAAATAATTTTTGCAAGTAATTTGGAGTTTCTTGTACTGTTGTGTTCCAATATTCATGTTGTTGCGCGCTGTGATTGAGCCCACTTTTACTCTCCGGCATATTGGTTATGCAGAGAGTCATATAGAATATTCGTAACAAGATCCGTCTTTATTTGCAATGTAATTGCTGTCTCCCCGACAGAACCATTGTAAAATTGGGGATGGTGGCGGGGACAAGGGAGTGTTGTGAAGAGTCAAGCTTTTTTGTGCGTGCCTTGGGAGTGCGATTGATTATTGCTCCTTGTCCGTCCTGAAGATCTGCACATCTGGCAGTACTCCCAGGATTTCTTAGTAGAGGACTGGATGAAAGGTCAACTCAAAAGGAGTCAAGCACTCCAGCATACTGATGATAGAGATGGGAATATCCTGGTCCCCCTTTCTCTGTAAGCAGTCTCTCAGAAGCAAGTACAAAAGATGAGCATGCCAACGCTGAAAAGGTCAACCCACAGCAATGAAGATTACTGTACACCATGGGCTTTCCCTGATCTTCTGGCGAACACTTGAATCAGATGGGTCTGTGAGATGCAACCAGAAACTCCAACATCTAGTCAAGAATCAGGTTGTTCCCTCCAGAGCTTGGTCCAATCACCCATCTAAGAAGTAAACTCATCACACTGGCGTTGTAGTGAGTCACAAATACTTCTAAGGGAGGTTGACCGCACAAGCCCTTCCCCCTCGAGCAAGGAGTTTAGAATCCTGCTTCTAACTCACTCCCATTGAGCTAATACCAGTCGAGAAAGCTGTGGAGAATGAGTATTCACTTGCTTCCTATTTTAAAAGTCAGCAGCGGTATCATGTGTGTAGTCTGCTAAAGCAATCGATGTTCACACAAAATGTCCGACAGGACACACTTGAAAATGAAATTTAAAAAGAGCTTTCCACACTTCAGTTCTCTTGTATTTATAAGTAGTATTTTTATTCCTCAAGGTACTGAATTGCACTATGTTGTCTTTAACCCCTTGCCTGCAGGACTAATTCCCCCGCTGTGCTGGGGGGCGGGGTGGCACGCACAGCGCCCCGGTGCTCATGACGAGCTGAGCTCGTCATGAGCCACAGTGGCGATGTGCTCATGACGAGCTGAGCCTGTCACGGCCACACCCGTTTCTTCAGAACGTTCAGCACAGAGGGGGAATTAACCCAGCGTGCGAGCGTTCTGACCGTTTTGACGAGGTCAGCTCGTCATGAGCACACGGCCATCGTGGCTCATGAAGAGCTGAGCTCGTCATGATCATGGGAGGGATTACTGACCATCCTCTACCTAGATGTCCGTACTGGTAGGAATACTTTTGATGAAGCCCAAAAACTAAAATTCTTTATAAATGATGACACAATCCACTATCACACTTACCAATCAATACCAGGCCAATAAACATAGAGAGTGAGGTGAATGAATCTATATGTTATTTATGACTTTAGGCAATAAACTATCTACAATAAACAAGACCAGCTTGTCATTTTGAAAAGTTTATTTTTAAAATTCATAATTGAAAAATCTTTATTAACTCTCTTTATTAAAATCAAGCATTTAGTTTTATTAATTCAAATCACATAATCATTGGCACAATGTAAGCTGTCAAGTTAGAATTGATCAAAATGATGAATTTAAGAAATCATAACTTTTTCTCTAAGTTAATTTTCTAACCTGTAAGAGAAACAAATAATAATACAATAGAATGCTTACAATCCCAAGGCAATCCGACAGCGCTTCGCCCCTCTGGAAAAGACAGTCCCAAACCCCTCAAGAGAGCCAATTTTATATCATTTTTCGCTCTCAAAACTAACTAAATGTAATATTTTAGAAAAGTTCAGCACTATGATTGGATGGTGGCTGTCAGGCCACCTCAGCTACCAGTCCAGAGAATATGCGCGTCACTATGCCATTGTCCATTAGAGTGACATCAGCTTCCGAAGCTTTGCAACAAAAAGTTGCCAATCTACTTCCACCGAAAGCTCGGCAGAATCATGCCTGTCACTTCCTTGGCCTTGAATAAGAACATTCAGAGCAGTCCATGGAAATATACTTCTTTGTTAGAGTCTCTCTTTTTTATAAAAAAAAAAAAGCCAGAGCCACGAGAAGCAAGTTCAATAAACTCTTGCATAGAAAGTTTTTCTTTTTCAACGTGCAGCTTGGCTCCAGCTTCTGCTCAGTTCAGGCTGACCAACTTTTCTCCAAAGCAAAGACTAGGCCTCAGCTCACTCTTGAGCTATTATTTAAACAAACACAAAAAGAGTGATTAATTCAAGTAAAGCAAACGCTTCTGTACCACCCAGTCCCTTATTAATTATTAATTAACCCACTAATAAAAAACATTTAGCAAAAGCAAACATTTAAAGCAGCACATAAAATATCCACCATTCTTCATGTAATCCAGCTTTATGTTTCTGAAAGAATAAAAAGATAATTAAATGATACACAGACAGACAAACACAACATAAGACTTACATGTAAGCACATAAAATAAGCACATGCCATGAATGATCAGCTGCATGTTAATGGTGACAAAGACAATAGGACAGACATAACAAACAGGACAATATTAATAATGTGTTACAAAAACAGACTTGCAAATGCCACAAGAGCACATGTAATTAGTTTCCCGCGTGTATATGTGTGGTGCAAACTTAATCTAGGTTGGGTTAATAAAACAAATCATGCAACAGTTCATTAATTAATCAGTTAATGTTATGGGGAATTGAATCCACAAGCCAGAATAAAATATTATCTGCAGCCCGCTTCATCAACTCCCTCATCTGGTGATTTTAAAATCACCAAACAACACACAAAAAATTTAGAATTTTTTTTACCCAATTTAGAGACAACACACACTGAATTCTCTCGTTATTAGTTTCCCTAAACCCCTGTTTCAGCTGTCTGATTATTTTTATCAAACTGAACTCTTCGCATTTCTTCAAATTCATATTCCTTTTCTTGTTCCTTTCTGAGTTTATAAATTCTTCTCTTTTCATTCTGACGCTTCCTCCTCTTGTGAATCAAACAACTAATTTTTAGCAGCATTATCATTATAATAATGACAATTACTGGATAGAGCACTTTGCCAATGATTGAACTGCCAAGTTCTGAAAACCAATCTTTAATAACCTCCATTCTCTTCCCAATTTTCTCAGAAAAGGTTTCCTCCTCCATGGGTTCTATTTCCTCATGGAAGTGTGTGATATTTTTAACGAGTAACTCTATATCCCAACTTTTGTCAGGTATATAAGTACAGCAATGTTGGACATGCAAGACCCCACAGACTCCACCCTCTTTTGCAAGCAGAATGTCTAACGCAAGACGATTCTGTATAACCATACTTCTGGTAGCAACAAGTTCTGTGCTAACCAATTGGAAACCACTTGCAGTATCAGTTGACAACCTATCTACAATTGTAGACACTTTTCTAATTTTGATAGAATTCATTGTAATCCCCACCATAGGAATAACAGCACCAAAAATGTCTCCCAGGATTTTTGTGAAACTCTCTCTTTTGTACCTATTCTGATTCAAGTGTTCACCAAATTCAAAAGTACCCTTTTCATTTCTGTCAACATGAAATATTTTTGGAAAGACCAGGCCAAGATAACATGTCCCGTACCAGTGATCCGGGAGGCTAAAATAAGCCTTATTGCCACAAATAAAATAAATTCCAGGGAAAATTGGATCCTTTCCACCTTTGAATCCCCATCCCCCTTCAATACGATAAGTATCTTCACATTGACTAGCACCTACAAAAAGGTTATCATATAGGGTATTATCACTTCTAATGCAAAATTTACCACTAACTGGTTCATCTATATTAATTGCTGCATTAGTATTAACACCATTTAACTTGGCATCTTCTAACTGCCAGTATTTGGATTTAGCATGTTTTAGTTTTTCATTTCTTTTATAAACAGCCCTCCTCTCCTCAACCATGTTAAGGAAAGTCTTTTCTTCAGCTCTCATTTTGCATGTTAAATTATTTCTATAGGCATATTCATAGTTTAGTTCATTAGTAACTAAAAAGAATTCCCTCATCTGCTTTGCAGACCTTACTTTGTTTAAGCTATTTACAATTTTGAGATTTGCAAAAATCTCATCAAAGTCTGAGTAATAATACTCCAGGCGACCAGTTTGATAAAACAGGCTAGCAATCACACTACAAGTAATGCCATAAGTGAGAGGCAACATATTATATGTCACCCCCTCAGAAACAGAGGCAGGTAATTTTATGCACACGTAGCAATCTTTGACATTCATTACTTTGACATATTCAGATAAAAGCCTTGAAAATGAATTAGTTGAAAAGTCACCAATAGATCTATCTTGATGAGACACTGGACCATGATTAATAACTCTACTGGACTTGCCAGCATGCTTCTCATGATTAGACTCTACTTTACTAGTTATATTAGCCTTAGATTTTTGCTTATTAACATCAAAAGGATAGACCACAGCTAAAATTAGCCAAAGTAAAATTAATAATATCACACAAATTAAGGTCATTTTACAACACTTTTTAAAAATTGAACACCTAGAAGTATCTGATCTAGGCATTTCCAAAAACAAAAATTTTAAATAAGAATGTAAGTATAAACAAAATGATATCCCCCCTTTTAAATTTTTTTTTTTTTAAAGATTTTGACCCTAAACAGATTTTCTTCGACCTTGTGTCACAAAATATGTCTTCTTTAGCTAAACAGAATTTCTTCAACCTAACGTCACCTAACAAATTTTCTTCAGCCTTATGCCATAAAACAAAAAGTTACCTAACACATATTTTCGGTTTGGCCTAATTACTCTTTTTGTCTTGCGAGTGATAACTTCTATTTTCTTGTTTCGCCTTCAATTTTTTTTTCAAGTTCACTTCCTTGACTAGAAATCTCATTAACTTGTTCCTTTGATTTCTTCACTAGTTTGAATTTCAAATTATTTTCAGGCCAAATGTCTCCTTTTCTTAAGACTTTTTTCTTTGGCACACTTTCGTTACATTCAGTTTTCCAAGCTCTTTTTCTGTGTTTTCTTATTTCAGAATCTTCATCACTTTCAGTGTCTGTATCAGAGACATCAAATCTGTACCTAGGAACTTCTTTACTCGGCAACTTCACTCCGTTTGAAACAATACCTTTACTGGTACTTGGTAATTCTTCTTCTTCAGGAATCACCTTCAGCTTCCCAGTTTCAAGCTTTTTGTTTACAGAGCTACTTCTTCTTTGCCTTTCAAGGGTATCGCTCAGATTTTCGTCTCGCTCAGAATTTTCTGCTTCTTCTGAATCTCTCTTTTCTCTCAGAGACTCTTCTTCAAGCAAATCATCATCATCAACACCTCGATTTCCAGTTTTCAGATCTTCTTTATTAAAGTTCTGACTTCCATCTAGATTCTCTTGATGTTTATCTTCTTGTGGATCATCAGAATCAGAATCAGGATCTTCTGGGTCTCTTTCTGAATCTGAATCAGCTGTTGTATCACCTTCTTCATCAGAATTTTCAGGAGGTGACACACGAATTGTATGGCTTGGATGAATCCACCTTTTCAGTCCTCTGCACTTTATTGCATTTGTTGTTATTAGGATAACTTGACGTGGCTTCTGCCACCTTGGTGATAAACAGTTCCTTCTTCGGTGAACCTTCGTTCTTACCCAGTCACCGGGTTGCAAATCATGAGCTTGTACTTTTTCTTTTGAAATAATGTCAGTTCCCACCTGATGAAATACAGAATGCACTACATCAGATAGATTTCGGCAGTATTCAAAAATTGCACTATCATTAATACTCATTAATTTGCCAACTGGAACAAATGCTTGTCTCATCACTCTGCCCATCACAATATCGTGTGGACTAAGACCTGTCTTTTTATCTGGGATGCTTCTCATTGACATTAAAAAAAGTGGAAGTGCATCTGTCCACTTTACTCCTGTAGCATCACACATTTTTGCGATCCTATTTTTGATAGTGCCATTTATTTGTTCAACGACACCTGATGCCTGTGGTCTGTATGCACAATGCATTTTTTGTTCGATGTCTAAAGCTTTACAAATCCTTTTCATCAAACTGTTCTCAAAATGAGTTCCACGATCATTTTCAATGGTAACCGGAAATCCATACCTAGGTATGATTTCCCTTAGAAGTAACTTTGCTACAGTAACAGCATTAGCATGACGAGTTGGGAAAGCTTCCACCCATCTTGAAAACAAACAAACAAATACCAAAATATAATGTAGACCATTATACCTTGGCATTTCAACAAAATCCATCTGCAATCTGGTAAAAGGACCACCCTCCCGTCCTATGATTCCCATGCTTACAACAACCTTTTTGTTGGCATTCATCTCTTGACAGGTCAAACATCTTTGACAAAGTGACTCTGCAATTGTTCTGAATTTTACATTAAACCATGTTTGTCTGAATAATCTAATCATGGACCCTTTACCTACATGTCCTTGACCATGAATTAATCGTGCCATATCAGCAATCATGCTGTCTGGCATTACAACTCTTCCATCCTTGTGTACCAAGATCCCGTCTTCCTCTCTTGGTCTGCAATCACCTTTTAGCCATGTGTCTTTCTCTTCCTCACTTGCCTCATCCTGTAAATCTTTTACTTCCTGCCATGTCTCAACTACAGAAATTAGCATGAGAGAATTCATTGTGTGACTTTCGTCTTTTTCCCGATTGATTGCGTAATTGTTTCTGGCACAATATTTTGCCATCTCATCTGCAAAAGCATTTCCTTTGGTAATGTAATCATCACCTTTTTTATGAGCTGAACACTTCACTACTGCTATTTGTTCTGGTAACTGAATGCCATCAATCAATCTTTTAATCAATTTTGCATTTCTAATTGGTGTTCCTGCAGAAGTTAAATAACCTCTATTGGACCAGAGTTGTCCATAATCATGAACAACACCATAACCATACTGACTATCAGTCACTATGGTTACTCTTTTGCCAACTGCTTTTTCACAGGCTCGAATTAAACCAATTAATTCCGCAACTTGAGCAGAACGAATTCCATCCAAAGGTGAACCTTCAATAACATCTGAAACTGTACACACTGAATATGCTGCTCTCAGAATCCCTTCATCATTTCTCAAACAAGATCCATCAACAAAATATATTATATCTGATTCAGGTAATGGGACATCCTTTATGTCCTGTCTTGGTTTTGTGCAGTAATTTACAACATCTAGGCATTCATGATCAATGTCATCCTCATTACTTACCTCAGTAATAACTCCATCAGGTAATAATGTGGAAGGGTTCAAGTTCACACACCTAACAACTGATACGTGGTCTGAACCCAAAATTGTTTTCTCATATTTTGTCAGTCTGCTGCTTGTTAAATGTTGAGTTCTACTTCTGGTAAGGAGAATTTCAACTGGATGAGGTACATATACCTTTACAGGAAAACCCATAATGATACCCTCACTTTGGTCAAGACTTACACTTGTTGCGGCCACTGCTTTTAAGCAACCTGGCAAAGCTTTTGCAACAGGATCCAAAACAGCTGAAAAGTATGCAATTGGTTTTCTCAAGCTTCCATGCCTCTGAATACGGACTGACAATGCACAACCTTCTCTTTCACTGCAGTAGAGTTCAAATTCCTTCTCATAATCCGGCATACCCAGAGCAGGAGCTTCACATAAGCTCTTTTTTAACTGCTCAAAAGCTTCCAGCTCAATTTCTGACAATTTTATTGGATCTTTTACATCTGCCTTTGTTAATCTCTGAAGTGGTTTTGCAATGACTGAAAACCCACTAATCCATTGTCGACAGTAACCAACCATTCCTAGAAACATTCTCACCTGTCTCTGTGTTGTTGGTGGTTGTATTGCTCGAATCATTTTAATTCTTTCAACTGTCACCCTTCTGGTTCCTTTTGCAATTCTGTGACCAAGATATTTCACTTCTTGTTTACAAAACTGCAATTTTGCTGGTGAGACTTTATGTCCCTCATCTGCCAAACGATTTAACAGGGTAATGGTATCAGTAACACAATTTTCTCGTGTTTTGGCTGCACAAGCAAATCGTCAATGTACTGTACCAATGTGGAATTAACAGGCAACACTAGATCTTCCAGGGATTTCTTTAATAATTGATTAAAGATAGATGGACTCTCAGTATACCCTTGAGGGATATGACACCATGCTAGGATCCTATTTTGGAACCTGAAAGCAAAAGTTTTCTGGCTATCTGGATGTAATGGAACTGTGAAGAAGGCATTGCACAGGTCAATGACCGTGTACCATTCTGCATCATGTGGAATCTGGTAAAGAATTACTGCAGGATTTGGAACAATGGGACAGCAGGGAACAACTATCTGATTAATTTTCCTTAAATCTTGAACAATTCTGTATGTTCCATTCGGCTTTTTAATACCCATAATTGGTGAATTGCATGGGCTGCTTTCAATTTCTTTTAACACACCTTGACTTATGAATTTTTCAATCACAGGAATGACACCTTCAATTGTCTCTGCCTTCATTTTATATTGAGGAACATTTGGAAAATCAACTCCCTGTTTAACAGTGATTTTTACTGGATCAATATTTTTCATAAGACCCATATCATTTCCTGTTAGGTCCCAAATTGCTGGATTAACTGGCTCTTTGAGCCCTTCTGGCAAATCATTTTTATCAAATACAGGAAATATTGGTGTTTTTTCTTCTTCCACCATCATCATAGTCCATTTATAAAGCCCATCTACTTCTGCTGTTTGCATTTCAATGCCTTCTGGTGAGCAATATATTCTGCAATTCATTTTACATAATATATCACGGCCTAACAGATTCACAGGACTACTGTCACAAACTAGAAATCTGTGTTTATCTTTGTAATTGCCTGTTTCCACTTTTACTGGATCTGTCAAACTGGTTCTAATTTGCTGATTAGCTACACCTACAACTTGAATTGTTTCACCCGAGAGAGGAAGGTTTTCTATTTCTGCTGATCTAACAGTAGAACGGGTAGCACCTGTGTCCACAAGAAAAGTGATATCTTTATCATTTACTTTACCATTAACAAATGGACCAGACTGATCTACCTCAAGAGTGGGTCCAAGCACACACTCTTCCTCCTCTCTCAGGCACCGTCATGAGTAATCCTCTGATGAATCACTCACCTCTTTGTCACTTAACCAAAATTGAGAAGCATTTGTCATGTTGACTTTTGACACATTTTTAACCGAATTATTTCCACAGAAACCTGTTTCAGGAGAAAATCTCTGTGTGTTAGCACTACCAGGAAATGGTGCTTGAGGTAACTGACTCTGTTGAATTTGATTCTGCTGTACCTGATTTTGTTGTTGAAACTGGCTTTGCTGTGTCTGGTTCACTATCTGTCGCTGTAGCTGTCGCTGCTGATTTAACTCATGCAGTTGCCGCTGTAGCTGTTGCTGTTGCTGCGGACTTAATTCACACTGCACCTGTGGATTCAATGAATTATTTTAAAAATTTCTGGACGGGTTTTTACACTCTCGCTTCCAGTGTCCAATTTCGCCGCAATTAAAACATGGGAGCTTTTGTTTTAGCTCTTCAACATTTACATTAAATTTTGGTTTAGAATTATTAGAATTACCTCTAAACTTTCCCTGTTGCATAGAGCCTAACTGTTGTTGTTGTTGCTGCTGCTCAGCTACCTTCACCTGTGCCCACATTGCCTTTTCCTTAAGACTCTTCTGCCTTGCATCTATCTCATCACTGCAATATTTTGCTTTTCTCAAGATGTCATCAACTGATAATGATTGCCAACAAACAATTCCATTTCTAATCATGTCACCAATTTCAGGTCTCAGGCCATATACAAATCTGTATATAAAGTGGCTCATGTCTTTTTCACTTAATTTTTCATAGCCACTGTACTGTTTAAAGACTAACAGTAACCTTTCATAAAATGAATGAACTGATTCTTTTGGTTCCTGATTTGTTCTATCTATTTTAACCCAGTCCACTTCTTTTGGGGGAATTTTCTCTTTCAGCCAATAAATTACTTTTTTATAAAGATCCATGACATCTTTTGATGGGGCACCTGTAATTTTATCTCGGGCAGGTTCTTCTTTTGGCCAATCTATAGAAATCTTGCATTCTGTCCAAAGATCTGATGGAACAACAATGTCAAAGAATCCATCCAGATCAATCCACAGGACCTTTGACACCCTTATGAATCTGTCTACCTGAGGGTACCACTCCACTGGTTTCTCCCTTAAACGTGGAAAATCATTGGTAAACAGGAGAATATCCTGTCTGGACCAAGGAACATGCACATACCCTCCTCCAGCTATTTCTCTCATTGGAAATTCAGAAATTTCATCATTTCTTAGTCTTTTATCTTGTTCTTTCTTTGACCGTTTTATTCTCCATTTACCTAACTCACCTAATTTTCTGAGAAAACGTATTAATTCTCTTATGTGAGTTATTCATCCAGCAGCATTTAAATTATCAATGTCCCTCTCAGAGAAATCCACCCTGTAATGTTTCTGTAAATGTTTTTGTTTGCTCAAATCAATTTCTAACTCAGCAGCCATTTCTTCCAGTTGTTCATACCTGTTTTTAGTTTTCCACTGAATGCTCTTGCAAATAAACAACAATTCATCATCTTGATACAACTTCAAATTATCAGTACCAATTGTGCCAATGATCAATTCCTCCAGGTCAGCTTTTAATTTAGCTACATCAAGCTTTTTATAATCAGGAGCTTCAGGGGACATTCCATTTTGAGATAATTCTCTTCTATTTAAACTTTTTCCTGACAAACCTGAGTCTGAATCTGCCACAGTTGGTGTTTGCGAACTTGATAAACTTCCATGTAGTGTTAATTTTGGCATCAGAGATTTTTCTCTATGAATCTCTAAAAGTTCTGAATAAAATTTTTCAGCAACCTTTTGAATTTCAGCATTTAATGGAACTGTTAAGGCTGTTTGTCTATTATCTCCTTGGTCAAAAACTGGTGCCACAGGACCAATAGTTACTGGTACTGTAACTGCTTCCATACCTTTTGTCAGCTGTTCAATTAAATCATGCTTTGCTTTATTGTAACTAGAAATTTCTTGCTCAGCTGGTAATCTTTCCTGATTTCTTACAGAATTATTTTCTTGATAAGCTACTCTGCTTCTGTTAGGTGTACTACAATTATTTACTGAGCCTACCCTTTCAGGTAATTTAAAAAATCTGGGAGAACCTTCCTCAACTTCTCTAGGTGGTGTACTTGGAGAAGCTTCTGTAGAAACTCTCGGGGTAGATTGAGAACCTGCTTGATAAGGTGGCGGTTTGGGTTTAGTGGCATAAATATCTTCTAAAACAGCATCATCTAATTCATCATCAATTCCTCTTCCAGCTGTTTTTTGTTCTAAATCTCCATTAATCATTATTCTTATGGGATACAGACCATCATACATGTCTGCCTTTCTCCAGCGTCTCACTTTATCTTCATGTGTTTCTTTATTTACAACATATTTTGAATATTTAGGTGCTGTACACTTGCTTTCACGTTCAAGTTCCATCATCTCAACCTCCCACTCAACTAGGGCTTCAAATTGTGTAGGTCTTGGCTTTCGTACAAGATCCATCATCTTTCCTCTCAGATTTTGTAAAACTTTCATATTGAATGACCCATCTTCTGGCCAGGCTAGTACACCATCCTTTTTGGTATACTGCATCCAGTTATCAAACCAAATTACAGTATGATAACCATATTCACCTTCCATATAGGCTGCAGGTGTTTTGTACTTATGAAGTAATTTACCACCACGTGTCTCAATTTTCTTGTCAGGTTTAAAATAATTTTTCACCTTTTGAAACCATGTAGGCTTTTTTTTATAATCATTCCAATAACTCATGTTTTTATTTTTAATGCTGTTTTATCAAAAGCTATAAATATTATAATTTTATTTGTAACTCTAAACAACTGTTTTTATCTAATTTGTATTAATTAAATAATTAATGTCCTTATTTTAATCACCTTTGCTACTATTATCCTAATCAGGGTATTTTTTTTCCTATATTATTTACTAATTAACAGTGGTAAAATATCAAAATAATTTTTAAATTTAAAAGAAATGAAGCTTTGGGCCAGTCGCGGCCTCTCTATGACACTGTAGTGTCATCAGCCAATCAGGACAGAGCTAGCCTTCAGCCTCCAATCAGGACGCAACATGTGACTACACACGTCACAGCCAACTCCTTCCTGACACTCGGGATGCACCTCGCCTCACGGAGCCTCACGGAGCCTCACAAAGCCTCCTCTCAACTGTTCTACTCTACGACAGGAATAGATGCACGTCCCTACTGTAAACAAGAGCGTGTCACCACACGTGCTCGCTCCTCAAAAACCTGCGCGGCCCTACTTTAAACGAGAGCGTGTCACTCTTTTATCACACGCGCTCATTTCTTCAAAACCATTTACACAGCGCGGTCACAGATACAGGACAGACCTCGCCGGAGCCTCGCCCAATAGAGCTTCAGTCTCCACGAAGCCTCGTCCAATAGGAGCGCGGCTCCTTGATGACGCAACGCTCTAGCATCCAATGGGAGCGCGGCGGCGCTATGACACGACGGAACTTGTAATCAATTCCAGCGCGACAGCTGACACGCTGTTAACTCTTCACAAGAGCAAGAAATTACAACTATTTAAACTAAAGATTGCCAGAGCCTCGCCTAATGAGAGCGCGGCTCACCCTGACCTCGCACAACACACGGAGCTTCACCCAATCAGAGCGCGGCTCCGTGTATGACGCGTCGGCCCTTTATTCAATGGCAGCGCGGCGGCTGACGTAGGCAGCCGCTGCAGGCAGCTCTCCCACTCGCTCCAGCCCCCCTCCTTCACAAAATACTCGGGACACAGATATTTGTGAATTTAAACAGTCAACAGTGTAAAATGTGAGGAACGAAGCTATTTACTGACTGTTTAAATGTAAACACAGAGCGAACAGTAAAGCTGGGAATTGATTGAGAATCTAGCTACTAAAACGAGCTCACAATACTATGCTCATTTAATCAAGCCAGTATTTTCTAACAAAGCGCAATTTGCAAGAGGAAGGGAAAAAAAATCAGAACAGGAAGAAATACTTATAAAATAGACAGTATTTCGAGCATTGATCGCGCCTCGACCAATGAGAGCGCTGTTTTTCTCTGTCCAGGCACATCAACCAATCAGAGCGCGGCGGGCTCTGACGTATACAGCAGGCTGCAGCTGCAGGCTCTCCTCACACGCTTCCACTCCCAAAACAGCCCCTCCCTTCAGAATTTTCGATCGGGGCACTTTTCAATAGATTTAAACAGCGCACAATGCTTTTAAATGCATTTTAATAGCGCAAAACACTTTGCAATACTCTAAAATAGCGTATTCTTTACCATAAGGCTCAAAAAACGTTTCCAATCATTTTATAAAAACGCAATTAATAACAACATTGAAACAAACTATTTGTCTGCTTCTCTAACAAAGAGATAGTTTTAAACATTCATTCAAGTATCCTTAGTGTGAAATAGACGACGCTATTCTCACAGAATAGTTTCAATTGCTAATAGAGTAATTCTTACCCTACCCTTCAGTTTTACAAACCATTCACACACTTTCAAACAAGGAAAACCCTACTCATACACACACGAATTCTTGGCAGGACTTGAACTAACCACAGAAAACGTCAGGCGTTGATAAGAAATAGACGACGCTACGCTATCTCTCACCCTTCTCTCAAGCTTGGATAAAACCTACTATTCTCTTCACAGAAAGCTTTATAAGAGGCTCACCAGGTCCCTCTGCTTAATGCTACAATTTCATAGGCAGTCCTCACTATTCATTTAACCATACAATCTAAGGTCCCTAAACTTGTGTTGTACGCCCACAACACGTGATATATTCTATACCACAATTTTGAAACAGACAAATGCACTGTGTAACTCTTCTAGTCACACTACCTTGCCGGCAATTAACCAGGAATCTTTCACACTGCTGAAAAATTCCTTAAGACTACATATAACACTCTGACATAACCAAAAACTTAACAGTTGTTAAACATCAATCCTATGTCTATACCAACATATATGTAACATGCATGTCAAAAACAACATATAAACCGTCTGATTCTACCAAATTGATGAAGCCCAAAAACTGAAATTCTTTATAAATGATGACACAATCCACTATCACACTTACCAATCAATACCAGGCCCATAAACATAGAGAGTGAGGTGAATGAATCTATATGCTATTTATGACTTTAGGCAATAAACTATCTACAATAAACAAGACCAGCTTGTCATTTTGAAAAGTTTATTTTTAAAATTCATAATTGAAAAATCTTTATTAACTCTCTTTATTAAAATCAAGCATTTAGTTTTATTAATTCAAATCACATAATCATTGGCACAATGTAAGCTGTCAAGTTAGAATTGATCAAAATGATGAATTTAAGAAATCATAACTTTTTCTCTAAGTTAATTTTCTAACCTGTAAGAGAAACAAATAATAATACAATAGAATGCTTACAATCCCAAGGCAATCCGACAGCGCTTCGCCCCTCTGGAAAAGACAGTCCCAAACCCCTCAAGAGAGCCAATTTTATATCATTTTTCGCTCTCAAAACTAACTAAATGTAATATTTTAGAAAAGTTCAGCACTATGATTGGATGGTGGCTGTCAGGCCACCTCAGCTACCAGTCCAGAGAATATGCGCGTCACTATGCCATTGTCCATTAGAGTGACATCAGCTTCCGAAGCTTTGCAACAAAAAGTTGCCAATCTACTTCCACCGAAAGCTCGGCAGAATCATGCCTGTCACTTCCTCGGCCTTGAATAAGAACATTCAGAGCAGTCCATGGAAATATACTTCTTTGTTAGAGTCTCTCTTTTTTATAAAAAAAAAAAGTCAGAGCCACGAGAAGCAAGTTCAATAAACTCTTGCATGGAAAGTTTTTCTTTTTCAACGTGCAGCTTGGCTCCAGCTTCTGCTCAGTTCAGGCTGACCAACTTTTCTCCAAAGCAAAGACTAGGCCTCAGCTCACTCTTGAGCTATTATTTAAACAAACACAAAAAGAGTGATTAATTCAAGTAAAGCAAACGCTTCTGTACCACCCAGTCCCTTATTAATTATTAATTAACCCACTAATAAAAAACATTTAGCAAAAGCAAACATTTAAAGCAGCACATAAAATATCCACCATTCTTCATGTAATCCAGCTTTATGTTTCTGAAAGAATAAAAAGATAATTAAATGATACACAGACAGACAAACACAACATAAGACTTACATGTAAGCACATAAAATAAGCACATGCCATGAATGATCAGCTGCATGTTAATGGTGACAAAGACAATAGGACAGACATAACAAACAGGACAATATTAATAATGTGTTACAAAAACAGACTTGCAAATGCCACAAGAGCACATGTAATTAGTTTCCCGCGTGTATATGTGTGGTGCAAACTTAATCTAGGTTGGGTTAATAAAACAAATCATGCAACAGTTCATTAATTAATCAGTTAATGTTATGGGGAATTGAATCCACAAGCCAGAATAAAATATTTTCTGCAGCCCACTTCATCACTTTCTACACCAAAACATGTAGAAGACAAAACATATCCCTGCAAAATGTTACCTGAATAGTTAGATGAGACAATAAGCTGTGGTTGGGATAGCAGAAACAACATTCTACCATTCCCGCCTCCCAGGAAGTTGGCAGTGTGACCTTACCATTACAAGGTTGGAAGCAATGATAGATGTACTAGAATGGACTTCATTTGGTCTTCACAAAGTAGCTCACAAAACCTCCACCAGCTGGAGTTGCATGCAGTGCAATGTGGCATTTGGCATATAGAAACCACCTATATGGAGAACGCTAGAGTCCTGGACGTGCCTAAAAAGCACCAGGCTTTTAGTCCCTCTGATGAAGAGGTGACCCACTGTGTTTATTGACAGACACCCGCTCTTGAGGAAAGAAAGCCTTTCTAAAATAGATTAGGCAAATGCAATTTATTATAAAGGATCAGACAGGACTTTGAGCTCCTCACAGAGGACGATAGCCCATATGAATTCTCCATTGTGAGGATTAAACCATATCATACACCATCTAGTTGGGCTGCTTGAAAGAGAATGTTCTTTAGGTACTAGCAAATGTATCTACTGTCACAGAAACACCACCAAGACCAGTGACCAGGATCTTTTTTAAAGACCCTGGATAGGACGGACAGACAAAATGGGAGTGTCTGGTACTGGTAGTGTTGGTTTGCCCAGAGTGGAGAGGTGTGGCTCACTGGTTAGAGGCGGCAGACCCGAGTGCAGAGAACGGCCCGGGACCAGGGTTCGATTCCTGACGCGGCAGGGTCTTGGACCAGGATCAGCGGACTGATAATTCTCGCATCGGTGCCTACTCCGACCAGGGAGCACACTCGGCAACTCTGGGCATTAGCTTGCCTCATCTCCACAACGGCCCCACACAAACGCCGGGGATGCCTGGTTTCACCTTGGAGACCCCCAGGAGGGACTATCTCACAGGGAAAGCCAGGACGGGTTCCCCAGCGGTCTATAGCGCTACGAGGCCTCCGGGTAGCAGTGCGCTTTACAAGACACAACAATTTACAATTTACAATTTGAACACCCTTAACGACTGGAACCCAATCTCCACTGAGGACACCATCCGCCTGATGAACTCCATCCACTCAGGATCCCCCACAGACCCATGTCCTCACCACATCTTCAACAAAGCAGACTCCGTCATAGCACCGCACCTCCGAGACATCATCAACTGCTCCTTCAATTCCGCCACCTTCCCGGAAAGCTGGAAACACGCTGAACTCACCGCCCTTCTGAAAAAACCCACAGCGGACCCCACCGAACTCAAAAATTATCGCCCCATATCGCTCCTTCCTTTCCCAGCCAAAGTCATCGAGAAAGCTGTCAACAACCAACTCTCCGCTTTCCTCGAAGCCAACAAATCCCTCGACTCCTCACAATCTGGCTTCCGAGCAAAACACAGCACTGAGACCGCCCTCATCGCTGCAACAGACGACATTCGAACTCTACTGGACAATGGAGACACAGTCGCCCTCATCCTCCTCGACCTCTCTGCAGCCTTCGACACAGTCTGCCACAGCACCCTTTTACAACGCCTCAGAAACATCGGAATACAAGGAAAAGCACTTGAATGGATCACCTCGTTCTCACCGGAAGAACCCAGAGAGTCCGCCTTCCACCATTCAAGTCCGAGGCCACTGAAGTCATCTGTGGCGTACCACAAGGATCCTCACTCAGTCCCACCCTCTTCAACGTATACATGAGCCCCCTTGCGACCATCGCTCGCCAACACAACCTCAACATCATCTCCTACGCGGATGACACTCAACTGATCCTTTCCCTCACCAATGACCCCAGCACCGCCAAAACCAACCTACACGAAGGAATGAAAGAAGTTGCCGAATGGATGAAACAAAGCCGTCTGAAACTGAACTTAGATAAAACAGAAGTCCTCATCTTAGGTACATCCCCCTCTGCATGGGACGACTCCTGGTGGCCGGAAGCCCTTGGAAAAGCACCCATCCCGACAGACCACGCACGGAACCTAGGCGTTATCCTGGATTCTTCACTCTCAATGAACAGACAAGTCAACGCCGTATCCTCATCCTGCTTCAACATTCTTCGCATGCTCAAAAAAACATTTCGCTGGATCCCCACTGAAACCAGAAAAACAGTCACCCATGCTCTGGTCACGAGCCGACTGGACTACGGAAATACCCTCTACGCAGGTACTACCGCTAAACTCCAGAAGAAACTCCAACGAATCCAAAACGCCTCAGCCAGGATCATATTAGACATCCCGCGTAACGAACACATCTCTGGCCACCTGAAAGACCTCCACTGGCTACACGTCAATAAGAGGATCACTTTCCGGCTGCTAACCCACGCACACAAATCACTCTACGACATCGGACCAGAATGCCTCAACTCACGACTGTCCTTCTACACCCCCTCCCGCCAACTACGCTCTTCCAGCCAAGCCCTCGCCACTGTACCCCGCATCAACAAGACCACCATGGGAGGCAGATCCTTCTCATACCTGGCAGCTAAAACATGGAACTCACTCCCCACCTACCTTCGCCTTACCCAGAACCACCTAGCATTTAGAAAGCAACTTAAAACGTGGATATTTGACAAGTAATCCTCCTCCCCTCCCTAAGCGCCTTGAGACCCTCTGGGTATGTAGTGCGCTATATAAATTCTCTGACTTGACTTGACTTGACCCGCGCATTGGTGGTCAGGGAGGCTGTACAGCATAGCACAGCAATTCCTAAACTTTAAGGAACCATGAATCTTCATTGTTTGGGTCAGCTGGTAGTAGTGGAGAGAATGCCTTAAGTTCCTCCACACATTGAGTGGGGGTCCTGAGATATGGCAGAGGAGAGTAGCCAATCAATAGGGATTGTCATGGTTTTGGATGTGGCTGGGAGACTGGGCTAGTTGTTCCCCTTTGAAGCATATCTTGTTTGCCTTCTGGCTTCCTAAGGAAGAGAAGGAGGACACAATTGTGGTTTTGGGCTGAAAGGACTCCCTTTCTTTGAAAGACTGGAAGAATTTTGCACACTGAAAAAGAGATCCGGTCACGATTACTCCAATGGCACTCAGCTACTTAGCCATGGCACTGCCAGTCTTGTATTGTCAGAGGACAACTCATGTTTTGGGTTTGAACTCATTCGTCTATTCTATGGAGGTCAATTACATTCTCCTGAGTCTCTGGCTTAAAGTCAGACCAGAGTTTTTAGCTTGTGCTGTGCTACTTATGAAGTTACTGGATTTAGTCAAAAAGCAAGGCGGTCTAGCAGACAGATCTGTGACAGAAGTGTACTATGTGACTAACGATGACCGAATTGGCATTGGCCTGCCCTTGGAAGAGAAGAAAATGACTGCTATATTAGCTTCCCAAACAAGGCAGTTCTACTCCTTATGCAAGAGGGAAGATGTTGCATTGCTGTGTCAGACAAGTCAGTAGACTAATGCAGCCAATGTAGGGAACAGTGTTTGACCTCCATAGTCACAGGTTCAAATTCAGTCAGATACACTCAGCATAAAATCGCCGGTAGACAGTCAAAATATCGAGTTGGAAATATCGACTAACCATAATATCGAGTCTGTAATATCGAAGGAGCATAATATCGAAGGCAAGAATATCGTAGGACAGAATATCGACCCAAGGTAAGTAATATCGAAATACTTAATATCGATGTAAGTAATATCGAAGTTAGTAATATCGATAGCATATATATCGATGTTAATAATTTCGATGACACTAATATCGATATTTGTATTATTTTATAGTTTTTTATTATGTATGTGTTATATGTTTAATTTAAGTATTTAAAATAATTACTATTATATGTGTATACATTTTCTATAATAATATAGAAATTTATAAGGACATTTGATGTTTTAGTACCGGAGCGGGTTGTGGGTTTATAGGGGAATAGGGTGGGAAGTAATTTAATTATGGTAAGTTGATTAATAATTAGTAGGATTAATTAATTAATTATAATTAATTGCTAATTAATATTGATAATTGGGAAATAATTAATTGATTAATTGATATATATTTTCTGTAGCGGGATGTGGGTTTATAGGGGAATAGGGTGGGGAGTAATTTAATAATAATTAATTAATTAATATATGTTTTTAAATATTTATAACTAATTAATTGGCAATTAATTAATATTAATTAGTTAATTAATTAATATAATTTGGTACATATTTTAAATTAGTAATTAATTGGTAATTAAATAATATTAGTTAGTTAATTACATTATTAGAGTAATTTATTTATATATATAATTTTTAGTTACTGTTAATTAATGAATTGGGGAAAATGATATTAATTATTAAATTATATTAATTACAGCTTATGTGCTAATATATTTATTTTATTGTTATTGTTAATTAATTATTAATTGCTAATTAAATAATATTATTTACCTTTGGGTTAAGGAGTATTTTTAGGGTTCAGGGTCATTTTTGGGTTTTTGGGTAAAGGGGTATTTTTAGGGTTCTGGGTCAGTTTTCTGTTTTTGGGTAAAGGGGTATTTTTAGGGTTCAGGGTCAGTTTTCAGTTCATGGGTAAAGGGGTATTTTTTAGGGTTCAGGGTCAGTTTTCAGTTCATGGGGAAAGGGGTATTTTTAGGGTTCAGGGTCAGTTTTCAGTTCATGGGTAAAGGGGTATTTTTAGGGTTCAGGGTCAGTTTTCAGTTCATGGGGAAAGGGGTATTTTTAGGGTTCAGGGTCAGTTTTCAGTTCTTGGGTAAAGGGGTATTTTTAGGGTTCAGGGTCAGTTTTCAGTTCTTGGGTAAGGGGGTATTTTTAGGGTTCAGGGTCAGTTTTCAGTTTTTGGGTAAAGGGGTATTTTTAGGGTTCAGGGTCAGTTTTCAGTTCATGGGTAAAGGGGTATTTTTTAGGGTTCAGGGTCAGTTTTCAGTTCATGGGGAAAGGGGTATTTTTAGGGTTCAGGGTCAGTTTTCAGTTCATGGGTAAAGGGGTATTTTTAGGGTTCAGGGTCAGTTTTCAGTTTTTGGGTAAAGGGGTATTTTTAGGGTTCAGGGTCAGTTTTCAGTTCTTGAGTAAAGGGGTATTTTTAGGGTTCAGGGTCAGTTTTCAGTTCTTGGGTAATGGGGTATTTTTAGTAAATTAATTATTAATACTTATTGTTCAGTACATATATATTATATCTTTAATGTATATATTTTTATTTATTAATTTTAAACATTATTAGATACTTTTAAATATGTATATTTTATTTATTAGTGTTATATACTTACTTTTACATTTATATCTATTAAAAA
The DNA here is from genome assembly GCF_964263255.1 of Lissotriton vulgaris. Classification (NCBI taxonomy): domain Eukaryota; kingdom Metazoa; phylum Chordata; class Amphibia; order Caudata; family Salamandridae; genus Lissotriton; species Lissotriton vulgaris. The sequence goes on from NC_141693.1 coordinate 1,485,312,474, forward strand.
AAAAATCGATATTTTTAACATCGATATTTTTTACAACGATATTATTTTTTCGATATTTTTGTACTTACCATGTTGTAGATAGGATGTCGATATTTTTGCCCTCGATATTGTTGACTCGATATTCTTGTAGGTCGATATTTTTGTAGTCGATATTCTGTCATAGATCCAAAATCGCCATCACAAAAAATGGAAAACAAAAATCTGCTAGACATTAATAGATCCAAAACATGCCTTTGTGGTGAATGTACACTTTGCACACATTTCGAGAAGCACCTACTAGACTGTTGTTGGTGGGAAGTTCAATGACTGAAATTACAGTTTTGCAAAAGGCTTCTTCCGAGTTAGCGTGAAAACCAAAGATTCTGTAGTCTGTGCCTGGCCAGGTGGAGCAAAGCATCATTGATGTCCTTGGGCCAGCGGGTAGACTAGTCCAGTAATGGTCAGTATCTAGGGAATGGCAATAAGTCTAGCCGGATACAGATCCTTATTGGCAATGGTGCCAACCTCCTGATTGGTCTCTATGTCAGGAACTGGTTCCTAAAGCAAACCAGACTTGAGAGGATTCTTCCTGAAAGACATCTATTGAGGCATAACCAATTCTTGAAAGGCAAGTAATTGAAACCAAGACCAGGTTCAGGGGGGCTGGTATCATAGACTGATCCTCTAGCCTTGGGGGCAGTACAGGACACAGTGGTAGAGTTTCACCAGAATTTGAGGCAGAGTAAGAGAGCATTACTGAAGGATAAAGGAAAGCAATTAGGATAAAATGCATGTAAACATAACACTACATTAGCTTTCCCCAATAGATTAACAGGAAATTTAGATTGCAGATATGAGCATGTATTAATTACCCGACTCGAATCACACACCTTAGGTGTCATACACACATCAGGGGTTTTTGAGACAGAAGAACGTACAGCAGGATTACTGTGCTCAGACACATGTAAAGAAACAGCGTCAGAGCACACTACGGTCATTTGAAATATGATCACCAGCATTGTTCTGCCCCAAATCCGAGGGTAAAATCAGATCAAAAGCACCACCTTCAGGCTCAATACCTGACACCTTAGTGCGACCATAAATTGCAGTTTATTCCAGCACCCGTTCTGATGCAAAAGAACAGCATTCTTGCTCACTTTGATGACTGTACAGGTTGGGAAAATCTTGAATCTCCATTCTTTGCCATACAGGGTTGTCTGGTCAAACCCAGCTGCAGGAGGAACTGTAGGCACTTCTACTATCACAATATTGTTTTTGTCTATTTTAGCTACTCAAAATCCTACGACAAACTTCATAATTTGTAGAAGGGACAGAAGGACTGTGATCATGAGATCAAGAGTACCATTGGTCTTCAACCAGTTAGAAACAAGTCTAGACTTGACATTCGTTCCCCTCAATAAAGAAAAAGGTGAAACTCCAGTGGTAGAATCTGGAGCAGAATTATATGCCCAAATATTTCCAATAAAAAAAGTCAGCAACATCGAAGCCTGCAGAAATAGCTTTCTTTGAGAAAGTGATTAGCTCTCTCCATCAAACCATCAGCTGCTGGGCTGTAACGAGCAACTTGAAGGTGTTGTACATCATGAAGTTTAAGAAATTATTTCATCCCTTTGGATCCAAAATGTGTGCTGTTGTCATTGACAATTTGACGTGGGGTTCCCGCAAGCTGGAAAACGTTAGCGAGGAACTTTCTTACATTTTTGATATTAGGTAAATCTACAAAGGAATGATAAATCCATTTAGAAAAGTACTACATAACGAAATCACAATGAGATACTCGTTCTCAGAAGCTAAAGTATGAAACAGCCCACTAAATCCAAAGAAACCTTAAGCCAGGGCCCTCCTGGCAGTGGGACCGAATGAAGGAGTTTCTCAAACGTTTTCGATTCCTTGTCAGAAATAATACATAGCGGACATGCATTGATAAAAGCTCTGACTTGCTGCATCCAGCAATGCCCACCACCAAAATTCTCTGATTATTTTTTTACATGTAGCAGAAATACCAAAATGTCTTTTATGAGCAATCCTAATAAATGTGTCCTGTAAACTATGAGGAGGGTCAAAGCAACTACTACCTCTCAGACAGATATCATTCTCACATGCAAGCTCCGCAGACACCGGAGCAAAGGTCTTTAACTTATTGGGAAGATTCTCAATAAGTGGCCAGCCTTCTATGACAAACCTGATAACCTTTTGTAATGTTTCATCCTGAAAGGATGCAGAAATCCAGTCATTCTCTGAGAAAACGCCTTTTGAGCGAGATCGCCTCAACACTACCCACCACACACTCAACCTCATCAAATTCAAAATGATTTATTGTGAAGTCAGGCACAGGTAAGCGCGAGAGATGACCAGCAGGAACGTTTTTCTTCTGTCTTGTATATATTTAACATGGACATCATATTCATAAAACTCAGATAATAGCTTAACAAGACGGCTGACGCCTTTCCAAGACCATTTCCACTGCATAAATAGACCAAAAGCTTTATGTTCATTGTAGAATACTAAAGAGCAACCCCAAATATAATTTTACAATATGTGAACTGCCCAACCACAGGTTAAGGCCTTCCTCTCTTTCTATGGTACTATAATTTGTTCCTGCATCTTGCAACACTGTAGAAGCAAAAGCAAAAATGATTTCTTTGCTTCCAACATTTTGCCCCAATTCCTTTTAGACTGGCATCAACATTGATGAAGGATTTACCATCAGGAACAAAAGGGCTGAGAGCAGGGACATTAATAAACATTTGTTTCGCTGATTCAAATACCTTACTGACCTCTGCAGTCCAATCAAATGTAACTCTTTTTTTTAAGAAGAAATCTCAACGTCTGCACAACAAGCAGATATCTTGGAACAAAACATTCATAGTATTCACAAGGACCCAGAAATGAGGGCAGGGTGTCTTTAGCCACAGGGAGAGGTGCTTTCTGAATGGCTTCAAGGTTACAAAATGTAGGCTTTATACCTTCTGCTGAAATCATATGCCCTAAATAATCTACCTGTTTGGACACAAGCTTACATTTCTTAGGCTTAACAGTCATACGTCTATCCTTAAAAATCCCGAATACTCTTTCCAACACAACCACATGTTTCTCTCTATCCTTAGAGAAAACCATCCTCCTGGAAGGCTTGTACATTTTCCATATCACCAAACAAAATGTTCATATTTTTTTGGAAAGCACTAGCCACCAATGCAGGATGAATGGAAGCCTTAAATATTTATAAGCATCAAATAGCGGAACAAAGGGTGTGAGATCCTGTGACTCCTCAATAAGGGGACTTTGGTGGTAAGCCAAATGTAGGTCTACGGTGGAAAAATTTTTGACTCTCTAACATTGGCTAGCACCTCTTGTACATAAGTCAGTGGGTGACAATCGATCACAATGTTCTGATTGAGAGAATGCAAGTCCACACACAAACGCAAATCTCCATTACTCGTTTTGACCAAAACTGTGGGGGAAACCCACTCAGAGGAGTAAGTAGCTAAGATAACTCCTTCCAGGAAATGCTTGTCCAGCAAAGCCTTAAAATCACCACGAACACTGAGAAGCAAAGGGTGATCTTGATGAATCACAGGTATAGCTCCAGACTTCAATTTGACACAGTGTTCAAACGTATTGACAGTGCCAATTTCATTTGTAAACACTTCAGGGAATTTCTTGACCATTACTTTCAATACATCTTTATGCTAATCAAAATACAGAATAGGCATGCCATCTAAAACAATGGGATTTTCATGCCCAGGCCTTAACAAAATACCTAATTTAGCTAAGTATTTCAATGCTATTATGGCCTTACCTTTCAAAGCCACATACACCCTAGTGCAAATTTTCCATCCCAAACATAACAAAAGACCTATAAAATAACCAATCCAATACATTTCTGTACCCACGAAAGCTCTGGAATTGATGTCAGCTTTCTCCAAGGGAAAGGTGGTTGGCCAAATGTTGTAAAAATGTAATATCAGCAAGCACAGTGATGGGTGCCCCTGAATCAGCATTGCTCTTAACTCATGTCCATCCACACTGGTTTGACACAAGGGGCTTTTGATCCTTTTACCCACATCACAAATAGCAGATTCCAAAGAAAGCAAAACTTCAGAAAATCCATCAACACACTCTCCCACATCCACACTGTTAATTTTTACATTATTTTGGGCTCTGCAGAACAACTGAAAGTGGCCCACTTTCTTGCACGCCTTACATTTTCTGCCTATAGCAGGACAAGCTGTATTCAAACTTAAGTGAGTTTTTGATCCACATCTGTAACAAGATTCCTATCTCTTAATTTTCAAAGCTCAGCATTTAGGGCCCACACAGTAGAATCATCTGATATACACACCACAGGTGACAGACCATCATGGCTGGCTAACGCTTGTGAGCAAATAATAGATTTTTCAATGCTTTTAGCTACATCTATTACCTCCCCTAACAACCTATTCCTACATGTAAGCAATGTTTGTTGTGTTTTTTTTAGAGTAACTCGAGAAGCCCGCTGGAGGCTGAGGAGAGGGAACCACCGGTCACCAGGTCCTTCCTGGAATCTCTTTTCAGTTACCTGCGGGATGATTTCCAGACGCTAAAGCAGGAGGTAGCCGGAGAAGTCTGAGAGGTACGGAGAGAGGTCAATAGCCTAGGTGAAAGAGTGGCTACCATGGAAGGAGCTGGACATTCGAGGAATGAAGAGATCGGGCAACTGCAGCAGGAGGTGCTGCACTTGAGAGATCAACAGTTGGACCTCAAGGCACACAATGAAGACCTCGAAAACCGGTCCTGCCGGAATAACATCCGGGTCCGGGGAGTGCCATCCAAAGAAGAAGGGGAGGACACTGCTGAGTACCTGCAAAGCATGTTCATGGAGATACTGGGTGAGCCAGAGGACTTTCCCATCAGAATAGACAGGGCGCATAGAGTGGGCTTGGAGCGTGGGCCTTGGCGCCGCCGCCTGATATCCTGGCCTTCCTGCCAGACTTCCCGCTTAAGGAGCGAATCCTCCGTGAAGCAAGGAAACAGCAGTCGTTGCAATTCCGAGGGCACCCAGTTGCTCTCTTTCAGGACTTGTCGGCGATCACGCTCCAGAAACGCAGAACATTTAAGATAGCGACTGACTTCTTGAGAGACCATGGGACACAATATTCCTGGGGACATCCTTTCCGACTTATCTTCCGGTGGACCGGCACCCTGCACCAGCTCCGCTCCCTCCAGGACACGTGCGGGGTACTGGGAATCACCGCGACGGACGAAGAAGCGCACACACCACGTCGAAGGCGCACCACCAGAGACGGCTGGCAGAGAATCTCTGAACGCCGGTCTTCTGCTTCTTCTGCTCGACCGGATTCGCCTACCATCCGGGCCGGAATGGACAAAGCAGTATGGGAGGCTGCCAGGGACATGGCCTCGAATGATGTTGCGCTGACAGCCTAAGATGACTCCGGGGGGAGAACAACACAGCCTTTTTCACAATGCAGGTTTGGGGGTTCTGGGGGGATGGCAGGCGGGAGTGTAGTGGCTGGACGTCCACTTCAGTAACTTACCACAGACTTGTCCTTTGAGGACCGGACTGGGACTATGAGGTTCTGGAACTTGTTAAGGGAATGGGGGGAGGGGGTGGGATGTTGGGACTGTTTTGAGTTTTGGTCAGGAGGGGAAGGGTTGGGGGGGAGGGCCCGGGGAGTTATGGTTGGGGACAAGGGAACCCGGAGGGGAGGGTGGGTCATCCAGTGCACGAAACAGGGCTCAACCGCCCAAGAAGCACACACATGCCCTATTCCGCTCAAGCAGGAATTCTACGCATTCATTTCCATTGTCCCACATGCCGCCCACGACCCTTAAGATTGTAACCCTTAATGTCAGGGGTCTGAATAACCCGATCAAGAGACGGGCGGTGTTGTCCCTATTAGAGAGCACCCAGGCAGATATTTGTCTTCTGCAGGAAACCCACTTACTGCCCCGTGACTGCCATAGGCTCCGCTCCCATCAATTCCAGACACAATTTTTCTCTTCCATCAACACTAAGACTGCTGGAGTGGCGATTCTGGTGGCCCGGCACTTTAGGGGGGAGGTCCTCCACAAACATGCAGAACACAAAGGCAGGCTGCTGGCTTATGGGTTTAGGATTGGGGGTATTGCCTTCACGATTGGGTCCCTGTATAACCCTAATGACCAGCAGGAACGCTTCTTACGGTCAGCGCTGGTAGACATCACGGCCACGCTTTACAGGCATGTTGTCATTGGTGGCGACTACAATATGGTCTTTGACTCGTCCCTCGACAGGTCCGCACAACGTTTCCCGCAAGCCGGGGAGTTCTCGGCCGGGTGTAAGGCACAGATGGCAGAGGTGGACCTCCATGATCTTTGGAGGTGCGAACATCCCACTGAAAGGGGGTATTCATATTACTCCCACGCACATAAAACGTACGCGAGGCTGGACCATCTCTTGGTCACGACCCCGGTACGCACTCTGGCCTCGACGACGGAGATGGGAGTAGTCTCCCTGTCGGACCATGCCCCGGTGTCCACCATGCTCTGTCTACCGCCGGTGTCCCGCCCTCCCAGGGTTTGGCGCCTCAGAGATACTTTATTGCACAGGAAAACGGTGGTGAAACATATCACGGACACTATTAAGGACTATCTGTCCCACAATGATAACTCTGATACCTCTCTGGTGACACAATGGGCGGCCCTGAAGGCTGTAGGGGGAGTTCCTGTCCATCTCCTCGGCTGAAAATAAAGAACAGCAGAGTAAGAGGGATGAACTCACCCAACGGGTCCGCAAACTTGAACACATACACCATCGGACGGGGGCTCCTCGAATCTGGAGGCAGCTCACGGGGGCGAGGAAACTCCTGACGGCCCTGGATAGGGACCGCTGTGGCCAACTGTTGGCAAATCGGCTCAGGGTGACGCACCAACGCCAGATGGTGAAGGGGGTCTCCGACCCCACAGGGGCGATGGTCACGGAGGATGCCCAAATTGCTGAAACCTTTCGCATGTTTTATGCAAATCTCTCGCTGGGGATCCCCCGGATGAGCAGGCGACAGAAGCATACCTGGCCTCGGTCGCCCTCCTTTCCCTGGCTCCCTCGCAGGCAGAATACCTAGACAGAGATATCCGGATCGAGGAGGTGATTTCCGCCATTGCCAAGCTCAAGCACGGTAAGGCTCAGGGACCGGACGGATACACGTCTCTCTTCTATAAAACATTTTGCACGTCATTGGCTCCGATCCTCACCCAGCTGTTTAACTCGTTCGTGGACCCCGGGGCCATTCCCCGGACCTCCTGCGAGCCTCTCTTACAGTTATTCCTAAGCCTGGGAAGGATCCAACGCAATGCGGCTCGTACAGGCCGATATCCCTTTTGAATGTAGATCTTAAGCTATACACCGGGATTCTTGCGGCCCGATTGGCCCCCCATCTGCCGGGCCTTATAGAACCAGATCAGGCGGGATTCGTCCCCGGGTGGCAGACGGTGGATAACACAAAGAGGATAGTTCACCTCATTGAGAAAGCCTCCCAAATCCCCGGAGAGAGAATGATGTTGGCGGTGGATGCCGAAAAGGCGTTTGACCGGGTACACTGGCCCTATCTAGAACAGGTCTTGCTGAAAGTGGGTATAGGCGAGAAATTCCTTTCCATGATTTTTAATTGCTATAAGTTCCCGACGGCTACAGTACGAGTGAACGGATACAGCTCACGGAGTTTTAACATCAAAAGGGGCACCAGGCAGGGATGCCCGCTCTCGCCCCTGTTATTCGCCCTTTATATGGAGCCCTTTGCCCAGCGGGTACGTACCAACACGGCGGCAACGGGGGTGAGGCTTGGGGGCTTCACTCACACCATAAGCCTCTATGCAGACGATGTTATACTGTCACTGGATAGCCCCCCGGACCTCCCTCTCGGTATGCATGGAGGAGATGGACTCCTTGGCCGCTGTGGCGGGCTTCAAGATGAATGTGCGGAAATCAGTGGCCTTGGACTTGTCGCTTGCGTCGGCTACTAGGTCTTACCTGCAAGGCCTGTTCCCGATGCTCTGGTCGTTGGATCTGGTGCCTTATTTAGGGATCCAGCTGGCTCCCACCCTGCCGGCTATGGTGGCAGCTAACTACACCACCTTAAGCGCAAAGATCCGAGAGGAACTTGGACGGTGGACCCGCAGCACTCTTTCTTGGCACCATCCGGATTCAAGCAAGCCGGGCCGAAGACGGCTGAAGTGCCAGAAACCGGTCCCCGGTAGCTTGTCTCCTTTCTGGTGAAGAATTGGCTTGGTAGTTTAGTCTGCCCTGTTCCCATGATGCACTGGGCCAGGGACAGACTGATTTGCATATAGCCAGGTTCTGAGCTGGGATGGTGCAGTGAGATAAATAACGGTGATGGAGCAAGCCCTGATCTTTGGACTGGGTAAGAGTGGTCTGCTTAATTCAGACACACTGTTCATCACCACCCCCTTTTCTGAATCCTCTTTCTTGGCTGGGCAGAATAGCTGCAGTCAAAATGATGGTCTTACCCCAGATTTTGTACCTATTCCGGGCCTTGCCGCTCCAGCCACCTTCGGGGTGGATTCAACAAATGCAAGCGGATCTTGAGCGCTTCATTTGGCAGGGTAAAAAACCCAGAATGAAGAGGACGCTCTCCGTGCTGGCCCCAGAGGCTGGGGGTCTAGGGATACCAGTTCTCCGCAAGTACTTTCAAGCGGCACAGCTGCGTTACCTGGTGGAATGGAGTAGGTGGGAATCGGACAAGCACTGGGTCTTCCAGGACCAGGCGGTGGTGGGCCGGCCCCTGCAGGAGGTGCCATTCCTGCGCCGAGCTCATCGTCCCGCGAATTTATATGCTTCTTTTGTCACCAGAGTGCCCCTAAGGGTTTGGGATGCCACCAACATAGCTCATAATCTTACTTCATTCCCGTCACCACTCACGCCGCTGGTCGACAATCCGGACTTTACCCCGGGGATGGAGAGAGGGGCATTCGCCCACTGGCGAGATGCCGGGTGCCGGGCATTGTGCCATGTGTACGATACGGAGGGGGTCATTCCCTTCCCTCGCTTTAACACCTTGACTGCTGCAGTAATTCCCCCTCTGTGCTGCAGTTCCTTGAACTCTATTGTTCATGACGAGCTCAGCTCGTCATCAGCACAGCTCAACTGTGCCTCATGACGAGCTGAGCTTGTCATGAGCATGGAAGGGGTTAAACAGGAGTACTCACTCCCGGAGACTGAAAGGCTCCGCTATATGCAGGTTCGCCACTGGGCGTTGCACCCACAGGTGCGGGAGTCAGTTGACAGGCTCTGCTCCCTTTTGAGAAATGGCTCTTATCCCGCAAGTCCGATGCGAAACTAATTACCGACCTCTATAAGCTATTGCAACCGCCTTCTTCACACTTCTACAATCCCGGGAGGGAGCGTTGGGAGAGGGAATTAGGCAGGACATTGAGCCATAAGGAATGGGAGCAGATATCATACAGGGCAAGGCATTCGGCATACCACATGGGACTCACAGAAACAATGACCACGGTTTCAATCTACAGGTATTATACCCCGGAACGTGTACATGAAATGGACCATCAAAGGATAGCACTTGCTGGTGGGGATGTGGGCAGGTGGGCACACTGACACATATTCTATGGGACTGTCCACTCCTAGAATCCTACTGGAAAGAAGTAATAGATGACATTGACTCACATTTTGACACCGAACTGCCACGCTTCCCAGCATACATATTATTAGGGCTCCTGAATGGGCTGAGATATCCCCTTAAATCTCGCAGAGGCAGAGAGATAGCCAATGCATTAGGCTCGGCGATACAGAACATTCTTCTACACTGGCGCACCGCCACGCTTCCCTCTGTCACCGGCTGGCTCCACAGACTGTGGCATGTGTTAGAAATGGAGAAACTGTCACTTACAGTGGCAGGGGATTTAGAACAATTTGATGAACTCTGGCAGCCGTTCCGGTCCCTGCTGCTCACTTAATTCAGGGAAATCACCTGCCCAAGATACCTCCGCCTCCTAAGGCTTACGACACCCGAAGAACCGACTTCTTGAATGAACACTGCACTACACCCCTACACTAAAGAGTGGCCGAGGTAAATGGCAAGGGATTGGCCTACGCACTGGACGATGGGGAGGGAGGGGTGAGGGGATGGGGGGTTGGGGTGTTGGGGGGGAAGTTTGGAGGGGGGATTGTTATGTTAACTGCAACACTGCTTATCCTTTATATGTCGCTGTGGTCTTGTCCTCGGTTGAGACGTCATTTGGAGACACTAACGCCAGAAGTGCGGCGCTAGCCGCGGTGACGTGACACTTTCTTTGCTATGGATGCTTGTTTTCCTTTTCTGTGTTGTACCAATAAAATGCTTTAAACCTAAATAGATATTCCATGCATTGTCCCCACCTCCTATAGAAGGAACTACCAGCAGATTATCACTGACTCGCTGTCCAGCTATTCCCAAGTGATTAAATAATAGATTTAGCTTCCTACGTGGTTCATAGCCAATAGCATTAATGGCTGTAAGATAATTGAAAAACATTCTGAGCCACGGTTTCTACTTAATTTTAGATTTTTTTGTTCACTTTAAGAAGAGAGGAGGCTGTACTACGCCTTGCATCGCTGTAGACATGAAAGTTCCTTAATGAACATTTCTATAGGCATGGAGAAACTATAAAACACAAAGTTACCCCAGAGGAAATACCGCAGAAGGTGTCACAAGCGTGTGACAAGGCATGACTCTGCAGTCCTCCAGAGCTAGGCATAAATGTAAGAGTGAAGGGGAGCTCCTCGCGCTTTCAGGGGCCAGATGTACGACACTAAATTGCATGCACAAACGGTTTGCGGCTTGTTTGTGCATGCAAAAATTCACAAGGCCATGTACAATTCCTAAAAAGCGAGTCACAATTTATTTGCGAGTCGCTACTTAGGAATTGCGAGTCGCTATTAGGATGGGTGTTCCCTTCCTAATAGTGACCCCAAAGCCATGTATGAATGTTTTGCAACCGCAATTGCGGTCGCAAAACACTCGCAAATTTCCACCCTCTTCAAGAGGATGGTAATGCACTTGCAAAAGGGAAGGGGTCCCCTTTGCAAATGTAGGGGAAAATATTTTTTAGGGGCAGGCAGTGGTCCCAGGAACCACTGCCTGCCCTTAAAAAATTTTACGAAAACATTTAATTTTTTTTAAAAAATGCATCCCGTTTCGCTTTAAGGAAAATGGGATGCATTTAAAAAAAACTGCTTTATTGAAAAGCAGCCCCAGACATGGTGGTCTGCTAAACCCAGCAGGCCACCATCCCTGGGAGGGCCAGTCATTCCCAATGGGGTCGCAAATGCGAGTGTCTCATTACTATTCATGAGCCTCGCATTTTGCGACCCCCATTGGGAATCGCTAAAAGTGTCTGAGACACTGTTGTACATTGTGATTTGCAACTCGCGAATTGCGACCACAATTTGTCACAATTTGCAAGTCGCAAATCACAATGGTCGTACATCTGGCCCTCAAATCCACCCACACTCGCAGGAAAGAGCATTTGCACTGGGAGTGTTGGGAATGCACACGCTAGAACTATTGAGCTGCAGCTGGTACAATAAATCCCAACAATGGTCCAGGTGCAGGTGTCAGGTTAATTCCCAGAAAACGTACTGGAGCGACCTTAGTACGATCTCCTTAGTCTGGCGAAGTCTATGCTCCAATAAAATCCTCAAATGATGAGTTTGCCAAACTGTCTGTGGGTCACAAAACGGCATGCATCCAGAATACTGATATATTCTCAAAGTGTACCTCACTTCCGGTACCAAATGTAGTATAGTGGTAAGGCAGGACATGAAGAGAGGTATGCAGAAACACGTCTTTAATCAAAGTCCATAGACTCACGACAACAGAAGCAACTGATCAGTACAATCCTACCATTATGTGAATACAGAACACTATGCAATATACCATTCTAAGAATAATGTTGTAAAATAAACCAGCTATACTTAAGAGACACAATGAAAAGAGAGCATTAATAAAGGAAAGAAATAAGGATGAAAGACATGTAAACATAACACCACAAGTACCTATTTGGAGGTGGGTATGTGACTGGACTCAAATCAAACATGCTGCAGAACCAAAAGGGCATAATGGCCTTCTTGATGGACCAGACTGTCCAGACAACAGTAATTGGTGAATTTATGGAGGGACCCACACCTAGTGGCCAGGAAAATGTCTAGGACAGGGACTCTGTAGTGTTTAACTTTTTTCTCTCAAGTTTAGCGAGAGGCTCTTTGCGCGAGTCAATGGGTGTTCTGTTTCAGAATGCTGATGTTGGACTGTTCTTTTTGTGTCAGTTATCTGATATCTTCTTTGCCTGCTGGTCGCTGCGCGGCACTTGTCTACTATAAAGATATCTTACCTGCAACCATTCGTGTAGGGTGGTCGATTTCACTACAGAATTTGTGGCGACGATTGTGCTCACGCAACGGGACAAGTGTCGGGAGGATCCACAGAAGTTGGCATCCTCGTCAAAGTTTATCGGAGTAAGGCTGTGTCTGTTCCTTGATGAAACGAGTCGGAACAAGGTACTGTTTTCCGATTCATAATTAAAGGCGCTGACCTTTAGCGGCACTAGCGGTGAAGTTCTTTAAAGATATATTGATTTTGGCAGTTTCAGCGGTATTGGAACGCACGTGAAATGCAACGTAGCGCAACAGCCATTTTGTGTGAAGTTCAGAGCACGTCAGTGGAAGGCAATGTAAGGAGGCATACCGTTGTTGTGTTACATGCCTTGTCAGTGGAACGCAGCGTTACGTGGACACCATTTTGAAAGCTCTTTTCATGTTGTTATCGCAGATACTTTGTGTTAGACCTGACATCATTGGCTTGAGTCTCTCCTCCATTTTTTCTGTTTGCCTCCACTGTTTTACAATGTTTTGCTGGATAATGCTTTGGGCACTGTACCGCTGCTGATCAGTGCCACGGTGCAAGTGCTCCCTATGTTAAATTGATGTATCGATTGAATTCCATGTTTGGCTTATTTGGTTTACTGTCAGTCCCTAGTCTAGTGCACCAGGAGTGCTGGGGCTTGTAAATACAAATGCCGCTCGTGGGCTTGCAGCACGTGTTGTGCCACCCACCAGAGCGGCCTCGTAAAAGAATGCCTACGGGTCGGTCATTGCGAGACCTACGTGCAGTCTGGTACTGTCACGGTGACTGCGCAAGTACACCTACTTGCCAGTCCCTAAACCTTCCCTTGACTTCATGTTAGTCAGTCCTATGGTAGGCCCACGGGCAGGGTGCATTGTAAGTATAAGGTAGGACACGCCTGACCAAGTTGGCATGTCCTAATAGTGAATTACAGCCATCTTCGTTTTTCACTATTGCGAGGTAACCTGCTCTCCATTAGTAGAATGGGCCGCCGGGATTATTAATGCCATAATCCTAGCTGGCTCGGGGAGCATGGTGCAATGTCGAGTTTGGTATCCCAGAACTCGGGGTTTAATTACGCATCCGTTGGTGTGGATGGTTTTTGGACGCTGGGTTTGAAAATAGCACTTTTAGAAAGTGTCTATTTTCTTGTCTAACCATTTCTGGTTTCTGCTGGTTTTGCGTGTGTGTGACAGGAGCTGGGTGGCTCCAGAGGTCTGAATGAGTCAGTGTGGGATGAGTGGGACATTTGCGTTGAGAGTAGGGGGAGAGTAGTTGCTGATAACCTGCCCTGCCTGATACAATGCTGGGTCCACCTCCTGCCAAGCGGCTGATGGCTCTGTGCCTGCCATGGACGATCCTAGCCCCACCTACTACCAGGAGGCCGATAGCTCTGCTCCTGCCAGTGACAATGCTGGCTCCACCTCCTGCTGGGCGTCTGAGGACCCAGCCCTGCTCAGTGAATAGGCCAGGTGCCTCTGCCTGGCTCCACCCACAACAGACCCAGGATGTTGGGAAATTCCCCTGCATGGACAATGGGATCAAAGCCAAAAAGGGGTATAAGAGAAGGACCCCTGAACCAAGAATTTAGATCACTTCTGACAAGGAAACCTGAACCAAGGACAAGAAGCCTGCTGATCCAAGGACTTGCCTACCCCTTCTGCCAGTGTGCTGTTTGCTGGGGGGAATCCTGCAGTGCTTCTTTATTTTTGCCAAGGAACCAGGAGAGAGGAACTGTGTGTGTACTCTCACGCTTGCTAAGAAAATCTCCAAGGACTGGAAGAGTGCCAGTCTCCTGCTGGAGTCACAGGGCTAAAGGACTTCATCTGCTTAAAGTGCTATTTGCTGGAACCTGTGAATCCAGCACCTCTGAAAGAACCAGCAATCTCGACGCCGACGGACGTCGCCGAATCCAGCTCGACATAGTGAGTAACGGCTCCAGTGTCCTGCTTCCTCGACGCCGGCCGCCGGGCCCGATCGACGCCAGCAGCAACGCCAGTGAGTAGTGAGTTCGGCTCCAGCTCCAAGGGACCTCGTGTCTGCACCGCTGCTGAACGCATCGACTTCGTGCCCTCTCGACGCCGTGAGCGCTGCTCACCCTTGCAACAGAACCATCGACACCGAAGACGCGACGCCGGATTGCTCGACGCCGCTGATCATCGTGTGCTTCGTTTTCCAAGGTACTGTGTTGTTGGGGGTCCGTGTGACTCCTGGCTCGACGTAGCGCTCCTCGCGGTCGACGCCGAACCTTTGGATTAACTTTGCCTCGACGTCGTGTAACTCCCGTGTGGGTTACATTGTTGCGAAGAACTGTGTTGCCAAGAAGAAGAGTTGCTTTGATACGAAAAGACTTTGTGCTAAAGAAGAAACTACACTTGAACTATCATTTTTCCTTCCAAAAGTATTTATTAAGATTGTGTATATTCTTGTTGTTATTTGGTCTTGTGCTAAGCCTTATATAAAGATCCTTATTTTTATAATACTACGGTGTTGTGTCCATTTGTAGTGTATTCACTTTATTACTGCATGTGGTCATAAACGCTTAACGCACAGCCTCTGAGATAAGCCTGTCTGCTCTGCCAAGCTACCAAGGGGGTGAGCAGGGGTTATCAAAGGGTGTGATCCCCTTGCCCTGACTAGAAAAGGTGTGTCCCTATTTGTCAGAAGTGCATACCTCTGCCAACTAGAGACAGCCGGTTCTAACACTTTGTATCATCCTGAGTGGTTCTGGAAGCGTTTTTGTACGTTACGCTATTTACTCATTAT